>NW_022436943.1:39210513-39289106 GCF_009761245.1 Sapajus apella | reverse complement strand
GAGAGAGAGGCTGAGCCACAGAAGGAAAACCACCAAAGGAGCCTACAGAAAAGAGAGTTTGGAGGAGAAAATTAATCGGAAGTGCTGAATTTGACTAGGAGGGTAATTCGGGTATGTGCTTTACGGAAGAAATTGCACTGAGTATTCTGAGGGTTACCTTCGCCTCAAAGAGCTAACCAGTGGGAGAAATGGGCACGTCATGAACTTCCAAACAGAATAGAATGCATAAGTGCTTGTTAGTTTAGATGAAGGTGCTCAGAGAATAAGCAGAAAAATGATGCTCCTGTCCAAATGATTTTGTAAAACTAGTTTTAAGAATTTTAGACAAAATTCATGTTTCAATGAATTTTCAAGGTATTCAGTTTAACAGTGATGTTAAGAAAAATCTATTTTCCTTCATGTATGTGTTGTTCAGCTAATACAGAACAACTATATATGACAAAGAAGAAAGGAATAATTTCCTGTTCAGGAATCTGAGAGTTTTTGACCCTGGCCCAACAACTTAGCTACACACTAGCCTATTCAGGGAAGAATTTCAGAATTTGTTTCTTCTACAATTGGCTTTTCCCCATCCCGGCCACTTCACAGAGATCCAGGAATTTGGCCTTGAAGAAAATTGGACCTCAAGGCAAAGGAAGATATTGTTCTTTCCTCTTCAGGGTGACAAAATAGCCCATCTGTTAAAATGCTTAGCAATAGCTGGGACAAATGTCACAGCCACTTAGTAATTCAAAATTGAAGCTAATTTAGAAACATCATAATTCTGTTATTACTTAGATTATAATTTATTATTTAAATATTTTTTTCCAATTTTTATACATTCTATATGTATATTTCTTACTTCAATAAACATCACCGTTCATATTTGAACTGTCAAAAGAGATGAATTAAAAAGCTATTTTGGTATTGTATTATCAATCTTCTCCAAGTAATTATCTCTCTCACGAATTTGGCACTTGTTTTCTATTTCTGATAGCAAGCATGTTTCATGTGTTTGTTTTTGTTATTTTAGAAATGCCTTTGCTGGAAGAATAAGATATTTTTGCAATTTTTAATTAATATTTTTTAATTTAATATCTTATACTAAAAAAATACCTCATGCTTCAAAGCAATGATTGTATTTCCTTAAAACTATCATTTAGACTATTCACTAACTAGGATGTTTCCTTGTTCTTATGGCAAATTGAAGCCCTTCTGACTACGATTAAAATTTCCGAAGTAATTTAAATACCTTGAGAGACTTTGCTTGAATATACTTTGATTGCATCTTACTATATAGAGTAGTAGGCAAAAGGCATTTTGATAAAGCTGCTGTTATCGACGCTTTCCCAGTCCACACTCTACTTAGATTTCCTAAGCATGACACTATAAAGCTATTGTTGTAACCTGAAAACATTTAAAATTTTAAAAGAAACATATAAGAAAATTATATGTTTTCTTGGGCATAGTGGATTACTTCACATGAATTATTCAAATTTCAAGCAAATTAGGCAAGATTTTGCATTTATTGATAAATATCTTGTACCAGAAGCTGTAGATCTATAAATTTTGATGAAAGTCTGCATGTTAGGTGGCACTCCAGGGTCTTTTGACATGAACAAGCCAGGAATTAAAATTTATTTTCTTCCTAATATTCTGAGAATATCCTTTTTGTTTCTCTGAGAAATGTTTTATTGCCATTTCAGGGTATCTGTCATGAGAGTTTATATTTATCAGCTTGCTTCGTGCTTTTAAATTTAATCCCCAGCAATTTTGTCACCAGAAAAAAGCCATATTCGTAACATCCCACTCTGAGTTTAACTCACATGTCAGGGATTCGACACATGTGGTTTCCTTTGAGCTCCACTGTTTTTGACTCAATATATAAAGAGCTGAAGGAATGCAGGTGCCAGACATTAAGGTCCACTCAGGAGAGGATGCTAGAGAGAGACCGGAAGGGGGAAGCAGCACGAAACAGCATGCACAAATGATCCAATTTTTGTTTTAAGGGAAAAAAAGCAAGAAATATTTCTATGTGTTTAAGCCTTCATGTGACTAAGATAACGAAGTTGGAGGTGATATTCTTCAACCTTCTCTTTATTTTCTACAGTGCTCAAATAGATTTTATAAAAATGTAATCACGAAAAAACTCATTTTTATTTTTGAGAAAATTATGTATTCAGCTTTTTTTTTAGAAGAAAAGTTTCATTCTATACTAAGCTTGAAGAATGAATTATAAGACAATTTTGAGGAAGAAGCAAGATCTACTTTTTCTTTCTTGTGGTTTTAACCTTTTAAAATGGCGGACGTAAACCTGAGTTAAATGTGTGAGTTTTACAATAACAGATACCCAAGTCGATCCTGCATATTGATTTTACAGATTTTAGTTTTCAGTCAGATTTGAGAGCACATGCCTTCCCTACAAATTTCAATAAAATTTCTGGAACATTAATTCATGTATTCAGAATATAGTCTCTTAAACTAAAATTTCCCTTCAACATGCAGATGCCTTAGAATATTCCTAAATTAATCTAATTTTCATCAATCTTGTAATACTTCTATCTTTCTTCCCATTTCTTTTTATATTTCTCTTCTCATTGTTACTGCTGAGTATTCTTAAGAAAACACCGGGATAGAATGAAAAGAAATTCAGGTTAGACAACTTAGACTTGAGTCATGTCTCTGCCACTTACCAACTGAATGACCTTGAATATCAATTAACCTCTCATGTAATTGTCCCAGCTTCCTCATTTGCAAAACAGGGATAATAGCAACTGCCTTAAATGCCCCATTGCATGGTTGTGAGGATCAAATTACAGAATATATGTACACTATAAAGCAGCATGGAAGGATAATGTATTCCTATGATTATTAATATTATTTTTAGTCTGTTCAGAAAGGCTGAGATTATGTACCATACTTTTACTGCCTTTATCTCAGACCATTGAAAACAAATCAATGAGGATTTTGGAAACTAGTGTTTTAGGAGCATAGGTAGATGGTCACAAGTGTCTGAATTATAAAGTAACAGGAAGTTGGAAAGAAATATAAAATATGTAAATAAAAATGCATGCATGTACAGGTATAATAAGTTAAATTGCAATCAATGTATCTTGCCCCTTGGCTGTGACAACTCCAGACACAATTATTTTTAGTTTAGCTCAAAAATTTCATGTTATGTAATTTATTTCTTTCTCTGTTTCTTAATTTGTAAAATGGAGTTAATAATATCTAACTAAAGAAATCATGTGGGTACTTCCCATAGTATTAAATAACTTAGTCTTACTATCATTTCAACGATTCAATTCAACAAGTATCAATTGATTAGTGAATATGCAAAAAGCATTGTACTTGGCAGATACAGAAGCCACTTGGATAAATGAGGTGTAATGGCTAGAAAATCATGCATTCTGAACAGCTGATGATACAACGGCACAAATAAACATGATACAAGATGAAAAAGACAAGTATATGTAAGAGGGGTTACAAATAAAATGCCTTGGGATTCAAAGAAGGAGGAATCAAAACAAAATTTGATTGTGTCAAGGTTCAAAAGCTTTGTAAAGTATGAGATATTGATTTGAGTAGTTCGGTTTAGCTTCAGTGAGGGTTATTATTGTGGCCTTGGACATGGACCTCAAAGTATTTTTATATGGAGAAATAAAAGGAGAAAGTACTCATTTGAAATCTATTGTGACTATATTGTTGGCCACGCATCACACAAGAAGCTGAGAATATAAAGAGGAACAAATCACACATGAGCTATCTTTAGGGAGGAAGACCAGAGGGAATCGGGCATGAGCATCATGTTCAGTTTGGTAGGAGACAGACAAGAGAGGATAAGTTCAAGTGTCCTAGAGATCCTGATGGAAATGAGGACATGTTGAAAAGGTCACAGAATGAACAGTAGAAGATTAAAAGACACTTTTGGACCTAGGTATAAAATATCTAGAAATAGTTGCTGAAAGCTTAATCTGACAGCAGAGTTCAGGATGAATTGAGATTATTTTAAAAACCCAAGGGTATATTGAGGACTTTATATAAATGTAAAATATTTTATATAAGTGCCTTTTTAAAATTCTCACAACAGTTCTTAAAGGTAGGTGCTACAACTCTAACTTTACAGATGAGGAAGCTGAGGCTTTGAGAAGTAAAATGATTTATACAAAAGCTATTGTATTCAATAATTGGCAGTGCTGGGATTTTAATGCTGGTGTTGACTCCAAAGTCTGTAATACAGGCCTGTGCCTTACATTGAATCCCATGGAGAATGGAAAAGAAGCACGCAGAGAGAAGTGAATCTGAAATCTTCGACTGTCAGCACTGACCATGTAGCGTTCACTCATTTTCACTACCTGGATTTGGTAAGAAACTATGCAATTTATGTATATGTTATTTCTTTGGCTTATTCCTGCAATAGACTTTTATTATGCCATGCAATGTGCTAGGTTGTTAGATATTAGATGAATAAGCAGAATGTTTGTCTTCAAAGAGCTTAAAATTCAGAAGAAGAGACAGATGGGTAAGTAGGCTGGTTCAAGGCACCCAGGTAAATGCTACAGTAGGAGCAAAAAAAAGAATCTATGAGACCAAAAAAGGAGACTCCCCAATTCAGTCTTGGAGAAAAACAGGGACAGCATGCTAGATGACCACATATACTATGTAATGAGAAAGATGAGGAGGTGCTAGCCCCAAGGGAAAGTAGTGGAGGCAAATATGACAGACATGGAGGCTGAGAGCATGTCGGGTACTGACAGGCCTCTGAGTAGTTTGGTACAGCTGCTGGAAACTGATAGAGGTATCCTTTGTCAGCTGCTCGTGGGGAGAGAGATGGATTCTAGAGAGATAGCCGAGACCTGGATCATAAAGAGTTGCTTACGCTTCTGCAACAAAAATGACAAAAAATCTACACTTTACTGGTAAAAGTATAAATTTGGCCAGATCTTTAATATGTTGCAAATGTTTAAAAATTTTTCATACCCTTTGATTCAGATATGACATTTCCAGGAAATTCCATTAAAGAAAATAAATTGAAATGTAGACATAGAATCCTATACAACGTTATCCACTGAGGCCTTATTTATAATACCAAATTATATAAACAACTTAAATTTTCAACAATAGAGGTGCAGTTGAGCCAATTACGGTGATTTAATATAGTTGTCACTATTATTATAACTTTTAATATTGTATATATATATATTAGTTATATATGTACATAATTGTTATGATAGAGAGTTGATCTTCATTATTCAAGGAGTCTGTATTTGTAAATTGGCTTACTCACTAAAATTTATTCATAACTTCCAATCAATTCTCACGGCATTTTCATAGCCATTTGAAGAAATATGTGGAACAGCAAAAAATTTGAGTCACCTGATGCACCCTATATAGCTGAGGTGAAGCGAGGGCACAATCCACCTTCTCATTTCAGCTATCGTGAAGTAGAGGAGGATCATTTAAATGCTATACTTAATGCCACATTTTTCACATTTTTGTGTTTTTTCTTGGTGATTTCACTGTTTAGAATGTTCCCCAAAGGAAGCACTGAAGCACTAAGTGCAAGAAAGCTGGGATGTGCCTTACGGAGAAAATACATATGTTGGATAAAATTAGTTCACGAACGAGGTACGATTCTGTTTGCCATGAGTTCAATGTTAATAACTCAAGAATACACATTAAATAAGTTATCTTTAAACAGAAACATACGTGAGCAGAAATACACAATACATAAGATTACATATTGACCAGTTTATGAAAATTCGGCTGGGGAATGCAGGAACCTGACCCTATATAGTGCTTCAGAATTTGCTAATTCAGTGTTCATAACAAATTTAACAGAACATAACTGTGATATTGTGTTGTAATAAGAAACGTATATTTTGCCTTTGACCCTGGGTCCTGGTATAAACCCTTGGAATATCCTGAATAACATGGGCCAAAGAAGCTTCTTTCGTTTTTCATAAGCCCCTTTCATCTGTACCTGAGTTTATGTTAACACAGAGACTCTTGGGGACCTCTATATATCTTCAGAGTCAGGGCAGTTGCTAGAGGAAGCAACCATGTAATTAGAGGGTTGGAACTTTCAGCTCCACCTCTGGGCCTATAAAGAGGAGAGAGAGACTGAAGGTTGAATCAATCACCAATGGCCAGTGATTTAATCTATCACAGCTACAACTGGAACCTTCATAAAAACCCTAAAAGATCAGGCTCATAGAACATAGCCAAATGTCAGGAGGGTGGCACATCCCATCTCCAAGGGGACTGAAGCTCCTTCGTTCAGGACTTTTCCAGATATCACCCTATACATACCTATACACTGTACATACCGATACATCACCCTCTACACCCTACACATACCTATACATCACCTTATACACTCTTCATCTCCCTGTTCATTTGTATGTTTTCTAATATCCTCTGTAGTAAGCTGGAAATAGTGAGTCTTGTCTGAGTGCTTGAAAAAGTGCTTGTCTGAGTTCTGTGAGCTCTTCTGGCAAATTCTGAAACCTGAAGAGAGGATCATGGGAACTGCCGATTTATTACTGGTCAGTAAGAAGTACAGATGGCCTGGACATGTGATTGGTGTCAAGTTGAGGCAGTCTTGTGGGACTGAGCCCTTAACCTGTGCGGTCTTGTGCTAACTCTGGGTAGTGTTGAAGAAGTAAATTGTTGGACACCCAGTTGGTATCCAGAGAGTTGGAGAATGAATTATTAGTGTGAGAAAAAACCCCACATATTTGGTATTAGAATATGAATAGAAGTTAGAAACAGATCTTAGTAGCAATAACTAGCACAAATAACACCTGTATACATACACCCAAATATTAATTAATTTTATATTTTTGCATTATAGAATAGCAATTTTAAATCATCTTTGACAATACTCCATATGTCCTGTACTCCCAATTCAGAACAAAGCAAAATGGAAAGAAACATTTAAATAAGGCATCTGTTTTGTTTTAAAGACATATTAATCTCAAAATGAAGGAATAATGCAACTAAATAGCATTTAATTTCTATTTTAATCCTGCTGTCAATGAACAGGGAGATACAGCTAGAAGGCTCTTGTTTGATATTCTGTTTAGGAGAAGCTGAGACTGGAATCAAGATTCTCTTAACCTCCTCTCTCTGAAAAAAGTTGAGTCACAGGGTCATCTCATAAGATCATTTGCTTGTATCCTCACACTCTATAAATTATCTCAGCCTTTGCTGATGTCATGAAGCTTAGTTGATGACTATCTACAAAGCTGTGTAACTCTTGGGCAAAGTCAATATGGAGAAGGGTGATTTGCTGAAGAGAAAATCTGAATATTTTAAAGATAACTCAGAGAAAACCCAATTTTTTTGCTTTGATTAATGCAAATTTGTGAGAGATAGGCTGGAAAATAAAATCAGCTGAATGGAATAAGCTAGAGAAAACATACACGTATACAATTTACAATGGCTGTGCTTAAAATCCAAGCCATATCCCCATGGCAGTGGGATTAATCAAAGGGTTCCATCAAGGTCCTACCACATGGACACAAGCAGTAGATGCAGACTCAGTGAGTTCTTCTAACCATCTGCTGATGACTCTTTATTCTTGCTCATCTAAGCAGCAAACGTCAGGATGTCGGCTGTACAGCTAGGATCAGAATGGCCTGGTTTGGATTAACAATAGAGAATCCTGGCAAAGAAACCACAAGGTTCAGGAGGCGCCTGCAGCAGGCCTATGCACAAAACAGCTCATAGGAATAAAACAAACTGACATCCTTTTCTTTTTCCCACCCCTTTTTTTGCAGGAGTGCACCAGTTTGGAGGAAGAAGGCTGCATTGGAAGAAGCCTGCTACTGGGGCAAATACTGAAAGGGGGATTCCCTCTGTCATTTCTATTGAAAGTATTAGCATAATTCCTCAAGCATAGACTGTCTAAGATACCTTGAGTTATTTATTAATATTTAAAGAGGTTATTTGGCATGAAGCATGGGGTGTAATTTTTAAAGGAGTTGACAGCAGAATACATTTGTTAACTAGAAAGATGTGTCTAAACTTTGCCAAAAGAAATACTGTGTGCAACAAGCACATTTCGTGGGGAGGGTGTGTGTGTTTTTCGTGTGTGTAACTTTTTGTGTGTCTACTCTATTTCCACCAACACATTCCACCCCCAAGTCTTGGACCCATTTTTGAATGAAATACTAATGATAAAAGAAGGAAAGACTTTCAATGGCCAAGAAGACTTATCCCCTACCTGCTCCTGGGGCAATCTCTTCTAGTTTAGAATTAATAGAAGACCACCCCTAGTGTTCTCCCATCTACCTTGTTTATATTTTCTTCATTTTCTTCAATTTAATGAGGTGATGAATAAATGTGATTTTACAAGGTAAAGGGGACTGTCAGGGCTAGAGACTGGAGTTCTCTGTTCATTCATATACCAGGTAAGGTACAAACGGGCAAAATGCAAATCTGTCTGTCAGTAATCAAAAATTTGGCCTTAGGGTATAACCCAGTTAAAAGAAGGTAGTTAATTTTCCTCCCTGCTGCTTTATTCCCCAGCCTCTTCAGAAGGGGAGTTAGAGTGCTAGTTACTGATTTGCTTCTTCTTCCAGACCACTGTCCAGCACATTTCAACTTATTTCTCTTGCAAGCTTCTTAATACCAAGGTTTTCAGCACGCAGTGCCAATGTTAAAGTTTTGTGAATAGCAAGTAAATACAATTCAACATTCTATATATTTGTTTGCTTGAAAATGCTCAGGAAAGAGTCAGAGGTATAAAATTAAATATAGCTTAAACTCTCATGTCTAGGAATTCATGCATGTATGACAAAAACAGAAAAATAAAAGCAAGGAAATGATTGATGTAAAAGTCAGGAGGGTGGTTACATTTGAAGAAAGCAAGTGTCTGTGATTAGGATGGAGCACACAGAGTTTTTAAGTAGCTGATAAAGTTCGATTTCTTGACCTGGATTGTGTGTGTATAGTGGGTGTTCGCTTTATAATTATTCACTAAGTTCTTTAAAAATGTTAAGTAAAAGTCAGGATAGTTGCTGCCAGTAGTTGCGGGGGGGAGCAGAAAGGAGTGTGACGGGTACCTCTCAGATGCTGGCATTATTCTGTTTCTTGTCTAGTGTATTGGATGTATGAGTGTGCTCAGTTTGTAAAACTTCTCCTAGCTGACTACTTAGGTGCACTAGCCTGTATGTAAATTATAATTTCTGTCTAAGTGCAATATCAAAACTAGACTTATCAAAGATTTTAAAACATGGTTTAAGGTATTGCCCCAACTATGTTTTGCCTCCTATACATATCTAAATGACTAAAACTATAAAAATTTCACTCCATTTTCCTGAACTTTTCAGTGGAAAAGTCTAACTATCAATAATACAAACTTTCCTGACTTTGGGGGTGAGGGGTGGAGAGAGGAATTTAGAAGGTGAACTTAGAGAAAAACAGTTTATCTAGGGAATGCCATAAAGACTTCCCAAGGCTATGGCTTTCCATAAATAGAAAGCAACATAGAAAAAATCAAGGAAGTAGGTCAAAACAAATATATGGTAGCTTCTCAATCTTTGACCTTATATGTGTTAGGATAACCAAACAACATTCAGTGAAAGTGTTTTGATTTGTTTTTCAGTTTGCTGATAGAATTTTTCTTTCTACAAGTCTGTAAGCTCCTGTTAGGACTGAAAAACCAACAGAGATATTTTAGTAGCAGAATGAATATATGTATATATGTATGTTTTATCCATTGAGGATGCTCTACACTGAATGTCAGAGACCACTTAGGATGTAATCTAATCTTTTTAATAGCTGATAAATGGAAATGAATAGCTTCTTGGATGCAACAGAGGTGGAGCAGGTTTGAACAGCTGGCACTCTCCTTTTTGTACATGTCCATACAAAGATGAACATATCTTCTAAAATGTGGTATTGCCACAGAATCAAGCACACAGATTAGAAGAGGCCATGTTCTGATTTTTCCCCAGCATTTTGCATGATATGTTTTGAAAACGGGTTTGTCAAAAGCATAAGAATGGCTTTGAAAGCCTTACTTGAAAAAAGTGAAAGAGAGAGAATTAGCATGAATTAGAACTAAGTGAAAGGGGTAGATGCAAAGACTATCAGAATGATAACAATAAAAGATGTGGGAAGATGTTCCCTTGTGTCATGAAAATTAATGTGGGAAGCTTGCCTTTAATCATCACCTAAAACTAACAAAAAGAAAGGGCAGGAATTTCTGAGTGACAAGAAGAAGGTGCTCTTTCTCTGAACTAGGATTACCATGTAGTTCCTCAAGAAAAGCCTGGGTGAAGGTAAGGGAAATACAGTTTAGTGTAACATCCCTTAATTATTTGCAGATGTTTATGAAACTCCTAGTTGTCTCATCTGTTCAGCAGGGGGAATAATATAAATGGAAAAGCAGGAATTGTATCCCTCTGTCTGCTATCAATTAAATCATCAAAACAAAATTATCATTCAAATTACAATGTATCATTTCACTTTTAGAATGTATGTGGGGGAAAACCATCTATGAAACAGAAATCTGTAAACCATCAAAGCAACAAAGCAACATTAAAGTTCAATGAGCAGTTTGTTCATGCATGTTTTAATCTAGTTAAAAAATGGAAACCATGTTCACGTGGTCAAAATAACACTTGCGTCAAAGGAGTCTTTGAGGTTCAATCCAGTGAGACAGGCAAACGATTTTTGTGAAATGCCAAAATATTTTCAAGTGGGGAAAGGGCTCCCTAGAGATCTGAATACGGTGGCATTGGTGGAATTTTAATGTGGGAAAGTATCTAGCAATAAGGCAAGCTTGTTAGAGAGAGAAAATATCAAATGTTCAACTTCTAAATGTGTTCTCTTCAATTATTATGTAATTGAGAACTGTTTTCTATTTTCTATTAATATTTGGATTCTATTGTTTCCTATCATGCATATGCTAAGCTTATTTTGTATTAAGTTCTATGTTATTGTGTCTTGCCATGTTAAAGTAATTATCTGTCTCTACAAAAGAGATTTATTACCTTCATGAATCTGACCATACACGCATCTTAAATAAATTAATGAACTGACAAACAAAGAGTGCCCCATCATTCTAAGTAGCTGACAACGTTTAAAAAAGCAGTCACATCACAGTAGCAAATATTTTAAAGCAATGGACACTTTTGGAAGAGCAAAGGGAAATATTTTATAAATACTTATTTCGGCAAGCATCCTAACTGGATTTAAAAGTTGATCAAAGATCCATGCTACTACTGCATTTTTCTAGAACATTGTTTTGTTAGTGTGCTTTCAGTTGCTTTCTACCAAAAGACCATGTCACTCTGGTGTTTCTCAAGCAGCAGTTCTCTGGATTGGCTTAGTAACTTTATCCAAAACATACAGAGCAGTTTGATTTAGTAATTTGAGATCAGGTATGTGGATTTTATTAGAGATGAAAAAAGAGTATTTATTTATGGAAATGTGTAAAGTATTGGCAAAGAAAACAAACACTAGATAACCTTTAAACAAAAAGATTAATTCTGATACAATCTTTTTAAAAGATTGTATTTCTTTTTTTCAAATACTCTTTTGTCCTATTTTAAAATCTGAAATCTAAATGTTAACTAATACTTAGGACTGCCAAATTGTCTCTCAGTCCCCTAAAGAATGGAATAGGATTAATTCTCTTTGTTTATACAAATCGTTCATTTGAATTTTAAAAAATAATTGCTAGAAAAAAACAAAACTGAACATTTATGATTAAAAGTTATTTTATCATAACTGAAATATAGGCAGAAAATGGACTTCTCTATGAGCTAGATTACTGTTATGGGAAGTTTCCCTTACAGAGCTAGCAAAGTGCATTATTTTCTTACTAAATTTTAGATCAGTAATATGGACATGTAGAACATTTAGCAGATCATAGGATCACGATGTCTCATTTCAGTATTTCAAAATCATCCTAGAAAGCAGGAATAGCATTCACATCTAGGTTTCACGTATCAAAAGTTTTTAAAAAAATATTTAGACAAGTGTGCTCTGCTAAGTTTTATATCTGAGCAATTCCCAAACATTTGTTTCTAAAGTTTGGCCATTATTATTATTATTATTATTAATTATTATTTTCACTCTTAGGAAACAATAACAAAACAAGGTTCTTAGGAAAGATTTTGAAACTCCATTCAAAGAGGACATCCAAAGAAAATGTCATTAAAAATAGTAATTCCTCTAGCACAGAAATACTGTCAATGTTTTGTGATTTCCTGATGATATTAAGAGTGTTTGTAAGTTGCCAGATCATTTCTGAGTGTTTTAAAATATATTTCATACAACTATTTAATATGTCAGACACACATTTCAGAGACTAACTTCCTAAACAAAACACTGACATCCCCCTAGTGAAATATACACAATATTTTTCCCTAAGCCACCTTATACAATTTTAAAGTTTTTGCTCAATGGATTGCTAAGGCATTTCTGATTTGTGAGGACTAGTGGATTCAAGCTATACAATGAGATTCTTTTCTTAAAAGGCAAAGCTAAATACATAACCATTGACTTGAATAAAAAAAAAGTTTGTAAATTTAATTTTTAAATGGCATAATTTATCTAAAAATATTAATAACATTCACTGCTAGTGTGTATCTATTATATCTTTTCATGTGCTCATGACAGGATGCCTTGAAAGGGAAGTTTGTAATATTTTCTACACCTTAATATGTAAGTAAAATTTGCTTGCAATTAGATACACTATAGTAATTACTACCTGTACCACGTATATTTGTATTTTATCACTATCGTTATTCATTATCATCACCATCAACATCATAACAAAAATGTCCCAAGTTCCTGCTGTGTGCAGGGCCCTGTGTTAAGTGCTTTGTCTGCACCATTTCATTTCTCTATTTGTCTCTATCTTTCAAGAAAATTTCATAAGATCCACACTTGATTGGCACTGTCTTGACGTGAAGTTGGCTCTTGGTGGGGGAATTTCAACTAACAACATCGATCAACATACTTAATGTTGCTATTTGAACCAATGGAGAAAATACTGTAGTAGTTTTATTTTCTCATTCTTTCCAATATTGAATAGAAAAAGAAATACTAGTGGGAGGAGGGAGTTGCAGGGAGGTCCAATGAAGATGATTGCATTTGGAGAAAATTAAAGAGTGCTATCTATTGCAATAGATGAAATAGTATTTTTTTAAATATTATATTTATTCCCATTACAACTTTCTTCTTAGATGTAGAAGAATGCAGTTTATTGCGAATGTTATTTTGAATGAATATTCAACAATTGTATTACTCACAATAATTTAAACATACACCAACTGGGTATTCTGAGGCCTGTTTTAAAATTGCCATACATTTTTCTTCCCAGTAACAGCTACTTCTTTAAAAATAAAATAATCCAATGTCAGCATATTTTTCTTTAAACCATGGGCATTTCTATTTTGATTGTTGTGTAATCTTAAAGGAAAGATAGTGCCTAAAAAATTCAACCATCGGTTTATCTTACATGTCATTTGATACTCTTCCTTAGTTCTATGAATTCATTTTTCTTATATTCCTCCACAAATGAAAAAAATTAAATTGAGTTTGGGCTTTATTTTAACCTTTCAGCAAAAAATAGAACCTTTCCAGGCTCCCAATCCAACTTTTAAAAAAATGTTGATTTAATATTTTTAAGGTAATTTAAAAGCAGCTACTATGGAAAAATTTTATTACTGAGGATAGTTTTTCTGTTACTAAAATTTCCTGATATAAATCTCAGTACAAATAACTTTCTAAGAACACTGTTTTTCCTTCTTCCCTGTTTCATTTTTATCGACCATTTTGTGTCATAATAATACTCCATAAATATTCTTGGATAAAAGGTGTCAGCTAGATGCAAATATGCTTTAATTAAACTTTGCTTCCCCTAAGTGAGTTAGGTGAACATTACTAGGTTTACATGTCACAGAAGGGATCATTTCTAGACGTAAGTTTTTTGTGGTACGATTGGGTGCAGACACTCTGACCTCTCCCATCCATTTACCATTTCAACACTCCACTAAGAATGCTTTCCAATAAGTCCAGCTTTGCCAATGGCTCTTCAATAGGTAATTTTCTGTTAATGTGTTTTGAATAGAGAGCAGCGTTGTTTTCAACTTTCAAAGAGCCCAGAGAAAACACAAATACTCTGCTAAGTAGCCTTTGAGATTATAGTAATCCTGTCATGTATCAGAATGCAAACTTCACCTGAACAATCAATTTTAAAGAGACTGTCATTAGGAAATTGTTTTCCGTATAAAAGTTTAAGTGCACCAATCATGCTTATTTGAATTCTACAAAGTAGTAAGAATGGTTCAAAGAAAACATGATATCTGCAGAAGAGAAGGAAAAGGGAACGAAGCTGTATCTTTAAGATAGTGATGCTCTTTGGGGGCAGTCCTCGCCCATTTGAAAGAATGTAAAGTGTAGAGAATTAAAGGCCGTTTCACCTGTAAAATTAGAGGAATTCAATCCTTAAATTGTAAGAGCAAATTATATAACATATTTTCTTCCATTGCAAAAAAAGGAAGTGCAAATATAAAATTTATGTAAATGACCATTTCATAGAAACTGGTTTGGTTCATGTTTGTGACACAAGTCATAATTCTGCTAAGAGTGTCACTTGTTTCTTTAAAGAACTTTCAAAAGTCCATAACTGCACTACCTTAAAGGGAAAACTTGATATCTCAGTTATGTAATAAGGATCATTTGTCCATAAACCAAGTTAATTATATTTTTCTCATGGAAAAAAAAAAGACATGAAAACCAACTGAATTTGCCTACATGGAAACAACTTCGAGAATAATATAGTTACTTTTGAAATTCAGTCTGCCTGTAGAGAAGCAAGTGTAGCATATTTTTTTCCTTCTTCTAATCTTTCCACACAGATCGTCAATCACAAATTTTCCCTGGTATGTTGCCGAAGCAGGGAGCAAAATGTGCAGCTGCCAATCTACCAATAGGAGCATTTCTGTACCTGCACATTTTAATAAGTCATCCAGACAGAGTCAGAAAGAAATCCAAACTTTGTTTTTTTTACCTCATCTGTGATTGTAGCTGACATCAGCATGTTTTAGCTGAATGGATTTTGCATTTCAAATAAGATGTCTGCATATTAAAAATGAAACAACATAGTTTAACATTAATACCACTTTTACAAGAAGAGATGTTATGACATATTCTGGAGATTGCAATAAGCTGCATTTTTAATCTTTTTTTTTCCACATCTCATTACTATTGAATTAACTTTGTGGCTTTAACTAGCGTACTTTCCATGTGTCCTTATGTCTTCTCTTTTCATAACATTTGGCATTTATAATTACAAATTTGTTCGTCAACATGCCATTACTTCCAGGTGATATGATATATTTTTCTATATTTTCAGATGATAAAAAATAGGATACTTATTTAAAGTTCATGAGCAAAATGTGCTATAAAGAAATAAAATTTCTAATTAATTTATTAAAACATTCTCTGCCACTGTTTCTGAAAGTGGTCCAATGTTCCAAGCTTATTCTGTAATTTTCCACTAAAATATGATGGCATATTCATATTTTGCCTTCAAGAGGCTGATGTACTTTTGAGTGGAATGTAAAAATTTTGAATATGTTCAGTTTAACTCAGCAAACAAGTACTGAACATAAATTGTATAGAAGCACTATCCTAGGCACAGTGGATCACAAATATGACCAAGAACTTGTTTTTCATCTTAAAAAGCTTATTCTGCAGAAACAGGAAATAGACACATGGAAAGAAATTTCCAGGGACCTGTGGGGAATAAATAATGAAGATGCTGCAGATTCAAGAAGGCTTTCTGAAGGAAAAGGCACCTAAGATGGGTCTTATGGTATGAGTGCAATAAAATCTGTGAGATGTTACGGGATGTCTAGACCTAGGAAGCCATAAATTTTGATTGAGAATGCTTGAGAGGGAAAGACTTTAAGCAGAAGATCTAGCCAATTTTCCAGTTCATTCTAGAATCAGAATTGGAGGCAACAAGGTGAGTAAAGAGAAGATTCCCAAGTGTGGTCTGCAGACAGCAGCATGGGCATAACCGAGAAGCAGACTCTGAGGCTCACCTGCAGAATCAGAACCTGTTGTATCAAGATTCTCTGGTTATTTGCATGCCCATTAAAATTCAAGGAACTCTTATTTAGACTTAATAGGGCTAAGTGATGGGTTTGATTTTCAGATTATTGAGAAGAGTGAATCTAGGCCTGGAGGGGTGAAAGTGGTGCAGGAATGCCGTTAGAGGCTAACACACTAATAAACAATAGGGATAAATGTAAATGATCTAGTTTGCTTTCAAAGACCGGGGAAACTCAAGTACTTTACAAAGCAAATGTGGAGTAAGAAACAGATGAGAAGAAATAAAATAGGGGAGACGATAATTTTAATATTTGGATGGGAAAAATATGAGATCAACATTGGGAAATTCATCAGGTGTTTGGGCTTACACAACTGTAGATGTTAAAAAAGGTCTGGATAGAGATGAAGATATGAGAGCCATCAATCTATTTTTTGGTTGTTAAAATCAGGACGGAGGATATGATCATGTGGGGAGAATACGTTGACTTAGAAAAGCAATGAGATGCAAAATTCTTGAGAGCAACAGGGACTGAGGGAAGAAATAAAGAGCAGTCAAATATACCGGAGGACATCCAGGACATGTGGAGCCGAAGGAAGAGAGTGTTTCAGGAGAGTGTGGTAAACAAATTCCAATGCAGCAGGGTTCCAGGAAGATTTATGTCCACTGCATTTGGCACGCGTTTTAGTTTGAAAGCAGGAATATTAATTTCTTAAGGTGACTCAAATTCATAGTCTTCTGTTAGATATCTCATATTACTTTTATAAGTGAAACAGAAATCACAGCTGCGTCTGAGTCAAAAAATACACTCTATATTGGTGGCTTCACTCAGCATTTAATTTTCTATCTGGCATTGAAAATTGCATTAGGTTTCAATGGAATTCCCTGAGATGAGCACCTGATGAATCCAGGTGCAATGTAGCATGGTAGCCTGAAGATCCCTTGGAGACTAAGTCATACTGTAAAGGTTAATTTCCTGGCAGATTAGCTTGCAGTGCAGGATTAGTTGTAGGAAGTGTGATCATGAGTATGGGCTTTGAATTCAGACAGCTCTGAGGTCAAAATCCATTTATGTCAATAACTAGATATGCTTTTTTTTTTCTCAATCTTATTTTGAGCATCTGTAAAATAGGATGAATAATGCTTGTGGAGTTATTGAATTAAGTGTTATACACACATAAACATATATACACACATATTTGATGTGTATACATATATGCCCAAATGTATGTAATTGAATTGAGATCATATGTATACACACACACACACGTAATTGCAATTAAACTATACAGAAAGAAGTCTTGCCATATAGTAGATCGAATAGTCCATCCTTTCCCACCTCCGTTAATACACACTTATTTTGCAACTATTACAGAAATTTAAGTATAATTTAAAAGTTACTATCTCATCTCAAACATATTTTTAAAATTATAGTTTGGGAATTATCAGAGAGGCAATGAAATGCTTTGGAAAAATTACGAATATTAGGAGTTCAAAGACCAGGATGAAAATTTCACCTTCATAATTAATAGGGTGAGCAATAGTTATGTATCTAATATACAGTTATGCCCCACATAATGACATTGCAGTCAACAATGGACCACAAATACTATGATGGTTTTAAAAGATTATAATGGAGCAGAAAATTTCCTATCACCTAGTGGTGATCGTGACTCTGTGTGTGCCTAGGCTAATGTGTGTATTTGTGTCTTAGTTTTTAATTTTTAACAAAATGTTGAAAAAGTTTAAAAAAGGTTAAATTTTAAAAATATAAAACAATAAGAATATAAATACATAAAATATTTTTGAACAGCTGTACAATGCATTTGTATTTTAAGCAAAGCATTGTTACAAACAAAAATCAAAGGTTAAAAAATTTAAGACTTAAGGAAAGAAGTTACAGTAAGCTAAGATTAATATGGTGTTGAAGAAAGTAAAATATGTTTTTATAAATTTACTGTAGTCCAAGTGTTCAGTGTTTAAAAAGTCTACAGTAGTGTAGAATAATGTCTTATGCCTTCACATTCACTCACCACTCACTGACTCACCCAGAGGAACTTCCACTCCTGTAAGCTCCGTTCATGTTAAGTGACATATACAGAGGTACCATGTTTTTATCTTTTATACCATACTTTTACTGTACCTTTTTTATGTGTTAATACAGAAATATGTACCATTGTGCTAGTACTGCCTACAGTATTCAACACAATAATACACTGTACAGGTTTATAGTCTTGAAGCAATAGGCTATACCATTTAGCCAAAGTATACAATCTAGGTTTGTGTAAGTATGCTCTATGAAGTCCACACAAGGACTAAATCACCTAAGGATGCATTTCTCAGAACATATTTCTATCGTTAAAGGACACATGAATATATATATAGCACATCCATTATAGATCAAGTTCTTTGGTAGGAAAGATAATGTAAATTCTATGATGAAAAGAATGTTGTCAGTTTAATTTATTGCTATAGCCTAGCATACAGTAATGATGCTCAAAATTTATATATACTGGGTCTTTAAGAGTATTAAATTCTAGTTGTAGATTTGAATTATTGTAAACCTCAATTTTCTCATCTATAAAATGGCATCTGGGGTCCTTTTCAATTTGATAACCCTGATTTATTTTACAGTCATAGACAGAACAAAAGAGACAGAAAACTGAATATGTACATCAGAAGAGAAACAATTAAGCTGTTCATGGAGTTAATATATTTTTTATTAGGTTGATGGAACAGAAACATCATAGTAGTCCATGTAATAATTAGACTTTTAGTGACCAACTGACTTGCTAAACAGTCAGTATATATTTTGTGCTAAGCACTGAAAAGGATGTAGTGGTGAAGAAGGAGATGCAGGCTTTTCAATCACAGGCACATAGTTAACCTTTTCTATTTTCATTGTGCCCAGTACCATTAGATGTGAGATGGCCTGCAGTTTGTAATCATGATACAGAATGAATCCAACTAATCCACGCTGGGGTTAGTCCCATTTCCCTGATTCGTTACTAAAAGACAGTTTGCAAAAGTTGAATTAATACTAGAATTATTTATTCCTGACAACTATAATAGTCAGAGATAAACAAAGTAGATTAAAATCTATTATCGTAGCATCAACAACCTGACCAAGAAGGGAAAAAGTATGCAGGCAAGCAGAGAGCTAAAAAGAAAAGTAAATAAAACTGCATAGAGGTATATTCACAAGGGTGGGGAAAGAGCAAGGATGACATAAGTCATGTTGACAGCCTACTTGGACTGAGCCTGATCCAGAAGGATGTCTTTGCAAGCAACGGATTTAAATCCCATGGGCTGTTGGTGAATGTTTTGTTGTATTTCCTGGTGTCTGGTGATAACCCCTTACATACATCCCGGGAAGATATTCATCACTGTGTGCATAAATAAGCCTTTCTGTAACTTAACAGCCATCTCCCTTTCTTTTGTAGAAGATATTTTATTATATGTTTAGACAGATTATAACTATTCCTACTGGTTGTGCTACTATTTAACTCTGCCCCGCTAGGACAATTTTTAAAGTGTCCTTGTAAACTTTGTCTGTTTTTGAAATGTGATGCTATATTTCTATATGTTTCCATTTTTAGAGTTATCATTTGTATTTAATTTATATAGATGTTTCCTTAAAAGGTATTAACAGAAATTCTTCAATACGAGAAATCAATATTAATATTACCTTTTTTGATATAGTAACATGTGTGTATTATTAATTACGTCTTTAAGAAGTTCAAGTTTTGCAACTATTTTATCTGAAAATACACTGTTTTGGCAGATGTTTATATGTAAAAACAAAGTCTGAAGATGTTTATACGTAAAAACATTTCTCTGAAACATTAGCACTTTTATAGCACATCTCAAAATGTTTTTATATGGATGGTTAAAAAAGTGATGTAGTGAAAGTGCCTATTTGTATGCAGAGCTGCTAATTAATGTTTTCTTTAGATGGAGAGTCATATATAAATGTGTACATATTGACATGTATTTAGTGTAGGCAAACCTGTGTAAATAAATCTATTTAACCATATGTTAAGCAATCAATGCATAGTATCTCTTAAACACTAAAAAGAAAATCCCAAATGTCCTATAACCTGTTTTCAAAAGTATTTTAAGGACCTTAAAACCTTGCTTATTTTGTTAACTCCAGGATCACTAAACTTGAGGAATAAATCGATCTCCTACAGGGTCGCATATCCATACTGTCTTCATAGAACTTCCATTAATCTGTTATAAAATCTGCAAAAGGTTTAAGAATACACTCTTTTCTGTCTAGTAGAATAATCTGAAAAGGGAGCTTTTCAACAGGCAAAGTTTATATCACAAAAATGGGCATATTTGCTAATATATCTTAAAGACTTGATTTTGAATCATTTTATTCTTCAATTTGAAAACCAAACTATCTCCTGATTTTATAGCAACTCATCAACTTTGAAGTAAATTAAAAGAAAATATTTTTTAGAGATCCACATTTCACTTAGATGGAATAATAGAAATATAGGTTTCATCATAAACTTGTCTATATGCTAGTTCTTTCAGTGATTTCCACTTTAGAGAGTCCACAGTATAAGAATACCTAATTAATACCCTAATTTTTACTATTAAGACTTTTAATTATTAATGATCAAAATGGTAAAAATAAAAATAGTTTTTGTCGTTCTTGTTAATATTGCTATTTTGTTTCAGAACATGAGCAAGGAAGGGTTATATCCACTGCTAAGAAAAGATGTAATGTTAAAAGACAATAAAAAATAAGCATCATTATTCAACATTTTTTTCAACTTTTCTATCAAGAAGCATGATCTTCAAACTGGTGAGGTTAGAACAAACATCACTATGAGGGAATGGAATTCCAGAATAGATGAGGAGATAATAGAAAGTAGCTAGCACTTCGAATACGTTCAGGTCTCTTTATGAATAACATCCCATAGTGCTGAAAGAACTTGCAGAAGAGATGATGAAACCATTGCTGGTAATCTTTAAGAAATCATGGACAACAGGAGAGGTGCCAAAAGGCTAGAGATATGAAAATTTCCCAATTCTCCAAAAGGGGAAAAAGCAAATTACATCAGCTACATGCTAGCAAACTTGTCAACTCCCAGTCAAATTCAAGATTATGTTATCAAATAGATGATGTATAAGTAAATGGGAAAAAATGCAGTCATTGCTAGAAATTTTCATGGGTAACCTAAAGACGAATATTGCCAAACTACCTCACTTCTGATTATCATTACAAATCACAACATGAACACAAAGCAATGTGATATTTTTAGGTGATAAACTGATTGCTAATTCCAGATGAGTTAAAATGTGTACAAAAGCCCTGGGAAAAGGTCTTGAGGTTTTTAATTGACAAGATGCTCGATATTAGCCAATTGAGTGACAAGTATTACAAAATGGGCCTATCACTTTCAGGTAAAGGAAAAAAGAAATTACCATTGCACCTACAACTGATCTGAGCTCATCTGGACACTTGTTTCCAATTTTTGTGGCACTAACATCTGGAGGATATTGTCAAACTGGAGCCTGTCCAAAGATGACCCAGGCTGATGAATGGTGCTTCAATCACAGTGGCAAATCACTGAGGGATTTAGAACAAAGAGATTGAAAGAATTATCTTTAGCGTTGTAAAGGAGAAGAACATGGCAGAGAATAGATTGTTTTGAGCAGGTTCAGAATCCATAGACAGGAACAATTGGTGGATGTTGCAGGAAACCAGGGAAGAGGTTTCTTTCAATTAGAAAACCAAAAAAAAAAATGAATCCGCCTATCTTATGAAGCAATCATTTTCCTGTCACTGGGAGTGTGCAGGCAGAGACTGAATAGAACAAAGGGATTCCTACATTGCTTGGGCAACTGGTCATGTTTTTAAGCTCCTTTCAATCTACGATTATTTGATTCTAAAGATTTCTAGCAGCCACTTGTTATACTGGATACCAAAAAAAAAAAAAAAAAATAAAGGAAAAAAAAAAAAAAAGAATAAAATAGCTAAATATTTAGTAAAGGTTTATTGAATATAGTAGTTTTCATTGCCGTAGAAAACTGTATTCAGGTGTCATCATACAAATTGTACCTGAGAAAAAACTTTATTTTAGCTTTCTTTTTTTGGCACAGGCACAACATTTATGTAATCTTCATGATGAATATATATATATATATTGATATTTATCTAATTTGTTGTTACAAAACAAACATGTTTAAATTGTATAATTATGCAAGCTTGGCATCATTTTCTCTTTACTGGTTTAGTTAAATAGAGATTCCTAGATTCAGAAATGAGCAATTGATTGAGGATTCTCAAAGTCTTTTCTGCTAAAAATTTCTTACCAAGAAAGCCGACTCTGAAAGAAAGTAAGACTCTTATATCCATAGTTCCTGACTATACCCATGGCTTTTATAATATGAAAAGTATAACCTTGTCTATTCTCAGCTTCTATAAGTTATTCAAATTCAGCCTATGTAGTAAGATATAGCTTAACAGGTTGTATAGCTATAAAATTTTTGAACTCCAAATTCAGAAATTTAAGTCAGTTGAAGATGAAACTTTTGAAATGTACATTCAAATCAATAAACCATGTGCAAAAAAAAAGTCTCTAAAATAGAGGACACAACCTTAAAAATGCTACTACTTCGGTGCATATTTTATAGGAATGGTGAGTTTTAAGCTTTGGGGAAAAGTTAATTTACTGGTTTGAAAGATGTGAAGGTTTTCCTTCAAAATTAAAAAGAAAGCAGTTCTATCGTGTATTACAAATCTTGCTCACTACAACATAAGTATTTAATAAACTTGACTATGGATTGATAACATCAAGGAATATTTTGAACATATGCAAAATATAAGAGACTTAGCTAACATGACTTTACACATTCATTATATAAGTTTCAATGCTTGCTGAAGTTAGGGAGAGGTAATTTAATCACCATAAAGGAGTGCTCATAGGAGGATTACATTATAGGCAAAAGTTACTCTATATAGTTGGATAGAAAAAAAAAAATGTAGTACAGCAAACCTCATGTATAATACATCTCATTACAACAAGAATTCAGACTTGCCAAAGGGTAAATCGTGGTCCACCCAGCCTTTCTAACTTCAAGACCTTCAAACTATATAAAAAACAAAAAAAATTACTGTACTCCTTTGCTCTTTATTTTAGGTGTTACTCTCAAATCCTGTATACAACACTGTAATGAATTACATCATTGTTCAAAAATGAAAAGGGTTACTGCAGATATAATTCTGTAACGAAACTAATCAAACTGTAAATAGAAAAAAATAATCTTAAGATGTAAAGACTTAGAAAATGGCATCATAACATAAAAGCAGATTAGTTCAAAGAAAACTAGCATTATGCAAAATAATTCCAAATGAAATAAAACATAAGGTAATACATTCATATTTCAGTGAAACATTAATTTTCTTTCCCAAATAACACTTGTTGAATTACTTATCCAGCAAGAAAAATTACATGGGAGAGAGGCCAAAATACAAAGAAGATGCTAAGTGGTAGTCTACTTTGTTATATAAATGTATTTAAGGAAGATTACAAGTATATTTTCCTTTTCTTTCTTAAAGCTCAGAGAAAGGTATCTATATTAATGCAGTTTAGATGCATGCCAACAGTTTATTAAATTGTCAACACTAAGAAACATGTTAAAATGTGAATATGCCTTAAGACTGGAAATGGTTACCAGAATAATGAGATAAATCAAACAAGTATAAAGCATGATATCTGTGGAAATAAATGAAAATACGCTATTTTGTTGTGAGCTAGAGAATTATTTAAGAATTGTCATAGATCATTGGTTCCCTTCCTTGGGTCATGACCCAGATTAAGGATGCTGAGGGTCTGCAGAGGGGTCACGGAGGATCCTCAGGGGGATAATGCGTTCCTAACCTCCTAGATAAACACGGAAGGGTGCAGGGGAAGGAGGTATACTTTGGTTCCTCACCCCCAACCACCAGTAAAAAGAAAATAGGAGGAAAATCGGGGTGCTTAGGCATCTTTCTCTGAGCCTCAGCTGCAGGGCTGAAGAACAGGATTTACACATCAACGTGACATAAGTATCTTTCACTATAGAGCTGGCTTACATCTACATTTCTCACTACCTACCTGGATTCAGGGGAGTTAGTGGCCTATGAAATATTTTATTTCAATAATTCTTATTATCTATTAATTTCAATAAAGCAAATGGGTGTAGCTTTTTTAGAAACTCTTTTAGCCCAACCAATAAAGACAATAATAACCAATTTATAGCTTCGCTGAGAGAAAATTGAGAAGCAGGGTAGTAGATGATAGAAAATGATGGTCAACAGTCAGTTCTCAAAGTAACACATTGAAGTCCAGAAAGGAAACAGAATGTTCTCTCTCTCTCTCTCTCTCTCTTTCTTTCTCTGTCTTTCTCTCCCCTCTCTCTCCTCCTCCTCCTCCTCCTCCTCCTCCTCCTCCTCCTCCTTCTTCTCTCTCTCTCTCCAAGATCCAGCTAAGGAAATGTGTGACAATTTTGATTTTTCAAAATCAGAGCCAAAAACAACTAAAATAATGAAGCTTCAAGAATACATTAGACCAAATATATATATATATATATATCATTTAAGCTACAGCAAGTGGAGCCTGCAGAAAGATTAGTGTGCAGCAGAGTCCAGTGATTGGTAAGAATAACAGCGTAACTAAAATTTTAAATGTAGCTTGAATATGTAGAACTATTTCCAAAAGATGAGCATGTGAGAGAGCATACAGCTTTTGTAAATAAGCAGCAAAACATTCATTTGTTTAAAAGATGAAATTTAATGAAATACTTAGCTTAGACAGTGACTTAGTACTACATTTCAGAAAATAATCACATTACCAGTTGATACTTCTCTAACAGCTAAGATTTTTATTCTATTTACACTAAAGGCAGAGGTAATTTCAACCTAATAATTTTCAGCTCTGAAGTTTTATTTTGTGTGCACACTGCCAACATGCAGACCCTTTCAGGGTTCGCACACTATAATCAGGGTTGCAGCATTCAACACCCTTTTCCTATAACAATAAAAAAACTCTCCATACCTTTTCAACTTGTCACGTTTGTGGTGCATTATAGAATTTAAACAAGCTTTGAAGATGAAGAAGACTGTACACAATGCTCAAGTGTTACTATTATTATGATTATGATGATATGGTCCACAAGATGTACAAGGGCATTTTGGGATGAATGTATTATGAGTCACAAAGTTGCAACTGAAGACAGCTGTTTGATTGCTACTTGAGAGAGTAGAGTTGAACAAGCCTGAATATGGATGATCTCATTTGGTTTTATAAAACTAAACAGAGCACAGGCAGTTAGTTGGATAATATATCTCCAAGGGAAAAAAGAGTTAGTGTAATTTGTCTCTCTGTTGTAGACAGAGACATGTTCTTGCTTATAAACTCCAGATATGATTTCTGTTTCCCAAGGACAGATTGTCTTTGGCATGGTAACCTCACTTTTTGGTCACAATATGTATGTTTTCATTATTATTATCTTTAAAAACTCTAATTATATTAATAGTTTTCTTGTTTATTTGTATATTATTGCACTATATTATCATCTTACACTATTGATATTTGCCTTTACCATTTTCCACTCCCATGGGAATAAACAAAAATTCCTTAGAACATTGACTTGTGTTCATGAGCTCCCATGGTACTGTAAAATATGGAGAAATATATTAGCCAGAAACCTACAACCCATTTAATGATTCAAGACACAGAGAAATGAAAAGTTAAGTAATGATGTAAGATTAAGTAGCAAGAAATGTCAAGGGTATCATGGTTGATTATAAAATAAATCTACAGGACTGTAGATTTAGGCATGGAGTCTATCACAGTGTGATGGCCTGGACTATAAAGGTTGTAACAAAGAAATGAATCTACTTTTCCAAAGTCATATTGATTGAAAGAAGTAGGGTGTAGCATTTTCGATGGGAGGATTGCTGTAAGAAGTTACAGGGGTGAAAAGGAAAAGACATTTTTGTGGACTGGTGTGGTTGAAATAAAGATCTCATGAGGAGTTTCTGGGAAGGGGCTTGAAAGTTTGCTAAGAAAAGATGTGGGCAAATGTTGAGCCTCGGTCAATTGGATGAAACTTCGTTCTGAAATCCTAGGAGAGCAAATATCACATGTCACATCTGATTTACTATTTGATCAACAGATAGATTGATTTATAGTGGATGTCCTGAAATTTGTGTTAACAAAGATTACGAATTGGCTCTGGATAGGATTTTCAAGGCAGAGCTGGAAAAAGAACTATGAATGTGGTGACCACATGAGTAGTTCATGCTGTTTACCATCTTTGAATTAAATATTGAGGAGTAGCTGAAGATTTTGATACAGAGGAAAAACTGGAATACAAAATTTAAGATGTACTTTTTCATTGAATAGCTTTGTCAGCTTTGCAGAATCCGGATGTCTGGAAGCTGGGTCAGTGAGCCAAATCGATAGTCCATCTTGTGTGAGTAACACAGCAAAATGGAATGGGAGGGATTTTGATGAAGATTTGGCTGGCAGACTTAAAGAAAAGAAAATCTAGTGTTAAATGATACATTATAATTATTGATAGTATTTGACTAGTAATATTTTTGCAACTGGATATGAATGTGTCACATGGTCTTACCCAAAATATATTATGAAGGACTGAACATGTAAGTCCCTAAAAGACAGCTATCATTATGCTTTGGACAACAAACAATATAGTAGTGGAAGCTCTGTGAAAATATCTAAATTAGGGTTTCCACCAGAAAGAAAAGTATTCAATTGATTTTTGTCCAGAAGGGATCTGGCATACTATGTGAAAACAAAGTCTTTTCATTATCAAAGCACACAGCTCTTTAAAATGCAGCCTTTCAAGACTGTAAGGGTTTTTACTAGGGTGTGACACTTTGGGTGTCACTTAAGCTAAGTTAGGCATCAAAATATGGCATTGGGGAAGACTATATCAGTGAGGACTTGGTAAAAAATATTCACCAAGCAGAACAGTGATACTAATACTCCTTCCTCAGAATTTATCGTTGGATGTGCCCTATATTCAATATTTGTCTCAAGTAAAAACTTCCAGAGTACAAATGGCCAATTTTACCCATCATATAATGTTATTTTGTCTAGAAATATTTATCAAAGGATTAGTCACATGTTCCCATGATGTGTTTAAATTTATTTGATTTGTAAGACTTTAGGAGAAATTGTCAGGAATGCTACTTGTGTTAATTTATATTCTGGTTTTAATTTGCCAACTTTTTAAAGATAATTGTCAAAGGTTGAGGGAAGAGGTATGCTACGTGATATATGACTTAAAAGTCAAATTCTGAAAGAGATAACTTACTTCTCCAAATGCCTAACATATCTAAGAATGACTTGAATTGATATGATATAATCTAACATAGAAATGGATGAGAAAATAGCATAGGAGCTATAACTTGGTTTTATTACTACTTTTCTTCAACAACTAGCTTTGTGCACTTGAGAAAGTTACTAAATGTCTCTAGATTTCCTTTTCCTTAGCTGCGAAATGAAGAGACTAGACTGGATGCTCTTTCACATAACTAAATTCTACGAGACTTGTCACATGGAATATAGATGACCAAGTAGACTCAAGAGAAACTGTGGAACTTTGGTTTAGAATCCCAGCACCACGAGGAAGTTTACAGCTACTGGCTGACTGCTTTTCCTGTGCTACTACATTACCCCACTGACTGAAGCACATAGAGAGAAATAGCAAATGTCAACTTGATTATATATCCCTAGCAACCCTGGAAGATCTAGGTTAGCTTCCTCAGATGGTATGAAATTATATAGCCCTGCCCATTCCCTCCAAGTCTCTTCAAATTAGCCTAGTTCCCATGGGCACTTTCATGCCATGCTGGTAAAGATATAATGAGTACATTTGTTCCAGAGACAATTTTGGCAATAGCTATCAGGATGTAAAATGTGTATACTCTGTATCCCAGTAATCCCCTTTCTCGGAATTTGCCTAAGAAGGTAACACTTAGTGCAAAAAGCTCTGCTTTCAAGAATATTCAGGATAGTGTCGCTTACAATGGTGAAAAATTGAGAGTGATCTAAAATGTAAGGGGCGGACAACCAAAGCAGTCATTAAAAATAATGACATAAATGGAATGAAAAGATGCCCATAACATCTTATTAATTGTTAAAAGGAAATTAGAGGCCAGATACCTAGTATGCCATTTATGTAAAATTATACACATATATCTCAATGGTTATAAATGCACTGGTATTATTTAAGGTGGTTTTTACATTATTTGGGGAAACTTTTCCATAATGTTGAAATTTTCAAAATTAATAAGCGTTAATATTTTTAAAACAATAAAATGGATAAAGAATATTGTAGCCAATGAGACACCATCTCAAACAGAAAAAAAAAAAATATTCTAGCTTATGGTGAGCTAAAAGTGAATGGAGAACACCTGGTCAGTAGCTGTGGCAATTGTGAGCATTCTTTTTGTATCATGTTTAAAATTTGGAATTACTTTTAAAAATAGAAATTTATTTTTAAAGAAATATCAATTGATATCTATTAAATTAAAATATTAATTTTTTAAAATAGAAATGTATTTAGTACCCAGAATTACGATGTCTGCAAATGTGCATAAGAACTCGTTGTTTTAATCCTTACAACTGATTCCTGAATATAGGTAACTATCATGTCTCATATCAATGTTATTAGGATAACATTGCTCTTGCTCTAGCTTTTTTTTAAAAAAGATTGTTATTAATATTATTTAAGCTAGTATATTTTGTCCATCCTGGAACATCATAATGGGCTAGAGTTTTTTTCTCACTTGTCCAGCATTTTCACTTTATGAATTTTCTCTTTTCTTCTTCTTTTTTTTTTTTTTTTTGAGATGGAGTCTCACTCTGTCACCCAGGGCTGCAGTGCAGTGGTGCGATCTCAGCTCATTGCAACCTCTGACCCCAGGGTTCTAGTGATTCTCCTATCTCAGCTTCCTGAGTAGCTGGAATTATAGACACCTGCCACCACATCCAGCTAATTTTTTTGTATTTGTAGTAGAGACGAGGATTCTCCATGTTGGCCAGACTGGTCTTGAACTCCTGACCTCAAGTGATCAACCTACCTCGGCCTCCCAAAGTGCTAGGATTATAGGCGTGAGCCACTGTCCCTGGACCACTTTATGAATCTTAATAAGGAATAAAGAAACGCCTTCCTTTTCTAGAAACTAATCATGTGAGATATTTACTCTTCTAGCATTCCTTGGGTTAAGTACATTAAGTACAGCCTCCACCATCAGATATTCCAGTACCAGACTTTAATAAGGAGTTATTACTGGAAGAGAGAAGTGAAGAAGAATATTCTTTTTTGGTGGCAGCAACATTGGTGGCAGCGGGATGGCCATGTTTCTGGAGGTAAAAGTGTACAACTGTCACACCTTGAGCTCAATGGTATTAGTGGTGGTTTCTTCATCAGTATAGCTCTGAAGTTAGTTTGGGGCATTGTTTCCCGAGGGTAAGCTTTGTGTTGGTTCCTACTGATTGTTTCAGCTGTCGGGTATACTTACAATAAATTTATTTTCTTTTTAATCATCTAGTCAGCTTGCAATCAAGAGCTTTCCCACCATCAAATGGACACTCATATTCTCATCTTTACCTTCTCTCTGACATCGTGAAGGAAATGAACCCTTCTCTATCCAAGGAGAATGTACCATCTGTCACCTACTTAAGGACTTGGCTTTTCACATTATGTTGTTTTTCCACTGTTTCATCAACCTTTCTTTTTCCACAGGCTCTTTCCCCTCTGCAGACATGCTCATGCATCTGTCATCTATAAAAAAAAAAAAAAGATTCATGCCTTCACCCACACTTGCAAGGAACTCTAAGCCTCTGACTCTTTAATTGCCAAACATCCTACTATCTATTCATATTGCTTCCACTTTCTCATCTCTGATTCATTCTCCAACTCTCTACATTATAATGTCTGCCCTCATCATTCCACTGGAACATATTGTAACCCTCTGACAACCTAATGCCCTGAAACCTAACTCAAATAATTCAACAACTTAGCTTTCCCTTTATCTCAAAATACTTTTCTTTTCTTGGATTATTTGGCTACATCCTTTTCTGTGTTTCCTTCTTTTACACTGGTTGTTTCTTCTCAATCTCACGTGCAAGTTGAGAAGAAATCTTTGTCTGTGTGTGACAACTGAAGTCTCACTCATAGGTGCTCATCTTTCTATAACCATGACATAAATGATGTAACATATTATCATGGCTTGAAGTGAAATGCCATTTGTATGCTGATGACTTGTGTTTGTGTGTGTGTGTGTGTGTGTGTGTGTGTGTGTGTGTGTGTATCTTTCCTTCCCAGATCTGAATTCAAGACTTGGATTTGTGACATTGTATTTCTTGAACGTCACATTTGTCAGACTAAAGCTTGTTTCTTTCCTCATCTTTTTCATTCCATTAAATGGTATCACCATTGTTACTCTATTTCCTCAAATCAGTATGCTGGAAGGCATCCTCAAGTCTCCATTTTCTCTTATTTCTTATATTCAGTCCTTCAAGAATGTCTACCAGTTATGCAAGCCATGTATCTCTCAAGTCTTCCCACTTTTTTCTATCTCATCAGGCATCACCATAATCTCAACCTAAGTACAATACTGTAATAGCCCTGTACCTACTCATGCTTCAATTCTTGGTTCCAATCTTTCCTTGTAAGATTTTAAACTCTATGAGAGAAAAATTCCTGCTGGTCCTGAATTTCTTGCTCTTATCCTATGCCTTATACATAGTAGATGTTCAATAAATATTTGTTGAATGAAAAACTCAACAAATCAATCAGTAGATTAGATTCAACTGGCAGCAAGATGATCACGAACTTGTTCTGGAAAGCTGAAGAAAATCCAGCAGATGGTGATATAAATTGGATTGAGTTGCTTTATAAATAAAAAGTCCTAGTATCACAGCTGCCAAGAAAATACTTAAATGCTAAACTCAAATATTCAAAGTGGTGGACTGAAGGGTACATTCATGTTATGACATTATAATTTATCTCATTTGTAATGTAAATCCCTTTTGCTTAAAATAATTTAGTACCAGGAACTACAATTAATTAACTGATTAATTTAACAAATATGTATTAAGCACCTATTATATGTCAGGTACTATTATGAATGCAGAGAATATAGCAGCAAACCAAATAGACAAAGTGTTTATGAAGCTTAGAATTTAGTTAAGAGACAGACAAATCTGATAAGTACAGTAAATAAAACTCATAATATGACATAGAGTGATACACACCAAGGAGAAGGAATAAAGCAGGGAAGAAGGATATAAGGTGTAGCATTTTAAGTTGGGTAGCCAGGGAAGTCCTTAAGTTAACTTTTAAGTGCATACTTGAAGTGAAGGAGAGAGCCATGGGGATACTCATGGGAAGAGCATTCCAAGCAGAGGGAACAGCAGGTGCAAAGGCTGAAAGGAGAAAATATGTTTCCATATTAAAGAATATCAAGGAGGCCAGTGGCTGGAGTGCAGTGAAAAAAGATGAGGGTAATGAGAAATTCATTTAGAGGCAAAGTGGAGTTGTGAGTGGGATTTTTTTCTGAGTTACAGTGAAGGATTTGGGTTTTATGGAGAATGATGTGAAAGGCAATTAAAGGACTTTGAGCAGAGGTGTTTGACATGATGTGGCTCAAGTTTTAAGAGAATCACAAAATATATTTCACAGTTATTAGCCCAAAAGATCTTTTGAGGCATGCCAATGTAAGCTGGATTCAAAAATATAGAACTGGTACAAATATACATTACAGTTACGTACTTTGGAACATGTTAGTTCCATGACCTCTGGTAGTTTGGTCAAAATATAAAAATTAAGGAAAATTGATCAAAGATACAATAATGAAATAATGCTCAAGAGTACTTGCAATAATTGTATTTCTGTATTTTAGAAAAAATTATTCTAAAGATTAAAAAAACGACGTTAACACTGTATATAGTTGGCTAATTTTTAGTAGTTGAAAATGTAATTATTTTTAACTTAGCAATATACAATACTATCACCAAATATAAAAATAGTATAAAATATCTCATATTTTCCCAGGGAAACTCTGGGGCTCTACTGCTTGAATTTAAATCTCAGTCCTACCACTCACCAGTCACGTAACCTTATGCAAGTAACTTACCTGTGACTCATTTTCCTCATCTTAAAATGAGAATAATAACAGTAGCTGTCTCAAATATTTGTTCTGAGAATAAAGAAGCCAATAAGCATAAAAAACTTAACACAGTGCTTGATGCAGGGTAAATATTCTGTAATCATAATTAATTTTGCTATTTTTATTTCAGTTGCTGATTTTTAAGTTGTTGCATTTAAGAGGGAATAGTTGTATGAAAAAATATTTAAGGAACATTTCATTTCTAACATCCTATGGCTTTATTTATTTTATTTTATTGATTTACTCTTTTTTTTGAGAAAGAGTCTCACTTTTTTCACCCAGGCTGGATTGCAATGGCATGATCTTGGCTCATTGCAACCTTCGCCTCCTGGGCTCAAGCTACCCTCCTGCCTCAGCCTCCAGAGTAGCTGGGATTATAGGTGTCCACCACCACATCACCTAATTTTTTTTGTATGTTTAGTAGAGATGAGTTTTCAGGTTTTCATCAAGTTGGCCAGGCTGGTCTCCCACTTATTACCTCAGGTAATCCACCCACCTCCGTCTTCCAAAGTGTTAGGATTACAGACATAAGACATTGGGCCCCGCCAGAGCTTGTGATTTTATTTGGACTACAGTAAGCTAATCTTTCTTTTTGCCTCTCCACGCAGTTTTATTTGTAAAAGCAAAATCCTATACATAAATTGGAAATTATGTATTAGAAAGTGAAAATCATGCGAATATCTTATTGATTTAACTGAATTTATAAATCACACATCACATACAGTCTAGATATCCTTTGTTTTAGTGTCTCATCCATTTTTACACAATAACCTTGTTTTAATATGTGCTGTGTTTTTAGGTAAACATAAAATAGACACCACAAGAGCCACATTGCATAGAGTGTAGTGAGTCATAATGAAGTATGCTGTAAGTCTGTATTTAATCACTGTTAAAACTGATAACGGAAACATCAAAAAGATCACTTGAGATTATGTCTCCCTAGGTCTTCTCAGGTTAATAATCTTTTAGACTTCAAAACTCACAACATGCCTGATATGTGTAATCATCACTCACCTACTCAGGCTAACAAAAAATGTCTCAACTTTCATTGGAACAGGTTTTAATCTGTGCTTTATCATTTCATGAACACTAACCACTTCCTACGAAATCTTCATTATATAGATCTGAATTCTTTGATCATCTTCATGTGGAGACTTTCAAATACCAAGGATTTATCGACAAGTTGTGATGCATGTTATGGCCAGTTAGTCTATTATTTTATTCAGTTCATTTAAAGGGGTATTTACAAAACACCAGCCTTTTATTAATACAATAATAATAATTTGTGAAGTCAAAGACATATGCAGTTTAAGATTATTAAATAAAACTGCTGTTTAAAACACATTTCCTAGAGCTTGAGAATACAAGATATTCCAAAGATGCTGCTATTGTTCACAGCAGTTATTGGAATTTGTCTTTTGGGTATGTTCACCGTATTTCAAAATAGTTTCTAATATCTTCATGTCTTTGTCATTTGAGGGTGAGTTTGATGCTGAATTATTGTCAAAAATTACCAGAGCCAAGTCTGGCAAATAAGATTGGTTATCAATCTGTGCAATGTTATTTTGAATAAAAAGCATAAAAATCTATTGTTTTGAATATAATTGAAAAGTATTTATATACATTTTTTAAGTTTCATAATATTATAGTTCTACATATCTGCATATGTCTAGTAATATTAAATTAAAATCTGGTATATTCATTTGAATTCTCTTTGATACCAATTCACATAGGTATAAGCCACAAAAAAGAACATAAACGGAGAACTCTGGGGGTTATGGCTGACTTGAGGTGTGGCATTACTAAGGGGTCCAAAAAATGCTGCAGAATCCAGAATCTGTTTTTCTATGTCTAAGCTCTGCTTTCTCTGAATTAGCTCAAATTTTCATATATATATATATATATATACACATATACACACACATACATATACATACATACACATATACACACACATACACAGACTCATAACTGCATGATTGTCAAGCCAAAACCATTGGTTCTAGTCCCAATTCTGCCACCATAATGAAAATAGAATACAGTGGCGTTTGACCCTTGACCCAACTAGTTCTACACTGCCTGGTAGCCCTTGCCTATGTTATTGCATATGACTCAATGTCCTTATCTGTAAAATGAGGAGAGTAGGAATATTTCATAAAGTGTTTGTTAAGATTGACTAAATAAATATATGTGAAAAACTTGGAACCTGGCATATTGTAAGCACTGCATAAGCGTTAAGCATTATTATTACTTAGGTGTGTTATTGATCATTCCAGTCTTTTACTGTCGAAGACTCAGTTCTTTTATGTGTAAAATCATTGTAATATTGTAAAGTCAATGTTCCACAATTCTGTGCCTTCACAGACATTTGGATGATTCTTATTCTCTAGAATCATCTTTTATACAGAGACTTTGAAGATGGAGTCCTGAAGCCCAGCATGAAAAAACTAAATTTCACCATGACCTCAGTAGATATTATATAACATTTCTCTTTTAGTATTCTGAGTGAGAAAAGAAAACCATTGCCAAAAATGTGGCTAGGAAATAGGTAACTGGTTAGAGCAGCTTATAGTTGAGCCATTAAAAAATCTTAATAAAGCAGAATGATCCTCAGCTAAATTGTACCAATAGAGTATTATATTGGATATGTGATGAACCACTGAGCAACATTTTAAGTTTTGTCTAATGACATTATAAGGGAGCAGTGCATATTATATTGTATGTACTATGGGCAGACTGTGAAGCTTTTACCTGCAGGCAATATGTTCAACATCTTTACAATATATTCCATTTGCATCTATACAAATTGTTCAGATGCATTCCACAGAGTTGATTATTTCTAGATGGCTGCTTCATATTCATTTTGGACTCTTGTGGTCAAAAGATAAAATTACCTTTATTCACCTAATACAACATCAAGATATGAAAGCCATTGTCTTTTTAAATAAAATAAAATAAGATTTGGTTTGAAGTACCTTAAATTTGTGCCAGGACTCTGTTAGATTCTAATATATAGCAATTGGAAACTAATGACTTTGAAGCAGTAGTTGTAGCCTTCATGTGTCCTTGTGATTTCGAGAGATAATAGGAGATATGTTTCAATTATGTTTCCTTGTTTACAGGGCCTCAATAAACATGTAAATATTTGTATGACTATACATGTATTGTGTCATGTTATACTGCTTGACTAGTAAAGTAATTGGTATATGAGTAATACAAGGGTCTTGCTCAGGACCCCTTTAAATAAGAGTTCAAGAATATTGAGAACAAATTAAATGGTATTATTTAAAAACGAAGTCTACAATTGTGAATAATTTTAAAAGTAATAAATATTCTCGTTTAATGAAAAGGTAATTAAATGATCATGTAGTGGCCATCTGGCATGCCATTGGCATGCCCCTTATCTGAAAAGCTCAGGTGTCTTTGGGAGGGGTGAATAATATGGTTAGAAATCTCAGATATTACCAGTGTTCTCAGTCTCTAATTTGTGAATTTTTTGAGGCTCAAGAAATTATTCCCTTATTCCCAGGACTCTTACCTTGTTTATCTTGCTAACTTAATTAGCTTTGGACTACCAGTGTCCATGCTTCTCTTTCGAGACAGAGCTGTCTCCAGAGTCTAGACTAGAGCAAATTGGAACAATTGCCCAGGGCTCTGCTCTGCTGGGGAAACCCAGCAGCTGGGACTGCTACAGTAGATTTGTGAATACTTGCTACAGAGGATGGAACAGGGATATGCATGAATACAATGGAGCCCAATTATTAAAAACAATTAGCACATTACTACTACCCTCAACTACTACCCTCAACTTTTGCCCACCCCCTGAAAAGGTGGTACCCTAAGCATTGTAATCCACTATTAATGAACTCACCCTCTATATCTCGACCACTTTTTCTTAACATTAATTCATGCCTTCATATGTTAATTCAACTAACATGTATTAAGTCTTTACTTTGTATTTTTATATTTGTAACAGATTATTCAATACTTACCATAGTCAAAAGATTACTCTCTTTCTCATACTTTAATGAATACAGTAATCACATGGTCTGCTTATTAAAATTGAATTCTCTGATCCCAGCTCTAGGGATGTACATTCAGTAAGTGAGTCCTCTCCATTTGTATTTTTAAAATACCCAAGATTGTTTATGAAGCGCTTAATTATACCATAAAATCCATACAGTAGGACGCATGTCAGCTCATTTACCACTGGGGTACCCAATATCTAACAGTGTCTGGCACACAGTAGTTACTCAACATGTAATTGTTTTACTGAATTATATTATAAAAATGATGTTAGACTCTAGGGTGCAAAGATGATTTTATCACAAGTCCTCTATGTAAATAAGAGTCCAGGCAGATAACACAAGGCACACTCAAAGGAGTAATTAAAGAGAATTTAATGAAGGGTCATTTACAAAAAGGTATGAGTAGGATTAAGGAAGCCAAGAAGAGATGGCGAAACACCCAGGGCCTAGTAACAGCCAGAAGAAGCTTCAACCCTCAGGACTAAAACCACAGGGGAGGAACTTAGTACTAGAACCCTGTAAGTATAGCCATCAAAATAAGGGCTGCCCAATATGAGAGAAAGGAGCAAGGGGGAAAAGTACATTGTCTGTATCTCTTCTTGTTCTGTGCTCTAATGATACCACTGGCCAAAAGCACCCAGAACCTAGATGGCAAGAGAGACCAAGTGATAAAGTGTTCCTCCTCTCATGGCACAGAGCAGAGAATGTGGAAAGTGGCTTCCTTCCAGAAGCTGACAGTTTACTGTCTTCTAATTAGTGTAGAGTTACAGATGAATAAAATTTGGAGTGAAGATAATAACTATTACTTATCATGTGATCATTTAGCAATGCCTACGTGGCTCTAGATGGAGCAGTCCATTCAACTTGTCTGGATGTATTGAGGATAAGTTAATTGTGTGACCTCCAAGATGGAACATAAACTAAACAGGGGTTTTCATTTGCCAGATGCTCATGCACTCCCAGACATATGTCCATGTGTACACACACAAATATGCTCACACACACACTTTCGTAGGATTCATAGAACATTGTGAAATGGGATCTCTGCTGGAACCTGGACATTTGGATGTATAAAATTAATTAAATATCACATAAACTTTTGAGAGTTTGACATCTGCAAAACTTAATAGCTATGAATAGATTGACCTATGCTAAAATGATTCAATATTTTAATGTTAAACAACAGAGAGAGAGAGAGAGAAAAAAACACCATTAATGTCTAAAGAGGTTGCTTATTCCTACCTTTCTTTTATAACTTTCCTGATTCACACTCCTGGCTTCTATAACTACAAATAATCCCTTTCCATCTAAAATTTGTCTGCTTTCAGCCTCATTTTCAATACTCCCATATTTTAATGTCTGGATTTAAGAATCATTTAAGTCTCTATTTTTAGAGCAACGTGGAATTATAAACCAAAACTTAATGATAATGAGGACAATATTTCAGAAGAGGACAAACGTCTCCTCTGATACATTGCCAAAAATATGCAGCTGAGATGAAGACCACCCAGAAGCTTCAATTACTACATGATGCATCAGCCCATATGTATGAAAGAAAGAAAGAGGGAGAAGGAGGGAGATGGAGGGAGAGAGGGAGGGAGGGAGAGAGAGACGGAGAGACAGAGAGAGAAAAGAAGAAAGAAAGAAAAAAAGAAGGAAAGAAAGAAAGAAAAAAGAAAGAGGGACGAGGGAGAGAGGAGGAGGGAGAGAGGGAAGGAGTGAGGTAGGGAGGAGGAAGGAAGGAAGGGAGGGAGGGAGGGAGGGAAGGAAATGAAAGAAAGAGTGAGCCATATAGAACATTTGAAACCTGGGCTCAAAGGTGTGTTTCTAGGTAGAATTTAAAGAGGTTGATCCAATCTCCAAATTCAACAGATGTTACTGAGTAACTATGATTTCATGGGTTTCTGTCCTCAAGGATCTTTCAGTTTAGCAGGGGAGGGAGATAAGTCAGGGAAAATATCATAGAAGTTACTGTGATGGACTGCTACTTAGATATGAAAGCAAATTCTACAGAATCTTAGGTCTCACACTGCTGATGACGATTTGAAATTTGATGAAGGCTACGAAAAAGTTTGACTTTAGGAGAGGGGAGGATATGCACATGAAGATTTGGCATAAAAGGCCCTTTAAAGCCTTTCAAGTGAGGTGGCTGTGTAAGCATAAGCCAAGACATTCTGAAATGTTAGTTGTATCTGGGGAATGGCAAGTCAGTCAATGGTCGAGGGTGGGCTGTGTGGAAGAATGAGGCCAGAAAGCCATTTTGGCCTAGATCATGAAAGAACTTGAAGGCCATAAGCTTTGGGGGATTATTCTTCTGGCAGTGGAGAGTCATGAAATTTTTGTCATAAGGTCATGAGGGGTTAGAGTAGGGATGAGACATTCAATTGCATGTCTTGAGAAAGATTTTAACTTTTGAATTTGAGAAGGATCCCTGTGGATGAAAAGAAAGGTGGTAACAGCAACAAACACCTTTTTAAAAGAAGCAATAGAGGACTAGTAAATGGATGTGGGGCCTATGCGAGAAGGTATTGCCAAAGATGTCAAAATCCTGAGGTTTCTGGTCTGGATGACTCACGCTTTGAACAGAGATAGGGTTTGTCTATTTCCTTCCTCCTTCCATGTTGTCTGTCTTTATAGTCTCCTCTTCCTTAATTATGACATTGAACATATTAAATTTGAGTTCCTAGTGGACTATTTTAGTCTGAAATTCAGGCAAAATCAGTTGTTGAGTTTGGTTACGTACAACTGAGAGTTTATTGCGTAAGTATGGAATAGTGGGTGGGACGAGGGTATAAAGCAGCAGAGGATAATGAAGCAGGGGGTAGAAATAGGAAGAACATTGGAAAACACCTACTCTTCAATGTCAGAGGGAGAAGAGTTGAATCTGGGTTAATTCCGATGTAAATGTTCTCTCTTACTTGAGAGAAAGGAAATGAGTTCAGCTATTTCCCATAGAGATTTGGTTTGAGTATACACCACTGATTGATCTCATTTAGTTCTTTCAATCCAGTGGATAGTATATGGTTAGACATTCATAAAACCTAATGAAAAAACAATAATCAATATTTTTATCCTGGTATTGACCCTAGTCAGGAATTGTGCGTGTGTGTGTGTGTGTGTGTGTGTGTGTGTGTGTCTGTGTGTCTACACCTCAGAAATTTGTTTTCCTTTTTAATTAAATAAAGCCCACGTTTGTTGGCTTTTAGGGTGGGCTGCAAGGCCCATCTGTTTAACTAGGCAATTGCCTGATATTGCAGGGGGAAGATTGGCAAGTGTAAGTGTGAATTTGAATACCAGATACAGGCTATTTAAAGCTGAAATTTTCTTTAATAAATTCACCCAGAGGTGTTCAGCCATAGGTAGTTTGGAAAACAATAATAATTTGTGTGAAAGAGTATATTTTTAAAGGTTGATTGCCGAGTGATTGTGGGAAGAAATAGACTCAGGGTAGCTCCTCTCTGATAATGCCTCTCTTCCCTCAGGTGTTACCATGAAGGAAGGCAGAGTATTTCCATAATTGCTTTTGATATGCTGGAAGGCAAATGGTCTTCCATTTCATATGAGGTAGGACTAACTAGAAAGCAAATAATACATAAATGTTTTCTTGATAGTATATGTTAAAGCAGTCGGCATTTAGGACCAAGGGTTGTCAATCTTTGAGGTTTCTAACAGGAATTGCAATTTATGACGTGTTAGGGTAAACAGTTGGATTACATTTCTGAAATACGTGTTCCATCAGGTATGATTACAGGCACTGGAACTGTAAGTAAGTAGTACACTAAAAGGCTGAAAATGTAAAACACGTACGCTTGTGCTCAACTACTAATCCCTCTTTGTATCTCTGCTGAATAAACTACAAGAAAAGGGGGAAAAAGAATATTTAAATAATAAAACAGAAAAAGTATATTATGTCATTTTGATAAATAATATGCATTAATAATACAGCTTGAGGAACTGTTTCATCAGTGCTACATCCAAGAGAGAAGATTCCATAATTCAAGAAATTATGAAAGATTATAAGGACATTATTTTAATTAAAATTTGCTGCTTTTGTTTGCTTTTTTCTTTCTCTTAATAATGCCTTTATTTTCTGGTGTGTCCTATAAAAGCAGAGGTTGTCATTTTAACATCCAGTCCTCATTGTTCAGAAATGTGTTGCAAATAAGAGAATAGTTTTAAGAGTTTTGCATATGTTTGACAGCAGAAGGTATTAAATGTAAATAAATCTTTAATATTTCTCCTAATTCAGTTTCTGCCTTGCAAATGTCAGGCCTAGAAAAACAAATCAACAAACATTTCAAGGAAAACAATATACGTAACTTATTTTATATATTAAAAACAACTGTCAAACAATTATGACCTCATGTATTAGTTGGTTGTTTTGAAATATTCCTACTAGAATTAAAAAATGCTATGAGGGCCTTTGAGCTTAAACATATTGGGTCAATCAAGAGCACATGTAGTATATCTAAAGCATAAGGTAAAAATTTTCTTCATAAATTATTTCATAAATAAATAATTTGCTTAAAAAAGTTTACAAAAATATTTGTGCTTTATTAAGTTCTCTACAGATCCTTTGTGGTTAATGTAAATGAATTGATACAGACAGCAGTTTGATCTGCTCTACTCTAACTTGAAATACAAAAAGTAACGTGAAGAGATTCTTCATTTCTCAGGAAAACTTCAGCAAGATTGAGTCCGTGAAACTTCATTCATTAAATTTTTAAGTGACCATGAATTTGTTGGCTTCAGTACCTGAAGTGTAACTTTATCCTTTCAATTAAAAGACATAATTCACCCTGAGACCTTTGGCTTTAACTTTTCATATAATATGTAATTTTGGGTACACTTAATGGTCAAATTTTGTATTATTACAGGTGGAAAAACACCAGCCATCTCAAGGGCTTTGTGCTTGCAAAAGCATGTAATTTCATTTTTTTTTAACCAATTTAATCAATGATTGTTTCGTGTGAATAAATTTACAGTCTTGATGATTGCCTTAGATTTGTGGGTGATGGAGAGGAAGATCACTTCCCCTTTTAAAATGTCATTTAAATCTTGGGGAGCAGAGGGAGATTAGGGGCCTAATCCTTGTGATAAATTGTACTATTTAACTTTGCTAAGATGCTATAGCCCCAGATTTTATCAATTAGATACCAGCTTCAGCAGTTTTAGGTGATATTAACCCTTTAAATACAGACAGTCTGACTATTTGAATATATATTTCAAAATTTATTTAATATTTTTAGTTAGTCATGGCCAAAGAATGTTTCACTCAGATCCTTATTTTTCTCCTTTAATAAAAATGCTTCTCACTGTGCCGTGCATATTTCCATAAAAGTCGGCAAGTTAATTTATGGCTTAAAAAAAGAAAATAAAAGGTCTATATTTAATATATGAATACTTTTTACAGTGGAAATTGGTGGTGGACAGTATTAAATGACTCCAGTGTGGAAATATGCAGGTGGTCATTAGTAGCTGACTATGAGATTTACTGAAGATTTTGATATTAATTTTCCCTGCATACAGGACTATATATAAATCTAACTCTGTTCCCAAATTAATTTCAATGGATGATAACATATGAATAACTCCAAGCATATGAGGTTCATTGTCTTCTCTCTCCTTTAGGGAATATATTGTTTGCTTCATTGTGAAACTGTATTTTGACTACTTTTTCACCTGACTAGTTTCTCTATTGCAAAAGAATTATTGCTTTTCTACTCATAAAGAGTGTATGGGAAACGGTACCAAAATACTTCTGGAATAAATGTGCTACAAAAAAAATCACGTATCTGCTTGACTAGGTATATTAAATAAAGACCATAGAGAAAAAAAGAGTAAGGTTCTAAAAGCACCTGCTTCAGTTTTAATTTTTTAATGTGATTGGCTTTTTCACTTCTGATAATAGTATGTTTGGAAAATATACCCATCTTTTCTCTAAAAAGATGCAAGAATCATTAAGTGAAAAATATTTTGGAGGAAATTACTTCATCTTCGGCTCTCAGGTTCATGATTGTACCTCTCTAAAACTCTAATTTTAATCATTTTGTAGTTTGGAAAAGGAAAGATGTTTCTCCTTTTAGTACAAAATTACTTTAAACTGACTTTCAGCAGAGGAAAAACATGCCACTTAAAGTCACCCAACTGAAGAAAATGAAGTCCAAACGCCCAAGAAATGTTTACTTAGTTTTTAACACCTACTATACTTTGAATCCTGTCATGGTAATGTTTTATGCATTGTTAATCTTTAGAAGTCAAAAAAAAAAAAAAAAAAAAAAAAGCAAAAAAAAGCTCAATCCAGTGAACTTTATGTTGAGGCAATTTCTCTTAACAATGAGAGTATATGGAGATGTGAAGTAGGTAAAAAAGAATGTCACGCTTAATTCAGAGTTCCTTATCTGCTACTAAAACCCCAAACTGCACGTATTAATCTTGCGGCATTTGAAAAATGTTCCCATTTTGTCTATTTTGTGGTACCCCCTTAAAGCACCCATTGAGTTTCTGGCTTCTCTTTAGCTCAGAAAACCATAGCAACCCCAGTCCGCACTTCTCCAACTCAGGATAGAGTTCAAGTTGTTCTCCTGAAGCCTTCTTGCCATGAAAAGCATGGGAAACGCTGATCACCAACTAGGTGTCCTAAGACTTCTTGCCACAGATAAAGGGCGGGGGAGGGGGCGCACACGCACAGACACACATCCTGCGTCCTTTAATTGGGAGAGGGAAGGGAAAGTAGCCACGGAAAGGTAAAAGGACTTTGGGAGTTCTTGTGATTGTTTCTGGGAGCATCTCTGAGTGCCTGGGGAACGTCGGTGGGGCGGTCACGCACGGCCCCCCACCTGCCCCCCAACTCCCCCAAGGTAAGTCCTCGTCTTTATCACAGCCTTCCTAACGCGTTCGGATTTTTCCTCCTTTTCCAGCCCGCACGTTCGCAGACGGGAGGTGGGGGAGGGAGGAGGGGGAGAGGCGGGGCGGGAAGGTAGCCGGGTCGCTGCACCGCGCCGCTCTCATTTGCGGCGCTCCGACTCGGGCGAAGTTCTCGCGCAGCCGGCTCGCCGCGGCCGGGGCCGGTCCCGGCGGGCGGCGGCGGCGGCGGGTGCTCGGGGCCGGGCGGGGCGGCGGCGGCGGCGCGGGGACGCGCGCTGTCTCTTTAAGGGAGAGCTCGGTCTGGGGTGGCGCTTTCCTCCGCGAAGGCTCCTTTGATATTAATAGTGTTGGTGTCTTGAAACTGACGTAATGCGCGGAGACTGAGGTCCTGACAAGCGATAACATTTCTGATAAAGACCCGATCTCACTGCAATCTCTAGCGTCCTCTTTTTTGGTGCTGCTCGTTTCTCCAGACCTCGCGTCCTCTCGATCGCTCTCTCGCCTTCCTATTTCTTTTCTTTTCTTTTTTTTTTTTTAAACAAAAAACAACACCCCCTCCCCTCTCCCACCCGGCACCGGGCACATCCTTGCTCTATTTCCTTTCTCTTTCTCTCTCTCTTTCTCTCTCTCTCTCTCTCTTTTTTTTTAATTAGGGGGGGAGGGAGAGGAAGGGGGGGAGGCAGGAAAGACCTTTTTCTCTCCCCCCCCCAAAAAATAATCCAAGATCAACTCTGCAAACAACAGAAGACGGTTCATGGCTTTGGCCGCCGCGCCACCATCTTTCGGGCTGCCGAGGGTGTTCTTGACGATTAATCAACAGGTAAGGAGGGGAGGCCCGGGCGGGCCGCGGGGCCGGAGGCCGCGGGGGGCGCGGGGGGCGCGGGCTCCCCTCGGCCGGGCCCGGAGCGCCGCGACGCGAGTGCAGCGCCCGCTCGTGTGTGCGCAAAATGTGGGCGATCGCGAGCGGGGAGCCCTGGGAATTAAAAGTGACTTTCTTTGAAAAAAAAAAAAAAAAAAAAAAAAAAAAAAAAAAAAAAAAAAGCCGAGGGAGAGTGTGCAGAAAGCCAAGCGCAGGCTTCTCGGGTTTCACATGCATTTTCTTTCTTCCTTTTTGCGCGTGTGATTTCTTTTCTTTCTTTCTTCTCTTCTGCTCCGTTTTCCCCCCTTCCTCTCCTCCTTTTTGTGGGTCTGAGGCATCCGAGCCTTGGAAACCAGCGACTTCAAACTGCAGTAGCCCCTGGAGTCAGCAGGGTCAAGTTCAGCCGCCGGGGAGGAGGAAAAACAAATCCCCATTTGCCAAAAAAAGAAGTTTCAGGCCGGTGCCCCCTCCCCCTCACGGCCCCACTCCCCCTCGCTGTCTCTTTCTGGCTGATTTTAATTCTCTCCTACCGGGCGCAGCGGAGGAGCTGGAGGTGGCTGGACCCGAGGGGCCGCCGCCGCCGCCGCCGCCACTGCAAGTTTTCTGGGGGCTCCTGACAAGCGGGGCGCAGTCTAGCCACCAGCATGCAGAGTAGTAAGTTGGGCGAACTCGGGAGGGTCGGGAGGGTCTCAGAGAGGGGCCTCCGTGTGGTCCCCAAAGTGGGGAAACAGCACAGGACTGCCTTTGGCTTTGAAGAGTTTGCAAAGGCAGGCTTCAAACTTTTTTCCCTTAAAGGCCCAGCTGGGCTGGAGAAGGCGGGTGTCGCATCCCTTGGTGCACCCGCCTCAGAGCGGCCCAGGACAGCTTGGCCGAGGGGTCTGTGCCCTGTCGGTACCATGTGGCAGGGCCTTGCAGCCCGGACGCTTCCGTAGGGGCTGAGGAAAGGGCAGACTTCCTCTGCGGTGCGGTTGATGCGCCATGTGTCGCGCGGGTCAGGGGACACTGGCCGGTGATTAAATGCCTGACAGCAGTGGGACATCCAGGCGGACAGACGCTTTTGCCTTCTGTCTAGTTCCTGTTTGGGATCTAGAGAAACGCATCCTTGAATGGCAAAGGCAAACACCCCTGTCCCTCCAAATAACTCCAGGATAATAGGACCCCATGAATAATTTGAGGGTGAGGCGGAGGTGGGAGCTGTTTGAAGTGCAGAGCTGTTCTGTGGCTGGGAAAGCTTTTCTGTTAGTACCTGTCGGAGATGGTGGTGTTTCCCCCTTTCCTTAGGGAAGTCAGTAACTGTTTTATGGGCCCAGGACTCTAAAGCAATTTAAGTTAGGGGGTGAGAAGGACTGGTGGGTTTCAGAGGGAATCTTGGACTTATTAAATTTTAGGACCTGCTTTACTTCCCTCTATCTTTTTAGGCCTCAGAATTGATGCTTTGAAAGTTCTTGAGTAAGCCATGGATCTTAATGATGACTCTAAATTATGATAGAATATTCATTCTTATCCCATTTTGGAAAATCACGGCTAGAGTTTAAGCGAGGTAAGTGAAGTGAGAAGCTCAGCGGAGAAGTTAAATCTGAGTCAAGTTAGGCCTATTCATTGAACTTTTGTAGCTTCATTGAACTTTTGTAAACGCACCAGGTGAACAGGAAAGGGTCTGGGAGAGATAATAAGTACAAAAGAAAAATACAGATAGGGCCTGAGACAAAATTACAAAGAAATGATAACTCTAGGCCTGGTTGTTGGCTAAAACTTGATTGTTCAAAGCAAAAATAAAATAGGAGCCTTCCAACAATTCTTCAAAGTCCTCCAGCTCTGAAGCTAAAACCTATGGATCTTGCTGGCATCATGTTACTTTCCTGCTGGTTTTAGAAAAAGTTGATCATTTAGAAAAGGCTGCCAGAGTTAAAAATGCAAGGGACAGCAAAGGAAAGTCATGCGGGCAGCCAGTTCTTGACGTGGACAAAATGAGAATGAAAGTTTCTGAACTCACTGTTGTGAAGTTTTACATGCCGCTCATTTGCTTAGAAGGCTCTCTCAGATATTCCACCAGTTAACGTAAAAAAGCAAACAGGATCTAAAATCGTGTGGGCTTTTTTTTTTCTTTCCCCAAGTATGCCAGGGTTGTGAATAAATACAGGGTTTGTTTGGGAAGATGAAGCGTTTCCTGTAAGTTATGATGCTGACAGGACAGTCTGGAAATGATACCAACATTTTGAGGATTTTTTTTTTACCTTTAAGTGAAAGTTTATTAATGATGTGCTTAATCTTAACAAGTCAAATATATTCTTAGAGTTTCTCTCTCCTTGGATTTCATAACTTCCTTTTAAAGCTATACCTTTGGATAAAAACATCTCTGGATTCAGTTTTAATATGCAGGGCTACTAACATCTAAAGTTTGACGATTATTTCTGGATGTTAATAACGTGAAAATAAAACTCCTGAGGGGGAAATAGAGTCTTAATGCCAATGTTGTAATTTGATTTCTCTAAATGTGAGGCCTTCAGAAGCTTCATTAGTACTCTGTTGGCAAAGTATTATTTATACGGGCGAGCTGATGTTTATGGCTTCCTGATATGTATGTTAGATGTCAGGATATATATGTGTGCACTGCTTATGCACACATAATAGCTAAGTTTAACGCTTTTTGAATAAGTGGTGGAACATAGCAAGTTACTAACACAAAGTTTGCCACTCCTTTGAGTTCTAGATGCTGTAAGGGTCTGTGCTGCTGTTTAGGTTTTGTCCTTTGTTTCTTAAAGGTGACATTAAAGGAAGGAGAAGAGTGTCATAGTAGCTGTGAAGTCTGAGCTGAGTTTAGAGTTTAGGATTTTGATCACTAATATTTTAAATGATTTTATAAAGCTTTCTGCATACGTGTTCGAAAACCAGTTTAGGATCTGAATCGGTGTGCTAATCCTAAGTGAGCTACACATACTACTACCATATTTTCAGGATTGTTTAAGTCACCTACCACTCCTGAGTTTATTCTGATTTACATCATATAGATCTTTCTTATAAGGAAATCTTCATTCATAGGGAAAACCTTTAGAACAGGGGAATGAATGCATCTGTAGAAAAGCAGCTTTTACGATTCTGGTATTTCAGTGATAGTTCTATTATCACTACTATTATTAGATGTATATGTATATGTATGTACAGAGATACAAACCACAATATGTGATTAATGATCTGTACATTTTTATTAAGAAAGCAAACCAAAGAGTGTAGATTTTTATAAACTCTTGTCTTCTTTGTTGAAGTAAATAAGCATAACTGAAAGTTTTCAGAGGACTTACAGCAAATTGTTTCTGAGCTAGAACTCCATTTCACATTTGAAATTGGAATAAATACTGATAACTGGACTTTAAATATTTTTCACAACACAAATGTTGTAAAATAATTCTATTTTAACTTCAGTTCTTCTTTTGATAGCAGCGATAATGTACAACACTATGCTATTGTGCGTAAAACAAAGTAGACTTTAAGAAAGTTATGGGCAGGTGGCTATAATTGATTTAAAGGAAAAATTATTTTTGTAATAAGGGATGAACTTAAAATGACTGGCTTACATTAAAACATATTCTTATTAAGATTTCTCTGGTGTGTAAAATGAAGCCATTCATTCAACAGGCTGACAACTTTCCACTTGGTATTTGCCTTTCCTTAATTTAGTTTCCGCAGGACAGCTAGTGTGGTAGTCTGCATCTGTTTTTAGCAGGCATAGAAAACTATAAACTCAGACAGTTCTGTCCCAAATACTGAAGCTCACAAGTTACAATCAATTTGATTTAAAAAAAAGGGAAGATTTATGGGCTCGTTTTTTGTTGTTCATCCTTGTTAGGTCAAGCTTTCAGGTAATAGGTTTCTTTTTCTCCCTCTTTTGCTGATGATAACTACTAATATCATTGATAACTAATTCTGAGTCTTGTTTACTCATTTATCATCCTTATTTTACTATTTGTTGAAGTTTTGAGAAATTAATGACAACATATGTAGACTTGTTTTTACTTTGATGGCTTATCTATGTGAAAACGACATTTATCTTTTGTTATTATACAGAAATAAGTGAATTCTTTGTTACTGTAATAGTTATGATTTATGGAATTTTTGAGTTCCCCTTAGATATAAAGATGCTCTTCTCTAGTCTTTGCCAAGTAGACATTTAATCTAATTATTTAAGAGTACTTGTCATGTATAGAAAATACTAACATACTTTGCAATTATTTATATTAAAAAATTAACGCAGAGGTTTGTTGTAGTGTAATTTTAAAAATAATTTGTCTCCTGAAAACTGTAACCAGTAGATTAAAGTAAATATGCTGAAATACCAAGTCTTGTTTTATACCATTGTTCAATAGCAAATAGTGCTGCAGAGGAAATAACTATTTTTTAAAATTTATCCTCCAATGTAAGTAGGGCTAATGTCATTTGTTTGTATAAAATATTCTATTAATTATTTATGACCTTTATAAATAATATTTTCAATTTTATTATTATGATCACTTTTTGAGCTGTCAGTGCTCAGTGATTCTCCTATTCCTGAGAACTGAATTTGGCCTTAAGTTTGCTTTTTTGATGGACATAATAATGTAGAACTCGACTTTGGTTAGAAAGAGATCTTTGAGCTCAAGGAATCTTTGAAGCTGCAGTGGGATCTACAGGTGAAAACTATTTGAATTGTTAAGTATTAGTTAGGTGAAGAAACTTGACTGGTCCCTGCAGCATATAGTAGCTATTATTGTAGCGGTCTACTTTTTGCTATACTACATTTTTTTTTTTTTTTTTCTTTTTCCAAGAGCACAAATCCAAATAGCGAAACTAAAGGTGAAATTATCTATGTACTTCAAATTTGTAGCATCGTTTGAAGTCATTTTTCTGATTCCAAGCTATAACTGAAATACAAATAACATTAAGACATCCCAAAGAAGACATTAGGATACACTTGTCGTTCTTAAGTGTATTTCACTAAAAATAATAATAAAAAAAACTTTTAATTTTTAAAATGTTTCTAGCTTTTAAAAAACCTGCAGTAAATTCTTTACAAGTGGCTAGACACCTTCCCTGGTGGTTTAGTTTATACAAGCAGGAAACTTTCTCTCCTACTCTTTCTCTCTCTCTTTCTTGTTTTCTTTAAACCAACTGACGTAATGCCAAACTTTGCTTTAAAAGAACAGACAGAAGTAATTGGTAGCTTTTAACTTTTAATAATGTTCTGGATTGGTTTTAGTGGCCAAAATGCCATTAAAAAAAAAAAAAGTTCAAGTAAGAACGGGCTTGTGGCCTGAGGAAGAAAGGCTCTGTTGATGCAGTTATTTTTATTCTTGTTTTTCAATCTGTTATTAAAAATCTTTCCTGCTGAGCACTGCTGGATTTCTCCAATTGCTCTTTGTGATGGTTGGTGCATTTCAGGTTACCGTAACTTAAACAGTTTTTGGGTTTTGGGGAGGGTGGGTATTTGTGTTGCATTATTTCTTTCTTATTTAGAAAAAACTCCATTTGTTTTTGTTTCAATTGAGATTAATTAATTAAGGTTATCAATGGCCACAGGTCAAAGAATGTGTTTATATAAAGAATGTGACACCTGTTAGAAAGAACCTAAAATGTGGAAGTTTACTTGTGATGTTAATCATTTTTACGTGCCCAGGTGAAACTTTACAAAAATACATTTTTAGATTGAAAACACTAATTTTAAGGGTCAGTGCATTTCTACGGGCAGCTCCTTTTTTCTTACAATTTTAGATAATCTTTTACCCTAATTATCAAGCAATATTTTTAATTTCTTTTCTGTCCTTTTTTTTTTTTAATTATTAAATAGTCATTTCTTTCTTTCTGACTGCACAGGCAAACAGAGCTTTCTTCAGTTAAGAGACATCTTGGTGATGTTGATTGACATCAGGGCAACTTCAGAAGCTGGCAAGTAGGAAAATCTTTTTAGGGGGCAAAAAGATTTGTGTTAGTATTCCCTTCCTTGAGGAAAGATACTCCACCCAGAAATGGGGCCCTCTGCCCCATTTGTTGGGTCAGAACTAAGTACTGTCTGGACATTTCTTCTGTGGATTGTTCCTGAGGTTTAAGTCTTATATTTACTTGTCCTGGACTTTGCTTTTAACCCAAATTGTTCCTGATAGATTTTGTTTTCCTTCCTTACCTAGAGCTCATTTAAGGAATAATACATAGTGAAAATTAAGTGTCACACAGGGAGGAGTATAGTCTAAGGCATTTATATTGATCATAAAAAGCATTCCGCATATTCATGGCATTGAAGTGTTCTCTGTTTAGAAACTTGACAGTTTTGATTTACTTGATAGATTTCTCAGTTTTTCTTGTGAGAGTTACAGACTCTAGTTCAAATAATAGACATTCCTGTTTTGCTCATGGCTCCTTTAGTTAAAGATTTGTTAGGAAAAACTTCAGGAACTTAATCTATATGTTGTTCACAACAGCATAGTGAAAGTTTCTTGGAGTAAGTCAAGATTAATTTCATTTATTACAAAGTTTTCAAACATCTATTTCATGTTATGGCTGCGTCTGTCAATAAATTTTTATTTAATGAATGTTGTTTGTTACTTCAAAACTGAGAGAAAAGTAATAGTTTAGCAACAAGGAAAGAAGGCAAAAGGAGTTGTTTAGAGCTGCAGTCCCTTAATATCAGCAGAGTGTTTACTGGTAAGTGGTGGGGAGGGGTTGGTGGGAGGCTTTGTGGAAGATGATACCCAAAAAAAAAAAAAAAATCCATCAATTGCGCATATGCTCCCCTCCCCTTAAGGCTTACTTAAACAATATGTTTCGGTTTTTCTTCAAACCATTCTGAACCATTTCTGCTCCAAGAATCCACCTCTATCTCGGTTCCTGAGAGATTAAGGATAACATTTTCTGTTGTATAATGAACAGCAACATTATTTGAACAAAGGTAACACATTTTGATTTGTGTAATCTTTTAGTAGCTAGTCATAGGATACCTGTAATATGAGAGAAGTTCTAGCAGTGTAATTGCCTGGAAATGCTTGAAGTATCTACGATAGCTTTGCTATGTTTGAATTAATGCCAATACATGTGCATGCTATAATAGATGTATTTTATATATGGAATGTATATAGGCAGATATTACTTAGACACATCTTGATGATGAAATCTGGAATGCTAAACTATTAACTCTATGCTTGAAATGTGAATCTTTTAAGGAGTTACATGACCTACATTATGAAGTCTAAAAGTTTGAAATGAGTATGCAGTTTAAACATAATGAATCAATTGTTATCATAATACTTATATCTGCTTTGAATTTACTAAGGATTTTTTTTAAAGGAAAAAAAAAACTATAAATCAAAATGCCACCTTTCAGTGTATTTTAAGAAATGTATCTGAGGTCATTTTTTAAAAGTCGCATTTCTGTTGAGAGGAGCAGTTAAGGGACAGGACTGTGAGTATGTCATTTTATGGGCTACCACTTGATTGTTTACAATTCTACCATCTCAAAACGTTATGTGGAAATAATATGGAACATGTAAAGACTCTGTACTATGACCCAATGCGTTTTTCCCTAGGGTGATGGATTCTGTGCGTCACCAAATTTGTGATGCTATTTGCCAGGCTTGTAATACTGGTTTTGAGGGTTGCTCTATGTCCTATTTCATCAAGCAACACAATATAACAACTTTGGTATCTAGGGTAATTGACACAGTCAAATAGGTTCTGGAAAATATTCCATATACTTTTAAGTAAGTCAGAAGTTAATGTACATATTAAATTTATTTAGCATGAATAAACAAATGATTTATCGTTAGCTATTTGTCTTCTATACTAGACAGTGTTAGAAGGAAATATACAAGTATCTACAGTTTATGTTCCATTTCTTTGTTTCTTTTTCAGGGGAGCATGGTTCCCTTGTTTACATTAATAATAGCTTTATCTATTAATTACTTGCATTCCTGATAACGGGTAGGATAGTATCATAAAGAATACTAAACATATTTATATTATCTATTCTATATGTCTCACACTTGAAAAAAACATTAATATTATTAGTTATTAAGTTGAGTGTTATAGTAACCAGGAATGAATCCAGTACTGTATAAGACAATAGATAAGACCACAACTGCTATTTAAACACTAAAAATATCTTAGCTGTAGAAAAAGAAAGATCAAAAGGATTTCAGAGCTGTTTTTACTTCTAGAATTTGGACAGAATGTATAAAGCTTACAAAGCAATAAACATTCATAATATAACATGCGCTTCCTAATTGAATACTACAATATGGCTTTTTGTGAATTCTTGTGAATTGCTATTTCAGTTTCTCTGTATCATATTGAACATCAGACACGTTTATAAATAGTGTAAAATATATGGGAGAAGTTAGTTTGTGGAGTCTAATTTCTCTATTACTTGATATACTTCATGTGCACAGGGATCAAGCATTACTAGTCTAGTTTTAGCTTTTTTTCTCTGAGCTATGCACAAGTGCAACATATGAATTTGTGGCTTCATATTAACTAAGTGCGTACATGTACGTGCAGGATATCTGTAGTCTCACTTGCATAGAATGTTTGTACATTACAGGTACTACATGGAATTTAAACATACTGCATATTTTTTGAAATGACTTTAGTCTTTGTAATGCCCATTTTAATTACTTAATGCATCCTAACACCTATTTGAGGGTTAATTTAATAGTAATTTTGGTTCTGAAATGAGAGCATGATGGACAAAACAAATTAAAAAGCAAATCCTACTTGTGTCTACTCTGTGATGTCATTATCTGCACATCTTCTTTAGCTTTGCAAGATGTGGAAATAAATACACCAGCCTATTTTATCTCAATACTGTCAAGTAGCTCTGAACATATAAAAGTTCCTAAAAGAAAGCTTTGCATTTGTTTTTGCTTTGCTTTTTGATGCCAAGTTAAGACAGGTCATATATATATTAATTTTAATCAAGGCCCATATTACTAAACTTTTCAATATATATTCACCTCTTTGTTGTATTATTAATAATTCTGCATCAATTATTTTTTGGTAAACTTTTCAGGTCTTTTAAAATCATATGTTTCACCTGTATTTGGCTGCTGAATTTTTATGTTAGTAAATATATTTAAATTATAAATAGAAAAATACGAACGATATTAAGCTGTCTTTAACTTAATATTAGAAGTACATCTTTTTAAAAGATTACTGCAATATTTGCTCTTCAGTTCTGCAAACTTAGGAAGATTCTAGAAAACAATTTATCTACAAGTGGCCACTGTAAGCAGTTATACATTCAAGGACTGAAAAATATGAAATACTATTTTCTGGAACTTATAAACAAACACTAAGACATGTTTCTCCTTTGTATTTAGAATGCATTTGCATTACATTCTTTGGATGTATGATGTGGTAAATTACTGTAAGAAACTCACTGTCATCTAAATCTCAATTACAATAAACTATTTTACTCTATCCCATTACTGTTTATTCTATTTTTAAAGTCTGATTTTTAAGACAGCTTATGCTTTTGAAGGAATGCCCTAATTATTTATGACATATTTTACCTTTTCTTTTCACTTTGATAAGCTTTAAGAAAGCTGTCAGTAAGAAGATTTTAGGTCATTAGTAAAAATCATAAGGTATACATTTTATACGTAAATATGTGTACATGATCTTGCATCTTCACTGTGTCAAACATTTAACTCTTTAGTGTTACACATATTTGTATTCAGTGTTACACATATTTGTGTACCTTTAGTGTAACACATATTTGTATTTAGCATTACATGTATTTGTGTACATTTATGTACATCGTGTACTCTTTACTCCCAGAATAATTCAGTATACCACCGTTAGCATGTAATTATGCACATACATGTTCTTCTCACTTCCTGAACAATGCAGTGTATCCTTGGCAATACTGACATTTTGAAAATGAGAGCAATAATGATTAGAGCTGAAGAACTGGGGTAGATATTAGTGTTAAGAGTTTCCCTCATTTTTATTTTTCACATTTTCAGTTCCTTCTTTAAAAGAGAGATTGTATATATCTGAACAGAAGGGGGACTAGGATGCTGTATAATCCATGATAACATAAGGAACGGTTGCTGCATATGGCTTTATTTATATATCTCTGACATAGAAAACTTTGACCACTTTGCCTGTTGTACTTGGGAATTTTAGATAAACCCCATTGGGGTCACACTCATCAGTTCCGGCTTTGCGTGACGAAAAGCATTCTCTAGCTTCTGGTGTGCTACTGTGCTGCTTTCCTTTAGGAGTGGAAGGTCCTGTATGTTAATTTGGCATTTGGAAGCACAACTAGAATTCTTACATTTTGAAAATCCTCTAAATGGTTTGCAGAAGAGTGAGCAGAGATCATAGGCTGCGTGATGTCATTGATTTTAGGATACTAAAGAAAATTGTGCTGAGACCAAGCATGCTTCCTTTGGCTTATTCTGCCCTGCTTTATCATCATTTTTTCTTTTTTATCAAACCTCTAGTCCTCTCATCACCCCCACAGTGTGGGGTCTAATATTTTACTTTCTGGGGGAGTAAGAAATTACCTTCTCAGTGGAAAAGCGTGTAAGCTTCAGGATTTATAACTAATTTATAACTACCTTTATAACTTTTCCATTTTGGGGGCAGTGTCTAAGAAGAGGAAGAAGCTTACATACTTGATTTGTTTTAATTTGATTGTTTGCTATTGAGTAGGAGTTTGCTATTCCATTTCTATGAGAAAATGCACTGAATAGAATTAAATAAAGTTGTATAATTTTGAAACAATTATAAGCACTAACTATGACATAGTTTTGGCTTTAAAAAAAGTCAATTTTAGTTACGTAGTACTTCCACCAAACTCTCTATTCCAGGTTTATAAATATGAATTTGACCATTCAATCATCAATGATGCTTGAAAGTCATGTTTTCTGTATTTAGGGCAGAAGAATACTTAAAAGATTCTCACCATCAGTATGTTTTAAATTCCTAAGAAGCAGAATGCCAAGTATCATGTTATCAACACTTTGAGGTCTATAGTAAGGAGTTTACTTGCTTATGGTAGCTTATAAATTCAATAACATCAGTCACAGGCTGCTTAACATATTTATGAGTTGAGTTAGTGTAGTTCAACAAATGATTGTATTTCCGTCAAGTTTAGGGAGTAATGTAAACTAGAATAGTAGCCATCTAGTAGCTCTGAGGTTTAAAATTCGTAACTGATTTTTAGGAGCAATGACACGAATATCATATCAGGTAGAAATACTCGGAGTGATCACCTTTTATAAGAGTTAGTTCTATCTTTCATGTCTAGGAAAATATAACAGTGAATGTTTGCTTTTTGTATGTTTTGTCTCCAAGCAGAGGAAATTGACAGTTTTATGTTTTAAGTGCCGAAGTTGTTTTTGGCTAAGCAGTTCCAGAGTTAATCACTGGGATGTTAGCTTGAATTTTTGTCTTTAAAAAGTTTTAGATTTTTAAAACGAAATATGCTTCCATTATTTCCAAATTGACACTTTGTGTTCTGGATTAGTTTTTAGAGAAATGTTTTCCAAATTCTCTTGGATTACTTGAAGTCCATTGATTTTGAAATACTTAGTTTAGTTTTTTTCTTTTAAAGTACTTCTTTTCAAGGTTTTCTTATTATAGAAACCTTGTAATTTCTTATAAAACACAAATGAATTTTGCAATTATTTTGTATTTTCTTCTCTTGTGTTGTTTTTTCCAGAAGCTTTTTGATGCATCAGAAATTAATAGATCAGTGATTTCAGTTCTTCTGTCACACCTTTTTGTGATAAGATATTTTGGTCATTTCTAAGGAGTAGTTAGAGGGAACTCCTTTCATAAATCATTTTCACTTCAAAAAAGAGAGATGTTGGAAAATCATATAGTATTCTTTGTCATTAGTTGAAAATTATGAATGATGTAAAATAATATGATGTTTAGTTGTTTCTCATTTAGACATGACGCATTTTATATCTGAAAATTTGATGGGAGGAAAAAGAAAAAGCAAACAAAAGACCTGATAACTTTTACCAGGCTTGAAACTAGCTTAAGATAGTTCTGTGGAATTCTCTAAAAGTGGTAAGAAAATTTAAAGTACTGCCCAAACACAGGGTTAAATTTAAATCTGTATGTAGAGTGGAGACTTCAACCCGACATATTCTAATGTAAAGACATTTTAGAATAAAGAAAACTTTCTCTGTTTTGGGGGGCTGTTTTTGTATTTTCAGCTGCTTTGCTTGAGATGATCAGCATTCTTAAACTATAATTATATGTAAAAACAAATAAGCTGCTACTATAAACTAACAGCTCTGCACATACATCTTGAATACTATTAGAAAACATTTTCATTAGGAATACATGCATTGGGCCCTAAGTAAATTTAAGATACCAAACTGCAAACTTAGTATCTCTAATGCATTACCCATACTAGTCCCTGAAAAATGGAATTGATTCTGAGAGAGGTTATTATTTCCACTACTAGTAGAGTGTATTTAACAATAGTTTGGTTGAAATTTGAGCATTTCAACCAGCTACCCCCTTGCTTGGTTCCTGTGATGTTAGGCAAATATTTTGCCAAAACGTTTGGTCCGATGTAATCACATTGGTGTTGTGTAATTAAGATAATATACTGACTTTGAATCATGTTAATGTGTTATTTTGAAAGTATAATTTTAAAAATTTACCCATTTGGAATACAATAGAAGAGGCAGGATGATGTTTTTCTATTTAATTCAGAGCCTCTATATACAGATAAATTATGAAAAATTCAATAGCTCCTTTTATCATTTCTTAATGTGGGAGAAAGTGAGGGTTTATTTTCATAAACACCATTGTAAAAATAATCGGTCAACTGTTTTTCTGACAAAAGAGCATGTAAATATATTAGCTGGCTTTCAGAGCCTAATAGAATGTACATTTTGTTTCATTAGGTTACAATAATAAAACCATGTACAAAAACAAATAAATGGAAGAATAAATTAAATCACCTATCTGAAGTCAGATGTAGGGTAAATGGTGTAGTCTCTGAGATTACTCTCTTAGTTCTGTGATTTCACTGTAAGAGCTGGCCACTATCTATTCTGCTATGGACACATTGTGCAAAAATGTACGATGTTCAGCTTCCCACAAAAGGAAAAACATACGGATTTAGGCTTGAGATTCTTCTAACATTCGTTTATGGAGAAATAGACGCTGGCCAAGGAAACACTCCTTTTCTCAATGGCAGAACTGTCTTCAGCTGGTCAGCCTAAAATCTGCTGTTCAAGTTTGGTTTTATTTCTTTGTTTTTCTTTATTTCAGGTATATCAGAGTAACCATTGGGTCATCTTTTATTCTGAGTAATGGAAGGGACTTGAGCTACTATTCATTCTTGCATAATCTTATTTTATAAACAAGAAAACTGAAGATAAAAGTGACTTGCCCCTACTTGGTTAAAGGACTGAACTAGAACTTGGGTCTGTTCACCATCCTAATTGATATGTAAAACACTAGATGATTTTGATGTTTGCTGAGGAAATCTGTCTAATATTTAAGATTCATTAATCTTTACTTTTTCTTTTTGCACATGGATATGAGAATAGAATTAAAATGTCATTTGTTAGGATGCAGTGAGAAATTGATGATCATGTAATGACTCAGTTGATATAGTCACATTATTTCTTTACCAGTACCTTTAGATATGGGCATCGAATGTTTATAAGTTATCACAGAAAGTTAAAGAATTAGTACGAAAAAATCTAAGCTTAATGCTTTTTTTCAAACACCTTAGTAATAAAATGTTGGATTTATTTAGACAAAATCTAATTGGTACTGAAAAACTGGTTATGAAAATGGTCGTTAATAAGGAGCTAGTTTGTATTACTCTTTTCCAGTTAACTTAAAGCAGCTTTAACATTTATCTACATAGAGACCAATATTTTAAAAAATAGTCTACTTGAATTAAGGATATTTTTAATCTTCCATGAAATGGACATTTCTTTATTCATAACAGCCATAGTCCCCTTGGCAGGTTGAAAAACTGTAGACGGCATCTGTGAGATCAGGCTTGAAATGTGCAATTAGTTATTAAAATGTGGCTGGAAACCCATAAGTGGTGTTTTACATAAACTCCTCTGCATTTATAAAAAACTAATGAAAAATAAAAAAAGAATCTCGTTTATTTTAAATACTTTTCTTATGAATCCTGTCTTTTGAATGATAAATTTCAACTTCAAATGGAGTGAAAATATTTTAAAATATACATTTAATACCTCTATTTTTCTTTTAGAATTTATCAACTTTCCATTTTTTTTGCCATGACTCCACCATATGACATGGATGCAGTTTATGTTTATTGATTATAGTTAAGCTAATTTTAATCATTTACTTTGTTGGAGTGGAAATACAGGAATAATTCCCTGTCTTCTTAGACTTCTGAAGTATTTTACTTAAATCCCTTGTTTCCTATCTTTCAGACCTAATTGTTACATTGTATAGATTGAATGGTGAATGTCCCCTGCATAAGTGAAATTCACATTACAATGCCAATGCTATTGTCATTTCCACCTCTGGGTTTTAAAGAATTGTGGTAAATACCATGGAGAAAAATGTTGAACCTAAGACAATCCCCAAGCTCTTTCAGAGCATAGCTCCAGAAATGACTTTGAAATGCTGGAGGAGGTGTGTTCAGGCCACGGAAAAGGCTGGATTGGTCCAGGGTCTGTGTTTGAACCCAGTTCATCCTCTAAATTTCAGGGCGAAGAAGATATATTGTACTTTCATTTGCATGGGTTTTCCTCTCTGTCTCTTAGCCAGAAGGCAGCCTTGCAGCCTTGTCTCTTTTTGCTTTTATTTAAAAATTTTTTTTTTCTTAACTTTGGTTGTTTAATGTTTCTCTCAGGTGAAAAGCCTTTTATAAATAGCTTATAAATAGTTTTTCCTTTCAAATGAAATTTTGCTGGTGGCAAATAATATTACTTATTCCATCAGATGAAATCAATTAACAGAAAGTTATAGAATGATCTTTAACACTAAAAAGCAATTTTAAAATGAGTTAAGGAACCATTTTGACTATTATGCTGATCATCCCACGTAAAATCTTTTTCTTGGTGTGGTGAGCATACTATATGAAGAAAGGCTGAAAACTTCCATTGTTATTACATAATCATCTAGTTTTTTTCCTTCTCGTCCCGTGGGCATTACCTCTATTTAGCAAAGTTTATTTTTCACTCAGACTGTGAATTATAATTTATCATTCATTATATACCTGATAGAACCAAAGGAAGCCCTATCAGTGTTTATCAGCCCTAGTTTTTCTTAATGATTTTGTTATTTATTTTTTACATGATTCTTCACCTGTATATAAATATCTTTTCTTCTTTGACTTTGAGAGATTGGAACCTTTCCATGTACGCTTGGCATTGAAGATCCAAATAAGGAAAAATGGCTCTTATTCTAGGCTTTGTTTATCAGAGAGCACTACTTTTTTTTGGTTTTTATAAAAGATGATATCCAGATAAGGTTTAAATAAGATGAGTTGCTGTATTTTAATGTTTATTTTCACCTGTAAAGGGATTTGCCTTCCTGATAAATCAGTATCCATTTAACTGTATTTTAATTTCCCTGAATCACAACTGTGCTAATGTAGTCTCCTATTTTGGAAAAGTCTTTTTTAGACATTCTTTAAACTATTTTATACTTGTTCTCATGAGGCATATTTGTGAACAAAGAGTGTTGTGGATATTTTATAGAAGATAGTTAAATAGCATTATCTTCTACCCATTTGGATTGTAATCCAGTTGTAGATTGATTATGGACCATTGTTGGAATCTAGGAAAAGTCAAAATGCAAATCTGTAGCTTATACATGGCTGATGAAGCTGAGAGATAGATTAGGTTTTAAGCAGGGGATGGATTTTAGGTAACAACAAATATTGAATTAGCTCCTTTGAAAGTTTAGAACAAGACAAGGTAAAACAAAACAAATGGCTACTTTTTATTCATTTCCAGATGGATTTAAACTTGCAAGTGGCATAGCATAAAGTTAAAACGTTGCTTGTTGAGATTTATTAATTAGAATGTTTTTAAGTCAGATGCGGAGTTTGTTCTGTTTCAGATATAAGATAAACCTACCCGGACATAAAAATAAAAATAACCTCGGAGTGGAGAAAAGATTGAATGCCCGAATCTGGGTTTCATTTCATGTAAATTTCAATTTCTCAACTAAGCAATATCTGCCAAGGCTCCTCTGTTTGTTGACATTGCTGTATTGAAGTCACCAGTAGCCTCATGGAAGCCAAGCCCCAATGGTCTTTCCATCTGACTGCATCTCTCAGATGATTTGGATGCTGCCAACCGTTCTCTTGAGTATCTCTTCTGGCTTGGCTTCCAGGCACTGCATCTCTGCCACACTTGTTCTAGTCTGTCATTGAATTTTCTCTTAATCGCTGCACTTTTCTTGGAGGGTTTTATGCTTTTAGCTTTTTATCCAAATGAAATAACTCCAGAGCCTTCACCTCTAGAGCTAAGTTGGTTTTGAGTTCCAGTATCAGTGATCTTCAGCCTCCATAAGTACTTGCTAAGAAACTTGTTTACCATCATTAACTAGGCATTCAGGACCCTTCAATTTGCCCCCAATTTACCAGTTCCATCTGTAGTACATCATGTAGTCTATCCTTACTATAGTGCCTTCTAGTCCTAGAATATTCTTACACTGACCTTTGTTCATATTCTTTCTTATTTATGAAATGCCTTCTCTGCAACCTTAACTACAGGGATTCTACCTGCTTCTCAGTCTGTTACCTTCTATATTCTTCTTCCTGAAACTTTCTACTTATACCCATTTAGGTTTAAACATCCCTGCTCTGTGCTCCCATTTATGTGCGGCTTTAGCATTGCTCATACCAGAAGCTTCTGGGCATGATGAACCTGAAGAGGGTGAGAGCATACTTAATTCATGTTTGTTCCCTTTACAAATGCCTTGGATGCAGTAGTTCTCAAAAGTGTTGCAATAAATAGGAACATAGGGGAAGAATACTTTGGACAGCAACATAGACTTTCAGGTACTGAGAAAATTGTGAAATTGGTTTGTCAGGATTCAGAGGAAAATAAAAAGATTGTCTGGTATTGCATACATTACAGATGCTTCTTGATGTTTGCCCTAACGTAAGGTAGGATACTGCTGGTTGCAATGTAGCATGTTGTATTTTGTAGTATGCTTTCAAATCCTTCCTTTTATCAATTAATGTCATTTAGTGACGTAAGACAGTGTCAGTGAAACTGAGGCAAAAGGGAAGCCTGCATTCATTTGAAAAGTATAGAAAAAGGAGAACAAAGGCTGTCTTGTACTTTACTGGTATTATATGTGAGACACTACGAAGTAATCAGAGATGCAAGATGATAAATGATGTGTCCTTAATTGAGGATAACGGTGTTAGGCTCTAAGGTCATGAGTCAGAAATGTGCCTTTTTAGCTTGCATGTGTTGAATATTCTCAGGCCCAAAGGTTGCGTTGTGATGTTTGGTGACAATGGCTTATGTCTTGGCTTCAGGATGAAAGTTACTTGTAAGTGGGTCCAATGCTTGCATGCTGAGGAGGCAAGGGTGATTTAGACTCAGGAGATCTAACATGATGAGTAGGAGCTGAGTATAACCATAAGTTGCTTTGAGATGCCCAGATTTATGGCAGTGAGAGGATAGTGGACTCCTCTTTGCTCAAACATTTTTAATATTCATGTTTCCCTGAGAGATAGCCAATCAAGTAATAACTGAAAATAGCTACTGAGACATTTTTCCTGTTGGAACAACAATGCCTCTGAGATTTCATTGAATGTTTGATTTTTACTAATCACTTTTAATTTCATCTTAAAAGCCTGGGAACAATTTTGAAGTTTAAGACCTTTTTTTTTAAACAACAAAAAAAATTATTTTATCTGAGAATTGGCAAGGCCCTTTGATTTAACATTTAACTCTGTTAAGCACCTAAATATTACTTTAAACAGCTCTGGAAAATTAAGCCTTGCTATTATTGTGCATTCCCAAATCTGTACGGATGTGGAACCATGAAGGAGAAATCAAGGAGATCTATTTAATGAATTTCTTTGCTTCTAGGACAGTTCATTACTTGTAGGACTTGCACTTACCTAGTCCTTCCTTAAAAACAAAACAAAGCTTCCTAGAAACCTTAGCTAATTGCATTATACCAACATGCTTTTCTGATGTCACCTTATGTCTGTGAGCAACTTTACAAATCCTTTGAAAGAGATAGTTGGATTTTTAAAAGTAATATCTGCTTGGATTTTGCAAACAACAGTAGAAACAATTTCACTGTAGAGTACATATTAGTTAATAAGTAGGGGTTTTAAAAATCCTCTGTACTTTTCCACAACTGAAAGGGTGCATACTTTTGGTTGAAAGTGAGTAGGTGAAATTTAGACCTGCTGTTCTGGTAGCCTTAGTGGCTTAGAAATCTCTTTATTGCCATTTCATAATCCCTGATATGATTGTCCAGCTCTCCTGTTGGCTAACTGCAGAAATAGAGGAAGGAAATGGATGTTTTGGCTCCATTAAAATGTTCCTTATCAGACTGTATGTAGGAGGGGATGCTGTTGAAGATGCCTCTATTGCCAGCGGCACAGCATGTGTGCTGGGCTAGTTTCCTGTCTGCTAAAGCTGTGTGGTGCCCTTTAATGATGGGAAGGAGGACATTATTAAATGTGTTGGGCTTAGTGTTTTCACTTGTGAACATCAGGGAGCAGAGGGCATGCAAACTTTGCCCAAAGGCTGGACACAGTTTGCATAGAAATGAGCTACGTGTAGTAACAACTGACTTGGTAGATGTGCAGCTAAGCACTGATTACTAAATAAAAGTGAGAGCACCCACAGGCCATAGGTGAGCTAGGTTTACCAGGGAAAGGCTGCATTCTGTTCCAACAGGTTAGTCTTCCATTAGGGGCTGCCTTAAAATGCTGATCCTGGTTCACATTTGTTGGACAGTCTGCTGTGTATTGTCTTCACTTGAGATAGAAACCGCTGTCATCTTAATTTTATAGAATGGAGAGAAGTGGGTCTCAGGAAAGTATAATAAACTGCCTAGGCTACAACAGATAGCAAGTAGCAGAGTTAGGATTTCAGTCCAGGCAGCCTGACCCTAAGAGCTGAGGCTGCCTCTACTTTGTTTCTTATCTGGCGGGTAAATAAGATTTGAGTTGCGGTATCTTCCAAGGTAGTATTATAATAATATTTCAAAGACTAGGTGACTTTTTAGTATTAACACTGTTCCAATTTGCTTTCTCCTAAGGCCCTAATTCATTGTCAGAGAGATAAAACCCATCACCTTTATGTATGAGGCATTTAAACAAATGTTTTTAGTAATAATTCAGGAAACATCCAACCTGTGTTCTTTCTGTAGTGATATCTGCAGATATAAGTAGGGGTTTTAAAAATCCTCTGTACTTTTCCAGACTGAAAAAATGGAAAAAAAAAAAAAAAAAAAAAAAGTCTATTAGTTTAAGTAACTGTCTCTTCTTGGCTCCATTACAGTAAAAAGTCTGTGATCAGCACCCTCTAGAAAGGGGAAGTTGTTGAATGACATGGATGTGGTACTCTCCTGATAATCCTATGGCTTTGTATTTCTTAGTGTATTTTTACTCCTGGGTAACTACCCCTGCTCCACATGGGGTCTTGACAGCCTTGAATTCTGAGGAGGCTTGTGTGTGTTACAAAGACAAAAAAGGAAAGCGTGGTTTCGGTTAAACTTTAAAAAGTACTTTCATCAGTTATTATCCAGTGTGTTGGTTAGATTTTTTTAAAGAGCTTTAAAGACATCATGCTATAGTGAATAGTGTAGCCAGAGAAATTAAAAAAAAAAAAAAGTACATTTTATTTAAACCATTTTTCTCTTTATTTTTAAGAAGGAAAAAAAAATCAGAACTGCACATCAGGAACAGAAATAGCATTCCATTTTCTTTTCTCGGGTTCTGGAGCAGCTACGGTGGGTGAGAGTGAGTTGGCTGTCTGGGAAGGAGGCTGCTGTCTGCAGCCCTGCCTGGGCGGCCGCCGCGACACAACAGGAGCTGCGTGTGTGTCGCTGGCGTTCACTCTCACAGGAGCCCCGGGCCTGCGGCCGCCACCACGCGTGCTCCGCGCCCGGGCTGTGGGCGTGTTATCGCAGGAAGTCCTGCGGAAGCAGTTGTGCGCGCCCGCTGCCTCCGGTTACCTCGCCCGTGCTCGGCTGCTGCGCGGCGCCCGCAGCCTCCTTCTCCTCCTCCCTCTCCCGGCGCTGCCTGCGCTGCCAGCTGCCTGGAGGCCGCCTCCGGCCCGCCTCTCCCCACTCCCTCTGCCCTGTCGCGTCGCATCCCCTGGCCAGCCTGCCCTTCTCCCCACTTCCCAACTTGGCTTCCTCTCTCCGTAAACTCTCTTGCCTCTTGTCTTCTCTTTTGCTTCCTCTTTGCTGCTGCCCCTCCTTGATTTGACGCTCTAATTTCCTCTTGACAGATCCCAAATTGGGTTCTCAGCAGTTACTCATCTTTAAATCTTATTATTCACCTGTGATCATTTGGGCAAACTGTAAGAGGCGTGAGATTAATGCAGACAAAGAGTTCCTTACCATGGGAGGAAATCTCTGGCTATCAAACAGTCATTTTTTAAAAAGTCACATATTAAAATTAAGCACTAATACAAATACAAAAAAATTAAGATGATGGCATAGGTTATTAATGAGGCAAGGAATAAGGCAAATCCCAAATGAATATAACTAAATTGCTCATTTTTTTATTGAGATAACTAAAATTGAGATAAAGTACTAGTATTTTTATTAATGAAAATATAGGATTAGTCTTTAAATCAGTCATGTACTTTCTTACATAGAGTTTTCAAGGATCTGCTTAAAGTGTTTCTGATATTTTTGAAGAACATTTACTTACACAAACATTCTTGAGTAGATGGAAGAGTGTGTCTCATGAATTCTGAATCAGAAACTATAAAGTCATATTCACTAAATCAAAATTTACCTGATAATAGTTTTACAAGCACATGAAGCCTTTTGGAGTGGCTAAGTTATTGCATTTTTACCATTCTGGGAACTGAGGCCTTTGTATTTTTCTTAAATTATGAACTTTAAGACAGTTGCTATACGTGGATCCCTATCAAGTTTTTGCCTACTTCACATCATCAAGCTTATTTTAAAATTAATTCTAGTTCAGGGCTTGCTTTTTACACCCTCTTTATTAATTTCCTTTTCTAGAAGTCCATATTAGTAAGGCCGTGTCATGAAAATTACTATTTTTAATAGAGCTGTTCTGAAATTTTTTTTCTTCAAGACATATTTTGCAATGACTGAGCTATATTGATTCACATAATTTGTATCCAACTGCTTCATTTTTGCCTTGAGATTTTGAGATGCGTAACGTTAGGTAAAGAAAATAGTTGATATGTAACTGGATGTGAGGTGGCCATTTTAACTTGTAGGTAACAGAGTTTATCTGTTGATTCCTTCATTAATTAAATAAATTTAAAAAAATAAGGAATTTTAGTTTCTTCTTATTAACTTGTAACACTTCAACTTCTAGTATTGCTTTCTGTAGAGAAGAATTTTTCAGCTGATAACATGAGTTGATTTTATAAGTTATAGTATTTAAAACTTGAGATGTTTTATTACAAAAAGTTGTCCCTTTAATAGATGATTTAGCATGGCAACACTTTTTAAAGTAAAATGTTTAAGAGCAAACCATGACCTTATGATAAAAATAATACTAAACCAATTATTAATACCTACAATTTGTCCTCAAACGTCTTAACTAAATAATCACCTTATTAGAAGAAAGGTACTGAAAGCATAGCACCAGAAACACTGGGTTTAATATACAAATAATAAAGACTTTAGGTCCATCATATCTTTTTCTCATGGCTGGAGGAACCACTCCTGGAGTGAGGGGGGCATACTTACTACTTCAGTTGTCATAAATGTGGATCACAATATTTTCCAAACTTTTTGTTTTACTTTGCATTTTTCCATAATTTGAGCATTTTGACCTCTTTCCAAGTTTATTTGTTCTACAGATATGGGTAATACAAATTAAAAGAAAGTTCAGTCATCACAGTGCCTTTTGGGACATGCCATTGTCTGGAATAGGCTTATGTCCAGATATGGTTAGAAGTTACGTAGGTTTTAGCTGTGTTTTCTTTTTTGTGATGTGGCTCTGTTGGAATAAAACTAGCCTTAAAGTAATTTTGTAACTTCTCTAGAGTGACGTCTTCTCACCCATAGGCTGTGAGCAATAGGACCTGGGCACAGGTTTTGGGAGAAGAATCAGTTTAGATAAGACATGTAAAACAGGTTTGGTGAATGTCAAAGGACTATTTATTATTATAAATAATGATAATGATTGTTCTGTTTCCAATCTTTGTAATTTCTGTATATCATTAACTATGGGAATACTTATTAGACTATTCAAAATAGTGTTTCTAAGGCCTTTTATTTTTAATTTTAACACTTATTTTTAGGATATTTATGGAGAGGAATAAACTGAGTATTCTGGCCATCAGCTATTGTAGAAAAGAGTGGCATTATATTATTCCAAAGACCTAGCTCAGTGTCATCCCCTTGGTAGAATATATGCCTTAAATTCACAACCTCTGTTATGTTTGAATTTTAGTTCTATAAGCTTTAGTATTCAATAGTGCTGAGTTCAAGGTCTAAATTGGAAACTTGTGAGAAGTATTTTTGCATTGTTTTTTCACATTGTACATCTTTGCCTTATTTTTGGACCTTTAATGACCTATGTTATCATTAATACATATTTGTGTTAGTACTTAATTTTTACATGTGACTTTAAAAATATAACTTTTTGATAGCTCGGTATTAACTCTCATAGTAAGTTTTTTGCATTAATTTCATGAAATTTCTTTCTTTTCTCCAAAATGACCACAAAATTCCTCTTCAAAATTAATGACTGTCTTATTTTTTAGTAGGTTGTTTTAGTTTTGAATACATCAGAACCTTTCTTGAGGGGTAGTATTTTAGAGATAACGTTTTATGCTTCTCCGTGGATATTTTAGAAGTTTTATTTTTTTGAATACTTGGGATATATGCTACATGATCATAAGCACTTTGATAAAAATGGTTTGTTATTACTGAGATCACCCAGTTTTTCTGCGGGAGAATAGTAAATAGAAGTTGTGTGATTCCATAGCCACTGTAGGGTGTACTCTAAGGCAATGTGATTCTGAGATAAGTTTTATAAACACATATCCTAAATTTCAAGCTAAGTGTATGTATGTATGTATGTATGTGTATATATGCATATATATATAACATATATATATACACACACACAATGTATATACACACACACATATGCAAACGACCTTGTTTTATTGCACTTTCATTTATTGCACTTCGCTGACGTTACCTTTTTTATAAATAAAGGTTTGTGGCATCAAGCAAATCTATCTGCACCATTTTTTCAAAAATATGTGTTTACCTTATGTCTCTTTGTCACATTTGGAAAACTCCTGCTATATTTCAGGCCTTTTTATTGTTATTACATTATATCTGATATGGTGGTGTGCGATCTTTGATGTCACTATTGTAATTGTTTTGGGGACCCATGAATAGTGCCCATATAAGATGGCAAACTTAATTGATAAATAAGTTTGTTTTGAGTGCTCCGCTGTCTGGCCGTTTCCTTGTGTCTCTGGCGCTCCTTGGGCCTCCCTATTCACTGAGACACAATGATTTTGAAATTCAACCAATTAATAACCTTACAGTGGCCTCTAAGTGTTCAAGTGAAAAGAAGAGTTTCATGTCTCTCCCTTTAAGTTGAAAGCTAGAAATGATTAAGCTTAGTGAGGAAGGCATGCCGAAAGAGAGAGAGACCAAAAGTTGGGCCTCTTGTGCAACATGGCCAGGTTGTGAATGCAAAGAAAACGTGCTTGAAGGAAATTAAAAATACCACTCTGTTGCACACACACATGCTAAGAAAGCAAAAACATTGTTTTTGCTGATATGGAGAAAGTTTTAGTGGTTGAATGGAAGATCAAGCCAGCCACAACATTCCCTTAGGGCACAGCCTCATCCAGAGCAAGACCCTCTGTTTGATTCTGTGAAAGCTGAGAGAGGTGAAGAAGCTGCCGAAGACAAGTTTGAAGCTAGGAGAGGCTGGTTCATGGGGTTTAAAGAGATATGTCATATCCATAACATAAAAGTACAAGGTGAAGCAGCAAGTGCTCATGGAGAAGCTGTAGCAAATTAGCCAGAAGATCTAGTTAAGATCAATGATGAAGGTGACTACACTAAACAACAGATTTGCAGCAGAGATTTTCAGCTTTCTGTTGGAAGAAGATGCCATCTAGGGCTTTCATAGCTAGTGGAGAATAGTCAATGCCTGGATTGAAAACTTCAAAGGACAGGCTGATTAGTTAGGGGCTAATGCAGCTGATGACTTAAAGTCGCATCCATTGCTCATTTAGTGTTTCAAAGATTCTGGTGCCCTTAATAATTATGTTAAATCTATTCTACCAAGCTGTGCTCTATAAAAGGAACAGCAAAGCCTGAAGGATAGCACATTTATTTACAGCATGGTTTATTGAATATTTGAAGTGCACTGTTGAGACCTACTACTTGGAAAAAGATTCTTTTAAAAATATTACTGCTCATTGACAATGCACGCAGTCACCCAGAAGCTCTGATGGAGATGTACAAAGAGATGAATGTTATGTTCATGCCTGCTAACATAACATCCATTCTGCAGTCCTTGGATCAAGGAGACATTTCAAATTTTAAGTCATTATTTAAGACATACATTTCGTAACGCTATAGCTGCCATAGTGATTCTTCTGGTGGATCTGGATAAAGTGAATTGAAAACCTTCTGGAAAGGATTTATCATTCGAGATGTCATTAAGAACATTTGTGATTCATGGGAGGATGTCAAAATGTCAGCATTAGCGGAAGTTTAGAAGAAGTTGATTGCAGCTCATGGATGACTTGGAAGGCTTCAAGACTTTAGTGGAGGAATTAAGTGCAGATGTGGTGGAAATAGCAAGAGAACTAGAGTTAGAAGTAGAGCCTAAAGATATGACTGAATTGCTGCAATCTCCTGATAAAAGTGGAATGCAAGAGGTGTTGCTTTTTCTTAAAGTTGAGCAAAGAAAGTGGTTTCTTGAGATGAAAGCTACTCCGGGGGAGATGCTGTGAACATTGTTAAAATGACAAATGATTCAGAATATTCCCTCTACTTAGTTGATAAAGCAGCAGCAGTGTTGGAGATGATTGACTCAAATTTGGAAAGAAGTTCTACTGTGGGTAAAATGCTATCAAATGGCATTGCATGCTACAAAGAAATGGTTCATGAAAAGAAGAATCAATTGATGTGGGAAGCTTCATTGTTGCCTTATTTTAAGAAATTGCCATAGACACCCCCACCTTCAGCAAAGACCTCCCCTGAACAGCCATGAACAATGAGGCAAGACCAGCAAAAAGATTACAGATTTCTCAAGACTCAGATGATTGTTAGTATTTTTTAGTAATAAATAATGTTTTTAAGTAAAAACCTTTTTTAGTCATAATACTGTTGCTCACTTAATAGACCATTGTTTAATGTAAATGTAGCTTTTATATCCACTGGGAAACCAAAATATTTGTGTGGCTTGCTTTATTGCAATATTCAATTTATTGTAGTGATCTGGAACTGAATCCATAGTATCTCCGAGGTGTGCCTGTATATACATATATATATTTTTCACGAAGTAAACATGTTTTTAATATCAGAGATAAAACATTAACCAAATATGTGTTTTTAGGGAATAATAAAATAATTAAAATTACTAATGTTTTTGCTGGGATTAGGTTATCAAAGCATTTTTTAAAAACTGACACAAATGTCATTCATATTTTCTAGGAGAAATTACACCTTTGGAGTTACTTTTTATTTGATAGAAAAGATGTCCCTGACTGAGAGAACCAATTTTAAATTTTTGTTGGTAGGTGCTGCTATTGAATTGTATTTAGATTATAAAATTCACAAGTTTCGTAACTGGAGGCTCACAGAGTGTATTGAGGAGATGATTAGAATTACCCCTTTGGTTATGTAAGTTTTTAAATCATGGAAGAAGTTCTAGAAATCATACAAAAATTTCCAAAATAAGACTTTAAGAGTCTGTGAAAGATACTGATTTTCTGTCATCTTAGTCATTTAAATGCAGTTCTCTATTTTTTTGCTCAGCAATAAATGAGTCGGTAGGTCCATCTATATGTTTCTGTTTGTATTCATATTTATATATATGACTATTATGTATGTATATAGTGTTTTTAATAAGTGAATGTATATATATGTATCTTTTTCTTTTCCTCTTTTTTGAGAGATAGGGTCTCACTATGTTGCCCAGGCTGGCATGCTGTGGAGCGATTATAGCTCACTGTAGACTTGAATTCTTGGGCTCAAGGGATCTTCCAGCCTCAGCCTCCTAATAGGGGTGACTAAAGGCACAAGCCACCATGTCTGGCTAATTGTTTAATTTTTTGTAAAGATGGATCTTTGCTATATTTTCCAGGCTGATCCTGAACTCCTGGCCTCAAGGAATTCTTCCTGCCTCAGCTCCCTCAAAGTGCTGGGATTACAAATATATTTTAGACCTTGGAAATTAGGAAAACTGAAAATGGAGTTTTTTGTTGTGTTTTGTTTTTTTTGTTTTGTTTTGCTGTTTTGTTTTCCAAGACAGAGTCTCACTTCTGTTGTCAGACTGGAGTGCAGTGTCAAGATCTTGGCTCACTGCAACCTCCACCTCCCAGGTTGAAGCGATGCTCCTGCCTCAGCTTCCTGAGTAGCTGTGACTACAGGCGTGTGCAACCACGCTCGGCTAATTTTTTGTATTTTTAGTAAAGATGGGGATTTCTCCATGTTGGCAAGGCTGGTCTCGAACTCTTGTCCTCAGATGATCTGCCTGCCTCGGCTTCCCAAATGAAAATGGAGTTTTCATTTCAATATCACGGCCATTTTTCAGTACATATCTTCAATGACTGGAAGCCATTTCTATAGGCTGGTAATTTGATAACCCATTTTGAAATGCATTATTGAGCTCATTGTAATTCAGTGTGCCTCTGGTGAAAGGCGTGCGATGGTATAGACTGAAAGAATAATCTGTGGTTGTTCCCTACAGAGACCTGGCTGCCCCTTTATGGGCAGTCATCTTTAACCTGGCACCAACTAGTGTATTTGCTAAAACAGCGTATTCCAAAATTTAAATGATGTCACATTTGAAAGCAATGCCAAGAAACAATGCGGCAGTTTCTAAATTTTGTGAAGCTAAAATTCCTGGTTACAAGAACGAGTACATGTCACAGATGAGTAGTTAGTAATGACTTCAGTTTAGCAGGAAAAGAGCAATTCCCATATGCTGATTCTAGTCTCATAACAAAGAATGTTATAGAAAGATTGCACGGTATTTAACAAGCTGTGAGTTAATGTGATAGTGTCGGCGTATCTAGTTCCAGAAGGATAATCACTTTACCATATTTCTTCAAAAATATTTTAAGTTATATTACAAAACAGAAAACTTGATACAGATGAATCCAGACTGTTCCCTGCAATACCTCCTCACTCCCAAGTTCAGTAGCAAAATCAAGTTTAAACAAGTGAATTGCTTCTGACATGGTGGCTCCTAAATACCTGAATGAATGTAGATGTTCCATTGTCAGACTCTGAACCTCAGAGGCTTACCTGCTATGTAAGGGAGAGTGGGTATAAATGAGAGTGTTATGTCTTGAACTGTAGTTATCCAAAACTTAATTCTCAATATATGAGTTTACCTCTAACTGATAGCCTCTCCAAATTTGAACATAGACGAAGTCCTTCAACACTTATAGAAACCTTAGGAGTCAAGAAAATGAGGTAAAGTTATATTGGTTTCAGTCCCTTGGAACACGTACTGGAGACAGGCATTGGTACTGTAGGTGTGTTAGTTACCAACAATTCATTTCCAGGGTTTTTCCCGAAGACCTGCTCTTGTATGCATGTTCATTATTAGCACTATGATTTGCTTGCTCCTGTGAACATGAATAAAACTGACAGATACAGTTTTGAACAGTAGACCTATGTCTTTTAAAAGCTTTAATCTCCATGCTCATCATTTTGTTGTTGCAAAGATTCCTAAAGGCAGGCCTGGGGAGGAATTGTGGAATGGGGACTGAATATTATTTCCTTCAGTGATTTTAAAAAATGTGTATTTTCCATCACGAAAGAAAAGATCATTCTCAAAGTCAGAGGATATTGTTTTTTTTAATCATTCCCATAGTGAACTGGTCTCTTTTTTCCAATTTTCTCCAATTAGGAGAAACCAGGTTCAGGTAGAAAGAGGTACATAAAATTAATAATCCATCGGGAAGAATTTCTGCAAAGTGCCTTTTATAGAGAATGTTTATTTCTTGGAAAATTTTGAAATTATCAAGTGTAAAGCTGATGCTTAAATTATTTTTTAATCTTTCCTTAAGGCTCTCTGGATACAGAGACCATGCAATCAAGATGTTTTGATACTGTGAAAGTATATGTTGCTAATACTATAACATAATATACATTTACTATACTGTCAATAATACATGTAATTACTGACTATTGACTACTTTAAGAAGTTAAGGTCTCTCAATTTGTCAAAAGAGACATTACTCTTATAATATATAAGTGTTTTTGGAGATGGGATCTCACTTGGTTGCCCAAGCTGGAGTGTAATGGTGTGATCTCGGCTCACTGCAACCTCTGCCTCCCCGGCTCAAGCAGTCCTCCTGCCTCAGTCTCTGGAGTACCTGGAACTGCATGCGTGTGCCACCATGCACAGCTAATTTTTTTACTAGAGATGGGGTTTCACCATGTCACCCAGGCTGGTCTCCAACTCCTGGGCTCAAGTGATCCACCGACTTGGCCCTCCCAAAGCACTGGGATTACAGGTATGAACTACCATGCCCGACACTGATTTATTCTGTATTTTTAGTGTACAAGCTGTTTAAGAGAACATTGATTTTAAAGCATAGGAGTCAAAGACTTTGAAATGTGAAAACAAGAAAAATCTCGTCAAATTTGCTTTTATCCTTTCACCCAAAATTGTTTGGCTGCCTGCATTTTGTAATCATACAATGATTGACTGCTGGGCATTGTGACTCCTGCCTGTAATCCCAGCACTCTGGGAGGCCAAGGTGGCAGGATGGCTTGAGCCTAGGAGTTCGAGACCAGTCTAGGTATCAGAGGGAGACCTCATCTCTATAAAAAAAATATAAAATTCAATCAGTCTGGAAGGGTAGCACATGCCTGTCATCCTAGATACTTGGGAGGCTGAAGCAGGAAAATTGCTTGAGTCTGGAAGGTCAAGGCTGCATTGATCCATGATCATGCCACTGTACTCCAGCAAAAGTAAATAAATAAATTAATTAAATTAAATCTTATAGTGATTGGATTTACCTGTGCAGAACGTACCTCTTTCTCTCATTGGATGCTGGTATTTTCATTCAGTATACGTAAAGTGGCCACTTTGTGTGCTACCTGTTAGCAGTTTATACTCTTAAGGGGGAAGAACAGGAGGAATACAAGAAATTAGAGCACATTGCATTTTACAGTCTATTTCAGCGTACATTATCTTATTCACTTAATTTTTACTCTTTTTTTCTATTTATTCCCTTAAAAAAACCTTTTTAAAACAGGCCAGCTATGTGTATTATTGTAGGTATTGAGACAGTAAAAATGTGAGTAAGCTCAAAGAAGAGAATAAAAATCTGACCAAAACCACCATTCATTTTGGTTTGTATGCTTGCATAATCCTTCAGATCCGTGTGCTTCCTGAGTGTGTGTGTGAGAAACTGTGTGTAAGTGTGTATATTTCTGTCTGTATCCTGCCCAAGTTTGGGATGGGGGTAGTTTTGCCAGGATTTGCTTTTGGAACTACAAAGAAATCTCTGCCCACACCTTTTTTGTGGGGTCTGTTATCTCTCACTTGAGAAAATGTCAAATTTTTTGGCCTTAAAGGCAGTGTTGGCTTGTGCCTAAAGGTACCTTTATGACCTTAACACAAACTCACAAGTCATTATATTCTATTCATTGCACTCGTGTCTTTGGGCTCTCCACTGCAATGTCTTAAAGGAAGTGTTTTGGAATGGACACAAAGATTACTAACCTCTGTCTAAAAGTACCCTGACTTCATAGCGTTCCTACTTCAAAATCAAACTCCATCTGGACGGCGAGTCATTGGGAGACTTGAGTGATTTCCAGGGAGTTCTGGTATAAAATGGAATTTTAGATTAACCTTTAGCACCTAAATCTGAGGTCTGTCAAGTCTCCCTTTTTGTAGATCTGACTTGAAATAAGAGGTGTTGTGTTGAAGCCTTCCTGGCCATTATTTATGTACTGATTTATGTGGGATGTACTAGTGGGGATCAACATTGAGTTTTGACCAAGTTCTGGGAAAGATTCCAGTGGGACTGGGAAAATCTGGCTCGTCTTGGGAGACATAAATTTATATTTTTAAATAATTTGGAAAACCTGATAAAATAATGCAGGTATAAAAACAAGAATTATAACGGATCAGGATAAATAGGATTAGAATGAAACACTAAGTACAGTCAGGCAATCAATGGAAACAAATAGATGGGTGTCAAGAGCTAAGTTAGTGAGTTAACTCTGTCTTTTCAGTAAGTTTCATGAAGTTTGTTAAGTAAACATAAATAACTTCAATAAGTTCATGCAGCAAATATTTATTAAACAGCACCTACTCACTTATGGGAGATTGTACTATGTTGTGAGATTATCAACATGAATGACAACAAAAGAACACTCTCCAGGCAAGAATACAAATAACGTAACAGACAAATAAAATACTGTTAGTCGTAACTCCAGTTTTGCTATATAAAGATGATTATAGCAAAATTTTGAAAAAATCCAGCATCGCTAATGTCTCACAGAGATAGATCAGTCACTCCATCTTTTCATCTGAACCTGTGCGATATTTCTGAGGTTTTAAATATTCATCTTCCATTTATGATCAAAGTCAAAGATTTGTTTTGAAATCTATAACTTTTTTCATTTCCACATTTTCCTTCTTCAGTCTACTGCATCACACCACATCTAGTTTAGTGTTCCTAATCTCTTCTTTTTAGAAACTTCAAGTGGCTTCCTGCTTTCTACAAGTGGTCCAGCATCATCAACTGGGATTCAAGACTCTATCTTATTAACCTTGGCAACCACGTCTTCCATGTGAGCCATTTGTTTTAAACCTAGATTCTTCTCTGTTTCTTGGCATATGTTAAGATTGTTAAACAGCCTTTTGTTTCTCTTACCCTGTTTGCTAGAATCCCCTTTTCTGTCCCTTGTAGCTGTGCAATTCCTATTTCTCTCTCAGGATAATCTTCACTCTCATCCCTATTGTCTCCTCTGCCATTGACCACATTGGTTATTTTATTATGAATGAAAGAAATAATAGAAATAATAATACCCATAAAAGAATAGCAAGCATTTAGTACTTACTGATTACTTTTTTTTTTTTTAAGACAAAGTCTCTCTGTTTCCTATACTGGAGTACGGTGGGGCAATCTTGGCTCACTGCAACCTCCACCTCCCAGCTTCAAGCAATTCTCCTGCCTCAGCCTCCAGAGTAGCTGAGATTACAGGCAACTGCCACCATGCCTAGCTAACGTTTGTATTTTTAGTAGAGACGGGGTTTCACCATGTTGGCCAGACTGGACTTGACTCCTGGCCTCAAGTGATCAACCTGCCTCCGGCTACCAGAGTGCTGGGATTACAGGCATGAGGCTGGGATTACATGCCCCCCTGAGTACTTACTGATTATTTTCAAGGGAATTTACTGTTTGCACTGTTCATTTTGGTGCTAAAACATGTCTTGTCCTGTATTATTACTTAATGTAAGCCTTGTTTCTTTAACAAAGGTAGGGGTAGCTTCTTACAGAGCAATAATTTTCTCTTCGAATTTAAACGTATTATATGCCCAATAAACACATAGTGTATGAATAAATTAATTGATTGGAAATTCTAGAAGTCTGAAATGCCCTTGCACATAAGTAGATGTGTATATGACATTTGATGTTACATTGACATTTTATTTTCTAAGCTGTCAGACAAAAGTGACTTTTAAAGCCATCAATGCTTCTGCAACTGTGGCACTGTACACAGGAACCTTATTGGAAATTAAATGTGTTATCTTGTGCTTCATAGCTGGAATGTTAAGTTTTTAGGAAGTGATCAATTTAAAATGAATTATATGTATGTACATAAACATTAATATGTAAATATATAGAACAATGATTATGTTTACATGGTTATATATATTCCTGATGATTAAGAAAAACAGGATTATGGGCATCTTATCAGACAATGAAAAATTGCATCAAAATCAGAGGATATTTTAATAAAAAATTTATGTCATTTCAGTAATGCTTGTTTACTTGACATAATTTTATAGAAAAACTATGCATAATCCAGTAGTAAACATTTTGTGTGAAAACTTGATGTAAACTTTTGTGAATACATGTGATACATTATTATCTAATATTTTCAGGAAAATAGTAATTTTCTACAAAATGTAAATGTTACTCTTTTGATTCATAGAGTTGAAAAATTTAACCAAACACCATAGAAATTGCCGATACCACTGAACTTCTCTCAGCCACATTCTTTCTTCATCTGGGCATTTCCCAAGTCTTCTGCCATTTCTTCTGTTGGAATCACTCAATCCTCTCTTTTCACCTAGCCAGTTTTTGCTATCCTCGTTTGTGTTCTTCCTTTTTACCCATAGAACCCCTTGTTATTATACCAAACCAGGACCGGGCACTGCTCTTTTTTATTTATTTATTTATTTACTCTAGCTTGACTCTAAGCTCACTCAGGGCAGTTTCTTCTCTGCCTTGTTCACGGTTGTATCCTCAACGCCTTACTCAACACTTTACTCAATGCCCAACACATAATTGGCCCTCAAAAAATATGCTGAATGAATATTATGTCAGTTTTGACTTATGAGCATCAGGTATCGTATCACTTGGTCAGTTTGTAATATTTGCCCAAAAATAGGATTCACTGCAAAATTAGTGCGGATGCAAGCAAATATATTTGACCTTGGTTTCTGGAAAAAAATTCTTAGCTTGTTTGGATAATTATTTGCAGAATTTTCATGAAAGGGAAGTTACAGATGCACAAATGGATAAAGTATTGGACTTTTTTATGTGACTAACTTTATTCTAACTTACTGCATCAAAGACTATAGCAGTCATCTCTCAAGCAGTATTCTGGTCGTCAGAAAATTTTCTTGAACAATGCTATCTTTTAACTGGTTAGCACTCTCCAAAGTATTTCATGTGATTTTTTCACTGTTCATACCCTGGGCGACATGCATTACTTGCCAGGGTTCATCTATTCTTTTAGCTCATCTGGATTACATTGACGATACTTCATGAAGGAGAATTCCACTTTTATTTCAGTAAGCCAGGGCAGGATATTTTGGGCCTCAGAACAACCTGTTTTTTTTTCTTTCTTCTTTTCTTTTCTTCCTTTCTTCTTTTTTTTTTTTTTTTTTTAACATAGGAAGATGGTAAACACTTAATAGGCTACAATTTTCTTTCTTAATCACTGCCATTATGTCTCACATTTAATATAACTTGTTCTATTTCAATGTTAAAACAGGGCATTCTTAATGTTATAACAAGATTAAAAGTACTGTTTGATACTCTCATGATATGTTAACTATTTTACAAAGTCATTTAAAAAATAGTATTGTATTTTCTGAATACCACCCAGGTTTGCAGGCTCAAACCAGGTATCATTAGCAGATATGAAGATGGTGATAATACCACCAGATATCAGTACTGTTTAGGCGAAATCTGTAGTAATTTGCTTTTGAAATAATCAGGTAACACTGTTACTATTTTACAAAAAGTTCAAAAGACTAATGAAAGTGGTTAATTTTAAATAATACTATAGAGTGATACTTTTTCCTGCATGTTATGTTACTTCTTTCACAAACACCCTTTTCTATCCATGTGTAGGCTTACTTCCTGTAGATAGCCGTAAAACATGTAAAGCATTATTCATGCTTTGACTTCTAGAACATATAAAGCATTCATAGATGGGAGATCAGTCAACTAATTCTTATTTGCTTAAACCCAAATTTCTCAAGCTTGTTTAGGTGACTGTAGCCTTGGACTTTGTGGTTCTGTTTGAGAAGCTCCATGGAATAGTGTTAAATTATCATATCATACCAAGAGGGGGCAAATTAGTACAGTAAAATGTGATTGCATTATATCTGTGTGTACCCACAAAACAAAGACTAAATGCCACATGAAATAGTTTTGAGGAATAAGATTTTCAAGTTTTCCTGTTAACATTTGTGTGCTGCCTTTTGTTTGTTCCTTCCTTCCTTTCTTTTTTCTTCTCTTCTCTTCCTTCCTTCCTTCCTTCCTCTCTCTCTCTTTCTTTCTTTCTTCTTTCTTTTTCTTTCTTTCTTCTTTATTTTTCTCTTTCTCTTTCTCTCTCTTTCTCTTTCCCTCCCTCCCTCCTTTCTTCCCTCCCCCCTCTCTCTTTCTTCTTTCTTTCTCTTTCTTTCTTTCTTTCTTTCTTTCTTTCTTTCTTTCTTTCTTT
>NW_022436943.1:39023315-39210413 GCF_009761245.1 Sapajus apella | reverse complement strand
TTCTTTTTTCTTGTACACATTAGAAGCTATTTGATGTTAGAAGCCAAAGTCCTAAGAAAATATTAACTAGGTATAAAGTTTAAAACTGATAGAATTTTACCTATTAACTTATCTTTTTTATGCAAAATAAGAAACCACCCATCATTATTCTGTTTGTGAGGTGGGATGCCTTGGTCTACTGTATTACATAGATTTACAGCAATCGCCTTAGATGAAGGTAGAATCTAGCACACACTTCATTTAAATACAGCATTTATTCAGCCGTATAAAAATATTCAGAACTTTAGATAAATGAATTCTCTGGAAAAGCCACAGTATTGTTTTATTTGCTCTCTTTCATCTGTTCCCTCTGATCTTCTCAGTAAGCAGGCTACCTTATCCCCCTTTCAGTTCCAGTTTCCTTATTTGTAAAATAGGACTACTAAAGAACTAGGAGGCTTTTGGTGAAAACTAACTGGGGAAATTACGTGAGCCAGTAAGCAAATGGCTGGTACATAATAAGTACTCAATAAATATTAGTTCTCTTCCACCTTTACGTAACTTGTCTATGTGGTATAATCAAGGTAGTGCATCCTCATGGAATATTTAATATCTACAGATGTGTGTCTGTGCTCGCCCTTCCACCACCACCACCAGCAGCAGAATCACAGACAGAGCTCTTTTCTCTCTCCTGTTTCCTTGTCTCTGATTATCTTCTCCTCTGTTAGGCTGTCTGTTGCTTTCTGCTCTTGTTTTTGCCCTTCATGTCTCTTTTCAAACCCTTCACTCTTTGAAATCCCTTTTGTTCAGAACACTTTCTTTTCTTCTCAATTTCTCTTCTCTTCTTTCTTTTACCACCTGTTTGCCTGCTAGGGCACATCCTGGCCCTTGCTCCCCTGCAATTCAGCCTGAGGCATCAATGACCCATTCCACTCCACTGGATTGCTTGATTTGCTCATCAAAATATAACAGCTTAAAGGTTTCTCCTCAATGTATTCCTTCATGCTCTCTGCAGAGCAACTGCTGTTTCACTGAAAAATCACATATGCACTTATTTAGCTGAAAAGTGTGCAAATCTCAGCTCAACGAATTATTACAAGATGAATACACCTGTGTAACTATCACTCATGTCAAGAAATACAATATTGCCAGTACTCCAGAAGCTCTTTATGTCCCTCCCATTCTCTCTCTTCCACGTCCAGGAATCAGTCACTCTCCTGACTGCTAAACACTTTAGATAGCTCTCCTTGTTTCTGAAGTTTGCACATGTTCATATACATAGAAAGTATACATTCGTTTGTGTCTGGCATGTCACACTCAGCATCAGGTTTGTAAAATTCATTCACATTGTACGTAGTTTGTTCTTTCATATTGTAGCATAATAGTCCGTTTTATGAATGGGTATTGTATTGTATAATCGTATACCAGTACTTTAAAAATCTACTCTACTGCTGATACATATTCTGGTTGTTTCCAGCTTGAGAAATTCAGAAAATGATACTGTGAGAATTGGGGTGTGTGTGTGTGTGTGCGCGCGTGAGTGCACATGCATTTTAAAATTAAACTTCTAGTTTTGTGTCCTTGTGAATGTTTTAAGTTTCTCAGAGTCTAATCCAGATGTTTGAAGCTTTTCTGTATTCTTTTTATGTTCCAGGCTATTCTCTTAAAAGATAAACTATTTATTTTTTATGTATTATGCTACTTGTACTGTGTATTTTGAATTTTGGAATGTTGGAGAATACAGAATGAAAAATTTGTAAATAAAACATAGATATATAAATGTATATATTTATAGTAAATGTTCTATATTTAATAAACCTATTAAATACCATATGATATTCGTATATAAAACATGCATAATCATGTAAATATACAAACTTACACAAATTCAATTTACTGATATGGTGCTCTTATTATAGAATTATCACTATATAGAGAGTGTGCCAATATTTAATGAACTTTCCTCTGTGTAATCAGTGTATAGATATTTTTGATATGTAAGGTTATATAGACATTTATGGAACCCAAATCAAACCAACAAGGTTATGATTTACCATTTAAAAAAATAAATTCAATAGTTCTTATTTCTCATGACTTGTAGATTTCTTGCTCCATGCCCATGGATCTAGATCTATGATATCTGATTCTTTTTCAGCCTAAATAAGGAGAAAATTAATGTGTTGATTCTTTGCATGTCTTGATTTGGTTTGTTATTATGTTGTTGAGACTACTTTAGCATTTTGCTAGCTTTTAGTCTCCTGAGCCTATTTAATACCAAAATATGCAGACTTTCCTTGCAGAGAAAAGTAATATGTAGAGATTTCTAAGTGTGTCAACATCTGTCCATCCAATAAGAACTCTTATGAGTGCCTGCTGTGTTGTAGGCCTGCTACTGTGAGGAAGGTCATATTAGTATTACTTGGCTTTTTAAAAACTTGCATGTCCCTTGTGCCAATATGCTATTATGCTTTATTTCTCTGCAGTAATCACCATCATAGTCTGCTGGTGCTAATGATGGAAATGAGCCTCTGATGTGTCACACTTGGAAAAAGCTCAAGATCACTGATGAGATATAACTATTTACATATATTGAATTATTATATGTCAATATTTTGATTAATATCACATATGAACGTATATCTATTAATATTTTGCATTAACAATGATAATATGCATCATAATATATTTTCTGATTCTAAGGGTTTCACAGTCCGGTGGGGTAGCCTAAAACATAACCACATAATTCCATGTGAAGTGCGAAGTACCTCAAGAGAAGATATGCGTAAGGTCCCACTTGATGGTGGAGAAGACTAAGTTTTGCTTGTGAAAATTGTAGAGGGCTTTGTAGAAGTGAATCCATTTTAGAGACATGTAGTTTGGTAATGTTGGTGATGTGTTAGGCATTATGAGACAGATTCAGAAGCTAGGATAATCTGGTAGTCTGTGAGACTGTTGGGAAGATTGTGTATTCATTCACTTGACATGGCTATAGAGGCAGACAAATATGTTTGATAGCAGCCTTTGTAACATGGCATCTTGTAGATTGTGTTCTCTTGTAAGTTTCTTAAAATGTTATCACTTTTTGCATTGCTTAACTGTTGTTAAAGTGTTTTAAAGAAATGCGCTGGGAAACCCAATGGCCTTTAGATTCCTTTAGATCCAACTTGTTCATGTGCTAGGTCTGTGCTTAAACAAATGGTTTAACTTCTCCGTATCTTAGCTGCATTATCTGTAAAATGTGAGTGAAAATACTACTTCAAGGATTATTCATCCAAATTAAAATAAAATGAGATAATGCATTCTTGGCACAGTTCCTGGCTCATAGTAAGAGCATGAAATATTTTTGTTATTAGCTAAAACTTCAGCTTAGAATATGTATCAACATTGAAGATTGTGGGCCTTAAAAAAGCCTACTTCTGACTTTCAATTTCTTTCAACATTCAATTAAATTCTGATAGAAGTATTGTAAAACACCTGATTCTGGAATTATATGTATATATTTCCCTTACTTTGTTAAAACAGGTGTCCACAACAAGATTGATAGAGAAATTAATAATTGGGGTGCAGATGGTGAAAATCTTTTCTAAAGGTGTGTGTGTGTGTGTGTGTGTGTGTGTGTGTGTGTGTGTTTGTGTGTGTGTGTGTATAGCTCTGTGAATGTTTAGATAGAATCTTAAGTTTATATTGAATTTGAAGCTGAAGATTGACTAGATTGCCTATACAAAATACTTAACAAGTGAGCTAATTTCTGCCCGAATTCTGTATTCCTACTCATATATATCATATCACTATTTTCCTCTTATATGTGAATGTGTAAAATAGAGGCTGTGTGGGTCCAGAGGGAACTTAGATATGTGGTCATCCTCTCTGGCTTGAATCTTACCACTCTATCCGGCTTTGTGTTTAAAATTAATTTAAGAGTAATTATCTGTTTCAGATTTACTTTGACATCTACCCAACCTATTTTTTATTTTATTTATTTATTTCTGATCTTTTGTTTTAATCTTTGGATGCAAGATGATGCAATAATGATAAAACAAAATCCAAAAGCCCATAAAGCTGGGGGATGTGCTTGGGATTTTCAAGGGTGGGATAGGGTCTGTATTAGACATGAGTTTACTGATTACGATCCCAGGCATTGGTTTTCTGTCCTTCATTGTTAGCACAGGTGAGTCTGGGGATACAGACTGAATGGAGTGGGGAAGAGAGGATTTGTTAATAACCAGGGAGGAGCACATGGGATAGATCTCAGGTATTTGCAAGCATTTGAGAACCACTGATTTTAACTATATGAACTGCGATGCCTCAGTGCCATCCTGGGTCTTTCCACATTCTATATTTAATTGAAAGCCTTTGCCATATTTTGGTTAGGGACTCAATTTTAATCAGATAAAATGTAAGTAATTATAAAATAATGACAAATTTAGCATACAAGGTTTTAATGAATCACAGTAGTTGGACAGCATTAGAAACAATAGTTGAAAAAATACTTAGAGCTTTTTTATGCAGTGATATCTGTATAATCTATTTAGCTCAAAGATAACATTGAGTTTCTATCCACATATGTTTGTGAATGTATAATTTGGACACCTGGGATTTTATTTTACCTAGATGTTTTATCCATTCCCTTTTAAAAATCCAATGTTCTATCTGTAATGCTCTGCCACTACACATTCTTTCAAAAAAGTTCTGATTCTAAATCTTTCATGATGATACACCTCAATCTTCTTTAAACATAGATAGCACTTATGGAAAAAACAAAAACAAAACAGATCCTTCAACACAGGCCACTTCATAGCAAAACATCTTAGTTTTCTTGCCAAGTTAATGAAGGAATACTGCTTTGTTTTGTTTTTTCCCTTACATACACATGCTTTGAAATCTTGGTTAGATTTCTTTCTTCAACATTACTGTCTTAGAGTGGTTTTTCCCACTGTGTTCAGCAGCACATTAGTTTTGTTGGGTAAATTATGTGACATAAAACCAAATATGTGACATAAAGCCAAATGAGATTGGGAAATTCCAGTCCAAATTGAACAGACGTCACCCCCTCCAATCTATTTGTAAAACTGTAATTGCTAATGTACATTGTGGATCTCTGGGAGGGATATATATTATACAGTTTCCATTAAATTTAATTTGTCCAAGGAATCTCCTTTTGTTTCTTTTTTTGAAGCTAATATCATGGGAAGCATGTAGAGACAAGTCTTGAATTTCTTGTCGTCTGTGCTTAAACAGTTACCGTATTAAAATCCCAGGCAGAACTTAGCTAAACTTCTGGTAAGCATAGGCAGAATGTTCTGAAATACCATAATGTTTTTTCAAAAAGGTTCTTACGGTTGAAGATTTCTAAGCCTTTTACTTATCCAGCTCCAAATTATGAACAGATTCTATGTTTACCTTTTTTCCCCCCATACATAAAGCTTTTCATACCCTAGAAGTCAGGAAAAAGTGATTTAATCTTATTATTAGAAGTGACTTTGAAGTATAGTTTTTTAAAGATCAGTTTTCTTTGGAAAATTTCTCTGTACTTAATAAAAGAGAGAAAATGACTCCTGTGTGTGCGTGTAATTTGTTTTCGTCAGAAGGAAAAATGATGCTAATTAGGTTAAAATAAGTAGTTGGCACTAAATTGTGTGATTTCTAAACCAAATTTTGTATCAATAGTGTGTGTTCATTACAATGTGAAAGACAACTATCAGTACTGCTTATTAATTTAAGTGGGCTTAAAAAATACAAGATAAACATCTCTGGCCTTGTGGAACTTTTATGTATTGACACTCTGAACTTATTTCTAAATCACTTTTGTTGCGTGAATGCATTAGCTGGTTCATTGTAATATTTTCATCTGTTGGATACTTCTATGGTTGTCCTTAGTCCATTGGTCTCAGATGGATGCAGGCCATTTAAATTGTTCCATGTCATACAGCACAGTGGTTTGTGAGTTATTTCCTAGTTTCATGAGGAAGAACTGCTGTATATGAAGACACAAACTTCCTTCCCTTCATTTTAGAGATATACACCCATGCACATGCACACATACAGAGTATATTACAAGTTCTCAGTATGTCTTCACAACATCTGTTTTAATCTTACATTAAATTTGGCACTTTTATTAATAATAATAATAAACCTTACCAAATATACTTGGCTTACTGGTGCTGTGAAGACAGCGAGCATTCTAATTGCACTATGTTATCTTTATGGTAAGCATCTATTAGATTCACTATACTATATATGTGTGTCAGTTTACCAAATGGATTTGCAGTGATTGACACAGATTTCTTAAGAGAGAACTAAGAAGGCTGTTAGTTATATTGGTGTATTAATATTGGGATTTTCTTTTCTATTGAATAACAGATTAGAAAACAGAAAAAGGCAACATTAATACTTAAAAAAAATAAACTACCTTTAGTATCCAAAGATAGTTTTCACCAAATGCTGGGGACATAGTCAAAGGCATTCCTACAAAGCACAGCACTTGTTATTTTTGTTATGAGTGAAAATCTAATTTACATACAATAAAATGTCAATTCACATCATAACAATCAAGATAAATAGAAACATTTATACTCTTCGATGAGCTACTCTTTTTGAACTTAAGTGCTGTGCTTGGCTCTTTGCCCAGAGGGCAGTTGAAATGTTCTAAGTTTAACAGAGAAGTAGGAATGAAGTTGAAATTGACTTGTGTGCAAATGCAAAGTCAGATTGATTGGCCTGTGTGAATTAACAGTTGTCATTGCAGATATTTTAATCGTTTATTTATTTTTTGAGAGGAAAACGAAAGGAAAAACTACTTTTCTGCAGGGAAACAAATGGTAACATTTCTCAATTTGCACAGTGAAATGGTGATCTTATTCAAATCAGGGATTTTAATACATTTGCCTCTCACCTGTTAAGAAAGGAAAAATAGTCAATTCGCCTTGCCTTTTGAGGCTCGGTGATGTGGTCTTTCTCTATTTTAGTTTCTCTAGTTAGTGAAATAGGTGCATTTTTTTTGGAAGATATTTTCTTATGAAAGTACAATGGTTAATGAAATTTTTTCTTTAACATGCATTTGGCTATATGAAGACTCATTTTGGCAAAGAGGACATTATTATTTACTTACCACACTATCTCCTTTTACCTAGACAAATGCATTTGAAATGAGATATATAAAATGTAAAAAGAACATAGCAAGATGAAATAAAAGCCTAATAAAATGTGTTTGGGCTAGCATCAAAACTCCTTGAAATAGGATATCTAAATAGTGTGCATTTTATCTTAGAGAGCTTTGGGTTAGTTCTAGTGTCCAGATGACTATTAATGGGCTTTTGTGTTCTGAAGCATATGTTAATAGAAGTGATCATTTTGGATTAATTTAATGTGAATTAATAAGAGATTTATTTGATGGAAGTTGTTTGAAGGTGATGACATTTAAAACTCAACAACATTTAAGATGTTCAAAAATACCTTTAAAAAATTTGAGAACAGTCAATTAAGAGAGAGCAAATTAAATAGAAATGGATAGGAAAGAACAGGATCTGACATTGAGTTTATGAAGTTTGAAGCAGTTTACAAAAAAAGCGATCTACCATTGAAGTATTGCCCTGGAATCTGAAGAAATAGAAAACATCTAAACTCCTTCAGTGATTCTTGGGTTTGTGAATTGGATAAACAATGTTCTCTTGCATTTTATAGTTCACTTAAGCAATCTGATTTTGATCTGTATACATGGAGTAGACAGGATTCAAGTGTTTTTTTCTCCTAAGCCAATGAGCAAACACATATGTTCTTTCAAAACTGAACTGTATATGTTGTTCATATGGAAGCTATCTAGTTTGCTCTAGGCTCAAGATTTGACCTTCCTTTTCTTTTGCTATCAATTTCTTAATTCTTTAAATTCTTTGTGGGGACTTTTGATCAAAAGAAACTTTTTTTCTCTCCCTTAAAAGTTTTTTAAAAAATAAAAGCTACATGAAATGTATAATTAATAGCTCAGTATTCTTATGCTGGTAATACAAGCAAGCATGGAAGAAAACATATTTATTAAGACGAAGACCATGATGACTTCTTTTTGTGCTAAGCTTTGATTTCAAACACTTGAAAGTTTTGTAATCTGGAAAAACAAAAAGAAAATGTCTGTCATTATATATTATGAAAATAAGACCTGCTACCTATAATTAAAAATTATATGCAACAAGATTTGAAACTGAGGTCCAATTACAGGATCTTGCCCTCCTGATTTTTTAGAGTCTTATTCAGAATGTAGTGTGTGTGTGTACATATATATGCACATGCATATATGTATATGAAATGATATTTTGAAAGATATTCAAAAGTTTCAATTTTCCTTGAGAAAGAGGAGTTCCTTGTAGTCATTTTCCTTGCCTTTTAAGCATATCTTTCCTTTTTAAATTAATGACAAATAGTAAAATTAAAGTCATCTTGCTTAATGTGTTTTGCACATAGTTGAGGTTGGATATATTTACTGAACGCATGAATATTGGGGGAAGTGAGTAACTGAGGGAAAGATAGGCTTCAGTGGTGTTTAGACCACCCTTAGTAGTAGGTGGCCCACTATTCTATAGTCTTTCAATGTAATTGGACAAATATTTTAAAGGTAAAACTGAAGTACCATTAACCAGAACTATTATAGAGTCACAGAGGAGGGGGAATTTTGGAAATAATTTATTCAAATTCCCTTATTGTACGGGAAAAACAGAGGCTCAGAGAAGCAAATGGATTTGCCCTTGATCACACGAGCAGGTGATTTAAATCAGATGCAGAAACTGGATATGCAATTTCTATGCCACTCTTACTCAGGTTTTTATTCTTTACTTTGCTTAGGGTAAAGATACTATAAAGAATATAGAATTTACATCTCTTACCTTCAAGGAGTTTCTCATCTAATGGAAATAAATTTTAGTTCTTCTGCATTGAGCTGATGTGTGATCTAAGCTCTGTTGTTAAATTACTGTGATAGCTGATTACTTTGGTTGAATAATTTATTTGATTATCTATTGCAAGGTTAGTTGGAGTAAGAATATGTCATAACTGTATGCATGTATATGTTTATATTATATATAATATATGAAATAAAACTAAATCACTAGTGGCTAATTTACAATATCTAGGTAATGATAGAAAACTCAAATCCCTTTTGCTGTAAAGGTGCTCTCTTGAGAACATGAATCAGTGTTCTACAGGAGATTTTTTTTCTTATGTATTTAAGCACTTTAAATAGTGAGATAAAATAGTTATCAGAATTATTTTTGTAAGCTCTAATGCTGATTATTTCTATTGCATAAATCTGTCTAAATTGTACTGTAATGGAAATAATGTACTTCCCTATTTTTATAAAAGTAAACACTTTTTCTAAGAAAGCAAAGGAAGCTTTTAGATTTGTTTTACTTAGAAGGAAATACAGCTAATTAAGAGTAGAAATTTATGATTTTTACAAATGGAATATCTTATAACTCAGCAGTGAAAATGAATACAAATAAGTATTTGGGGGAAGCTACATATATTTTTAACCTGCCTAAATATCGTGGCATGTATAATATGCTTTCTCATTATATGGGCTGTTTAGGTGGAGAATAATGTAAATGTAGGGCTGCTCACTATTGCATAGCCCCAGAGTTCAATTTTTTATCTCACAATTAAATAGGGGACTTAGAATAGCAATTTTGAGCTTTGCAGTTCTGCTTTAAATTCTTTACCTCCTCTTTGTCAACTTCACTTTTAGCCCATTATCTAAAATGCAGTTCACAGTGGTTTTACTCTACTGGATATTTTAAACTTTTCTGGGGTTAAGGTAGTCTGCATGAAGGATATTGCTATGTAGCAAGGTGATAAAGTTTAAAATAGAGTTGCCAAAACTAATGACAACTTTCATTGATGTGATTATGTATTTTAATTACTTTAAGATTTTCCATATAAATGCCTATGCTGGTGTTTGCAAATTAAGGTCTTTTACCCATATCCCAATGCAGGTAAGTATTATGGTCATTAGGGGTGAAGAGGTTTTAGAGATTAAATAATTTCACCAACGTCACAGTCTGTTATGAAAATAACTTATGTCTTGTAGCCTTTTATATCATGTTCCTCCTTCTCTTGTTTCTTTATTAAAACCCAGGGGAGGGAGAGGATCTGCTCAAGATCTGCTCATGATTTTATGTCTTTCAGGCAGCCTATGATGCCGGCATATTAATGTATTTTAGGTGTGATATATTAAACTATGTTTACATCATTTAGGAAGGAAAATATTTTTTTGCTTTGTTTTACAGATGTACAGATCAGCTCTCAAAATGTCTTCTGTGTCTTCCGAGCGTCTTCTAAGACAATTGCATTAGCCTCCTGCTAGTTGACTAATAGAATTAATAATTGTAAAAAGCACTCTAAAGCCACATGCCTTATGAAGTCAATGCTGGGTATGATTTTACAAGTATGTGATCTATTTTTTCAAGTGAAAATGTTAACTGGAAAAGTTCTTGGCACATAGTAAAACATCGCGCAATCTGTTATTTGTCTTAGAGATAATAACTTGAGGGTGGCTATAGTCTTAATAGTATCTAACTTACAACTTGCTAGGAGAGTTTCTTCCACTTAGAAGCATGACAAATGTGCTTATATTTATATAATCTGTCACTCTGAAAAATTATGATGATATAATTCTAGTAAAAATTATTTTTTCTATAGCTACTTCAAAGTATAGTCAACTAAATTAAACACATAGATTTTTTTAAACAGCAACTAAAAGAACATACTCCTGCCCCCACAATGCAAAATAAAACCCAAATGACCTTTCTGATATTTCTTTGAAGTTTTAGCAGTTTAACGATCTTTGCAATGTATATTATTAAGGACTCTATTCAGCATAAGGAGTCATGAGTCTTAAGGGTTCTAAGTATCTGTTCTTGGGTAGAAGAAGGGACTGAAATTTTAGAAGGATGATAATTTAATTAAGTTGTATTTTCTCTCAGTCACTAAAGATGCTGGTTGAGTAGATTTTAAACTAGTGACCCATTATATCTCTTCAGTGTAACAATAAATCAACAAGATCTAAAGCTTCTTTTTGTTTTGAAAAATAAGTTAATTTAAAAATATTAATGTATTTAGATCTATTCACTTTTAAGTGTTTTATCTTGGTTCCCTTGCTATTTAAAATGTTGTTATTTTCCCAATCACTCACACTGGCATTAACATATGGGCATAAACCATTTTCTCTTCATTTTAAAGGAAAGATAACCTTAATGAATTAGATTTTTTTTTTCTGACTTCATGAGTCCTATATTTTGATATAGGATTTTTGTATTTTTTTTGTGTTAACTTATTCATTTCATTTAGGTGGTATGTTGTTAGATTGCAGTCATCTTAAGAAGAAACAGTTAAAATACAAAAGATATAGTCATTCAGTAAGGGAAGATTATATTGTAATAGTTACTGAAAACATTATGTGTACTGAAAAGTATTAACAATCAGGAAATTCTGAAGGGGAAGGTAAGAGAAGTTGTATCAAGCCTCCACATTTTTATGTGTAGGAATGTCTGAATACAGCCTAAAATATCCTTTTCTGTAGGCTAAGTTAAAACCGTGCATCTTTTCCTCAAACTTATATTTTAAATGATAACTAATTTCTTCAGTTTGCCCATTTAGTCTTTTTTCCCCTTTTTCCCTTTATTGACTACTAATAAATTTACCCTTCAGCCTTCTGCACATTTTCATACATCCCCAGTGCTTCATTAGTCACTTTTGACAAAAGAATAGAGAACTCCTCAAAGGTTGACATGACACGTAAGACATTGAAATGCAAATATTAAAAAAAAAATTGGCTTATCAGTGTTTCCTTTTTTTAACAGTGGTTATCAAGCTTAGTTAATTTTAGGGCCTAATGGAATGACACAGAGGTAAGACGCTCATATTCCTCTTCCTGCCTCCAGAAGTCAGGCAGATTTACATTGCCTCAGCACCATCACTTTCACTTGAAACTTTACTCTTTCATCCTGAATATGTATATTTTGTTCCAAGAGAGAGGAGCTTCTATAGATACTTGATGAATAACATTGATGTCTCAGAAGAACAGTGTACTTTCTTTCTCTCTCTCTCTCTCTGTCTTTTTATTATTATCATTATTATTATTTTTTTTTTGAGATGGAGTTTTGCTTTTGTCACCGAGGCTGGAGTGCAATGGTGCGATCTCGGCTCACTGCAACCTCCGCCTCCTGGATTTAAGCAGTTCTCCTGCTTCAGCCTCCTAAGTAGCTGCGATTACAGGTGTGCACTAATTTTTGTATTTTTAGTGGAGACGTGGTGCTAAATTTTGTATTTTTAGTTTTGCCATGTTGGACAGGCTGGTCTCAAATGCCTGACCTCAGGTGATCTGCCTGCTGTGGCCTCCCAAAGTGCTGGGATTACAGGCGTGAGCCACTGCTCCTGGCTCAGTGTACTTTCTTAAGTATCATTATACCATTTTTGACATCATTCACTATGGCACATTTTTACTTTATAAATGATTCCTTATACTCTAGTGCACTATTCTTGTTCAGTAATTCATATTATAAAAATTTTGCATGACCAGCTTTTAGGAAGCAAAGGTCCACCTGTATAGTCAAAATCAGTGTGATTCTTCAGTACTTGTGAGAAATTATAGATGAAAATGACTAAACCATGTTATTAATTTGGATTTTCTCAGCACGTTTTGGATAATTGCAGTATAACTAACTTTGTTAGTCCTTATGGTGAAGTCAGCTAACAAAGAAGGCTTGTTTTATTCTACCACAGGTGGAATTTTCCAAGAGACCTTTGTGGTGATGACTTACATAGCACTTGATAGTTTTTTTAAGCTGAGTGATTAAGAAACAGCAGCCACGGAACCCAGACCTCATCCAGCCTTTGTTAATGCATTCTTTAATTGACACTACACAAATTGTTTCTTAGTTTTTTTATATTCTTAGAGTTCTGACTCATTCTACTCCAGCAGAAGAATTTGCTCCAGTATTCTTCTTTTGACGCCACTGATGCCACTAACTTAACTTTGAGAGACATTGTTGAGCTAATGTGTAAAGGTGAACAATAGGAAGCTGCTAATATTTTGCTGTTTTGAGCAATACAAGGACAATGTCATATGGTTCAGCTCAATATTCTTTCTTAGTCAGTTTCCAGGGTGCTCTTGATGGTGGAACAGGTACTGTTTTCATCAGGCTGTGTGTGGATACCCAGAGCTTATTAGGTTCCCCAGCATGCTGGACAGAGTCCTAGGAAAACCCGATCTGACCACTGTGATGCATACCAGGCCTTCCTTCTGACTTTCAGGCAAGCCCCAAATGTGGCTTCAAGAAATTTGTTGGTAGGTCAGAGCTGGAACATTTGTCATCCTCCACTTCCTGAAAGTGATGGGGCAGTTTTCACTCCGTTGATAACATGGCTGTTTCTGTCTTTTTGACTATGAAGATATTTTGTTTGAAACTATATTTACATCCTGGTTGCATAGGGCAACAATATTGAATTCCAATTTATGTTATTTATATGTACATATATGTACCATATAAAGAAACATATGATGTCTTCTCTAAAAATAAACACATATATGTTTTATAAACATAACATGTATATATATTATACATAATATAGAACGTGTATAAATATATAAGCATGTATATACATCATCAGCTACAATCGAAAGAGTAAATTGGGCAAAAATATATTTTCAGGAAAGAATAAGTAATAGGGAGGGTAGACCTAGTAATAAAAATAAATCCTTCATTATTCCTAAAACAACTTTAAAATAATAAGTGAGCCAATCTTGGTTATAATAGTAATTCTAAATGTAAATTGTTAGTTTTAGTCTCAACTTTTTGCTATTTTTAAAACTGACTTTTTTCCTAGAGGAAGCATTTGATTATGCACATTAAAATACTTGCATAAGTAAAATATTCCAGATTCAATTATATCTCTGTAACCTTCAAATAACATCGTATCTGCCTTTTCCCTGTATCTTTGCAGATATGGTCCGGAAAAAGAACCCCCCTCTGAGAAACGTTGCGAGTGAAGGCGAGGGCCAGATCCTGGAGCCTATAGGTACAGAAAGCAAGGTATCTGGAAAGAATAAAGAATTTTCTGCAGATCAGATGTCAGAAAATACGGATCAGAGTGATGCTGCAGAAGTAAATCATAAGGAGGAACATAGCTTGCATGTTCAAGATCCATCTTCTAGCAGTAAGAAGGACTTGAAAAGCGTAGTCCTGAGTGAGAAGGCTGGCTTCAATTATGAAAGCCCCAGTAAGGGAGGAAACCTTCCCTCCTTTCCGCATGATGAGGTGACAGACAGAAATATGTTGGCTTTCTCATCTCCAGCTGCTGGGGGAGTCTGTGAGCCCTTGAAGTCTCCTCAAAGAGCAGAGGCAGATGACCCTCAAGATACAGCCTGCACCCCCTCAGGGGACTCATTGGAGACAAAGGAAGATCAGAAGATGTCACCAAAGGCTACGGAGGAAACAGGGCAAGCACACAGTGGTCAAGCCAATTGTCAAGGTTTGAGCCCTGTTTCAGTGGCCTCAAAAAACCCACAAGTGCCTTCAGATGGGAGTGTAAGACTGAATAAATCCAAAACTGACTTACTGGTGAATGATAACCCAGACCCGGCACCTCTGTCTCCAGAGCTTCAGGACTTTAAATGCAATATCTGTGGATATGGTTACTATGGCAACGACCCCACAGATCTGATTAAGCACTTCCGAAAGTATCACTTAGGACTGCATAACCGCACCAGGCAGGATGCTGAGCTGGACAGCAAAATCTTGGCCCTTCATAACATGGTGCAGTTCAGCCATTCCAAAGACTTCCAGAAGGTCAACCGTTCAGTGTTTTCTGGTGTGCTGCAGGACATCAATTCTTCAAGGCCTGTTTTACTAAATGGGACCTACGATGTGCAGGTTTGTACTTTGTTTTGTCTCTTTGGACAGAAAAAGTTATTAGAAATGAAATGTGAATTCTTAAATACATGTTAAAACCAAGGTCCCAATACCAGGCAGGTATCCTGCTAGATCTAGCAGAAGAGATGGACACACTCCAAAGTTGCCTCATACAAGTATATTTAGAATTGTCTAAAGACAACTCTTAGCCTCTTATTGTAGAAAACAATCCTAGCATTTTTTTTTTTTTTTTAGTTTGGGAAAAGTCTTTTCATGAAATTAGCTAAGCGTCACATTTCTGGATATATTTCATGGTAATTTGATGTTTCCACAGTCTTCCAGAAATGTTAATCTTTATGGTTGAACATGATAATAATTCATGCCTTGTTCTAGTTTTAAGATTATAAGGTTTTTGCTATAATCTTCCCTTTAGTGAGGATCTTTCCTGCATCTTGGATTAGAATATGATTTTATGTTCATCCTGACTAGATTTGAGCCATTTTGATGGTTGCAAAGACATCCTTTTGGAACGGCAAAATAATTGCAAATGAAAACTGGGAAATAACATTTTACATTGATTAAAAAGAAGTAAATGTGATTGTAAGTACTAGGGACCCCAGAATGACCTTGGTACAGACCAATAAAGCATTCCTTTCTGCATTTAAGGAAAATGGCAATAATTTATGAAAGCATTTAGTAATAATTTAGATTTTTACTTTTATTAAAAACAGCATACCTCTTTGATCTATCTTTCTGTCTTTAGTTTATGACATATTTGAAATGGAAAAAAAAAAGAAACTCTTACATTTTGAATAGAATGAAACATGGAACTGAGTCTAAATAAATGTATACATTTAATTTTAGTAATTTTAGCATAGTTAAAATTCATGGTAAGCTTGAGGATGTGTATTAGTTTTTGTTACAGTTTGTAGATTTTTATTGTATTATAAGGCCAGGGGGATTTCAAAACATATTAACTTTACTAGTAACCATTTTTAGGAATGATTAGAGGTACCAGAGAACTAATGAAAAAATCCCTTAAAATATCAGTCATTTTTATCAACTCGATAGCTACAGCTCATTTGCCTCAAACCTCTCTGTTGATTTAATGCCAATTAAGAAAGGCAGGCAAAGAGGTTATAAATAACAGGTAGTGAACATATTTTGCAATACTTGTAAGAAGAGTCAGAAGAAAAATTTCTGAGTCCTTTAAATGTCAGAATGGCAATCTTATTACTTTAAGGGAGATATAAAGAAGAACTCTTAAAACGTCAGTTTCATCTTGGTAAAGCACTCCAAAAATTCCATCTTAGTTTGTGAATTTCCACAAATAGAATTATTTCTGCAGAGCAGCAAATTAAGCCAACATAGTTATTATGCATGAAAGCTACATGCTTTGAACTGCTGTCTATTAAAGATCATTTCACTGTCTTATGTCAGATACACTATGCTGTCAAACTATGATTGGAAAGCAAATACGTGTTTTAGATAAAAGGGATGGAAATGAATAATGTCAGTATGTGAAATGGTGTTTTATAATTAGCAAGTAATATGATGTTAATACCTGGATTTCCGGCAGGAGTTTCAGTTTGTTCACTCTGGGGAGAACTTCTGAGGGAAGCTGATCTAGGCTGTCAGGAAGGCTCTAAAAAAGAAGATTACTAAGGCCTATAGTTTGGAGGAATTCAGATTTTTAAACACACTTCCATTTCCCCCAAACAGTTATTTGTTAGGTTCTTAGTTATTTATAGTAAAGTTTATGTTTGGGTAGAAGGAGCTGGACACTTTTCCTGGGCAGTGATTTTAGAAGTAAAACAGATGTGTGAGCTATCTGAGTTTGAACTAATAGAACTAGAAATAAAACAGCTGATCCTGGACTATGCTGCCTACTAAATCCTTGCAGCACACAGCAAGGAAGACAAAAAGTGGTAGGAAAGAGCATGCAGGAACATAATCTTGTTAAGATCAAATTTTTTCCAAGATAAATAGTATTGCTAAAAATGGAAAAAAGTAATCTGTGGAAACAGTGCATGATTGTTTCAAACAAACGACTGGATTTTGAAACGAGTCTAAAGGGTTAACTTCAATTTGTGAGGATAACACTGGATATACTTGTAGGCCAAATGCTAATCTTGAATGCTTTGCACATATGCCAGATACTGATGCAGAAAAATGTCTGAAGATAAGTAACTTATTAATATTTGTATGCTGAAACAAATATTGACTAGTTTTTCAATATGAATAAAATGAATAAAAACAGATCTGAAATTTCCTTTTTTACCCACAAGTTTATGTTGCTGAAATGCTATTTGAGAGATTCTTTCCTTGGCGGTTAAACTTTGTGGAGGCTAAGAGCTGTGGGAGATAAAATGCTGACTATAGAATTTCTTTGATACAGTTTTGTCAGAAATATATCGTAAGTTAATGGCCTGTATGTGTTCTGATATAAAGATGTTGGTAAATACGAGTATTACAGACAAATAAGCATTTAATTTTAGGCATTATTTATATAAATCTATAATTTAAGCTAATTGAAGTAATAGATGAAGAATTCATTAATCTTTTTCAATTAAACTTGCTTTTAAAAAAACATTCAGAACAGTTGGTGGTTAATGATAGATTTATGACATTTTAGGCCAAGACAAAAGGAGCCGAAGCCAAAAGCAAAAGGCTTAAAGGACTCTATGGCTTTGATCTATATTTTGGTTTGACATGGATGGTTTTAAATAATTTGAATGGACTTGAGTGCAAATATAAGATACAGTTGGGAAAAAGAAGTACAGTAATTTAAATAAATTCTAAGATTTCCAGTTCTAAGTGCAAGTTATTTCAAATATACTTGGAGGAATAATTGAAATTTAGACATGCTTCTACTGATAATATCCACTTTTGTGCAAATTACATCACAAATGACTGAGTCAAAGAATTACAACTTTGTAAAAATACTGTCAAATAACAATGTTTCTTTGTGCTGCATAGTAGATAGAGCCCCAGCCGGATAATGGAGGTCACTATAAACAACCATAAGAAAGCCAGGACTGTCCTTTCTAAGTCTGTGGCATTTATCAGATTCTCCCCCCAACACCTTAAGCTAGCATGCCCAGCCTTGAAAGGAGATGGCATGTCAATTCTTTACAAGAAAACAAGAGAAGCTGTAATGGCTAGTTTAGAGCTAACTGATTTGACCAGGATGTTAGTTTCCCAGTTTTTCATTTATCCTGAATGTTCTATCAATTGTCATGCTTAAATTTTTAAAAATAATACATGCAGAGTGATTGGTTAGCACTTCATGTAATATTTACTATTTGTATTGAACCATTGAGGCTCACATAGAGACTGATCATAGAAGAGATCCAGTTCTTAAAAAAATATTTACAGCTTCTGTCTTATCTATCTGTCTGTCTGTCTGTCTATCTATCTATCTATCTATCAATCATCTATTCATTTCGAGATGAAGTCTTGCTCTGTTACTCAGGCTGGAGTACAGTGGTGCAACCTTGGCCCACTGCAACCTCCACCTCCCAGGTTCAAATGATTCTCCTGGCGTCAGTCTCCTGAGTAGTTGAGATTACAGGTGAGCACCACCACGCCTGGCTATTTTTTTTTTTTTTTTTTTTTTCACTTTTAGTAAAGACAGGGTTTCACCATGTTGGCAGGCTGGTCCTGAACTCCTAACATTGTGATACACCACCTCAGCCTCCCAAAGTGCTAGGGTTACAGACGTGAGCCACCTCGCCTGGCCAGCTTCTTTCTTTTAAAACTGCTTTATTATGCTTATATTTAAACCATTGCTGAATGGGAAGCCTGCATTAACAACGTGGCCTTTGCTGTTTCATTAGGGCTTAATGTGCTGTGCATTAGGGCGTTGGCATCATCTTTATGGGGGAACTTTTAGCCCTCAGATCAGGTTATAAAAGTAGGAGTCTTGTCAAGTGCTTCCCACGGGAAAGTGTTTATGCTATCCCAAGTTCATAAGCTCATGATATATATGTTGCCTGTTCATATTAGTAAATTGTTTTTATTACTGCATTATTCAGGACTCTAAGAAGGTAGCTACTGGTTTCCAGCTATTAAACTTACTTTGTGCCTTATTGAAATTCTAAGGTTAATAGAAGAATCACATAATTAACTTACCAAGGACTGTCTTCTGTTTGAGCTAGGAGTGTTACATTTCTGTGTTTTAAATATTTTTATCAGAGTTGCACAATATGTCATGTTAGAAGCAGGAAGAACAGACTTTAGAGAGAGGAAGTAATCCTTTGGATTTGTATTTTCAACATATTTAATTGTATGAGTTTTAAAGATCTTGAACATGTATCAGTACATTCATTTGTGCAGGGAATTGCAGTTTGATTTGAAAAAAAATTAGAGACTATTAATCTCATTGTGGTTTATTTGACTTGTGTTGAATTTTACTTCTAAACATTTAGTTTTTCCTTGGCATTTTCTTTGATCTGGAGTAGGAGGGAAGTTATAGATCTTAGCAGGTTCTGTTTCTTTGTTTTTCTGAGTTGAGGACAATTGAAGTTTAGAAAAACTGGTAAATGAGAATTTAATCAATTCAGACTGTCTGTAGAATACAGAATGCTTGGCATATGAACCCACACTTCTTTTTCAGGACTGTCTTTAACAAGTAATAAAGTGTGCAAAATAAAACATATGCTCACCCCAAGGCCATAAAGCAAGGGAAAGTTCTGGTATTTACCAGGTTATTTTCATCAGTGGGGATGGCAGAGCTGGATAATGTAGCCACCCTAGTAGAATAGTTCAGCTGTTATTACTAATCCCTTTACCTGCATGATAGTTAAATCTTTTTTGACCTTGTTCATGAGACTTGGTATGATCTTTGATTTTTGGTTTATTTGTTATCATTTAAAAGAACATGTATAATTTTGTTGAATATCAGTGTTTCTCTGTAGGCAGAATGTTTAGGAGAAGAAATTATGGTTATCAGTGGATTCAATCAAATTTAGCATTATTCAACTCCTAAGAAAAAGCTTTACCTCTCAAATGGCCTGCTCTGCTAACCTTATCAAGTCTGGAGATTATTCGGTGTTTTTTATTTCTTGGATCATTGTAATTATAGCATACGTGCAGCTGTTAGAAACACAGATATACAAGTAGTATGCCAATACGGGAAAAGCTTGGAGAGAGAAGTTGTTCCATTTCATTTTCTGATATCCTTTGTGGAGTCTAATTCAGACAATCATTAGACCATAGATCTCTTGAATTCTTCATCACGTGATCCACATTCTGAAGCAAATGTTATACATTTTCAGAATATTATGTAAATCCTTGTTTAATTTTAATTGAAAGCCAAATGTAAAAATTTTTTTTCTATCTTAAAGATGATTCATACTTCTTTCATCTTTTATTTTACACAATCAAAATTTGTACAGATTCCTTATTTTTCTTCAATTTTGGATTTACATCTAATAATAGCTAAAATTTACTAAGGGTTTCTTACGTGCATTTGTGGAGCTCAGTTCTTTACATGTATTAAATCAACTCATCTTCATAAAAGCCCTAGAAGTAAACACTAACCTTATGTCCATTTAAAAAAAAAATAAGGAAACAGCATTGATTATTCTGCCCAAGAGCAGAGTTGCATAAGTAGAGAGAATGGGATGTAAACCAGAATAGACAGGCCATGAAGGCTTGTCTTCACAACCACACTGATACATGGCCTTGCCAAACATGAGTCTGAGTTTACTGCCAATAGAAAAGCAATGGAAGATAGGCCAATTGCATGTAAGGGAGGAGGTAGAAGACTGGTAAATCAGAGCTGTTTGATGCAGTCTCTCAATCAGGTTGATTTTGGGGACTGGTGTGATTTCTTTGAGACTGTATGTTATCTTCTCTGTGTAGTGTAATGCTACTTTATTTGAACTTACTAAGCTTCTATTTGAAATCAGTAAAATGAAAATTAAATTTGCTTACTCATCTTTTAAAAATTGCTGTGATTTATTTTTCCCTGGTACTTTTGCTGCAGAAACTAGTTCCAGTAGAGTGAGTATGGTGCAAATTTTGATGTAATCAATTAAGGATGTAATGTTCGATCCCCAAATTAAGGGATATTTCATCCATGTGTTTGACTTATATTGTACTCCCCTTATTTAGAGGACTTTGTTTTAGGAATTTATGATTTAAATGATGGTCTGAAAGTTGTCTTATGCTCTTCTAGTTACCAGGCACAATTTAGTTTGTTTTTTTCCATGCAGATATGTTAAGGAGATGCACTCCATTCTCATTTATATCCTCCAAGGCTGGGTAATTAAGGTTTTATCCTCTGCCTACATTTAGTGCAGGAATGGGTGTGGAAGCAGAGAACAAATCGGAATACCTTGAGAGTGTCCAATTTGAGTGTGCTGGATCTGCAGACATACTTGAAGCCATGTGATTTCATTGGATTCAGAAAGTGCTAGAGAGATGGGACATAGTGAGGAGCTTGGGAATTCACAGAGTCTCCTGGTCTAGCATTTCTCCTTTTCATATTTAGGTGAACTGTTGATATAAGATTAAAGAATGCCTGCATCCTTTCATGTGTCCAGGAACATATTTGGGAATCTTATTATAAACGATGGTTTGTTCTAAGACCTGTTTTTCCAGCTGGTGCGAAGCTCCGCCTTGATATTCACTGGTGCTTCAAAGTCAACACGTGTAGAAGTGAAGTTCCCCACAACAACTTTCTTTTTGCCTCCTTTCTTCTTTACTCCTGATTTCAATGACATTGGACTGGAAATTTTGGAGTTACCTTGGATTTCTTTTTGATATCACTCCTCAACACTTGAGTAGCGTGCCCCATTGTTCCTTTCTTTATTCATTTATTGTCTTTCCGGTAAATCCTTCTTTCAAGTAAAAAACTACTTCTTTCAAGTAAATCCTTATTGGTTTCTTTTCTGTTTCTCTAACTTTATCTTCCCTTCTTGTCTCTTCCTTTCCCTTCTTTTCTTACCTCCCATTCTTTCCTCTTCCTCCCCCTCCTCCTCATCTTCCTCTCCTTTCCTTTGATTTATTTTTTCTGTTCTTTTGTTTCTTCTTCCTTCTGTTTTTATTTCCTTCCTCCTTCCCTCTTCTTCCTTCTCTCCTTCTTTGCCTCTTTTTTCTTTTATTTTCTTCTGTCCTTCTCTCTTTTTCTCTTCTTCCTTCTCTTTTTTAATCCTCTTTCCTTTCTCTTTTTTCTCCCACCTTCTCCCCTTCCTTCTTTCCTTTAATTTTTAAAAATTCTATTTATAGCTGAATTGTCCTTCATTTTATAACAAGTATGGGTCTACTTCTGTTAAAACATATCATCTAATTATACTTGCATATGTAAATATCAGCTATCCAACAAGACATTACCTATCCAAATTAAATCTCACTATTCTTCTAGAAGGGATAATAGAATAAGGCTAGCATATTTATGTAACTTGTTACATAGTAAGCACCATTATGTAGCAGATTCCTTTTAAATATTTGATGATGTCTCTACCCTCCTCAATATTTCCTGAGAGCAGCTTGCATTGTCTTACTCTCGCTGATGCTGTTACTAGTTTTGTTTCCTTCGCCTGAAATGCCTTTCCATGATCACTGCCTTTGAGGCTAATCTTCAAGTATCAGCTCATCTGTCAACAGCCTTTGCTGACTCCTCAGTCTGGGTTAGGGGCTCTTCCTTTGTGTTGTCATGGAACCTGTTATGTGTCTCAGCAGAAGCATGTATTCCACTGTTTTCATCTTTTTAGTTGTGAGCTTTGTGTGCTAAACCAGAGACATGTTAACATTTTGGACTATGCCATTCTTTTTGTATTTCCAGTGCTTGGCACATAGTAGATGTGTTAACACAGCACCCTTCCCTGGAGAAAGGATATTCTATATTTTCAGAGATTAGATTTTTTCTTTTCCCATTAAGATACTCTTTAGAATACATGTATAATTCTGACATATTTCCATTATGAGCCAGCGGCAGCTGCAGGTTGGATTCTGTAGAGGAGTGCTAGGGGAATTCGCTTAGCTTTGTAACCCACTTGAACTTCATTTTCTTTTATTTATTTTTCCCGTAAAAGATTGTCTTCCAAATTATTAAGATGGACTTTTTTTTTTTTTTTTTTGGAGTCTTGCTCTGTTGCTCAGGCTGGAGTGCAGTAGCATAGTCTCAGCTAACTGCAACCTCTGCCTCCCAGGCTCAAGCAATTCTCCTGCCTCAGCCTCCAGAGTAGCTGGGATTACAGGCACCTACCACCACACCCAGCTAATTTTTGTATTTTTATTAGAGATAAGGTATCACCATGTTGGCCAGGCTGGTCTTGAACTCCTGACCTTATGTGATCCGCCTGCCTCAAAGCTCCCAAAGTGCTGGGATTACTTACAGGTGTGAGCCACTGCCCCTGGCCTATTAAGATGAACTTTAAGATTTTTTGGTACTGTGTCATCCGAATACCAGATAACTATAGAAAAATTAATTCAGAGTTATATTGAGTAAAATAAGAAAACCAGTTTAGTGTAAACTGTTTATTGCTGTAATGCAAAAAGCCGGTAATAAAAACGTACTTAGCGAGGAATATGCCGTATTTTCTTCTTCAGTGTGCCCTGTATAGGTGTTCATGTTTTGGTTTCCCCCATACCTTCCCCAGCCAACTGGACTCTTACATTATAAACCCAAATAAGGGAGTTGTCACTGATAGGAATAGACCTCAGAAATAAGCTATGCATGGCATGAGAGCAAGATGATTGTCATATAATTAGATTTGTTATTGAAATTCTTAAGCATTTATTCTCTGTCAAAAGTATATCATTGAAGCACACTCTATATTCTAGAATTTTTTTGAAGCACTGTACATGCAGAAACATTCCTGATGTATATAAGCAGATTAATTCTGACTGTAGTTATTTTCAGCCAAGATCTGCCCCTTCAGATTTTTTTTCAAGTTATTTGAAATATCAGTATTTGAACAGTATTTTTTTTTTAACAACTTAGCTTTTTATTTTTAAGGTTTTAACTCTTTGACTATCAGCCCATAGCCTCAAGTTCTCTTAAATTAGTACCCTTATAATTGTCTCTGTTGCTATCAATTATAGTACTTGAAAATGAACCACATCTGAGAAAAGGTTTGTGTTTAGTTCAAACAACTCTTTCTTTGCTACATTGAAAATAAGTACATGTGCTAAAGTGTCATTTTAAGAACTCTGAGGTTTTAAGAAATATTTTCCTTTCACGGATTATTTTAGATATTATTCTTATTAGATTTGCTCCATATTATTGGGAGAAAAGAAAGAAATGGAAGTTAATGACCTTGAAAAAAACCAATCCTTTTATAGTTTTCACCTCTACAGTAAAACATTTTTTTTTCTGTGTGTGAAAAGATATATGTAAATAAATTATAATTGGAACCATGGAAAACACTTCATAGTAGGAATAGTTTTTAAAACCAGGGCTAAAATCAAATATAAAAAGCTATGCTAGTCCCTAGTCAGTGAAAAAGACTTTAAAATCTGTTCCTTTTTGTGCCCTAATTTTTTTTAGGTTTTTATATATCACTTTAATTCACAATCAAATGACTCCAAAGTCAGTCATTTGCTTGTGGGTGAAAGATGCATTTTGTAGCTTCTTGAAGAAACCCACGTATGTCAGGTCAAGTCAGTGGTAAGGGTGCCATGAAATACTGTGACCAGCATATCTCAGGTAACTCAGGGGCCTTGGTGAGAAATTTTCATCTGTTCATATCTCCCTTAATTTATTCACTCATTCAATCAAAATGCATTGAGCCCTGACTTTCTTCTAGATAGGAATAAGACTGTTCCTGTAGCTCAAGAAGCAATATAAACAGAAGCATTAGCTTAGTAACAGCAGATTGAACCTTTGCATTTACAGCTAAGAATATTGATAGTGACAAGTGTGTGAGTTTGTCACTGAATAAATTTATCACTTCCATTCTGTTTAATCTCTTTATCCCATTTGCACGAAAAATTTACTTGAATGATTCATTTTATTAAATAATAATCCTAGCTATGTACATGTTATTGTCGAGTGTGCTATCTAATATGGTATTCCCTAGCAAAATGTGGTTATTTAAATTTTAGGCTGGGCACGGTGGTGCATGCCTATAATCCCAGCACTTTGAGAGGCCGAGGCAGGTAGATAACTTGAGACCAGGAGTTTGAGACCAGCCTGGGCAACATAGTGAAACCCTGCCTCCACAAAAAACACAAAAAGTAGCTGGGTGTGGTTGCATGTGTCTATATTCCCAGCTACTCTGGAGGCTGAGGTGAAAGGATGGCTTGAGCCCAGGAGGCAGAGGTTACAATGAGTGGATATCGTGCCATTGCACTCCAGCCTGGGTGACAGAGTGAGACCCTGTCTCTAAAAAAGAATTGTTTTAAATAAATAAATTCCAGTTAATTACAAATAAATTAATGAAACACTAAGAAAAGTACATGAACATAAATTTAAAAATTAGTTCTTCTAGTGGCTACCATATTGGACAAGGAAGATTATGGAACATTTTCATCATCTCAGAAAGTACTATTAGCACAAATCTATAGTTCTTACTTGATCCTCACAATAATCCTATAAAATGGCAAGTTGTACTGTATTATATCCATAGAGACCAGGAAACTGAGATGCCAGGAGGTTAACTAATGTATGTTTTCATAGAATTTAAGCTAGAGAAATTCCTCTAGAAGCAAATAAATACAGGCTGATATAAATACAAATGAATAAAGGTTTTTATTTACAATTTTCTTTATCTTAAAATGTAAGTATCTTGAAGGCAGAGATATTATCTGCCTCCTTCAATACTATATCCCTAATATCTATCATGGAGTCTGATACAAGTGGAACACTTAGTTACACTAATTAGATGGATAAATATATGTAGTTTTAGGCCCAAGCAGAATTTACAGTTTAATATAATTGTAAAAATTTGGCCATCTCTACCAAATGAACTGCTGGGTTTAATGGGTTATAATTAAAGTTCTGGTTAGCAAAAGAAGGAAGTTTGAAAGCTATACTCTTTATTCTGCTTGCTATCTCTTGTTAGTATAGTCATAGCTAAGAAGCAGTAAATTTTTCTATTCCGTGTTGGATTCAGCCATTTGAAAAGTTTGCAATAATTGTATGAATGTTTAGGCACTGTTTCCAGACAGTAAGTTGCAATAAATCGTTGCTGCAAACACTTATTTTGCGTAATTGTTCTCACTGTATATTTGTTTTTACTCTAGAAAAGAATAGGTTTAAAATAGCATACATGGGGCATGCAAATAAAATGAATATGGTCAGTAGACGCCAATAGTGTCTCCTAAAATAATAAATTATGTTTTAGAATGGCATTTAAATGCTGTATATCAGTTATATTTCACTATGACTTCAGTGTATATCTACTGGTATAGAAAGCAGAAAAATTGCCATAAATATAGCTTTTAGATTTTCTTTTTGAAAGAAAAAAGGAATAGAATCCTGTCACTATGCTTTTCAAAATTGCCTTTTAAAATATATGATTCTAATATTATATTAGCTTTTAATAATATATAATACAAACCTGATTTACTGATATTAACCAAAGGCAAATATGTAACCTGTAGAAGTGTCAGTATTGTTCTTGCCATTAAATGAGATCTGTGAGTTTTCATTTGCTTACTTGACTTTTGAAAGAACAGTCAATTGTATGGAGGTATTTCTTCTTCAGCGTAATTAAAATATATAGCCCTTAAAAGCTTCTTAAATAATGAAGTTGGCACATTTTCCCTGGGTTAAGAAAAAAAAGAAAACATATCTACACATGTACTCCAACTTAAAAGACCTAACTCATTTTTTATAGCTTAGATAATCCTAAACCAGAATGCTTTACTGATAATTTTTCACAAAATTGCCTTTCTTTTGTAGTCCCTTCACCTGATAGTACTGATTCTTAGCCTGGGTTTTCTGACTTCTTAGGTTGTTTTTAAGTAACAACGACCTGAAAAGGATGTTAGGATGCTTAGTAATAACTTAAATTCACTTCAAAATCATATGTTAGGGATTTCTTAAGTATATATATGCTCTTTGTTCAGCCTTTTCACTGTGGTCATGGCACATGAGGCTTAAAGATTGCAAAATCAAAGAAATAGTGATGATGCCTGGTGGTTTCTTGGGAATCTTGGTTCAACAAGCAGAAGTTCAAAGCTTTTTATAATGGGGAAGCTTGACAACTGAAGCAATGTGAAAGCTTAAACAAGAAATTTTTTTTACCTCTTGATTTTGCACACCTTCTTTCTTTGCTTATGTTAAAGGAGTGGGGGCGACATCTGAATTTATCTCTTTTGAATCAAGTTTAAGTTCCGGAACAAATAATCTGATTGATGGCCATCTATTTAAATATTTTGTTCTTTGCAAATACACTTTCTCTTTACCTCTAGTGAATTGGGAAATATATGTAGAGATTTTTACAATAGATGAATTATATTTCAGTGCAAGTTTTTGTTGCTTTTTTTTGTTTCTGTCACTTAAATGCTGAATTAGAGTGTTCCATGCTGTATCCGTGAGTGTATGGCTTTGACACCTCCTCTCACACTATTGACTGATTGTTAGGTTGCTGCCCGGAAGGGTATCCCATTCTTAGCTTTCTGGTTAGTCGATGCTCTGTCATCGACAGACTGAATTCTATGTGTTTGGGGTGGCAGCTATAGACATCGCATAATGTGAAACATTACATCTTTTGATTAAAGGCTGTGGGAAACTTTTGTAAGTTACTATCGTAATGTGCAGTAAATGTTGAGTTGTTTAAGTATTAATGTACATTTCCTAGAACTATAATACTGGACATAAATTTAGTGTTTGCCTCAATTGAATAAGCTATTGGCCAGAGAGGTTAAGTAACTTGATCAAGGTCACGTATCATTTTAGGTAACAAAAGGAAGACTTCAGTTTTACTCCTGTACTTAGAGGTACAAACATATCTCTCAATGTGCAGCTAAAATATTATTTGCATTTCAAATAGAGCCTTTACATGATTTTGAGATGCCTGAGACTTTTCTCATGGAGTGATTTGGATATGAGCAGTGATCACACGTGTCATTTTTGAACAGCTGTTGAAGAAGGCAGAACATGATTATGCCATTTGCTTAATATATTACATCTGGTTGCTGGGAAAATTGAAAAATTCCATGATGTTGGAAGAGAAAATTTTTCCCTTTTTGGAATATTTCATTCAAAAACTCTATTTTAAACTCTGAATTTTGGCTGCTTGGTGGTGGTTTAATTGTACTGCCTGTTGAGGTACACACTGAGAATGAAGGAAGGATTTTATTTAAAGTGCCCTTTGGAGGCTTTCGTAGTCCTGATTACCATGTAATTTCATAATTTGGGAAAGAAAGCAGACATGTAGTGATTTTTTATGGTGGAATTATTTTATTTTAGCATTCAAACATCTCCATGAATTATATGAGAAGTTGGGAGCCCTTTGCAATGAGACAGAACCTTAAACAAATTAGGGCATAAGGCCATGGAAGATTTTTCTTCTTTTTGTTTGTTCTAGATTGGGAAACATTCGAAATTCTTTACTGGTTCTCCTTCACTAGTATTTCCTGTATACTCAATTCATTTGTGTGTGTGTGTGTGTGGTTTCATTGTGCTTTAATTATAAGCCATTTGGGGTGCTCATTTGAGCACCTTTATTTTACCCAAAACAGAGACCTCATCTTTGCCTGAAGCCTCATTGCTGTAGGAACTGAACAGGATATTTCCTTGGAGAACATCTGCATTGAATAGTTTCTGAACAACTGCCTCTAGTTTTGACAGTAACCTTCACTTTTTGAAAAAACATCCCATGTGATTTGGATGCTTCTGAAGAAATGTGATTTGAAGGAGGCAATAGTAAATCATACCCTGTTGAAAATTGTTTTCTTAGTTTAAAAAAATGTATTATTCAGTCTTTCAAATTATAGTGCATTTATTACTTACCTTCACCTGTTACTTTGGCCTCCAATGTTTAGCATAATGAGCCTCTCAAAGAGTAGCTGTTGAGAAATGAAGAGTGAATTTATTTGGCTCTGATTATTCAAGTGATTTCATAATAAGCAGGAGTACTATTGTATTTTTTGATGTGCAATACTTGGCAGTATCCTCCCCCTCCCCTGCAGAGAGCCCCTTGAATTAATGATACCTTGGAAGTAACGTCCATTTCTTCTATTTTCCAGGTGACTTCAGGTGGAACATTCATTGGCATTGGACGGAAAACACCAGATTGCCAAGGAAACACCAAGTATTTCCGCTGTAAATTCTGCAATTTTACATATATGGGCAACTCATCCACCGAATTAGAACAACATTTTCTTCAAACTCACCCAAACAAAATAAAAGCTTCTCTCCCCTCTTCTGAGGTTGCAAAACCTTCAGAGAAAAACTCTAACAAGTCCATCCCTGCACTTCGATCCAGTGATTCTGGAGACTTGGGAAAATGGCAGGACAAGATAACAGTCAAAGCAGGAGATGACACTCCTGTTGGGTACTCAGTGCCCATCAAGCCCCTCGATTCCTCGAGACAAAATGGTACAGAGGCCACCAGTTACTACTGGTGTAAATTTTGTAGTTTCAGCTGTGAGTCATCTAGCTCACTTAAACTGCTAGAACATTATGGCAAGCAGCACGGAGCAGTACAGTCAGGCGGCCTTAATCCAGAGTTGAATGATAAGCTTTCCAGGGGCTCTGTCATTAATCAGAATGATCTAGCCAAAAGTTCAGAAGGAGAGACAATGACCAAGGCAGACAAGAGTTCGAGTGGGGCTAAAAAGAAGGACTTCTCCAGCAAGGGAGCCGAGGATAATATGGTAACGAGCTATAATTGCCAGTTCTGTGACTTCCGATATTCCAAAAGCCATGGCCCCGATGTAATTGTAGTGGGGCCACTTCTCCGTCATTACCAACAACTCCATAACATTCACAAGTGTACCATTAAACACTGTCCATTCTGTCCCAGAGGCCTTTGCAGCCCAGAAAAGCACCTTGGAGAAATTACTTATCCCTTTGCTTGTAGAAAAAGTAATTGTTCTCACTGTGCACTCTTGCTTCTGCACTTGTCTCCTGGGGCGGCCGGAAGCTCGCGAGTCAAACACCAGTGCCACCAGTGTTCATTCACCACCCCTGATGTAGACGTACTCCTCTTTCACTATGAGAGCGTGCATGAGTCCCAAGCGTCGGATGTCAAACAAGAAGCAAATCACTTGCAAGGATCAGATGGGCAGCAGGCTGTCAAGGAAAGCAAAGAACACTCATGTACCAAATGTGATTTTATTACCCAGGTGGAAGAAGAGATTTCCCGACACTACAGGTAAGTCATAGGAGGGTGGGAGGGATATAGAAACAAAATAATAGAAGAAACCCACAGAAAGAGGGCTGAACCAGGAATTATTGGGAGTGATTCTGATGACTTGGGGAAGTTATAAGAGAAGACCACGTAAAAGATCATCAGAGATTTGCAGGTGATATAGTTATAGCTATGATCACTGTAGATTTTTGTTTGGTTCCTTCTTTAGGACTTTGCGCTCGTGTTTCATACTTGTTTTATACCATTTACTGATTGTATTTTTAAATTCACAGTGATTCTAACAATGCTGATGAGTTTAACAATTTACCATAGTCCATTTATTTGTCCTTACTAAATGTGACTCCACATCCTAATTTTTTGACAGAGCAGCTCCCAAATTACAGATACTATTATAAATATATCCTATTCTCTATTCTGAGAAAAAATTTTGAGAAAGCGTTGCTCATTTTTATTTTAAAATGAGATTATATATTCTTCTAGCTTTGAACAATTCTGCAATATCCTTGCTTGGCATACAAACAGTAATCTAAAGGTGAGAATTTTTGTAATATGTATGATTTTGGATGTACACTTGTCCCTCCAAGCAGGTAAAACTGCTTAAGTTATTCCAGATTCTTGAATGGATGTGGGACATGTTTGTGTTTTCCTTCTGCTTTCACCGTATTCTCTTTATAAACATTAACTTTCTCAGTTAATATTTTATAATTTCTAGAGATAAGTATAGGATATGTATCTTTATTTCATTTATGTACTCATTCCTTAATTAATTAATTTCGAAAATCCTGTTGTACGAGGCATTGAATATGCAAGAGAGAAAACATAGTCAGTGCCCTCATGGAACTTACAGTTTAATAGGGAAGATGAGACACTTAGATGATTACAAGAATAGTAAGTGTTATAAAAGATGAAGTACAAGCTTTGTGCAGTGGCAATATCATAGCCAATGAGGTTTACCCGAGGCACGATTATTGCTAATTGAAAACTTTTCCCAATATCCCGCCGTGACAACTTGCAATATAGTCGGCATTGACAATTTTTGACAGTCTCTATAGGGAGTGAATATTAAAAAAAAAAAAAAGATGAAGTACAAGGCAGTGTGTTTGAATATAATGATAGCATAACCGAATAGGGTGGGTTAGGAAATGCCTTCCTGAGCAAGGAGCATTTTAACTGAGAGTTGGTTATAAATAGGAATTAGTTCATCAAAACGGTGGTGGTACCCTGTTTTCAGGTATTATTTACTGCTCGTTAGGTACTTTCTCGTTATTATGCCTCTGGGCATCAAAGTAGAAAGCTTTACTTACTATGTCAATATCCCAGTCTAAAAAATCTATTCACTTCAATTTTTACATCCCAAGATATTAAACAGTTTCTTCCATCCCTTTTAAAAGTTGTGTGTTAGTGCGAGTGTGTATGTTGTTTCAGTCACCAGTAATGGAGCAGTTCATGTCCAACAATAGGCTAATAATGTGGAATGTTAATTTGAAGGGCATCCCAATGTTCACAGTGAATCAAAATGTTCAGAAAACACTTACTTGAGATTTACACTGTTTAATTTATAAGGTCAGCCCTGGGAAAGACACAGTCCTGCAATCAAATATGTGTTCACACTTGCAATGAGTGTTTCTGGCTCCTCTGATGTTAGCTGCATGTTAATTTATTTCTGAGGCTCGCAGACATCAGCTGCTTTCTGAGCTTTACTAGTGTGGATATGCGCACATGCGCACATTGTGCATGTACCTTTATTGAGTGATATAAAAATCGGATAGTCCATTCTTTTTACAGCTTTTTTTTGTTTTTTGGAGAAATCATCATGATTTTCTTTAATCATGAGGAAACCAGCCAGAACATATACATATCATGGACCTGCACACCCACACACATGCACACACACACATACACATACACACTTATTCTGATACATCTAGCTACCAGAACATTTGGACAAGTTATTTTTCTATTGATGCAGCTGAGGCATTTCTTGAGAATCTGTCTGGGAAAACAGGGTTTTCACATGCTTTAGGTGAACAAACTAATCATCCAAGAAATAAAAGTATGAATAAGCCTATTACTGAATAATGTCAGAATTTAGTTAATATTCAGTGATGAAAGTAAGCTCCAGAGAAAAGAGAAGTATTCTTTTCTTGTTCATCACTGTATCTGCACGATTTAACACAGTGGCAGGATGCCTAATGGGAGCTCGGTGAATATCTTTATGTAAATGAGATCCCTGTGAGTTTTTGGCTTCACAGGAGTTATGAATAAGCTGAGATTTCCAAGGTGAGTTACATTTTAATCCTTCACTATTATATGATCTTGGAACCCTTCTGAGGACCTACGCTTCTATATCAAATGACAGTTGTCTGTTCATTTTGAATTTAAGTCAACTTCTCAGCATTTTATTAGCTAAAGAGTTGAATAGGACTTGTCCCTAGGGCATTAAAATATTCTTGCACTTATGTTTGAATCCTGATGTAGTTGTCTGACCAGAGATCCTTTAAGGTGCTGAGTAGTTTATCTCTGATCTGTTTATGAGTTATTACAGAGATATTTGAAATTTGGAGCCTTACAATTTCAGAAGTCACAGCTTAGTAAAAAACATAAAGAAACTCCACTGAAAGCTGAACAGTAATGGTAGCCCCGGAGATGTGAAAGAACATAGTCACATGGATGTTTAGAACTTGATCTGCTATCAAAGCATTTTTCAAAAATGCCCCATTTTTAAGATAGAATAAGAGGACAAGTTTACCTTATCACATATTATCTTTATAATTAAATTTGTTTACTCAGATTATTCATGTTGGGAAACTTCTGCCACAGTTCTGTGTTATTGTAAAATATTCCATGCTTTTGAGTGCTTTATACTTAAGAGTATAGTAAAAATTAGCATAAGCTGTGAACTGTATAATATGTGAAATCATTTAGCTATAAAATGACTATAGCTGAGAAGCAGAAGAGTTGATCTAGAGCTCTGAGTGAAAATCTCAGTATCGATTCCATTGCATGGGTGTTTTCTTTTTAAGAACTAAGTTAAATGTGGTGGAACTGCAAACATGATCTAGTCAGCAATGGATTGGGTCCATTCTCTTAATGTTTAGTATTTACTTATAATACCCCAAACTCATATTATGACTGAGTTATTATATTCCACTAATGAGTGGTTTGCTCACTGCATTTCTTTTATTATGTATCATTTACTTCAACTGTGTACCCGTTCTCTATTGACTGTTATTTTTCTTATCAAAATTTTCAGTGTTATAACGTTTTTGGTAGAAGTAGGAGGATTACTTCCCTATGAAACAGCTATACTAGATAAAACATATGCAATGCATTTCTAGACTTCTACGAATTAAGGAAAAATTTTAGAGCCTTTGTTCTCTCTTCCACCAAGACTGCACTAAATGCAGACTAGGGAGAAGTGAAGAATAAGCTTGAAATATGAGATTATACTGAGGGCAAATGCCAGTGTCGATACTGCATTTGATCAGAAGACTAAGCCTGGAGTTACTCATAGAGAGAAGGGGTTGAATCTGAATTTGCTTTAAACTTAGATCTTGAAGGTGGCTAGGGTTTTTACATTAGTGCCTTCCTCTTACTTCTGATGTAATTAAACACAAATTTGTGTATAGAAAAGCACTCCAATTTTTACCTCCAAGATATTGATGGATACAGATAAATTTTATATGAGCTCACTATTATGAAAATTCACCATTTGAACAGGAAAATAAGCCACCATAGGTGAAATCAGAAGAAAACACAAATAGTAGCCGTACATACCCAGTCACTTTAGATACAGGAGTTTTCAGTTATAAAATACTAGTAAGCATTCAAAATATATAAAAGTTACAATTAAAAAATGATTAAACAACATGAGACGATATGAACAGGCACTTCCCAAAAGAAGACATTTATGTGGCCAACAAACATGAAAAAAAGTTCATCATCACTGGTTATTAAAGAAATACAGATCAAAACCACAATGAGATACTATCTTACGCTAGTTAGAATGGTGATCATTGAAAAGTCAGGAAACAACAGATGCTGGCAAGGATGTGGAGAAATAGGAACGCTTTTACACTGTTGGTGGGAGGGTAAATTAGTTCAACCACCATTGAAGACGTGACGATCCCTCAAGGATCTAGAACTAGAAATACCATTTGACCCAGCAATCACATTACTAGATATATACCCAAAGCATTTAAATCATTCTGTAGTAAAGACACATGCACACTTATGTTTATTGCAGTACTATTTGCAATAGCAAAGACTTGGAACCAACCCAAATACCCATCAATGACAGACTGGATAAAGAAAATGTGACAAATATACATCATGGAATACTATGCAGCCATAAAAAACGACGGGTTCATGTCCTTTGTAGGGACATGGATGAATCCGGAAACCATCATTCTCAGCAAACTGACACAGGAATGGAAAACCAAACACCACATGTTCTCACTCACAAGTGGGAGTTGAACAATGAGAACATATGGACACAAGGAGGGGAGCATCACATATTGAGGCTTGTTGGGGAGTCAGGAGCAAGGGAAGTGAGAGCATTAGGACAAATACCTAATGCATGTGGGGCTTAAAACATAGATGACAGCTTGATAGGTACAGCAATGGCACATGTATACCTATGTAACAAACCTGAGCATTCTGCACATGTATCCCAGAACTTAAAGTAAAATAAAAAAAAAAAATTGTCAAGATTCCCAAAAAATTGACAACATATGTTTCAATTAAGAAATATAACTCTTGAAACTTAAAACATATGGATTGATTAAACTACATATCAGACAATTAAAAAGAACAAATGAATTAATCAGAATGAGGCATTAGAATATTTAAGAGAGATCAAGGAGATGCAAAATGTCAAGGGCATATAGTAAGACATGGAATATAATGACCTGTTCTAACATACATCTAATCAGAGTCTTAGAAGAAAGAATATATAGAGAGTAGGTAATCAGTATTTGAGAACAAAATGGAAAAAGACTTTATAGAACTAATGAAAGACATAAATACTCAGACACAAAGAAGCATAGCATACACTAAGCAGGATGATGTATACACATAAATTCAATTACACACACATTGTAGCCAAAGCGAAAATGCCAAGGCAGAGACATCCTTAAGAGCAGCTGGAGACTACCAAGAAATCAACTACTCAAAAAGACGTTTAGGTTGACAGACTTTTTTTTTTTTTTTTTTTTTTTTTTTTTTTTTCTAACCTGGGACCACAGGCATGCTACACCACACCCAGCTACGTCTTGCATTTTTTGTAGAGATGGGTTTTCACCATGTTGCCCGGGCTGGTCTTGAACTGCAAAGCTCAAGCCATCCTCCTTCCTCACCTTCCCAAAGGTTTGGAATGACAGGGCTGATATCCAGAATTTACAAAGAACTAAAGCAGATTTACAAGAAAAAAACAAGCCCATTCAAAAGTGGGCAAAGGATATGAACAGACACTTTACAAAAGAAGACAGACTTTTTATTAGCAACAATGAAAACTGGAGGAAGGAGGAATATTATTATTCAGAGTTTTGAAAAAATATCAAATACTCAACCTTGTATTGTCTGCCCATCAAAGCTATCTCCCAAGAATAAGAGCAAAACAAAGACATTTTCCAATAAGTGAAGACTAGGGAAACATCTGAGCAAATCTAAACAAGCATTGCCTGTCTTGTTTATGCAGTTAAAAAAGGAGCAGACTAGATAGGGCGCAGTGGCTCACACCTATAATCCCAGCAGTTGGGAGGCCACGGCTTGAACTCAGGAGTTTGAGATCAGCCTGGGCAACATACCAAGACCTCGTCTCTACCAAAAAAAAAAAAAAAAAAAAAAAAAAAAAAAAGATGATCTGATTATCGTGGTGAATGCCTGTGGTCCCAGCTACCAGCTGCTCAGACAGCTGACATGGGAGAATCACTCAAGCTCTGGAAGTTGAGGCTTCAGTGAACCATGATCATGCCACTGGCCTAGGTGACAAAGACTAAGGTATTGGGCAGTGCTACTATGAAGTTTGAAGGGAAAATGACTAGAATGAAGGTATTCTAAGACCCCTGAATTGTTGGGAGTTACTAAGCTAGGACTTTGTTATATCTACTGGGAAAAATTTAATCATAGCTAATAAAAGAATAGGAAATGAATGTATAACTTCCGAAAGTATAGAAGAGAAAAATGAAATAATGAAAGAAAGAACACCTGTCAGATTTAATCAACTTTAAAAAAATGGTGAGAAAATACGTGGGAAAAGTTAGACATATAGATGTTTTAAAGTAAAATCTACAAAAAATTGCAGATATCAAAAGTCTTGTTTAACATGTATGTATTAAACTTTTCCACTGAAAAGATATCAGGTGATATTGAAAAAGAAAATGTAACTGTATCCTGCCTACTAGGTATACACCTGAAACATAAGTCTCTGGATGTTCGAAGGAAAAGAATAGACTTAGTTATACCAGCAAATACAAGCTAAAGGAAAATTGAGTTCTCTTTATTAATCTCATCCAATTTTAAGAATTTATTACAAACAGCATATGAAGGAAAGAAGGGATCATTGCATAATAAGAGGTTTAACTTCTTTGGAAAGTACAATAGTTCTAAATACACAAAATGTAAATATAAATAAGTAGAGCAAAAACTGATAGAGGAACTACAGGGAAAATATGACATACCACAATCATAGTGATAAAGTTTTAAGAAAATTCCTTATTAAAAGTTAAGCACAAAAAAAATTTTCAAAATTGAAAAGATTTGAACAGCAAATTATCAAACCTGATTTAATAAAAATATATACATTATGTACCAATTAGAGAATGTACATGCTTTTTAAGCACATATAGAGTAGTTTTACAAATTGAGACATGTTAAGCCAAAAATAAATTAAATTTCTGAAACAGTATCTCATAGAACAGATCCTTTAACTCAGTGCAATCAAATTAGACCTCAATAACAAAAAGATAAGGATATATGAAATTATACAGGGCCAATCCTAACCAAACAAAAAAGAGATCACTTTATTAATCTCAGAAAACATAGACTTTATGATTAAACACCTTGTAAGGCATAGACATGGTTGGAAAATACAACTTTGGAAGGCAAATTTGGAAATATCAGATGTTCATATTCCTGGCGACTACAGAATTTTACTTCTCAGAAGAACACCTTTTACATGGGTTTGCTAGGAAACATGTGAAAAAATGCTCGTAATTATATTTTTAGAAAGAACAAAACAACCAAAACAAAATCAGTCTAAAATGAAAATAGGAAAAAACTCTGATTGTCTATCCAAAAAAGATTAATTTATTTGTAGAATTTTCAAGCAGTGGAATGTTTTATAGTAGTGAATTTGAATAAATGACAAGTGACTACAACATAGATGGATCTTGTAAGAATAATTTTGACTGAATAAAAACAAGATCAAGACAAGTCACAGTGGGATAGTGTTTTATATAAATTTTAAAAAAGCAAAATAAAACTATATACAAATATTCAAATGTATATCATATTTACCTGTTTGTATACGTATGATATACATATGAATATTTGTATATAGTTGATATATGTATATCATAAATATTCATATATATCATATTCATATGTATATGATATTCATGTTAGTCATATGTATGTGATAATCATATATATACATATGTTCATATGTATATGATATACATGTATTCTACTCTACCATAAATAGTACTTTATCATATATAATCATATCTATATCTATCCATATAGAATCTGTTCCTGTCTACACACATATAAATTTCTATTTACTTATGTAAAATCACATTTTATAATTCTGTAATTGCTTTAATTTTTGTTTGTGAACTTAGATATAATTGAATATGTGTGTGTATTTTTTATATGTCACTAATATAAATTGTGTAACTTTAAAACAAAAAAGGAGGTATCAATTCTCATCAGTGCCCACGTCCAGTAAAAACATGAATGAATGATCAATCTCACTTACTATTAAAGAACTCACTGGTAAGGAAGTACTACAGACTCAGTAATATAATTATTGTCTAGTACAAATATTAAAATGTTCATTGTTGGCTAAAATGTGGAAAACTACACACATATTTTGGTAGTATAAGCAATGACAAGATTCTTTTACGAGATTTATGAATGCATTGTTAAATTTTAAACAGTGCTTCCAACTTTTGCTGCCTCCTGGGCTCAGGCAATTCTCCTGCCTCAACCTCCTGAGTAGCTGGGATTACAGGCACGTGCCACCCTGCCCAGCTAATTTTTTGTATTTTTAGTAGAGACGGGGTTTCACTATGTTGACCAGGATGGTCTCGATCTCTTGACCTCGTGATCCACCCGCCTCGGCCTCCCAAAGTGCTGGGATTACAGGCTTGAGCCACCGCGCCCGGCTTACTTTCTGTTTTATAGGAAAACTTATCTTTATGAACATTTTATAGGAATGTTTACCTTTTGAAAGGGAATCCTAAGCTTGATTTTTTAAGGTATGGAGTTAGTAGTATTTTTTCTTCCAATTAAAGATGAAAGGACCTCATCCTATCCCCCCATAAACCAGTTACTGTTGCTGAGTAAATACTAATCAGATTGTTTCAACTTAAAAATGCAAGATGAGTAAACAACAGTTATTTTCATTCAGAATTTTAATTTTTCTTAGATTTTGATCTGGACTGCTTCTCTACTTTTAACTATTTTACAGTTCTAAAAGACTGACTGATAATCCACCTGTAATTCTGTTTTTGCCTTTGTTCCTGCCACCCTCTTCCCATTTTTCATTTTATCATATCACAGTGGCAGTAATGCTACATGCTACTCATTGTAGATATTTATATCAACAATACATACATTACAAAAATGACTTCTTTACTAGATGTCAAACCTACTTGAACTACATTTGAATTTAAGTATTGGAATCACCTTCCTTTACCCTACTTCTGTGATAATTTATCTGTAGTTGTTTGATTCTGTAATAACCAAAAACTACCTTTCAGGGTCTAATTAATTAGTATTTATGATTTATTCATTTACTTTGATGCTTCATTTAGTCATTGAAGAATAAAAACTGTGGTTAAAATTATTCATTGATTATACTTAAGATTTTAAAACATTATTGAAAGTAATATACAGTTATTTAGTAAAAGAAAGAACTCTTCAAGTGATGACATAAATCTCAAGGAGTTAACATTTAAAAGAAAAAAACAAGTCATCCCTCAGAGCTGTACTTCACATACACTGTGGGTTGGTTTATTATAAAAATATAAATATTATCAGAGCTTAGCAATGGTGTAGCATCTTTTAGCTGATTTTTTTTCTAGAAGCATTCCTCAATGCTTTATGAATTATGAAAATAATGTATAATATTCTCTACTAAAGAATGAAATACTACTATTGTGAAAAAGGGCCATTGTGCATTGAAGCATGGAAGGATCAAAAAACAAATGCTTTTTTATAGCACATGAAAATTCTATAAAGTAGAATAAGGAATAACATATTTTTTCACAGAGATTCTAAGCCACTTGAATTGAATTCAAATTTGATCTTTTTAGACAGCTTGATGTCATCTGCCTGGAGAGAAAGCATGATTTAGTTCTTTAATCAAAGTTTCTTTGATTTGCCTCCACACTGTCAAATACTGTTTGGGACATAGTGAGATTTTATAAAAGTATGTCCCAAATATTTTATGGGGCATACACTAAAATATTCATTTATTATCTAAAATTTAAATTGAACTGAGCATTCTGTGTTTTATGTGATGACCTTATGCTTATGCTATGGAGACCTATAAAATGACATCTTTTCTCCTCAGATAGCATGAAGAAAGTATTTGCTATCAGGGTGGCAGGAAGATAGATAATTTAAATTAATACAAAGCATTTATTTGTAAAATCTTTTAAATTAGTTTGGTTTAATGTAGCCAGAAGTTTTAGAGTTTTTAAATAATGAATAGTTTATTCAAAGGACCACTTAAAATATGCCATCTGCAAAATAACTGTGTACATCTTAATATTTCTCTGCTGCTTTGTGACCGTATGTATTTTATCCAGTATCCCGAACATCCAGAGCTGTGATTGTCCATTTCTTTGTTCTTAAGCAGATACTTACTATGTATCTGGATATTTTGCGATGAGGGGAATAAATAAGGTAATTACATATATCTGTAAAGTGAGGCATATATTTGATTTTAATCGAAAACCATCTGTGAGAAAAAATTGAAGAGAAATACAAGGATTTAGAGTAATGAGGAAGACACTAGATTTATTCTTGGATTGAATCATTTGGGAAATCTTTATGGATGAGGGGGTGGTTAAGTTGGGTCTTGAGAAATAGAGGAAAAATTTCCTGAATGTCTTTGAAGTTTTCATGTCAATGCTGATGAAAAGAAAATGCATTCAGTAGGTTGGAGGAGGTTCCAAACTAATGCACTTTCACAATGACTAAATTTTTGTTCTTGAGAAAAGTTTCCTTTTAGTGTGGTTTATTATAATCTAGTCTTATTATTTGGAAGTGTGACATTATATTGAAGATCTTGGCAGTTACAACTAAGAGAATGATATATGTCAGAGAATATGCTCAAATCTTTTAGGAACTAATTCCTGAACAACCATTGCCTTAACTATCAAATAACATACATGAAAGAGTAACCATAGACAAGAGCAAAAATATTCTATTTTTTCTTCAATATTTTTATGTTAATCAGCTCTTCTGTGCTTCTGCTTCCTTATCTGCAATGTGAGGTGGAAATATATACTTTTTGTGATTGCTGTGGGCAATATATTTAAATGATCTAGCACTAAAGAATATTTAAAGACAATCCCCAAACACTGCTAAAGAAAAAATGAATTGGGATTATTCCTGATAATTTTGTGCTTGTAATTTATTTTATAAAGCTGTGAATGTTGACTCAGAAGGTATATGTGATTTAAGAAGAATAACAATGTTGTCACTCATAAAAAATTCATCTTGGAGCTGAGAGTGGTGATACGTGGCTATAATCCCAGCTATTCAGGAGGCTGAGGTGGGAGGATCCCTTGAGCCTAGGAGTTCAAGGCCAGCTGCATGATTCTTGCTACTTAAGATGTGGTCTGGAGACCAACAGCATTGGCCTCATCTAGGAGCTTGTAAGAAGTACAGACTATTCTCAGGATCTGGAAAAATATGAAATAAAAGAAGAAATACAGAATATTAGATCCTACTCTAGTCTTCCAGCATCAGAACCTGAATTTTAATGAAATCCCCAGGTGATTTTTATATATTAGTTTGAGAAGCACTGGTCTAGATTTTAGTATAAGCATTGAAAAGTTTATAGTGCTCCAAGCTTTTGACATTAATGTTGTCTTTTTAATATGTTTTCTGTCATTCATTTAGGGCTGATAATATAAGGAGAAAGGAGTTGTTCAAGTCTCAAGAACACTTTGTAGCAAATTGCCTTTTCTGCTTCACCTAGTGGTGTTCAATAGCCTGAAAGATTGAGCAGTTTAGCAGTTTACTGCTTAAATGTCAAGCTTTACTCTTTTTTCATTAATAGTAGTTAGACACAGAATCTTAAGATTCTGAATAACAACATTAATAAGGTCTTTGCCTGTATTTTATTAAAGCCTTGGGAGGAAGGAGATGTCTTGTGAGTTTATTCACTAAGATGCTTAGAACCATGATATAGCTAGTAATATTGGTTTATGGGTATTGGTCCTTGCAATTAGTATCATTTGAGGACTCTGTTAAAATTAAATATTTAGATTCTCAGGCTATGCCCAGGATATTCTGGTTCAGTGGGACAAGGAAGACTTGGAATCTCTATTGCCGAGAAAGAAACTCTTTAAGTTGCAATGCTGCCCAGCCTGTTTTGCAAACCATTGCTGTAGTCAGTTTCTCTTTTATCTGTTTGAAGACCTTTTCCATCCCCTATGTTTCATTTGGCATATCGTCAGTAATTTACTTTTATATAAAATTAGAAAGGTAGGCAGTGGAAAACAGAAAAATAAAACTGTTCCGGTACTTAGAAGCCCTGTGTTCTTTACTTGATATAGATGAAATGGGCAAGGCATTATTTATCCATTTTACTATCTGTAAAATGGGCCATATACTTCAGTGGAGCGTGAGAACCTGTAGACATGAGTGCTTTGAACTTTCAAAAGAAAAGATGTGTGAATTGAGCTTGTTTTTACAACCTTGTTGTAATATCCTTCCTGTTAAAATGTGTTTTCCTTTTCGACATAAAACCTGGTTCTCATGGAAAACTTACCCCCTGCACTTTCTGTTTCCTTTGTACTTTATACCTATCCCCACTCTTCTCTGTGTTCCTACAGTTCTCCAGCACCTGTACCATGGGTGGTTTTGCCTTGGTCTGTTGGTTCATGAGGTCCTCTCTGGGCAGATCAGAGCAGCTCCTGCTGAGACCTGCTAGGAGTCAGGGAGTTGTCCTTTGTTTGCTACAGGAACTTCAAACTAGAAATCCTAGAAGACTCAGACACTTTGTCTCAGGGTGTGATACCCTGTGATGAACTCATGTTTTGGGCAGGGCCCTAGGACCTTATATAATAGGGAGGAAGTACTAGTTAAATCATAGGTGAAGATTATGTAGCTGTAGTATCTACTGATTCTGCAGTCTAGAAATATTCCTAAGCCACCCCATCCCTTCATCTTTATTCAGACTCAGTAGATATTAAAGCAACATAATCTTAATTGTTTCGATATATTACTAGATATTCCATGTTTTAAACAACTTTAACATTCATACATTCATAAAACATCCTCACCTCCCAAGTTTTTAATAAAACACAGGTAATACCCTTACTGTCTTTGTTATTTAGAATCTGAAGATACTGGGTCTGACTGCTATTAATGAAAAAAGGGTAAAGCTTGTCAATTAAGCAGTAAAAGGCTAGACTGCTCATTCCTTCATGTCATTGAACACCACCAGAAGAAGCAGAAAAGCATAGAATATATGCTACCTGGCCATGCCCTGAAGCAAAGGATCTTCTAGGATATAAGCTTGGTTTTAAAAATGCTTTTTGTCATGGTTGAGGTAAATGGAGGAATGGCAAAGAATGATACCAAAACACGAATTTGTAAGTTTAAACTCTTGTAGAAACAGTACAGAATATGGATTCACAAAGAAGAGAGGGGCTTTATTTAATTTTAGGATTTATACTGGTTAACTCTCACTTAATATGCACAAGAATCCTATCAAGAGACAACTTTATTTTCATTGCAGATGAGAAAACTGAGACAGGTTCGGTAACTTATTCAAAGTTATTTACGTTGTAGAATACAGAGCCAAAGTTTAAAGCTTAAGTATTCTCCTTAAGAGTCTACACTCTTGGGCTGGGTGCAGTGGCTCACACCTGTAACTCCAGTGCTTTGGGAGGATGAATCATGAGTTCAGGATTTCAAGACCAGCCTGGCCAAGGCCAACATGGTGAAACCCATCTCTACTAAAATTACAAAAAATTTGCTGGGCATAGTGGCTGGTGCTTATAATCTTAGCGATTCAGGCTGAGGCAGGAGAACTGCTTGAACTCGGGAGGCGGAGGTAGCAGTGAGCCAAGATCGTGCCACTGCACTCCAGCCCTGATGACAGAGTGAGACTCCATCTAAAAAATAAAAATAAAAAATCTACACTCTTATGTGTGTTTGGTTGTTATACCAGTAAGAATTGATAGTATACCATTTGAAAATAATTTTGTTGTGTGGCCCACAAGAATTTTGTGTTTCTTTTTGTATATGTTGATCCTTTCTCTTCCTTGTCACCCTTGTATTTACAGTCTTAATATCTTGAAATAGAATCACTGTAATCCTTTGGCATTTTATTACTGGAGTTACCAGTTTTGGTAGAAGTGTCAGTGGTAATTTATAGTATTATTTTATAGGCTGGGATCTCATTAGAGATTTCAAGCAGAGATCTCACCATGTCACAGAACCAAAACATGCCAAAGTGGGCAGTGAGTCCATTATAAACATCTTGGGGTGAAAATCAATCATAGCTCACTAAGTGCTTTCATAAGTTTTTGTTGTTTTGATTTCCATGACTCAATACATTGTGTAGAATATATTCAGTAGGGTAATTTTGGATTTATATGTTTATCTCCCATTAGTTAAACTAGAATGTGTGTGTGTGTGTGTGTGTGTGTGTGTGTGTGTGTGTGTTTTGTTTGTTTTTGTTTTTGTTTTTGTTTTTGTTTTAGAGACGGAGTCTCACTCTGTTGCCCAGGCTTGAGTGCAGTGTCGTGATCTTGGCTCACTTCAGCCTCCTCCTCCCAGGTTCAAGCAATTCTCCTGCCTCAGCCTCCCGAGTAGTTGGGATTACAGGTGCCTGTCACCACACCCAGCTAATTTTTTTATTTTTTTAGAGACAGGGTTTTGCATGTTGTTCAGGCAGACCTCGAACTCCTGACCTCAGGTAATCTGCCCGCCTCTGCTTCCCAAAGTGCTGGGATTACAGGCATGAGCCATCGGGCCCAACCTAGAATGTGGTTTTGATAAGAAGCTTTTGTAGATGAGATCCATGAGGCTCTAGGTCCTAGATTTTAGGTATTGTCTATTGTATTTTATATTCTTAATCCTGTTTTTGAATTTTCCAGCCTTGATATTGGTGGCAAGATTATTCCTCTTGGTCATAACCATCTTCACCTTAAAGATTAGGCTATTTCCACTTGAGAAAATTACTTTTACTATTGTGCTTTTATGGTCAATTCATCCTACCATTATTTGCCATTTGTTGTATTTATCTTTACTACTTAGACAATCAAATAAATAGGAGAAAATATTGGAAATAATCTTCTGTAAAAAGTAAATATCCATATTTACTCAACAAAATGTAAGCTCTTGTGTGCTACATTAAACACTCTCAACAAATAACTTGAGATTTTGTTACATGTTTTACACCTTTGAATTTTGCTTCTGTAAAATAGAAACATTCTTTTGGAATTTCAGCCATCTGGCATGTCTTACAAAGGGATGAAGTTATTGATAAACTATTACAGTCCCAGAGTAATTAAAACATGCATTTGAGCACCTACTCCCCAGCTGATTGCTTTCCTTTACCTTTGAAGAGATCCCCTATTATCCGTACCATGATCTACAGAATTCTAGATAAACCTTCAAGCTTGTCAATTGACATACACCCCTCATTTATTCCTTTAAAACCACAATGTCCTCTTTTCAGTGTCTCAGACTTGCTAGAATGTGGTTTCCTTTCCTCTTCCTCATCCTCCAAGGATAGCTCCTTTTCGCCCTTTGATTCCATGTATCTCCCTCAGAAAGTCCTTCCTGATTACCTATGAGGCCTTTTACCCCAATTACCATCCATTTCATTCTTAGGTCATATCACTCTTCATACTTACAGACTTATAGTCATGTGAAACGTCCTGTCTAGTCATTCCTGACTAGACTCTAAGCACCAGGTGGGCAAAGACTATGTATCTTTTATTCACCAAAGTGTACCCAGTGCCTGGCAAAGAAATATTTTGATGATTATCTAAAATTACATATATGAATATGTATCTTACAGTATCTTACAGCTTTAAGTAATAGCTCACAAAATTTATTTTGTTACTTTAAGTAGGTAACTCATAGCAAGTTATATCAGGATGTAGAAAGTGTTTTCCCGATATTTATTTAAAGAGCCATACACAGCTTTTATAGTTAAACAAAATATGCCTTATTCCATATCACTTGTGTATCTTTCGGGTATGCTTTTTATACAATGCTAAACTTCTTCTTTATCAATCAAATGTTTGTTCTAATGTAGCAGTTACTCTTCTCTCTTTAACAGCAGAAGATGCTATGGAATTTGATAATAAAATTGTCTTGTCTTATGCCATTTAAAAAGAGAACACACCACACAGACGCGCACGCGCGCGCGCACACACACACACACAAACCGTTATAATGAATATATTTGTAAGGCATCTATCATAGTGTTTCTCACTCAACAGACACTCAATTTGTTGAATGTCTATTATGTTCTCATAGATGGATAGAATTCGTGTAGAGAAAAATCTTGGGTTATAAATGCACTTTATTTTCTAGATTTTACAGATCATTCAGCCATAGTTAATTCACTAAATGGATTTGAATTTGATGATACAAAAGAACACTTTATTTATTTTTAAAAATTATTTAATAATTTGATAATGATTTATTTTATTTTTAAATTTAGTTTCTTTTAATATATGAAAAAGCTATACAAAGGGCTTCAGCATTAGAAATTGAACTGCATATACAGGGGAAAATGCTCAATTTAGTTTAAATAACAGAAAGTGAAAGGGCATTTGAAATCAGGTGTAAAAACACAAGAATATTGACTTAAATAAATAATTAATGATTATCCATCAGGGTAAAGTGCATCTATCAAGGTAAAATGAACGGAGTGGGGCATTTGACAATAATGCAAACTAACCAGTTTTAATGCTAATCACCTGGAATGTATGTGCACAAGCATGAGCAGAGTGTGTGCATGCCTGGTGTGTGTGTGTGTGTGTGTGTGTGTGTGTGTGTCTGTGTGTGTGTGAGAGAGAGAGAGAGAGAGATACCTATTACTGCTAATATAACAAGGAAACTTTGCATTCTTTATATAGACCTGAAATTACAGTTAATTACATTCCAGATTTGGGTGTTAAGAATATTGCATTTCTTTCTATCTACTACATTGCCAGAGTAGGTAGCAAATTCAGGTGCTGAAAGGCTATTAAAAATAAAACAACTCTTCAGAACGCTGTCTTTGCAATGACTGTTTTCTTCTTCTTCAGGAGAGCACACAGCTGCTACAAATGCCGTCAGTGCAGTTTTACAGCTGCCGATACTCAGTCACTACTGGAGCACTTCAACACTGTTCACTGCCAGGAACAGGACATCACTACAGCCAACGGCGAAGAGGACGGTCATGCCATATCCACCATCAAGGAGGAGCCCAAAATTGACTTCAAAGTCTACAATCTGCTAACCCCAGACTCTAAAATGGGAGAGCCAGTTTCTGAGAGTGTGGTGAAGAGAGAGAAGCTAGAAGAGAAGGATGGGCTCAAAGAGAAAGTTTGGACTGAGAGTTCCAGTGATGACCTTCGCAACGTGACTTGGAGAGGGGCAGACATCCTGCGGGGGAGTCCGTCATACACCCAGGCAAGCCTGGGGCTGCTGACGCCTGTGTCCAGCACCCAGGAGCAGACAAAGACTCTGAGGGATAGCCCCAATGTGGAAGCTGCCCACCTGGCGCGACCTATTTATGGCTTGGCTGTGGAGACGAAGGGATTCCTGCAGGGGGTGCCAGCTGGTGGAGAGAAGTCTGGGGCCCTTTCCCAGCAGTATCCTGCATCGGGAGAAAGCAAGTCCAAGGATGAATCCCAGTCCCTGTTACGGGTAGGAAGGTTTCATTTTCAAATAATTTATTTGTTTTGAAGGGCCAAAGCAGGACCACACATTCTTTCTATATAGGATTGTGTTGTGTGTGAAGTGAACCTTAATGATCTGGCCCAATCTGGGGATTTATCCTCCTAAGGCCAAAGTGGCAGCAAGTAGCTCATGTGTGTTTGTGTGTGCTGTGCACTTACTTGGTACCGTGTTAGACAGTCACTTGTTTGTCTTTGCTCTTAGCTCAGATTGAATGTTGGTTAATCATTCCTGGTGATTATGCAAAACAACAAGGCCATATTTGGAGAAGGGAGGTTTAGAATCCCAGAAGGATGCACATCTGTTACATTGAAATAACTAAATGACTTTTAAATTTTAAGCTGGTATGACAGTATATGGTTAATAAGGAAGTCAGCAGAGATTTAAATCACTAAGAGTATAATGTCCTTGATGAGATGTTCAAAAATATAGTGTTTTTTGTTAAAAAAAAAAAAAGCCATGGTATAATTATGTACAAATGACAATGCTTGTTGTTGTCGAGTGGCCAAGAAGAGTGGAAAAAATGAGAAAAGCCTAAACATGAATAGTGTGAAAAGCAGCCAGAGTACCATGTATTTTACATGAACAGGATCTTTTAGGGGGAAAGACCTAGCTCCATGTGGAAAAAGAAAACAAAACTTCTGAGTAAGGTAAGATCCTCGATTACTCTCTTCATACTATGTAGACTCAGCATTGTTAAAAAAAAAATCTTAGATTTTGAAAATTTATGAGCTCCCAATAAGTAATAGTTGCTGGATGTCTGAGGCACCACATCTTGGACATTTTACCTTAACTCTGTGAAGGTTTTGAGCTTTCTGGATGATTTTGAAGCTTTGTTTGTGCATAGAAGGTAGGATCAGAAACTAGATACCTTTACAGAAGATCCAGTTAGGAAATAGAATTCTGTTAGCCCAGTGCTTTGACCTGTGAGTCAGAGACGAGTGAGTTCTCTCTGGATGTATACAGGGGAGAAAAATTGCTCTTCCCAATGTCTGCTTGGCTGCTCTGCTCTCATTTCCTGCAGATTCTCTGAAGCCTATCTGTACTTCTCAGTATTCTCTAACAGAGTTGAAAAACGCCCCTTAGAGGTGCACAGTTAATTATAAAAGCTGTTACCTTTCCCATCTGTAGTCATGCCCTGGAGCTAAGAGAAGGGCTTGAATACAGAAGAGGAGATGCCCCTGTACAGTGAGAAACAAAGAATCCTTCCTTCAGGGAAGAAGCAAGTTTATTATGAGTAACTTCTTAAAAAAGAGAGACAGTTTCTGTGCGCTTCAAGAGGGGGTTCAATTTAGGGAACTCCCTTCAAATAAATATACATGGAGCTGCATTTTTATAATTGTCAGTATTTGTTTTCTTAGCATGTCATTACTCTTCTGGCATCAAGCGACTTATGGCTTCTGGTTATAAGGCAGGAATGAAATGTCCTATGTTTTATTAAATTAATACTTTATCTTGAGGGTATGGTATATTTGGGGGCCTTATATCTGTATCACTGGAACCCCCTTCCTTCCTTTTTCCACTTAAAATTGTTTTCATCCATGACATCTTCATTTGATGCCATATTGTTTGACTGTTTCTAGAATATTACCTTTTCTACTATTGTTTATATACTCTAAGACTTTGAAATGACAATTTATTAAGCAGTGGCATAAAAATGTGAGCATGGTGGTTACATTTTTTGAGCAAGATGGAGATGATAATACTTTTCTAAAAATTTGTTTTTCTCAATTCCTCCACTTCCTTAAATCCCTGATTTCAAGTTTCTGTTGCATCATTTTAACCGCCTTTTCGGTTCCTCCACATTAGCTGCTGAAGTAGGAAACCTTCAACAAGAGACTCTTTAGCTATTATCTACAATAATAGCCAAATTCCTCACCCTATGATTTGTTATCTTCAAAGACTGTAATTTACTAAATTTCAGAGATCAAAGTTACATTAATGTGTACATATATGTGCATATACATATATAAAAGAAAGAGCATTGACTTATTCTGTGATTGTAATAAAATTTAAATCTTTAAGATTCACATTTTATATTTGAATAGTGCTTTTGGAAATCACCAGTTTTATTGGATATTTGGAATAGGAAGGGTAGCCAATTTAATTTATTGTACAGCATTTAGGTTATCAGCTATATATGAAATTTTCAATGTGTACATATCTTAGATGATGAGCTTTTTAAGACATCTAACAGAAAGAAATAGCCCATTCTGATTGTGAATTTGGCACAAATTCTAGTTTGGTGGCATTAGTTGGTATTTGTCACAGCAAATACACACTTCTAATTCATTACCCTTCGGGTGGTAGAATAAAAAAGCAGAATTTTGAGGTCATGTTTACTAATGGCCAAAAAAAAAAAAAAAAGATAAGTACTTTAAGTTTGTAGTTGTAGAGGCACAGTTATTAGTGAAGGTGTCCTGTAATAATTTACACCATAGAAATATACAAATATAATTTACATGTTTTGAACAAAAATTACAGTGGTATATAAATATATGTCTACAGAATGCATAATTATATTTTAAACAATAAACTAGAACTTGAAATTACTACCTTACAATTATTCAGAAATTGTAAGCAATTTAAGAAATGTAAACGATTAGATTTTAGAAGTGCCTTTTTAATTAAGTAGTTTATTCAACATAGCATTAAAAGAGCAGGTATATTAACATTTGTATATACAGTTTTTAATACTAAAGGTAAAAGTTAGTCATTTTAAAATACCGTACAGAGTGATATCAAGAATTAAGTATGGAAAACTTACCCAACAGAAAATGTTGATTTGGCATAGTTCAATACTATGCTGGTATGTAATGGAAACATTTTAAAAGAAGGCTGAAAGTAGTTGGGATTGTGTTACAAAGCACACAATTAAAATGTTGCTTTCAGCATATTAGTCTTTCTGATAACTTTTTTTTTAAACTGGGTTTAGCAATGAAAGTTTGCTGTACTACTCAAAGTGAGGAAGGAAATAAAAGAATCACAAGAAGAGCTAAAATTTCGAAATGTTCTCTTCATTAACATTAGTGGTTTTCTCCTTTTTTTGGCATAGGTCAGGCTTTTAGTTTTGTGTTCAATATGATATCATTTATGTATTTTATATTTAACAAATGTGTATATTTTCCCCTTGTTATTAGTATGAAATTGATCTTAATATAAAAATGTTTAAGTTGTGTATGTCTCCTGTGTTCTGCTGTGCTTTGAGTGTGACAAAAGGCACATTGCCATAAACTTGATCTTTTTAAACCTGATCTAAATTGCTCTAGGAAAGCTAGACTTTTCATTGCATATTAATTGCACAATATTTCTACAAAATTATTGGGTATTTTCTTGTTTTAGTAGGAAGAAATATTAAGGCCTTTAGAATCTTTGCTAGAAATAGTCCATGCTTATATGACAACTTTATTATCTTAACATTTCTAGAATAGATCTTATAAAACATGAATCACCTCCTGAAAATGGTCACCAATATTTATTAATATTATTTTGAAAACCCAGTGTTTTTCTTTAGATTTAAGGTTTAGATTTGTGAAGAGGTTAACATGTTTAAAATTACCTGTGCTAAAAGTATAAGTAAATTATTTTATATATTCCAATATATGTTTCTTAATCATTTTAAACTAAGTGGAATAGTATAGTATAGTATAGGCAGGGTTTATGTAAAGTTGTGTCCTTTTCTGACAGGTTTTTTTATGATGTACATCTACACAAAGTTGTTTATTTTTTAGATAAACTCTTATGCAGATGCAACTGCATTAATCTCATTGTTCCTGAATAAGAAATTCTGGATTTTATTTTTGTGGTGGAATTTTTAGATTGGATATTACATTGCAGAAAACTTGGCTTTTTATCTGATAACTACATGAATAAGGACCCAAAAATCGGTCATTAAATTTCACATACAAAAAAACCAACATCATATAGTTTTTCATTTGTCAATAAAAATGCAGAAATACAGTTAATTTATTGGGTGAATCTTTAGGGGGAGCTCATGGCAAATCAACATTCAGGTAAACTCATCCATGTTATTTTTCATAACAGAATGTTATAGCTAACTCGTAGCCTCAGATTTTTCTGTAGGTTCAAATGCTGTAGTTATTAGAACACGTTTTTCCTGCCCCCACAGGAAAGATAAATCTCCCTGAGATTGATCTTGGTTTCCAGTTTAAATTTTTTTAGAAGAGTCTGTCAGTTTTAACATCTACATTTGTGTTGCTTGGCTTCAGCAAAGATGCTCAACCATGGGCTTAGGGAGTTGAGTTCTAAGTTTGGAAGTTGAGTTACAAGTTGAGCCACTGACTTTCAAAGGAAGGGCCTCCCCGGATCTCCGTTCATCTGTCCCTTGGAGAGGATCATACTGCCTGCCACCCTCACAGGAGTGTTGTGCAGCTTAGCTAATTAATGTTTGTCAGGACATTTGAGATCCTCAGATGCAGAGTGCTAGATAAGTGGAAATAGTCTGATTATTTGTTCATTTTGTGAGTGTGATACCAGGACAGTACAATGCGAATGTTATTTCCCCTTTTCTTCAGCGGCGTTAAATTTATAGTTCAAAGATTGTTGATACCGGACAGACTATTGAGATGCAAAAATGTTCTTTTGGGGACAGTCCATTGGCAGCCAAACAGACATTTAAACAAGTGACAATGTTGAATGCCTTTATAACCACTGACAGAAGACTGCAGGAGCTTTTTTAAACTAAAGATGGTCTGAAGTGAAAAGTGGTATTCGATATTTTGCTGTATATTTAATTAAAATGAAAACAGAATTCCAATTATCATAGCAGTAGCATTGACTTAACATAATATTTATGTACATAACTGTTTTTCTCACTTGGTTTTAACTTTTACATGTGCATATGTAAAATACCAAAGAGATCAGACTATATCAGGAAAAATGGGAAGTATGTACCTCTGTTAACACTGGTTATGAAGCTGTGACTTTAGGCCCTGTCGATAGTTTCTCTTTACGTAGCAGTTGATAATTTTCTTTTGCCTGAGAATAAAATAAATGATTAAAAGCTATTGACTATATGCAGAGATGAGCAATCCTTGTACATGTCTGTGCTTCTGTGCTATATAGATGTATTTCTGTTGACATCTATTTGAAAAATATATGATTTAAACTCAAATATGTTTGAGTTTAGATTTTAATAATGCAATCCATGTATCAAATTCATTATGTGTAATAGTAAACATGAACATTCTGTTTTACCATGTAAACTTTAAGTAGCTTTTTAAAATCTATTGATTATTCATCTTTTACATTTATATACCATTTTTGACAGTAGAAAACAACTAAAACCAATTTTGTAGGTATAGAAGTTTGGTTTTATTAGTTTTATTAATGAGATTTTCTAATAATCTAATTTCTATAAGTCTGCTTCCTTAGCCCACACATTTTTTAAAGCACTTTATTTTTATGTGCAAGCTTTAATTGTACACATTATGGGGAACACAGTGTTGTTGTGATACATATAATGTGAGGTGGGCAGATTAGGGTAATTTGCATAGCCATCACTTCAACATTTATAATTGCTTTGTATGGGGGATTTTCAATATTCCAGCTATTTGAAACTACATAATATATTACTGTTAACTGCAGTCATCCTACGGTGCTATAGAACACTAAAACGCATTCCTCCCATCTAGCTATAATTTCATATCCTTCAACAAATCTCTTCCAATTCTCTCTTCCCCCACCCTTCCTATCCTCCAGTATCCTCTGTTCTGTTTTTTGTTTCTATGAGATTAACTTTATTTTATTTTATTTTTAGCTTCCACATATAAGTGAGAGCATGCTGTGTTTAACTTTCTGTTCTGGGCTTATTTCACTTAAAGTAGTGTTCTCCTGTTCTATTCATATTACTACAAATGACAGGATTTCATTCTTTGTTATGGCTGAATATATTCCATTCTGTATATTTACCTCATTTTGTTTATTCATTTATCTGTCATTTGGCACCTAGGCCGATTCCATATTGTGAATGGTGCTGCAATGAACATGGGAGTGCAGGTATCTCTTTGATAAACTAATTTCCTTTCCTTTGGAAAAATACACAGTAGTGGGATTGCTGGAACATGTATGTAGTTCTGTTTGCGGTTTTTTGAGGAGCCTCCATACCATTCTCCATAGTGGCTGCCCTAGTTTACACTCCCACCAACTTTAGAAGGACTTGAGAAACAACAACAACCTTCTTGTAACCTAGACTGTTTATGAGGTCTGGCGTAGTTCTGGCCCAGGTTTCTAAAGCAGGTGAAGCAGATGTATCTTAGTGAATTGGACTGTAGGTTTGCAGTCACTGTGAAATGTCATCCTTTAGCACAGTATCTGTTATTTCCTGTATAACTATCTTTTGCTCAGCTTCTCTTTGCCATGGACTGTGTGAGCCAGGAGATAACAGGGCCCCCAAAATAACCCACTGTTGAACATTTTTAGTTGTTGGAAGTGAAAAGTATACAGAAGTGGCCCAAGTTTCAGGACCACAGGGGCAGAATGTTTCAAAAATGAGATGTATAATGTTGATGTGAATCTGGTAATTTTCTGGCAAAGCCTGGTCTGATGGGTCAGTTTTACACATGAATATCTAAAATGCCACAAACATGTTTTATTTTTGATTTTTGTGGATTTTGTTATTCTCACCAAAAAAGTATCATCTCCATTGTCGTATATATTTTATTCTCCCTTCCCTTAGATCCTGTTCAAAAACTTTCCTTAAATGTTTATAGGTAAAGGCTAGTAGACTTCTCTCCCAATTAACTCAAGGAAGCTTGGCAAGCTGGGTATTGCTGTATCTAGTTATGTTATTAGTTTAAGGACATGCAAATTGTTTCATTGATGTTTGAAGACCCTATTTTTTTTTTTTTTTTGGAGAAGCAAGACCATTTACAGACTTTTATAATGAGCTATAATTTACAAATACATTGAAGTCTGGAACATGACTTTGTATCAGTGGTTGGAACTGAAGCAAAGGGATCTTAGTTTGGTTTTGTTTTACTGAGAACAGCACACTTGTGACAAATTCATCATTTGACATCGTTATTCATGTCAGAATGATCAAATGCGTCCTCTTGATTGTAATTTTATATATTAACTTGCCTCTTTTAAAAAGGTAGTTTCTTAATTTTGAAGATTTACTTTAGACAGTTAGGAAAAGGATAAACCATTTTCACCATGGAAATTTATATGTGTGGAACATTATGAATAAACAGAAAATGCTAAGTATAGATATCTATTTTTTTTTCTTTTTTTTTTTTTTTTTTGAGATGGAGTTTCACTCATGTTACCCAGGCTGGAGTGCAATGGCGCGATCTCGGCTCACCGCAACCTCCGCCTCCTGGGTTCAGGCAATTCTCCTGTCTCAACCTCCTGAGTAGCTGGGATTACAGGCACGCACCACCATGCCCAGCTAATTTTTTGTATTTTTAGTAGAGACGGGGTTTCACCATGTTGACCAGGATGGTCTCGATCTCTTGACCTCGTGATCCACCTGCCTCGGCCTCCCAAAGTGCTGGGATTACAGGCTTGAGCCACCGCGCCCGGCCTAGATATCTATTTTTAAAGGCAAAATACACTTTATAATTTTGGTAACATTAAAAAAGTGATTATTAATCAAAATTTTATGATGAGCATTTATGAGAATTAAGGTACAAAATGAAAAAGATTTTTAAAATAGATTTTTGGTTAAAACAATATTTTGTGTGAAGGAAGTGATAAGATCCATGACAACATGATATATTGAATTGCATTTGCCTGTAGTGTTACATTTAGTTTAAAATTTTGTATGCAAGACTGAGGCTCGATCATAAAAAGAGTCTTAGTAGACAAAGCACATAAAATCCCAGAGAATTAACTTTCTGAGTGTAGCTATATGCATTGGGTAGCACAGGAATACCTGTTTGTAGCTATCAAATTTGAATTTTTAATGAGGAAAGCAAAATCTGGTGAAACTTTTAAAGCAATTGTATAGGAAAGCATTACAAAATAAATTATTTGATTAAAATAGATGGATACTTATAACCAGTTGCCAAATAATTTAACATACAGTTTATAGGATAAAGTTTACTGCCTTTCCATTAGTTTATTACCAGATGGGTGCCTTTCATCCTCACCAGAACTCTTTGAGGTTGAAACTATTATTATCCCTATCATTGAAATGACTAAATTCATGCTTGGATATTAAGTATTTTGCCCAGATATTACTGCTCATAATGGCAGACATTAAATTCTAGCCCTGGCAGTTCTAGGGTCCCCACTCATAACCATTGCATAGCCCCCATTGGCTCAATATGGTTGCTAATACATGCTAGGGAACTTTCTACAATTTCAGAATTAGTTTCATCTAAGCATACACGTTTTTATGTGTGTATATACAAAGAATTGGATAATACAATATACTGTAAAGAAGATGAAAACCACTCATAAATTCCAACCTATCAATACTTACCTGTTCATATTTTGCATCTAATGTATCCTTTATATATATTTAAATATATATTTTATTTAAGTATAGGATCATGTACCTCACGTTTTATAATTTTCTTTTTAAATTTTCAACATATTGTGGACATTTTTCTTCTTCTACAAATATTTCCCACAATATTTAATTTTGCACCTCATTAGACCATGGAATAGTGATTATCTGGTATGTTTAAGACATTCCTTATTAATGAACATTTAGGCTACTTCCAATTTTTATTTATAAAGAACACTTTGATGAAACTCCTTGTACATATTGTTCTGTTGCTCTATCATCTTTTTGGGATACTTTCATATAGTATAATTCCAGTTATTTAAATGAGAAAGTACATGATTGATAACAAATGGTATTTAATATTCAAGTCACTATTATCTAAAGGAGTAATTTTTAAGATATAAAATAAGTTGGCTTATAAAAATGCATGGAGATAATATCCTAGAAATATTTAAAGATTAACTTCTAAATTGTAAATTGACTTATTTAATAATAGATGTAAAAATTAGGAGAAAAGCAAGTGACATATCACATATGTGGAATACAGCACATGCCTAATACAAGGTAAATGGTATAATATGCTTCCCTTATATTGCATGTGCTGTATAGTTTATTTTTTAGAGAAATTGATTTGCAAGAAGGACACATTTTTTTAAGCAGAGTTGATTCAAGGATTTTAATTGAAAGCAGTCCACTCAGGCTATGCCTTTCTTGGGGGAATAATTTCTCTCTTTTCGCTTTGCCTCCACGGATGATACTCCTGCTACCCTTCACACTTTCTCAAGCCAGTTTAGAACTTTTTGCCTTCCCCAGATGTATGTTGGATGTGTGATTAATGGGGTGGGATTTGAGGGAGTACAACAGAAAAGAATTGGTTTATCTTTTCTTTAAAAGATGGCATTTAATGATCTTTGTTTTAATTTGTTGCTGAAATATATTAAATGCATTGATTCTGTTACGTGTTTTTCTTTGATAAAGTTTTCAGAATGTCAGAATATTCTTTTTCTCTGTTATTGTTGCATAATATTTCATACATTTGTGGGATATACATGGGAATTTTTTGCAAACGTAGAATAATGGTCAAGTCAGGATATTTGGAGTATTCATTACCTTACGTATTTATCATTTCAACGTGCTGGTAACATTTCAAGTCCTCTCTTACAGACATTTGAAATATGCATTATATTATTGCTAAGTCTAGAATGTCCTTATTATTTCTTATGAAAATTTGAAGGAGCAGGAGCAAGAATACTTTCTGAGTTAACATTGCATTTGTGCTACCTATATGCTAAAATTACAGATTCTTGGGCCACTCTTACCTATAGATTTATAAAAACATGTATGTTGTTATTTATGAATGTTTAAGACCAACAAGTTTAGCCAGCCTTCTATATGGAATCTAAAAATGTACAACACTACCTTTGAAAGAGATATGCACTTTACTTAAAAATAATTGCTTGCTGTTTTTAAAAAAAGACTCAGTGTGGAATGTTTGAAACATCCTCTTTTGTTCATTGAACAATGAAAAAAACCCTTACTTGTTACATTTTAGAAGTATATTTGTTTTGAAAGCATGATATAATTGAAGGCAATGCTGGCTACATTTTAGGAGATATACATATTTGGCTTATCTAAATCTTAATGTCAGAAATTGGCTACCCAAAAGTTCCTTGGCAAAACAGGCAAATCTTTCCTCTTTCCCTGACTTATAAACTAATTCGAGGAAGTTGGACATTTTAAAAGTGTAAATTATCTGTATGGGCAGTCTGTGGTCTGCAAGTTCGTTATACGCTGTCATAACTTTCTGTTGTGTGACTACTGGATGTTTTTGAGTTTTTAAAATCAGAGCTTTCCTCAAATTCACATGTGATTTAAATATTTCTGAAGAGTCTAAAATATATACTAACCTTTGAGGTTCCAGTTGGGTTTGGCGGTAGATATGCTCCACATTTAACTCTGGCTGTGGTTCAGGCCTGCCTGTATTTTATTTTCTGGTAAAATTAGATGTTATGTTTTCTTTTTGCTCTTCCCTTGTGATGTAGTGGAAAGTGCTCTGGATTGGAGGAAGGGAAGCTTTGTGTTCTAGACTCACTTTGTGACTAACTAGCCGTGTGACCCTGGGTGAGTCACTCAAACCTCATACACTGTTTCCTGCTTTGGAAGATTATAGTTTGAAGTATGCAGTTTCTCAAATCTCTTGACAGTTGCAGAGTCAAGCAAATCTGGAGTCAAGTAAATTTCCTATAAAACCTTAAACATTCAAATCTGTGAATTGATATCCAAGGCAACTTTAAGACAAAATTCTTATATTTTAGACATAATGATGCTAATGTCCAAAGAGACGTATATTTGAACTACAAATTATTAAATATGATTTCCAACCGGTGGCTGAGAATCCATAAGTTATAAGCAACTGTCACACATATAGTCTGAAAGCTTCAAAATTATATTCTTTGAACTTATCTTGTACAAAAAAGCTCATTCTTTGGAAACAACTTTGCTGCAAAAGAATCATGTTAAGGGGCTGCTTATGAATGAAGTTAAAGGGATGAAAGCACAATGAGAAAATAATTCTGTGAGAAAGTGACATGCTTAAAGTCTCCTTCCTCAGTTTCTTGGCATTGAGTGATGATGCCTGTTTTGTTCACAGTCAGATGTTCAAATCAGAATTTTGGATGCAGAAACTAATTTTAGTAGGTGGGGTGCAAATTTCTTATGAGTCCATGAATAGACTCTAATCCCAGCTGTTTCATTACAATTATAAAAATAAAATTGGCTGTGAATCATTCAAACTCCATTTAATGGATGTGAATAATTCAGCTTCATTCCACTGAAATCTTAAAACTATAAACCTATCTTTGTTCTTTATGTTCCTTTGGAGTTCATATGTTATTACTCATATATGAATTATTTGAAGTACGGGTGGTCATGATGAAAGTGACCGCATTTCTACTTAGCTCCTGTGGGTTTCAGGAGAAGAGGTGGCCTCTAGGGTGAGGCTAGGGATTAAGTGGAGAAATAAGTTGAAAAAGTCCAGGGAAAGAGAAAAGGATGTTAAATTAGGATTTCTTGGCATTATCTTTCCTTTTAAGATATATGTTCCTTATAGATGTTTTAGAAAATAACAAGCAAAAAGAATAAAGTAAGTTCTCAACATTTTTAATGTATTCACTTCTGTACACACACACACACACACATATGCACACTCACAAACATGCTCAGTCACGCATAGACATGCACACACGGACATGCTCACTCACACACACAGATATGTACACACAGACATGCTCACTTACACAGACATGCACACACATGCTCACACAGACATGCTTACTCACACAGACATGTACACACAGACATGCTCACTCACACAGACATACACACACAAATATGCTCACTCACACAGACACGCACACACAAACATGGATTTGTATGTTTATCATTAAATACATTTTTGTTTTATTTTATAATAAATTATAAGCTTTTTTATAGTAGTGTATATTCTGCTACATCATATTTGTTGATTTCACAGTATTTCACTTTATGTTGTAGTAGTTGTCCTAGAAGAATTATCTCATAATTTCTTATTGTTGGATATTTATTTCTTATTTTTGCTATTATAGATAGTGCCTCTTTAAATATCTTTATAGCTGAATAATTGGAACTTGCTTGCAATTTTAAATTTCAAGAATTGGTGTCCCTACAATGGGATGACACAGTAGTAGAGTTTCTTGACAAACAGGTCACGTTACCAGGTCATTTGTATGTACTCCTGAGAAACAAGAAAACAGTATCATTTACTGGGTTTCATTAATTCGAAGTGCCTTGCAGTGATAGTTAAGAAATAGAACCCTAACTTTTTAAAAAACATTATTATAGGGGAAAAGTTAATAACTATGATAATTTGAATAAGATGTATTTCTTAAGCACCAGCAAAGAATCAGTCAGGTATAGATTTCACTTTCATAACTTAAAGATTTCTCAGTCACCTTGCCATTCAGAGAGTATTTCATAGAATAATATACTTACGAAGTTGTACATATATGGGGATTTAACTGCCTCCAAAGCATTTCATAATGTGTCACATTTCTTAATGTGTTTTGGTGATCTCATGAAATTGATGCCAATAAGTACTCAGTGAAGTGTTTGGCGCACAAACTGAATTTTGAAATATTTAAATTTACTTTTATTTGCTTATAGCTATTTGTACAGTTTATTGTATTATAAGTATGAAAATCAGGTGTTAAAGGAAAGAGTATGAGATTATTCTATATCCTATCTCTTTTCAGCTGCTTCTCCAAGCATTAGACTTCTTTAGGCAAAGTCCTTTCATAACACTGGAGTTTCATTATATTTTGTAGTTCATGAAATTTTAACAAAATACACTTCTGTTTGTGGGATTTGAATGCATGCTGGTGAGTGTCCAAATTTAAAATATATTGGTATTCATATGGATTCAGGATTTATTTTCAATGAACGGACATTCACTAGACCTAGCTAACCTATACTAAAACTTGAAAGAAATAGAAATAAAAAAAAATAGAGGATAATTTTGTAGAGTTATTTTCTGTTATACTGGTCTCTAAAGTTTTTTGTTGTCTGAGAAATATTAATTTACCACCTGCTAGGTTTCAGGAAGAAACTATGAAAGAACTTATAAAGGGTATGAAAATGAGTAGATCAAGGTTTCTATATTCAAGTTATATACAATTAGCTGTAGGTGATATGACAGGTATGCTGACAGTTAAAATACAATCAGATTTCTATAAAAGAGGTGAAGGGAGATGAGAATGAGGATGATTGTTTAAAGAGGAACAGATCACATTCTATTGAGAAAACTGACTTAGTTGTCCCAAAAAGGTTTTCTGAGCTTGTTTTTGAAAGAAAGGCTAGACTTTTAGCAGATGAATATGACAGCAGGAAGGGTAAGCCATATAGAGGAAACCATGTGAGATTAGGAAGGGGCATTTTCAGGCTATAGAAAAGAGAAAAGCTTGATGGAATGATGGGTTCAGTATAGTATGAGGAACTAAGACGACGTACAGGTTAGGATAACTTTCTAAAATGCTGATTTGAAAAAATTTATCTCAGAAGGAAATTAGGGAACCATTCCAGGATTTGGGTGAAGGATAATTTGATTACACCATAATAGGGTTAATATGACCATGTTACATAGGTTGGCATGGAAAGAAGGTTTACAAGGTTGAGGTGGTGAAGACTCATTAGTAGGCTTGTCTCTTACCCTGAGAAATAAAAGGGAGCCTACCCTAGGATAGTGAAGGTGGGAAGTGATTTCTGTAGATATGCTGGGCAGAGAATCTTCAAGAGTTAGCGAAGTTTATATGTGCGGTGACCAAAAGGAGGCTTTGAGTTTTGATGACCGGTAGGAGACAAATAATAGCTAATCTTTGATAAAGACTAACTATGGGCAAGGCTTTACTCTTTGCTTGCAGTAACTTATTTAGTCCTCATAATAACCCCTTGATATAGAAGCTGTATTTTACAGAGAGGAAATAGAGCCTCAGAGATGTTACATCACTTGCCAAAAGCCACCCAGCTAGAGAATGGCTGGATAAAAGTGGATCAGATCCAAGTAACCTGGCTCAAGGTTCACACGCTTTACTATATTTATTTTCAGTATATCATTAGCAGTATTCTAGAGTTAGCTGTTTTGTGAGGGTAAAATAATGAAGCTGGTTTTGGACTTAGGAAGTTTGTAAGGCATTCAGATGAAAATACCTATGGATAGCTGGAAACATATTTTTTCATAGGGAATAGAGGAGTTGGAATGACTTCCAAACTAATTGACGTTCATTCAATAATTGAATATAAACTGAAAGCCTAGTCTGTTCAGAATAATATAGGAGCAACATTAACATGACCAAACTATAGACACTGATTCTTTAAGTCTTTTGCAAACCAGTAGCAAAAATAATGTTCAGTAAGATGATTACAGCTCAAGAAAAATGTGTGTCAGATACCACATAGCTAAAAGAAATGTTGTAAAAATTTAGAAATGAAAATGACCTCTTCTCAATTAACCTATCAAGGGCAGTTAGTCCAGAAGAGGTTGCTTATCAGTTGGCCCCTGAAAACTGGTGTTTGGAATGCTTAAGAAACAAAGCACAAGACCTAAGGAGACTCTAAGTAGAAGTTGAGCTTTTTACTCCAACAAAAAAGTCTATGTAAAAAAAATGACTGAGGACCCCTCTGTAGTGACATTTTAACAGTAGTGAGATCAAATTTTAAGATCCTTTGGGTATATCAAAATGTTTTCCTAATTGATAGGATTCAGAAACACCACAAAGACATGCATGCTTTGTCTTATTATAACAGCAAAACTAAAAGAGATTAAGTTTTAGAGCAGAAGGTGGTTATTTAAATCAGTCTAAAAATGTAATTAATTATGTAAATAATTTCAAGAAGTTTATTTTCTTTTAAATATATAAATATGCATATGGAGAGTATGTGTATCTGTAAATAATGCTTATTCAAACATAAATAAAAAATAACCCTACTACTTGGGGTAATATATACATATTATCAAAGAAAAAATATGCATGAAAAAATTCTTGAATACCCATTTAAAAATGAATGCCATATTTACTCTGCTTGTCTGATAGATTCATTATATATAAGAACTATCAGATTTTAGCATTTTAGTTTTATGTGTTGGTGTTCTGATTTATTCACTAATCATTTCTCTTAGATTTAACCCAGTGGCTTGTTTTCAAGTCTTGTTTAAGGTCTTATTTTATAATTGAGAAAAAAGAGAAATGCTTGCCTGTGATATATCACCTGTTGTTTAATGGCTAACACTGTTATATATCTTAATACTGTATCACATTAAGTCATTTTAAAAGCATTCTGCTTTCCCTTTTGTTTAAAATTCCTACAATCTCTGGGTTATTGGTAGGGGGTTAATGGAAGTCTTGATTAAAATCTTCCAAGCTTTAAAGCTTTCAGTTCTTGTAAACAATTTGGATCTGAGAGATAGGCCTATTTATGACTTTTCACTAGCCTATTTACCCATTTAATGTTAAAAAATATATGCTTTTTAAAGTTTCATTATAATAAGTACAAATTAAAATGCCTTTTAAAATATCAACCACACTTCGCTGTGTGATGATCACAGAATTTATGGTAGTTCTTTTGAAAACTCTCTGAAGACATATTATAATTTTAAAAGTAAAGGAACTAACTTGAGTATATCAATTTTCCATTATTTTAAACAAACCTTTTAAGTTTTATATCTAGATTGCTTTTAGGTAGTTACTTCCAAACTTGAAGGCCTATGAACTCTAATCATAGGGTAATCAATCTGTACTTGCATCATAATAGCTAACCTAACTGTAGGTGGATGAAAGTCTTGGAAATGGGTAACAGCCACAGTACAATTGGAGTTTACACTTGGGCTCACAGGCTCAATCTTAAGGACTAATCCAGAGGACCAGCCCAAGCAGGTCCGACCTTTATTGTGGCCGGCGACATTGACTGCACAATATTCAGGTTCAGTCAAAAGCTTTGGTTATTCTATCTTTAATGAACAAACATGATGAATTTCAAACATGGTGGTTTTGATTTACATGGGGTTGAGTTGGCATGTGTGTAGTTTCCAGTTCTTATGATTTTAACATATGAATTTCATGGCAATGTTGGAATTTATGTGATAGTTTCTGGGCTTGAAATTGAAGCTCATTGAAGTGTGTGTGTGTGTGTGTGTGTTTGTGTGTGTGTGTGTGTGTGTGTGTGTGTTTGAGATTTTTCCTCTAAAAGCAAGGAGCTTTTAGACAAGTATGGGACACAGTAGAACCAAGATATGAGAGAGAATGAAAATCCTAGGTCTTTTAATTTATCCATTAGCACCTTGTGAGCTCCTGAGGGCAGTGCCATTTTTATGTTTCTGTTTCTTGTTGGGCCTGTTAATATTGTTAATATTTTAGGAGGTCTAGAATCAATATATCTTTAATTGAATAGAATTATATGAGGATATATGCATTTTTAACATTTGGAAACCACATTTTAATTCCTGTATGAGATTGCCATATTGCCTGTGTAAATTTTCTACCATTAATTGAGTTTGTAATTGTAAATTGATTACTATTTGAATAGTCTTTTTAGAACTGACAAATTAGTAAGTTATTACTTTGTGCATTATTTCCAACAACCTTTAGGGTATAAAATTATCTAGTGAGTTACTTACTCTGGAAAAAATCAATTACAGCCATTTAGGGTTCATATAAAAATAAAAAAGTATTTGAGCTCTAATGGAACATTTTAACATTTGCTCTATATCTATATCTATAGATACGGATCTTGTTTCTGAGTTCTCTGGTGAAGGAGAGATTTCTTAAGGTTCATAGAATTTTGTGACACGGGAATCTAGAGACTTAATCTGCCAATGCATTTCTAGGCTTTAAAAAGTTTCAATTCAAACCTAAAAAGTCTATCTTTTTTTAAAATCATGACTCCAAAATTTATTTTTTATATACCTTTTTTTATAAATAAAGTTAACTCTAGATTCAATTTTGGTTGAACCTGATCGGTCTTCTGCACAGCTACATCATTAGTTTATAGTGCACAGTGCTGGCAAGTGTTGAAACAAAAATGTGAAGAATGATTTAACATACTAATAATGTACTGCTTCCTTCTGAAGAAGGGAAATATTTTAGAATATTATGTACTGAGCTCAAGATAACTGGAAATGTGTAATGAGACCATTTATCTAGATCATTTTATGACCAAATCAGAGACCCAAAGGCATATAGCCCAGAAAGTGTGATAAGAAGAGAAAGATACTAGTAGACATTATTCCTTAAGCCTGCAGCATGATTTAACTAGAGACAAACCTTGATAGGAGAGTTTGAAAGCTTTGTGAAATCAGGAATGCATAAGATGTTTATATTACAAACCCAACCTCATCATCTTCATCTCTTTGCCTAGAAGAGATGAATAAAAGTACAGGTTACATTTATGAAACTGAAATCTATAAAGGCACAGAGCTCTTTTCCTCAAGCGGATGTTCTTGTCTGTTTTCTTGACCCTTTAGCAAATTAGTGGAAGGAAAGGAGGGAGAACGGGTATAGCTGTATGGAAAGAAAGCTGGTGAAGTATTCTGCTCTTCTGTTCTTTGCCTTGATGTTGAACCATGTCTACACTATAGTATCCCTCTGGTACCAGATTTATTGCCTGCCAGGTTTGGAATTCATGCATAGAGGAAGGATTCATGAAAAAATAATGAAAGTCAGGAAAGTCTTTTTCTGTAATCTTGTCTCATACCGTGAGTTATTTTTGTCTGGGTAGTTTACAAGGGTGTAACTCCTTCAGTCATCTAACCGTGATGTAGTAAAAGTCATTTGCAGGAAATGAAACTCCACTTTGTTACTTTTTTTCACTTAAAGGCTAATCTGATCAGCATTAAAACATTTGTTCATCTTTTAATTCAGTATTTGTATGATGCCTATGGAAGACATATGGATTTAAATAGAACTTGGCTAACCATCTGCTGATAAGGGAAAGTGAGATGCTAAATCAGAGAGGCAGGAAAGTCTATTTCAGTAAAAGCTATTTTGATCTGAAATTCTGTAGGCAGTCTTACAGAGTATTTTAATTGGGATGATATTGATGTATGCTAGTGAAAGAAATGTATTTGCTGATATAGTTGAAGTTATGTCATCATTAAATTTCTGTATCAGTTTAGAGATGTGGAACTATGTGAAACTTTGATCCTGTTAATTATAACTTTTTTGTGGAAACATTTTTTCTGATGTATTTTTCAGAGGAGTCATGCCAGAAACTAGAACATAAAATACTGACTTTTCTAATAAATTAACTATAATTAAGAACAGTTTATTCAGTGCTAATTTGTTGATTACTTTTTACAGTAAACTATGTTTTAAGAACAAAACAAAAATAACAATAAAACCCAGAAATTATGGCTTCCCTAAACCATGCCGTTGGTGCTGCCCCTCCCTTAGTGCCACATAGCCTGGAGCTCACTAGCAAGGTTCTAGATCTGGATCACTTCCATTTTCTATTCTGTCACCTGGCCTTGAGCAACAGGTAAGTACGTATTATCCTTGTCGCTCCAGCTTTGGAGGAACTGTTGGGTAGCTTCTGTCCACAATTCTGACACTTGCCTTTCGGCAATCTGTTTAGTGACTTTAGACTCTTCTATCAAGGCCGTCTTGTAGACTGGGGTTGTCTGGAATTCTATGAAACATGCAACTTTCTGATCACCTGCTAAGACTTAAATGAGTAGACTAATGTAGATATTCTTTCTTTGTCTCATACTTAACTTCTGCACACACACATTCGTATCAAAGATAGTATGGTAGGTACGTATATCTATAATTCACTATGTACAATTCGCTTTAAAATAGGATATGGCCGCGAATTTGCTAAATCTAGGTCATAGTATGAGGATAACATATGAAAATAATGGTACAAGATTAAATAGTGTTGTTCATATGAGAACTTAGAAATTTCCTTACATGGAAGTTTCAAGTTAATGTTTTTTGTCCTTTTGGTGTGATAAGAAATATTGCCTTTGGTGCAGTCAGAATTATGTAGCATGATGCTGCTTCTTGGTGCTATTATTTTTACTGCAGTAAATATTTATTTTAGTTGGCATTGTTGAATTATCTCAATTTGAGTACAGACAGTAAAGCTATGGTTAAATTTTACTGCTTTTACTCTTAGAATCACCTTTTCAGCTAGCTTACCTTGGAGAGACAACTTCTACATTTTCCATCAAATTACAAAAACTGAGAAAAGTGAGTGGAATTTTTTCTTTTTCTATTTAAAACGTGGTTACTTTGTAGTACTTTGGTGAGCTCACTAATATATGTATGAAAGCACAGGCTCATCAAATGTAAAATAAAATCAAAACAGGAACTCTAGTATGTTTATTACTAAAGAAAACAACAACAAAAAAAACTGTCATTTTTCCCCATGCAATTAAATAAAAAGAGACCACTAATATTATGCTTATCTAATTCATGTCTTCTTGGCAATATGAACTATTGCAGATGTTCCTCCACCTCTTTTGAGAGGGATGTGTGCTGTCAGCCTTTACTGATGGAACACATAGCTGGGATTTTGGAAATAATTTTGAATCTCCTTGCAGGATAACCTGCGAACAGGCGGTGTTGTAAAACCACTTCTGAGAGCCTTCTAAACTTAAACAAGAAAAACACCTGTAGCTGTCAGCACTACTTTCAGCAAACAGTCCACATTGTGACGAGTCATCTAACTACTTTCTCTTTGTCAGCAGGAGTCTTTGTTTCACACCGAAGAGCTGTCACATCGGAAATCAGAATAAAGGCCTAAGGTCTCTATCCCCACAGGGCAATAACATGTTATGCATTATTTTCCCCTAGGTATTCTCTATCTACTCAACTCTCTCCTACAAACCTACCTGTTTATTTGAAACTCCTATATATATAGAGAGAGTATGAAGAAAAAAAAAATGCTTGGCTTTTTAATGATAGTCTTTTCAAGTGTATGTGCCATTATGTATAAACCTATGAATGTAACATTCAGTGGTGTTAATGTGTTCACAAGTATACCATGGGTGTGGATGGTGGCCAGAAAGTATTATTTCTGAAAAGAACACAACTATGCAAGCAACTCCTGTATTTTGATTACTTGCTGTAGATAAACATGCTCTCTTCATCCAAGTCTGCTACAGGAATGGACAAAAATCTTGGGGTACCAATATTGTGAGGGAGTTGGTTGAATTCAGCATTTTGGCAACACAAACTGGAAATAAATAATTGGTGACCCATATGGTATGTGTAATGGGCACTATCAGCTGTTTAGACATACACCAATTATTTTGAAGCTTTCCAAACCCATCTGTCACCATATTGTTTAGTCACATGAAATAGAATTGTCATTTCTCCTGGCATAAGCTGATATGGTTGCAGTTGATTTTTGCTTCAAACTTTTGCATAAGTAGGCCTGTGTCATCAGGATATATTGTTTTTGTTTTGTTTTGTTTCTGCTTTTGTTTCCGCTATCAGTAGTCTGTGGTAGAGTTTCTTATTTGAAAAACAAAAGCCGTTATAGCTAGAGGGCCACAGCATAAAAAATAAAATTAAGTATTAAAGTCACTTAATGTAGGGTTAAAAAATACCCTGTGAAAGCTACGCCTTATCTTTTGCAATGTGTACAATTGAGTCAAGAAAGCACAGTTGCATCTTTATTGTAAATCCAATAATGCACCTCCTAGTATTGTATTTAATCGCTGATATTTTTCTCTCCTATTCATCATTGTGTAATGCATAATTTGACATAAATTCCTGGCCACTGACTCTTTCTGCAGTGTTGGCAGGCTCAGTTCATAACTGGGGGTAATTGGAGAGAGATTTCAGCACTGTTCTCTGCAAGAACGGAACAATGTTTAGGATACTTCTGGTTCTCTTGAGAATTTTGTGGGGCATAAAGGGGAACACGAAACAATAGGAAAGTGCACAATTTTTTTTTTCCAACAGTGGTAGAATCAGAAGATTCCTTGGTAAGTAATTCACGGGTTCCTGAGTCTGTTTTACCTCTGGCAATGTTAAATAAACCCAAGACTGCATTGGTTTCCTTAAGAAGGTGTATACTCTAGCAGTACCCATTATCATTGCATGAGTTATCATAACACCTCATACCTCAACTGGAGTTTAAGCATTATGACAGCTTGGGGACTTAAAGTGAGTACAGTAAAGACTTTAGGAGGGCCTGTGAATACAAGTTAAAGATCACGTGGTTGGCTTCCATGGAAGATTTAAATTGTTAAAGTAAACTTGTATGGTCACTTTGAAGTCATAGATTTCCCATGTAAATTAATGAAGAAAAATAAATTCTCTAAGGTAGTGTTTCTTTTTATACATTTGCATAAGAGGAAATGAAACAGTATAAAGTTTTAATTTCCCTGCCTTCTGGCTAACTGTCGGTTTAGTGATTAGCAGAGGAGATTTTTATATGAGGTTTGGAGCTCGGTTTCCTGGCTGCAATTCATTCAACCTTGACATAAATCTGAAATAAGCACTTCGTAAGGGGTTCGCCTTTTGTGCAGGGTGTGTGAGAAATCCTGCCGGACCAGGTTGGTTACAGAAGCTCGTGTCGAGTTGCGTGTGCCCTAGGTGGTGAATAAGAAAATACAGACAATAGGAAAGTGGAAGAAAAAAAAAAAATCTTCCTAAGCACACCATCACCCACCATTTCTGAAAGCCTTACTGTCTACCTTAAAAAACCTTATAATTTTTTTTAGTAATGCATATTTGTTGGGTGGGACATTTTTTCTTTTTTGGAAATAATGCATTTCTAGTTATTGCTAGTGGGTAGAGTGTGTCAGTACAGAAGACAAGTGTTTCATTCACACGGTCCACATATTGTGTGGTGCTTGTTGAGGCTGGTTGCTTTGCATTTAATCTATTTGATCATGCTATTTGCCTTAGGTGATCAGCAACCTTTAATGGAAATCCTGGCCAATCTAATAAAACTAATGGAAAGAGAGGAACACACCACACACACACACACGACCCACACACACACATCACACACATAGGCACTGTGGGTAGGAGGTGTAGGCATGCATTTCTTCATGGTTTATGTCCACGTTATCTTAGAAGGTAGAAAAGTTGGCCGGTGCGGTGGCTCACGTCTATAATCGCAGTAATTGGGGAGGCTGAGCCGCATGGACCATGAGGTCAGGAGATGGAAGCCATCCTGGCCAATATGGTGAAACTGTGTCTCTACTAAAAATACAAAAATTAGCTGGGAGGCTGAAGAAGAATCACTTGAATCCGGGAGGCAGAAGCTGCAGTAAGCCAAGGTTGTGCCACTACACTCCAGCCCGGCAACAGAGTGAGACTCTTGTCTCCAAAAAAAAAAAAAAAAAAAAAAAAAAGAAAAGAAAAGTTATATGCCCTCTCTTCTTTGATATGTCTGCTATATTGTTATTTGGTAATAGAACCAGTATATCATCCTATCACTGCAGTGTCTTGAACTTGGAAACTTGAAAAAAATTCAAAATTTTGTTCAGTCTTACTACAGTCTATATTCAGTTAGCCTGAAAATTGTTTTAAAGTAAATTATGTTACTAAAATTCAACAAAAAAATTTTCCCCTTATAAAAACTGCAGTTCATTATTGTTTAAGCTTTTGGTTTGGGTGTTTTTTGTTGTTGTTGTTTTTTTTTTTTTTTTGGCAATATCAGTGACCAACTGCTTTGAGTTTGGGATTTTTCTGAAAAAAGAGACGGGGGAATAATTCTTGATAATTCCAATTACAGATCTGAATTAAGTACTAAATCTTAAAACTATGTTTTATTTTAAATAAACAACTTTTTTAAAGTATTCAAAAGTTAGGAAAATTGATGAAAGTGAATAACCATTTTCTTTATCCATTGGAACAATCAGAGTAAAAAGAATATTGAAAGCTTCAAAATACAGGGAGTGGTCTTTCTCTTTTATATAAATACTTTTTAAATGTATCTACAGAGTTGGAATTTTTATTTTCAATATTATTGGTCTATTTTTTTTAATTATAATGTTTGTTAAAAGTATGAAGTTATTCTTGCCTACAAAAAATTACCCTCTCATACCTCCCTTCTTGGAGCTTTTTATTGTTATATTTGTTTTCTTCTTACTGCTATAGTCTTTATGTATTATCACTGCTTATTACTCAAGGGACATTTATACAAGTACTGGGTAAACGTAATTCTTTGTTTGTCATTAAGCTTTGAAAAATATTTTTGGTTTTGTTGATCATGATCTGCACATGATGAGAAGGTAGTTGGCTTCCCTTCCCTTGACAAGCTCAGTTTAGATTGGTAACTGCCAGGTTTTTGTTTTTTTCTTGCTCTTGAGTTCTTTTTTTTTTTTTTTTTCTTTTTTTGGATGGGCTTGTACGTATTTGGATACTCCAGTACATGCTTGGTAGTATTATTAATGGTGGTCAGAACAGGTTGGGTACCTTTTCTTGCATTTTTCTTGCTTGCTTTCATACTGTGCATGATTGGAGCCAGTAACTTGAAAATGCACACTGAGTATAGATAGATCTTTAGACTTTATTCAGGTTATCACTCTTCCTGTAGCAGGTTTCATTCAATTCATCCTGCTGTAAAGGTCACCGAGGATAAAATACTATTTCCATTACTTAATAGTGTTAGGTATTTTGTTGTTGTTGTTTCTACATGCCCCCAAATTGTACTGCTTGTTGCTACTGGAGTTCTAAAATAAGAAAAAAGAAAAGAAGATTAAGGAAGTTGAGAGAACAAAATATCACCTTTCATCTGATTCAGCTAGTGTCGAAGAATGTGGCTTGTCCTGTGTTCATGTCAGCTTCCTAAAATTGAATTTCATAGCCTTATAGAAGTAGCTCTTGCCTGCTTTGTGTGTGCCACAGATCCCAGACTGCAAGCACAAATGCCAAGATGCAAGCCTTGCCTTCACGGTGTTTTCAGTCTGTTAGAGAAGATAAGCCTTGTACACAGATGCCCAGAATATAGGTGAAGATTTGTAAGTGTCAAACACAAGAATAAGCATTTCAAAAATGGTGTAATATTCACACTTATCTTACTTTGTACCAAAGAGGTTTTGTTTATAAAATATTTTGAAACAGTCAGATAGAAAGCGTTCTGTTAGGACAAAGTAATCATTGCACCAATCCATGATTAATGTTAATGTTCCTTTTGCCTTTATAAAAATAAAGCTGTGGTTTTAGTAGTTTGAGTTCTAGGAAATGTGTTAGAGGTAATGGGGTAGGGAAATGTTAACATTAAAATCATAGTAAGCAGAGTTCGATCTTTATTGTTTACCTCCTAAAACAAGTTTTCTGCCTTTAAGCTGAAGTTTTACTTGGTGTTACCAACTCAGTAGGGACTTTTTATGCTAAACTGATGGTGCTTGATACTTTAGCAGTAAAAAGAGGAGTGAAAAATAGTTACTTGTTTCCTTACTATGCTGTCTGCCAGGTAGCATTGTAAAAATCTAAATGTGCATTGGGTATCACTTCAGGTCATTCATCCAGTCCAGCTTCTGAAAGGACACTACATCTTGCCCAGAGTTGATAAAAGTAAACTTTATAACTTAAGGGGCAGAAGCAGTTTACACCAATGTACAAATTATTTTACTCACTTACAGTTTCTTAAAAGTTTCTTTTAATTTTTCTCACAGTGCAGCTTATTTTGCATTTGGGACTCCCTAAAATGGATTCAGCAGCATTTTCCTGGAATGTTCAAAATAGTTCAAGGCACAAAGTAACCTAGATATTTAAATGGCCCCTTACACCTTAGCAACGTGGTTGTTATGATTTTATGAAAACAGTCTTTGTTTCTTTTCTCTGCTAACTTCTGGCTTTAGTCAGCAGAGATTTCTCTGCCTCATTAATGTTGTAAGGACTCTAAATAAAATTTTTCTTCATGGATTGCTTTTTGGGCAGGCCTGATATTGATCACTGATTTAATGTTTGTAGTTTCCTGACCTGTTTTATAAACTGGGGGAGTAGCCTTTTTAGATTTTGAATGCCCACAGTAATCCTTTTTCTATCTTTTGGAAATGATTTGAGAAATGAAGTAATGTTGACTTTACTTTTACTCTACTTTGAAAGCAAACAAACATATTAGTCAGATTAATAAATAGAAACATGAAAGTGGATGTAGCCGAGCAGAGTCATCTTTAAATTCTCTTAAAGTATAAGCAACTCATTCTTGTGCTTTGGGAACCTAGTGCCTCCCAAGAAAGTCAAGATGAAGGTTTGATATGTATACATTTATAGTTCAAGGTACTTCTATAAGTATACAATGTTACTAAAGAAATTGTATGAAAAGATTTAAAAGGCCAGTTAATCCATCCATTGTCTGTTATTGTCAACAACTTGATTTTGTTCCATGTGCAGGATGTACACAGCATTTCAAGGGCAACTGTCAGATTTTACAGGAATTTGAAATTTTTTAGAAATAAAATCTTTAGAAATTTGATTTCAAATTTTAATTCACTTATAAACTCTGTATTGCCCTACAAATAATGTTTTCATATGGCATCAAATGTGATGAAGCTTGATGACACATTCACACATTCAACAAACATATATCAGTGTCTGCTGAGAGCAGGGCTTTATGCTGGGTACTGGGTATTCAGTAGTGAACCATATAGAAACATCTCTTATGGAAGTTACTTCCTTTGTGTATATCTGAACTTTCAAGGGTAATAAACATAAAACATTTGTGGTACATGAGACCTAGGAATAAATTGAATGAGCTCACACCTACTTAGTTCTTATTATAGCACTAAGATTGACACTTCATGAATTTAGTGCTATCCAAATAATGATGCAGTATCAAAGATGAATACCTAGATTGAAAATGCTAAAAGCTTGTTTTAGAAAGCCAGTGAATAACATACTCTCACTTTTGTATCAATATTTCAAGTGCTGCTGGGTAACATATTGAAATGCTCACACCAGCCATGGATGATAATAAATATGGCATTTTTATTAATGTTAATAAACTGGCTAGAATAAATGGGGAAAACATCTTCACAGGATTTTGTAATGTATTTTGTTATTCATAAATATTAATATTCTTTGTAATGCTGATGGAGTAACATTAAAGAGTAAAAGACAGAGATTGTATCTTGAAATTTTATAGTATTTAGCAGAGTTTGAAATGTGGATACATTTAAAATAAAGCTCAAGAGCCTTTAAAGGCAACTGAAGACCACAGGTATTCTGATAGCAATGTTACCCTTAAGAAATGAAATTTTTTAGGTGCAGCATTTTTGTAAAAGTGGTCGTAAATTTCACCTCCTTATCCTTTAAAAGAAACCACATTAGCATTCCAAAGATTCTTTATCATTTCTAGTTGTAACAGTTGTTTTATCATTAGCACAGTGCTTTCATATATCTAGCAGGTTTGATTCTAGATAATTTGATAACCCTAAAAGCATATGCAATCTGTCATAAGACTATGTTACAGAAATATAATTACAGATTTGAAAAAATCTTAATTGTATAGAACCCCACTGAGTAGATGATGAAAAAAAGCAGTGATTAAGTACAGGCCAATAATGGGAGAATATAAATCTACAAAGTGAATTTTATGCTTCCAGGAGTAAGTGTTTTTCAAACCTAATTGCTAAAATGCTTTACAGGACTGAGAAATATTGAGAAGCAAGATTAGTTGTGCCAAACTTTAACCTTGAATTCTGTGGAAAACCAGTGTCTGGATGCCTGAGTGGGTCAGCCTCTTTATCCAGGGGAGGTAGAACAGCTAGGCTTAAGGCTTGACTTGCCATTCTTTCCCCACTGGCTTGTTTTCTGATTTTCATTTATAATCATCTGAAAATTGAAGAGCTTTGATTGAACGCCAGTGGAAGATTTTATCTTTATTTCATCAACCTTCACCAATATTAGCAGTAAATTACGACTATCTTTATTACTGCTAGATTAAGTTAAATTGTAGTAAGATGGCTTACTATCAGGTGTCCTTTATTCCTGGTCTTAGACTAGAATTTACAGAGTATCTCACAAATTTGAAGACTAAAATACATTTTATCTGTTAGCAAGAAATGCAAAGCCTTTTTATTCTATCTGTTTTGTGAATTGAGCTTAGGACTGTCCCCATAATTAGGAATCTGATTACTTGGGTTCTAAGTTTAGGATTTCTCAGTGTTAAGAAAACATCACCTCACAATTGTACCATTACTACGAATGTTACAAGTAGTAGTGTTTTTTGTATATCTTAGTGTCAGTGACAAGCAAAAAAATTCCCTAGAATATATTATTCTTCCCTGACTCTGAGCTGGAAGACAGATAATAGCCATGGTGCTTGAAACAAGTTGTGTTATTGGGATGGGAAATTATCATAACATTTGACATGCAAGGGTCATATCTGGACCTCTTCTTGGATCCAGTGCAAATGTATTAGTTCATTCTCATACTGCATTGAAGAAATACCTGAGATTGGGTGATTTGTAAAAGAAAGAGGTATAATTGACTTATAGTTCTGTATGGCTTGGAAGGCCTCAGGAAACTTACAATCATGGTGGAACGGGAAGCAAACACATCCTTCACAAGGAGGCAGGAGAGATAAGAATGAAAATTGAGTGAAGAGGGAAACCCCTTATAAAACCATCAGATCTCATGAGAACTCACTATCACAAGGACAGCATGAGGGTAACTGCTCCCATGATTCAATTGCCTCTCATTGGGTCACTCCCATGACATGTGGGGATTATGGGACCTACAATACAAGATGAGATTTGGGTGGAGACATAGCCAGACCATATCAGGAGGCTTTCAGAGTTTGGGGGAAAAAAGAGAAAGTTTCATTATAGTTATGGCTCCTCATCTTTTGAATTTGAGACACATGAGGATGAGAAATAGGGTCGTAAGTAACCAGTGATAAGGTTTGGCTGTGTCCCCACCCAAATCTAGTCTTGAATCCCCATGTGTTGTGGGAGGGACCTGGTGGGAGGTAATTGAATCATGGGGGCAGGTCTTTCCCATGCTGTTCTCATGATGGTGAGTAAGTTTCATGAGATCTGATGGTTTTAAAAAGAGGAGTTCCCCTGCACAAGCTCTTTCTCTTTCCCTAATGCCATCTATGTAAGATGTGACATGCTTCTCCTTGCCTTCCACCATGATTGTGATGCCTCTCCAGCCATGTGGAACCGTAAGTCTATTAAACCTCTTTCTTTTATAAGTTGCCCAGTCTTGGATATGTCTTTATCAGCAGCATGAAAACAGACTAATACAACCAGTAAACTCCAGCACTGAGTCTTTTCTTTGCACGGGCTGATGTCTAAATTGTGAGGGTTAAAAATGCTGGGGATGAGATAATAGGCAGCTTAGGAATATGGCATATAGGTATACTTAGCATCATAAAAATAGGAAATGCCTCTAGACATGTTGAATTTCTGGAGATCTTAGACAAAACAGTTCCCAACTTCATTAAGTTGCCAGATTTGCTGAATTTTTTTGTGTGTGTAAAGGACCTAAAAATATTAGGAATATATAATAGTAGGATATGCAGCTTGGCTTAAGAAACATGTAGTGTGTTTTCTAAAGCAGAACCCAGGCACATGAATTGGCACAGGAATAGTATTTGCCATCCTTTTTGACAGATATGGTAGCAGTATACCATATGAATATCAAAAGAGCACAGAATAAATAAAGGACCATGGTTTTCAACAAAAGGACATTGATTTACAAGACCTGTACAGTTGACTCAGAGAGATTTAAAGCTAGGGTCAGTCTTTACTTAACTGGATATGGAGGCATTGCATGTGTGTTGGTAGGCAATTTAAATATGCTACTTATCAGTCAGTAAAAAGAAGTTTGGAATTTAGAATATCATAATTTTTCAAAGCAGCCATTCAGGCATATTACATTTACCATCAGTTTCTCTGTTAAAAAAAAGTTTTGTCATTCTGTAGTTTTTTAAAAGACAATATCCAAACTTTTGGGGGGAAGCAATAATTGCCAACAGAAACCTTGACACCTAGAGGTTTCCAATGTGATCAGCCTTTTGAATGATTATTTTACCATCCCTATTTGAGATCCATATGTAGAGTAGTTGGGATATATTGAAATCATACTTAGCGTCTTAGTCTTGAGAGTTCTTTTTATTTTTATTTTATTTTATTTTTAGACAAAGTCTCTGTCGTCTAGGCTGGAATGCAGTGGTGCTATCATGGCTCACTGCAACCTCCCTCCTCTGGGGCTCAGGTGATCCTCCCAGTTCAGTCTCCTGAGTAACTAGGACTATAGGTGTAAGCCACCATGCCTGGCTTTTTTTTTTTTTTTTTTGTATTTTTTGTAGACACGAGGTTTTACCATTGCTCAGGCTGGTCTTGAACTCTTGGGCTCAAGCAATCTGCCCATTTGACCCCCAAAGTGCTGAGATTACAGGCATGAGCCACTGCTGCCTGCTAGTCTTTAAAATTCTGTGATAGGTTTAGCATTGTCTTAGCAGAAAGTAGTATTTGAGTGCTGGTGACTGGTTTGCATACTGGAAATATACTGGCCTGATCTCTGCCTACCTGACCACATAGTGATGTCATTACCCTGTCTTCATCAGCCCCTCTCTGCTTCACATAGTCTTGTCTGAAGGGAATGGGTCAGCTGGAAGAAAAAAAAAAGAAGTACTTTCCACAAAATTTGACTTCTAAAATCCACAGGAAAGGTCATTAATGCTTGATAACATATTGGAAGTGTCGGGAAAAACTGTTATTTATTTTTAATAATTTAAAAGAAACTCTTGATGTTGAAGTAAGAAGCAGATGTTGAAATAATCAGTTTAATTTACCTTCCACACTCCTATATTTAGGACATGTAATCTTAAGAGTCTCATTGGAATTCTACCTGATATCTTACTAAAAGTTATAAGAGCAAAGTTAACAGGAAAAAAAAAAAAAACTTGGTATATTTTTAAACTGGATTATAGTTTAGGAACTATCCATTCAGAAGACTGTGAAAACTGTGATTGATAAGTGTCTGTTAAACTGTGTTTGCCTTTGACAGTAATAGAGTCTAGGGTTTGGGGAATGAAACTCCCACAGATACTTTGGGAAGAGATAGAAAGGTATCAGTAACTAGGAAGTAGAAGGAGAGTCCCTCTGTTTGAGGTAGAACCACTTATTTTCGCCCTCTTGCGCTGTCCCATTCATGCTCATTGTCAAACTTGTCTCAATCACCCTGTTCTTTCCTTTGTGCTTCTCCTCACCTACCCCCGGGCCTCTCCTCTCCCTCTTCACACTGGCACGCTTTTCAAAGGGCCTTCTCCTCTGAACCTGAGCCATCTAGAGCAGCTGCCCTTATCTCAGGACTCCATTGACTTGCCCCCTTTTCTAATCTGTTTGGAAGCCTTATCGCTTCGTTTTGGCCTCTGCACTGTAATTTATTTTTGCTTCTATTATTACACTGATAAATCTCACATTTAACCAGACTTTGAGGGATGTGCTATTGAACTGATATAAATCTTGAATCTAAAACTGTGGTGCAATCCTCATTGGTCATAATGTGTGGATTATTTTGCACATAATAACTGATAGAAGAATCTTAGTTTGAAAGTTTGAAAATGAAGCATGGTTCAGTTTTGTCATCCTGAATCAATCATTTTATGTTGTGCATTATTTTGTCATGATGTTTTTGGAATAAAGAGTGATTCTAGAAAAGGGGTGGGTCATTTAATTTGGTGATAACAGAAATGCCCTTCTACTTTTCAGGTGTCTTTGGTCTGAGGTGGGGCCCCAGGTAGGGCCTAGATGTCTGACTATCCTGTCATTTTGAAAAACTCCCTTTTAGGACAAGAGGGACTCTGTGCTTTGGTTATCTCTGAGGACTTCAAAGAAAGAGAAAAAAAAAAAGTCCTCTCCTATTATTCATTAATGCCTAGAAATGCTGAGTGAGATTTACACATTTTCTTGTCTTGTTTGCTTTTCTATTAATGTTAAGAATGCTTTTGAGGTACTAGAGAATGAGAAAGCAACACATAACTCTTGTAAAAATGTTTATTAATAGTTCACACTTTTGAACATTCCACACTCTTAAAACAGTTACTTTAAAATTAAAAATGTTTTTTAAAATGTAGTATGCAAATAAATTTTAAGGATTTTAGGAAAAAGTAAGTGTTTAATAAAGACTATAAATTTGGAATTCGAGTTTAGCAAGTGCTCACCTATCAGAGCCTGATAATAAACTCATTAAAGTGTTAATTGTATGAGGAATATAATGAACTCCACATTTTCTCTATTTATAATCAGATCACAAATTTAGATAGTTTTCCAAATTTCAGCTATCACTTGCTAAAGGAGTCAACATTTCTACTAATATAAATTTATTAATTCTATGCTATTGTGAAAAAGAAGAAAAGCAATGGAAGTTCCTAATACCTATCATCAGAGTATCTTAGCCTAGAAAACTAAATGGAATTGAAAATTAAGCTGCTTATGTAGGTTGTAGTGACATGTACATTCTCCTAAATAGTTTATTGTCTGTTTACATATTACTACTTACTTATCAAAGTTACCTTCATATTAAAGAGAAAAAGAGAATATTTTAAAATGACATATATTATCACAAACAATGAGCAGCACTAATGGTGTGTTATTCTAGAAAGTTTTTTAACAGTGTGATTAGCCTAAACTTCATGTTAGTATATTAGTGTGTTAGTTAAGAATCTACTTTTTGAAGGATTGGCATTTACCTATACTTATAGTGAGTTAAACATTCAGAATATGGATAATTCATTTGTTGATTCAGGCATTATTTATTTTGCAAACATTTGTAGATCACTTACTCTAAATGAGCAAGATACTGATCTGGGCACTGCAATTACAAAATTGAAATATGCAAGGTCCCTGCCCAAGTAAAAGTTACATCTCAATAATCTTTGTAAAAGACAATTAAAAAGACTACTTACTCAACATAATAATAAAAATGTAATGCATTATGATTTATATAATTTTATATCATGAATAAAAATATACAATTTTGGTACTGTTTAAAAACCTAGGTTTTATGTAAACATAAAATTGGCCCACTATCATTAGGACACATGCTTTGAGTTTCTTTAGTAGCAGATGAAATACTTTTGTGAAGATCCATTCTCTTGGACACCTTATCTGCCTATTAGGTAGTGATGAATTTTTACATTTCAGCATTCTAGAAGTGTGTAGTCTGTGACCATTGTACTAGGTCAAATTTAATTAGTCATTTCTTGGATGAACATTTCACTGTTGTTAGGATTAAAGTTTGAAGGTAAGAAGGGTTTAGGGGGGAATTGCTGACAGAGTGTCTTCAACTGGTTGTATAAATTGTAGATTCAGGTTTTGTAGGAGCTTATGGGAACACTTATTATAACAACCAAATGGCTACAAAAATTACAAGAAAAGTGTTGTTGATATAGCTCAGTATGGTGCAGTTTGCAGTTTGCTGGTTGTATTTTGTTAACTTACCAAGGAAGTTACTATGTTACAGTTTTTAATTAAAAATACTAATTTATTTATATTCTGTAACAAAGGGATATATTACTATAAACCACAGTCATTTGCTGTATAGTATATTTCTGTTGAACAATTATGCCCCAGATTTTTAATTTAATATGCACTTGATTTTCCACTCATGATTACTATCTTTTCATTAAAGTAACAGGATTATTGCTTTCTCCTGATGTGAGGGGATAAAGTAGCAGGAGGAAACAACAGATCAGAATATCTTTTCATTTTTTAAAGAGGTGAAAGGACTCCCTTAACAAATTCCAGCATTTTTATATTATAAAGTACATTATGTAACTTCATTCATCATGTGGGCCTCAGACAGATACTAATTTTTTTTTTTTGGAAAGGTCTTGTAACATACTTAATCTGCAGATCTTTTCTGGGAGGAAGAAAAAATGCATATCCTGTTAGATTTGGTGACATAAAGGTCAAAAGATAAACTGTAAGTGATACCTATGTTTATTTTTTTGACAGTGTTAAATTAGCAACCCCTCAGACCTCTCTTGGAGAAGTACAACCCGAGTAATTGAACATGTCGCTGGGGAGTATGCTTGGTTAAGCTGATTCCCATTATGTTGACTTGTCAGGGGCCAATAATTAAAGCTGAAGAGCGATGCTCATTAGTGTCTGCAAGATGATTCAAAGAATAAGCAAGAGAAGTCCTTAAGGCACACCTGCAAAATGCAGGCATTGCATGGAGGTGAGAGCAGACTGACTGGCTTGCTTTTCTGCTCTGTTAGCAAGCCAGCAATAAAGGGGATACACTAAATTAAATGTTGCAAATGTATTCTCCCCAATTTAAATTATAAAATGCATTTTACTTCTGCCTTTGAATATAATTTTATTCCATGTAATCATATTTTGTTCAATTATGTTTTTAATGCTACATAAGATGTTTTAGAAACTAGATACAAGTCTATTCAAAAGCACTTTGAAAAACTTTATACTATGAGTCATTTCATTCATTTTCCTGTAAGCATCATAATAATCAAAATCTACTTTGCTTCTTTGAACTCTGAATACTCTGCACATAAAACATGTAAGTTATCAAGCTTTCATGATAAAGTCTTAAGTGGCATACATTTTTGTCACATTTACTTTGGAAAAATGTAATTTTAAATGTATATTTAACATGCACTAAACATACAGTACACAAGAACTGGCTCTTGAGAAGCCCAGAATAAAAGACTAAATCATAAGTATAGAATTATATTTATCATAACTTGAGCAAAACTGTGGACTTTTGGGAGCAATTTAAACTTCTTAGCACCAGAATGGTGTGGAAACTTGATCCTAAAGCTCTGAGAAGCATTTTTCTTCTTTTGAAATTTGCTTTAGGATATTTGTATATCCTAATATTTTTAGACTATTAAGAAAAATGATTTATTAGAACTTTTTTTCTGTAATCTGGTTTTGGAAAAAGTGTTTTATAGTGGTGAAGTGGCCTTTTCACTTCCAGTGTTGTCTCTGTTAATTTATCCTTTGCACTTTGGCTGGGGGATACATGTGCCTTTTGTAAGTTTCCAGAGTTAAGGCTGGAGTCTGTAGTTTACACAGAAGTCCTCCATGTTGTGTCTTCAGGATTCAGTTTGAGATTATCTCTTTGAGGAGGCCTTCCTGAAACTAAATTTTGTACAACTTGTGTTACTGATATTCCATGTTAGCATGAAATTGTCCATTTTTCTGTCTCCCCAATTGTAGGAAGTTCTTCAAGGGAAGGGACTGATCCTCGTTAATGTTTGCATGAATAGTGGTTGGAACTCAATAGAGCTTGGTTAAACTTAACATAGTCAAGGTGCAGAAGAGACCTGCAGGGTAGTTACAGATTTCCAAGAATACCAAGCGCTTTAGAAGTCAACAACCTCAGACTCAATGCCAAGAATTCCTTACATGATGTTCTTTAACAGATAGATCCTCTCCTGGCTTGGTAAAAGATTTCCAATACCAGAGAGGTTACTACTTTGAAAAGTAGCTGTTTCTAGATTAGACAACTCCAATTTACAATAATGACAAATAGCAATTAAAAGAGTTGTACTTTATATGAATATACATTAATTATCAGTTAGTCTTCACAATATCCTTAAGATTTAGGCACTAAATATTATTATCTTTATTTTACAGATAATGAGGCTGAATTTCAGAGAGGTTGAGTGACTTGCCCAAAGCCCCACAGCTAATTAGTGGCTGAGCCAGCATAAGAGTCCACCAGTATCTAACTTAAGAACTGGAATGCTTTGGCTTCATAGCTCACAACTTCCCCCCTTTTGTTATTGTTACAGAGCTATTTTTAATTACTTTCCTTTAAAAGCCCCACAGATCATTGGTTGCCATTAGAAATCATTTCTTTTCTTTTTTTTTTTTTCTTTTTTCTTTTTTTTGGGACAGAGTCTCCCTCTGTCACCCAGGCTGGAGTGCAATAGCATGATCTTGGCTCACTGCAGCCTCCACCCCTGGTTCAAGCAATTCTTCTGTCTCAGCCTATAAAGCATCTGGGATTACAGGCGCCTGCCACCACACCTGGCTCATTTTTCTGTATTTTTTGTAGAGATGGGGTTTCGCCATGTTGGTCAAGCTGATGTCAAACTCCTGACTTCAGGTGATCCTCCCGCCAGGGCCTCCCAAAGTGCTGGGATTACAGGCATGAGCCACCAGACCTGGCCTAGAAATTATTCTTGTTTTGTTCGTTTTCTTTAATATAGCGAGGAGAGACTCTGCAGTATGTGCTACCTATCGAGGCTTATGAGAACATCATTGTCTATCACACTGTTGCTGCATAGTAGTGGCATGAAAAGCACTCCCCAAAACAAATAGATTCTTAAGTTTATCCAGTAAAACTCGAATTTACATTTAACACTTCCTGTGTCTTGAATCTGAACTCCAAAGGGCTGCTTTTTGGTTTTTTGATAGAGTATTATAGTAGAGAAACTACTTGACCAAGGCTCCTAAGTCTGTCTGAGTAGCTGGAAACGTTTGGGTGAACTACACAACTCCAGGAATATAACCCTTTCAGCTGTCAAAAGGGGTAGCGGGAATCCATTTTCTACTAATCATCTGTGGTTGACATTGGAGTACAATGGACTATATATGAGAACATTCTTAACAATTGATGTATTAAAAATTATAACTTTTGCTTAGAAGAATTTATGGTATTAATGTTATCATCTTATGCAATATGATTTTTTCTGAGGACCTGTCATTTTGGAAACATAATTGATATTGACTCTCGTAACAATGACATAATGCTGAATACATATTCATTTGCATGAAGGAGATTGACAGTATTTGAATTTAGCAGGATCTGTCACAGACTTGAGCATTCTTTTCTCAGAGTTTTCTGATAGCAGAGGGTTAGGGAGCGATGTTTAGACATTTCCATTTTAAAATTATTTTATTGATTTATAGTAGGAGCAGTCTGGCCTTCCCTTTAATTCATACATTTCAAAGATTTTTCTTTGTGATAGAATGATGTGAAGCTATTATATATTCTGCCCAGAATGTCTCTCATCTGTGTCTTTAAAAAACGTTAAAGCACCATTGAACCAATTTTTACGGTACTATTAATCAGTGTAATCAGTATTAATACACTACTTTACCAGCTCAATGCCACTTGTCAGTAATATGACAGGGCGAATTTTACATTTTCTTCACAAAGGCTTTCATCTATTAGAAAAAGGAGATCAGGATTTTAATTGTTAGCAATCAGAAGCCTATGTGATTAAGACTGGCATTCTGAATAAGACATAGCACAGATTATGCTGAGAATATTTTTTATCCTTTACTAATTCTTTTATGAATTTGAATGTAGTCTTATTTACCTGAAACTTTAATTATAGACTCAAAGGAGAGTAATATGGTTATTAGAAATATAAGAATTTAATGTTAGAGTTAAAGGTTTTAGTGTAGTTCTGGCTGGCTTCTTTCTCTCTTCACATCTTGGCTTGCATGGTTCCAAAATCCTCAGCCTTCCTCAGTCCTCCAAATGAATGTTGTTGGCCCGTGTGGTGGCTCACACCTGTAATCTCGACACTCTGGAAGGCTGAGGTGGGTGGATCACTTGAGGTCAGGAGTTCACGATCAGCATGGCCAACATGGTGAAACCCTGTCTTTACTAAAAATACAAAAATTAGCCAGACATGGCAGTGGGCACCAGTAATCCCAGCTACTCAGGAGGCTGAGGCAGGAGAATAACTTGAACCTGGGAAGCAGAGGTTGCAGTGAGCTGGGATCATGCCACTGCACTTCAGCCTGGGCAACAGAGTGAGACTGTCTCTAAAGAAACAAAACAAACAAACAAAATGAATGAATGTTGTTGATTTGGTTTCTAAAATGCCCACCATTAAAGCTTGATTTCCTTAGGTTTAGAATTATTACATTTTTGTTTTGTTTTGTTTGCATCTTGCTCTGTCATCGAGGCTGGAATCCAGTGGTGCAATCATGGCTCACTGCAGCATCAATCTCCTTGGCTCCAGTGATCCTCCTGCCTTAATCTCCTGAGTAGTGGGGACTACAGGCATGTGCCAATAACACCAGACTAATTTTTTTTTTCTTGTAGAGATGGGGGTTTCACTATGTTGCTCAGGCTGGTCTTGAACTCTTGACCCCAAGCAGTTTTCCTGCTTCAACTCTCAAAGTGCTGGTATTACAGATGTGAGCCCTTTGCCTTGCCAGGTGTAGGATTATTATGAGCAAAGGTTTTCTCTTAAAATAGAAGTGATCCTTAGAGTAGCCACAAGTTAATTTATTTCTAGTGTTTACAAGCCAGCACAGTTTAGTTCTCACATGATTAATTCATTATTCAAAGTAGAGAACAGTACACTAAAGGAAAACTCAAATAAGTGCAGCATAGAAGGAGTGGTGGAGAGACGGCTAAAATAAAGGCCACTGCTCTTCAGGAGAGAAAGGAGTAAAGCCTTTCCTGGGATGAGAGTAGCTAAAGGGGCTAGGGAATGTGGCAAGATGGTGAAGAGTCTCTCTAGAGGGAGGCAGGCTGGGAGAAAACAGAGAAGGGCAGAAAGAAGTTCTGATTGCCCTGAAGATAATTATGGAGACTGCCTTCTACTGGAAACACTAACCTGTGTGTGATGCTTTTAACGACCAGAGGACCAAATAACTTGCTTAAAATCCTAGCTCTAGGGGCAGGTATTCACACTCAGATCACTCTACATACAGCCATAAGCTTAAACCCCATGCTTCACTGGCCCCGCTAAAGCTAAAGACTCAATGGATTATTTCAGTTTAGCACAGAGATAAAAGACAGAGATACAGAGGGAGAGAGGGATACATATGGAAGGGAAGAGAGACAGGAAGAAAGGGAAGCGGAGGGTGGGGATTAGAGAGAAACAGAGATAGAATTGAGTCATTCTTTGTTCCTTTCCCGATTAAAAAAAACTAGCGATGCTTAGAAAGTCAGTTTAACAAAGTATGGGTAATAAAAGCATCTTTTAATCATTTGCTGTTTGATATGGCATTTTTATTATTTTATCAGGGTGTACCATTTGATATATTTCTTAATATAATTAAAAAGTAAAATTAAGTAAACATCCTGTAATTTGGATGCTAGATTAAAAACCTAATTTCTAAGAAATTACAAAGTATGTGATGAGCTTCAAATGTAGTTGACAATGATAATGGCAGTTTTATCGTTTAAACATTTGAACTGGGCTTTGTGGGAAAAGTTAATATAAGACTGGGACGTTTTTCTCTGAATTATTTAATAACTGTCTCATCTGTACTTGTGACAACTCTGTCCTTCTGTTTTTACCGACCTGGATCTTGACTGAACCTCTGCTCTGTGTTAAAAAGTAAGCAAATTTTAATCAAGGTTGCTTATTCAGCTCACTGTAATGAAGAGTTATGCAAACTGTTTTGCCCACGTTTACAGATGTCTCCTTATATTAGGTACTTATAATAGTAGATATTTTGAAAAGATTTTTAAAATGTAATTTGTGGAAATGTTACATTAGCTAAACACTAAAAACTCTGTGGCTGTGTGTGTGTGTGTCACATATTTACATGCCAGAGAGGTACATTTATATTTTTCCCTAATTTATTCATTGAAAGTATATTATTTCTTGACACACTAAGGATACTGATATGCCAAATTCAGAGTTACTTACAAAAGCAAATATTATTATGCTATAACTGTTATATCTTTGAAATTAAAAACAAATAATATCCCAGGTATCACTTAAGTGTATTAGAATATAGATTTGACTGTTAGAGAAAGTCACCTATTAGTATGATGTTTTTACATTTTTTATTTTACATTTTTTAGCTAGCATTGGGAATCTTGTTAAAACATTATTGAAAATGCTTTTTAAATATATATGTATGTATTTATACAGTATATACATATGTGTTTATTTAATTAAACACATATTTAATTTTTATATATTATATAAATATATATTCATATTATTTATTATTTTCATTTTAATTTGTTGCACATTATTTATTTTGCAAGTTGCTTACTGCCCACCATTAACACTTTCTATATATGTTCTTATGTGTAAATAATGCTAGATCAAGTTCACAATTTGGACAATTTGAAAAGACATTCTTTTTTCTAAGTGAGGGATGATAATAATTAAAGACGGTATAATGTCATTGTTATATACTTTTTTCAGATTATAAACTGTTTTAGGTTATCTATAAGTTTTATTGTGCTCTGTGATATCTTACATAAAAGAATCAAAATTGGTGAAATAAGTTGCAAGGTGTGCATTTCACTCAGATGACTTTCTACTTCTTTGAATCTGTTTTTTAAATAAAATAGTGAAGTCATTTGTCCTAAAAATAATGTTAATAATTGATTTATCAAGTATAACTAAATATAGTATTAATTTGACTGATAAGATCATTAGGTGTGTTGGGTTTTTCGTAAATCTGAATTGGATCTTCATCTAAAATATGAATAATGAAATGGTCTGCCTAATTTTAATATTATCTTTTTAAAGTAAGTACAGTAAATAGTATAGGTCTATTTATTCGTTTTTAGTTTGGCCTTAATTTCAGATTGTTTCAAGGTAGAATAATTGACATCATTGAATGTTTTGTGCTATCTTAATGACTTTCTGCTCTTTAATATGATTACATTGTAGCAACCAATAATGTCCAAGGCTCTTAGGCATAGTGAAGAAGGGATATGAATGAACTAGATAGGAGAGAATATTTAAGGAAACATATTGTTAACTATTAAACTTGAAGTCTTTCACCATCCAGTGAAAAATGCTACTGAATGGAGGAAGGAAAAGTATAATTCGTGCAGTTTAATTAGATAGATTACCACACTGACTTTAGTGGAAGAAACTCCGATGAGAATTCATAGACCACAGCACCTTATTTCAGCATACTTAGCCATCAGTGTATTCTTTCTTCTTGTGCTTGACTGCATTTAATAGTCGTTTCTGATAGAGGAGAAGAGTGTGAAAGCTTTGTCAAGAACTATCCTTTCTAACCATGAGCATGCATCTACTTTGAAAACTACCTAGACAAGCCGCAAATGATAATGAGATTGATTAAGAGGATTTTGTGTGAAAGATACTAAAAATAAAACTGTTACAAATGAGCAAATAAACTTCTCTGACTTAGTCGAAGGACCAGTTTATATGCAATTTTAGATAACTGCAGTTTTAAATGACTATATTTATTAGTATGAATTTTAGAAAAAATATTAAAAGATGGAAACCAAAAAAGTTACACTTTATTGTTTTTCTTAGAGACTCTTCTCCTCCTCCTAGAGTTAGGTTCAATTACTTGTAAAGTCTGAAGTTTATCAACAATAGAATTTCACTAAGGCAAGAACTGGGAATTCTACAGAAGTTACCCTGGAGAATGATTTAATAAATTAATGAAAGGGTGTTAACTAATGCAAATGTTACAGTATTGGTGGATGTAAGTGCCTCCGTGTCAGGCAAAAATGATTGCGTTTGAATTCTTGTTGATAGAAGTAACATTCAGTTAGTATAAATATTGTACATGAAATGGATTTTCTTAGGCTGATGAATGCCTATTAATTTTATTGAGTGAATCAATAAAATACACAGTTGGTATTTTTAGGTGTAATTGGAAGAACTGCTTAGCACACTGTGGTGTTAGGCATAGCCCTAGCAACATCCTTAACTGATGCCCAGGAAGCACAGGACTTAGATTTCAGTGGCTTCTTGGCCCTTCCACCTGCATCCAGTCCAGCATTTTACAGGTCACATTCATGACATTCCTCAGGGCCAGCAAGTAAATATTTTTATACATTAATTTATTAAATCCCCACAGGAATGCTATGAGATAGATACTATAACTTCCATTTCTCAATATGAGGATTTTATGTTTGAATTTTCTTGTTCACATTTTTCTTGATGAATTACAAGTAACAGTTTTTAAAATCCATGTCCTAATGTTTAGGATATTTGCATTTTTATGTTTTATTATTAAGAGTACTGTCAATACCATGTTAAACAGACATGAGCATTGAGCATGTTGTTAGAGCAATTTCAGAGAAATCACTTCTTAAGTTATTTTTGTCAGGACAAGCCTAAGAATTGTATAAGATAAGTAATCCATCTATAAACTGATGAAGGGGTTATTTTTAAATCCAGACTAATTTAAGTTAGACTCTTACTTGACTTACAGTATTTCATGTTGGTTTGGGTTCATTTTTTTTACCTTCTCCTCATACATAAAAAGAATAAAAATTTTTGGCTTAAACAAGTTACTAAAGGTAAACATATGAAGAAAAAATAAGGACATTATTTTTCAATTTGCCAAAGAGTTAGCCTTAATTTTTAAAACTTTTATTTTGGGGTGTGTGTGTGTGTGTGTGTGTGTGTGTGTGTGTATATATATACATATATATATATACATATATATGTTAGTCCTAGATATGCAAGTGAGCATTTATATAACATATATATTATATAAATATATTTATATATATATTATATAAATGCTCACTTGCATATTTATTATTTAAATGTGTATGTATATATATATGTGTGTGTGTGTATATATATATGTATGTGTGTGTGTATATATATATATATATATATATGTTGGTCCTAGATATGCAAGTGAGCATTTATATAATATATATATTTACTCAGTTAGTATAATGATTATTCAGTTAGTATAATGATATAAATATATATAATTTATATAATATACATATTTATTCAGTTAGTATAATTCAGTTAGCAATATGTGTATATATATACATACACACACACACATATATACATATATACATAGGCTATATACATATATATGTGTATATGTATATATGTGTATATATGTATATGTGTGTACATATATACATGTATATATGTGTGTATATATATTTATATAACCTGTGTATATATGTATATATACATGTATATATGTCTGTATATATGTATATATTTTTATAACCTGTATATATGTATATATACACATATATATATATACCTATATGTACATGTATAAATATATTAATGCTCACTTGCATATCCTAGAACCAAAAGCCTAGTAGTCTACAAAAAATAAACACTTGGTTCTTTCAGAAGCAAAATCACAGATGGCTAAAAAATAAAAAAGAAAATTTACAGGATCTTTTGAAAGCTAATTACTTGACAATTTTTATATCATTCTTAATCTTGAAAGAGACAATAGATAAAACTCCATATTAAAGGTGGATATATAATACATAACCCCATAGCAATAGCAACAGAGCTGACATTGCCACAGTTTAGTTTAATCCTTATCACCTCGATGTGGTACACTGAGATCCTTGAAGCTGTGTCTTTTTTGTAAGACCATGCCTGTGTTCCTATAACAGTCGATAGTGAGAATAACAACAGCAATCCCACTTGCTTATTTTCCCTTTGTGTTTCAAGTGGTATTGAAAATATCCTCAGTCTTTTATTTTTTTCCCTCTGTCCTTTGGGCCTCCACATCCCTTTGGACCTCCACATCCCTTTGGACACCAACCTGCTTCAAAACTGCCATAGTGACTTGCTGTAATTGTTTATGTCAAAGTTAAGGGGAGTGTGGATTCTCTGTTTGTTGCAAGTATAAAAAAAGAAAATTTGAGTCTTCTTCCTCTTTTAGTTTAATAAATTGAAAGAAGAAAGCTCGAGCTTGTGCTTTTCCCTCATGGAACTATGATTATTTTAGAGTAGGTCATACTGTGGGACTTAAAACTCTGTAATTATAGCACTGGGCAGTTCTCTCGTAGTAATAATAGCATTTATATAACCTGTTTCATCTTCAAAGCATTTCATAAGCACTAATTAATCCTCACAACATGTCTGTGAGATAAGTATCATCATACCCATTTTACAGATGTGGAAATTGATGAGTATAAGCTAAGAGTCTTGCCATGGGCCATAGTGGGAAATCAGAGTCTAAAAGCAGGATGTGAACTTGGGAGTGGCCGACGCCTAAATCCTTTTCCATAGCCCTAATTTAGACTTCCTCCTTTTTCTTCCGCATCTCCCCATCTTTATTTCTTTCATTTTCTATATCCTGGAAAGGACTCTGGCATTTTTCCTTTCTGTCTTCCTTTTAGAGAGTAGTTTTTTTAACACTGCCCCCAGAAATAAATAAATCATCTTAGTATAATAACTTTAAAGACCTAATATGTCTAATCAGTATATAAATATTTCGGAAAGTCAGGAAATGAATTAGGCTTGGGTGCAAGAAAGGATTCCAAATTACATTTTGCCTAATAAATATTGCATCCGTAAACAGTAAAAGTAATGATAGTGATTAGTTAGCAGTACCAAATAAAATGTGCATTTAAAATGAACCTGACCGGGCGTTTTTTTGTCATACTGACTGATGTGTACACAGTTCATTCTTTGAAAAATCAAGGCGCTCATTTGAATTGTAAATTGCCAACATTGCAAATAGTAAATTGCAGTAGTCTTATTGTGCTGTGATGTGACAAATTACAAATGGAATATTGGCCAGGCTTCCATATCTTGCATTTCTCTTCCACTTGCTGCTGCTATCACCATTAATCTCCTTTGCAGAAGCTGTATGGCAAATTGTTCTGGACATGGAAAGGACATTAAGTTGCATTGTTGACAATTGCAGGACTCTGTGTGTCTTCTCTGACCTCTGACTTTTCTTATTGGTGTAATTCAGTACAGTGCTACTCCTTTTGGGTCCTGCTGTGTGTGGATATAAGGATTCTGGCATAGTTTATGCCTGACATTTCACTTAAATATTGTATTACGGTCAAGAATTTTGGCTGAAATGTGTCAAATATATCTTAAAGTGGAATGTGGTCATTTAAAATACATCCATTATCAGAGTCGTAAAATATATTAAGGATGAGTAGCTTTTTAGTTCGGCCTTTCATCTTAAAAATGAGGAACCTGAGATTGAATGCTGTTAATAATTAAGATTAGTTTTTGGATATAAGGCAGGCTATGTAAATGTCAGATCTGAAAAACAAGTGATTTCAAGTGGAATGCTTGACCTCTAAATCTAATTTTTTAATTAATGAGTTTTCATTTTAAAACACAAATAAATTATGGTTATAATTTTGGAAGTATGTCTACATAGAGAGGTTACTGTTTAAGGGTAAAAGTATTCTATTGCATTGGCATAACCAGTAAAAATTGGTTACAATAAAATAAGGAACAGTTATAGTTTCCTGTTCTTTATTGTTCACGGTGAAAGCATTAATGTGTATTGAGTGGAGGGTGGGGTTGAAAATTTTGCAATATGATGAAAAAGGAAGACAGATATTAAAAGGTACAGTAAGAAAACCTCCTAAGCCATCCCCATGTAACCAGTTCTCCCTGGACCTTCTTGGTAAAACTACCATCTGATGTCCACAGCATGCTGAGTACCTTCAGATAGTAGGCTTTGTTCTCTATTGTAACCCACGTTCACTTCTGCTACTATTAGTTGACTTGTACGTTCACCAAGAGTTGTTAGAAATTGTTCCAAACCTGTTATGGCATGTGAACTTATTAATACACTTATGTAAATAAATTAAATATTATTTAAGTGTATAAAATCTGAGAATGAAAAGAAAATTCTTCAATGACATGAAAATGAATGCTTCAGAAAGAAAGATTTAATAAAATTGTATCACTTGAAGTATCAAATTTGGTGTGGGTGAGATAATTGTAACAGATTGGGGAAGATCATAAGCATTTGAAAATTTTATTTTTAATTTTCATGGGCACATATGAGGTATATATATTTATGAGGGACATAAGGTGTTTTGATATGGCATGCAATGGAGAAATTTTAGAGAATCTATTAAGTGCACAGGTTTACATAAAAAAGACAACTGGTATGTTATTCAAAGTTTAGCCAAAATATGTATTTTATGTGTTTTGACATATAATTCATGAGCGAACAAAATAATTAATTTAAATCATATAATTGGTCATTAAAATGGTGATTATGGCATTTTTTATGATTCCCCACTTTGACTTTTTCAGTTAACTGACTACTGATCAGTCAACTGATAAGATGAATTCTGCAGTAATAGAAGATCAAGAAATGCTATTCTCAAGATGCAGGACTTGAACTCAGATCCGGAACAAGTAGACTTAATTAATTAACATTTATAGAACTCTCCACTTTAAATATACAAAATATACACTCTTATCAGTACCACATCACACCTATTTACAGGTTTAAATGAAATATTGGTTGGCTGCTTGTTAGTTATTTTCTTCCCTCGTTTTTTTTTTTTCATGTCTCTATTATTAAACACAATTACAGGCATACCCATTTTTAGACTGCATTCTAGCCCGGGCAATAAAGCATCACCCCTGTTCCCTCTCCCTCTTCCTCTTCCCCATTCCTCCTCTCCTTCATTCTTTTTTTTTTTTCTTTTTTATTCTTTTTCTTTCTTTCTTTCTCTCTTTCTTAAAAAAAAAAAAAAAAAAAAATTAGGTCATTTCCCAATACACTGCCATTCCTGGGCCTGGATGCTTGGGGAGGCACCTGATGCAAGCTTTAAGAAAAAAAAAGGAAAAAAAAAAGATCTTTATTCACTTCTTGAAGGATCCTTTTTATGTTTTTTAGAATAGAAAGTTCTAACTAAATTCTTCGTTGCTGGACTTACTCCATTTTATTGTGGTTTATTTATAGGAGGCACACAGAATCACCAATTATCAATTCGCTGTTTTGAGTATATTTTCTGTTAAAATATTGCTGATCTTTAATATATTTCTTAATATTTATCAATGTTGTACTACATTTTCTTACTTTTACTTACCCACTAGTTTTCTGATTTCACTATAACATTTGTGAATTCTCAGGGATTGTTGTTAAATGTGCCCATTGTACTGTTTTTCTATTTTGTACTAATGCATGTTAAGTTTTCTTCCATGATGAAATTTATAACCCAAGAGAAATAAAATCAGATTATGAATTCTAAATTCTAAGGAATGAGAAAATAACATGGAATAGAAGAGACATTGTGGTCAAGAGGTGGTGTGTGAAGTTTGAAGGTTCTGTTGCCAAACTATATGCAACTCTCATTCAAGAGAAAAACAATCTGCAAAGACTTTGAAAAATGAGAGAAACATGATTTTTAGGAGCAGGCTTTCAGATTCTTGATGATGGATCATGTAGACAGCAGAAATTATCCAGCAAAATCAGGATAATTCTTGAATCAGAGGCTGCACTCCAGCCTCGGTCTTGCAGGCTGGAGCAGCGGCATGATCTCAGCTCAAGGCAACCTCTGCCTCCTAGGCTTAAGCAATCCTACTACCTCAGCCTTCCAAGTAGCTGAGACTACAGGTGTGTGCCAGCATACCTGGCTAATGTGGGGGGATGATTTGTTTTTATTTTATTTTTTGTAGAGATGAGATTTTGCTATGTTGTCCAAGCTGGTCTCAAACCCATGGGCTCAAAGCAATCTGTCCTTCTCAGCCTCTCAAAGTGTTGGCTGTGCATACATGAGCCATTATTCCTGGCTACATTCATTATCTCAGTTTATCTACATTCAAGTTTGCTGATTCTTCCTTCTACCAATCCAAATTTGATTGATTTACTCTTCAACTACAGAATTTCCATTTGGTTCTTTTTGAATAATAAATAATAAAATCAGGAACTGGGTAGAGGATGGAACTAGACATAAAAGATTTAGAAATGGTGCAAAAATTAGATAGATAAATAGATTGAGTTAGAGTCCAGAAATTTCTTTTAAATCATTGAAAATTAGAATGAAATTGATCCTGAACCACTAACCATTCTTTGAAACCCTTGTTGCTACTTATAACCAATGAATCTATTATGCTGTGTTGGAGTCATCTCTTTGCTGATAAGTCTCCTGCACTAGTCTAGGGAAGGGTTCTTTGTTTCATATTGCTTATATTTCTAGGATCTGAGCCATTATAGGCTCTCAATAAATTAGCTGAATGCAGTAACAAATTAGAGAATTGTTTTTACAGCCTTACTTTTAGGTTGACTCAGTTTTAATATGATGTGACATTTTTAAACATCTTGGACTTACTGCATGTGATCTGTATTTTCCTTTCCCTGTGGTTTTCTTTGATATAGATATGCAAGATAAGTGAATAATTTACTTTTTTGATATTAGGTTGGCAATGTTGTTTTAAAAAGCACAACTATAGATTTAGAAGAACTGAGTTCAAACTATACATCTATAACCTCTTACTGGTTCAGTAGCCATTAGCAGGTTATTTGCATTTTCTGAATCTCAGTTTAATCATCAGTGAAATAGGAATTATCTTGTCTCTCAGTTTTTTAAAATATTACAATAGAAAATACTAAATTAGAATATTAGAAAACATACGGTATCTGGCAGATAGTATGTTCTCAGTAATTTTTTATTCTAAATATTGGTCACAGAAAAGTAATACATCTCAGAAGATACATTTGGAAGCTCATTTTTTATTTTCTGAAATTGAGGATTTGACACTCTCCACTTTCAGAAATTACTCATAATCATTTGGGTAGTTGGATTGCCTTTTCATGGCTTTCATATAGAAGGCAAAAAATGTCCAAAAATACTGAGAAGTACAAAATGGTGCTAGTAATGCAACTCATGAACATTTTCCAAATTTGCTACCAAAACAGTCGGTAAAATGTGCCGTTTCCACATCTTGTTCATAAAGGAAACAAAATAATACTTAATTATGTAATAACATACAGTATTAAATCCCCCTGGGAAAAGAGTTGGTTTTTAAATACTTTGAAAAGAAACTTTCAAGTTAGTGATTTACACAGTTAATTATAAACAACAAGACTTGTAATTAAGTGTTGCCATTTTGGGTGGAATTGGTTTCACCCATCACTAATCCGTCTGTCCTTGTCTTTGGCCTTTGAGAGATTACGGGAAAATGCACACGATGAAAAGTTTAACTTGTCAAGTATAAATTTAGATGCAAAGTCCAGAATATCAAACACCACAAGTGATAATTATCACCACCTGGAAATAATTTGTACTACTGAAGAATTCTCTCTTTCTGCTGATGGGGAGATTTTAACCTCATGATCACTCAGGCACTCCCTACAGTTTACAGTGATGTATCTTGTGGTTCATTCCCAGTAGTCAACATAGCACCAAGCAATTAGTAGAACACTAGAGGATAAGTGTTAGCTCTGTACAATGTGACTAAGATTAAACTGGGAGCAAATTAGAAGCAAGTATGATTGTCCAACTTTTAAGTTGCTCGAAGTCCAGCTCAGTTACCTATTAACATTCAGGTTTCTGCAAAGTCTGGATCTTTTGTTTTAAAAAAAATAAATAGAATTTTTAAACAGTTGAATTTCCTGGATTATAGTTTAGTATCTTAACATATATATTTTCTCCTAAGGAAAAAATTTATTATGGAGTCTTCAGACATGTCTTTTTTCTTTTTAATAGGAGACCAATTTGGGGCCCCCAAAGCATTATCAGAAGACAAGTTATTATAATAAATAACATGGAATTTAAATACATTTTGCATAGGCATCGACTTATGGGTTTTGTGTCAAAAATTGTTTGGATTTTCTGATGGCTTTTTATATGTAATTTTTTTTAGCTTTATTAAGTTTCTGTGGTTGTTTTTGAGATTTCTTTATAGTCCTATGTAGGTAAGAGTTGATTTTGAAATTTTGGCTGCTTCTGTTTAAGATTTGATTCTCGTTCTCAAACATTTACATGTATAATTTTGAGAACACATTTTATTTAACACAATATAGTAAACAGAATGAATCATAACTATGAACGTTTTCCAGAAGCATTTCTTAGATAAGTTTTTATAAAAAGAAAACAAAACAACATGTAAGATTTAGAGTGGAAGAATATACTTGTAGTTAAGTTCCTTGTTGATTTAAAAATTATATTTGGATTTATTTTGGCAGGGTGGGGGAAATCATCTAATAGAATAATTTTATCTAACCAGAGGGAAGAGACAGAGAGAGACTCAAATATGTGTGAACTCCCTCTGTTGCTCTGTAATAGCATTTTATTCATGATACATGATGTGATAGGAAATTTTTGCTAATCTGTTAAAACAAATGTAATTTTATCTGAAGGCAATTTATAACTTTATTGAAATAGAATATAATGAAAGAACCCCCTACATGGAAAATTCTGACCTTCAAGTTTATGTTAATATTTTTAAATTATTAAAACATTAAAGATATGTATATTTCTCACCACTAAGGGGGAAAAAAAACTTTAGCTATATTTAGTAAGTACTCACTGAAGTCCCAAACATTAGGATAAAATGCAGGGCCTAACTGAGTAAAGTATCAATTGGGATGAAGACAGTGAACAGGTTGGCAAATTAGCCAATTGGATTTATAGTAACTTTTATGTTAATTAGAGTAAAATGAGAACATGCAAAAGTAGTATTGGCAAAAATGAGGAGTTGTTTTAAAATTACATAAATGGCATTTTAGAATGCTGTGAAATACTACTTTTATGGTAATCTAGAATTTTAAAACAATTCCTTTTAAGTTTAGGATTAAATGAATTACATTATGTAAAAATAAATCTTTGTATTGTGTACCTGTATACAGTTGAATAATTTTGGTAACACATACCTTAGTGCTTTACACTAATTGGCTCATTAATTTTATATTTTGATTAATAATCAAATTTTATTATTGTACTATTCAGTAATAACAAATTATGTTATGATGTGAAAATGGTAGAGTTGAGTGTATTTATTTTTGTAATAGTGGGCAATGTAATCATCACTCATAAAATGAAATGTGGGACTTTTGAGCCTGAAATATTATTCATATTATAATGCTCTTCAGTTTTATGAATAGCAATGAGAGCTGAAGCACTAACTTTGACTGTTATCCAAAGTAGGTGAATAAAAAGGCTTGACTCTCATATAGGCTAAGTTTTTTATTTTAGATACCTTTTTAAAAGAACTTTTATTTTTCACCTTCTCTAACCTAAAGCATTCATTTTATAGAAGGCAGTAGAGGATGTTCCTATTGTATTTGTAACTTTAAAACTAGTGTTTATATTTTACCCAAATAATTAGTAAACTGGTAGTTGAAAAGGAAAGAATTATGTAATGCAGTTTTTTCTTCATATTCTTCTGCTGCTTGAGTCTCATACCAAAACAGTTTAGTGTCAGGTATTATTACCACTTTCTGAATATCACTGTTTTTGATGTGCTCAATGTACCTTGATCTTCCAAAAGGAAGAACAACAAGAAAGAGAATGAGTTTTGAGGAGTTGTCTTTTTTGTCTTTACATGACACAAAGCATGTGTGAAACATGTTTTATTTCTCAGCAGTCCTTTGCTATGTGTTATGATCCTTACTCCCCAAATATCATCACACTGGGGTGATCAGGGTATTAGGGTTACAGCTTCAATCCCCAGTGTGATGGTATTTTGGGATGGGGCTTTTGGGAGATAATCAGGGTTTAAGGTCATAAGGGTCCTGATCTGAAGGGGATTAGTGAGCTTATATGAAGAGACACCAGAGAGCTTGCTCTATCTCTCACTCCCTGGCACACAAAGTAGAGGTCATGTTAGTAGATGAGGAGAAGGTGGCCATCTGCAAGCCAGGAGGGACATCCTCACTAGAAACCTGGACTCCCAACCTTCAGAACTGTGAGAAAATTTATTTCTGTTGTTTAAGCCAACCAGTCTATGATATTTGGTCCTGACAGCCCAAGCAGACTAAGACACCATGTTGAGAGAGAATTTAAAGTGAAACTACTTTTAAGTTTGCACAGAATGTAACTACATTTGATATTTAAGGGGAAAAAGCAAGTGTAGAGTTTGTAGGAAACTTTTATGTTATTTAATCCGTGTAAACATTGTACCTTCTTGAGAGTTTGCATGCTTAAAATATTTAATTATAACTCACTCATGATTTTTTTTTTCGGTAATAAACAGATTAGATGTAGAAAGCAGGCCCCTTAAAATTTTGTCTTGTTCAGAATCAGAGCGTTCACATATGTAGTCCCTGTGTGGCAATACATACAGGTTTTACCCTAACTGACAATATTAGAAATATTGGGACTAGTTTTCCTACTGACCTTGATTCACCAGAGGGTGGTGGGAGAGAATTTAGGAGGTATTCTTATACAGTGTGGTGACCAACCTAGTCCATAATCTCACAACTAACACTGAATCTTCTGTTTTCAAGCCATTAAAAGTTTCTGGAATTTACTCTCATATTCCGGAATTCACCAGTGTTGCTCCAGTATGATATTCAGGCTCATATCTCATCAATCACTAATTCATCTTCTGCTTTACTTCTTTGGTTTAGACCCTGTTCTCTTTTGTAAACTCTCATAGTAGCTGCTGAACTTCTCTTCTTTCCTGAGAGTTTGTTGTCTCTAATCTATCCTCCACTCTGTCAACAGAGTAACCTATATGAAATCTGATAATGGTCCTCTTTGGCTCTTGAATAAAACCCTTCTCTGCCTTCTTATCCTCGTGTTACCCAAATCCCTTCATGTATTCACGACTCTTGTGATGCAGCCTCATCCCCTGAAATTCCCCTTTCACGTTGTGTAGACCAGTCAGATTTATTCATTTACTACTTAAAGATTTTGAGCACTTTTTTTTTTTTTTTTTTTTTTTTAGAGACGGAGTTTCACTCATGTTACCCAGGCTAGAGTGCAATGGCGCGATCTCGGCTCACCGCAACCTCCGCCTCCTGGGTTCAGGCAATTCTCCTGCCTCAGCCTCCTGAGTAGCTGGGATTACAGGCACGCACTACCATGCCCAGCTAATTTTTTGTATTTTTAGTAGAGACGGGGTTTCACCATGTTGACCGGGATGGTCTCGATCTCTTGACCTCGTGATCCACCCGCCTCGGCCTCCCTAAGTGCTGGGATTACAGGCTTGAGCCACCGCGGCCGGCCTTGAGCACTTTTTATGTCCAGGAATACCAAGATAATTAGCACACAGTACCCGAGTTATGAATGGTCTCAGTATGAATCATATTCATGCTTCAGAACTGAGCTCAACCCTTCAAGTCCAAAGGGAAATCTTCTCTCATTGGTCCTACTATTAGGGAATAGCACTGTCCTGTATACTAACTGATCTCTTTCTAAAATTGCACATTATAATTAGTTGTTTAGAGCTTTATCTCCCTTCTAGGCTCTGAGCTTGCAAGACAGGGACTATGTCCTATCCACATATTTCAGATGCCAAGCTTAGTGCCTGATTGAAGTAGTCCTTCAGTCAATATTTGTAGATTTTAATTTACTGCAATATGCCTGAAAAGTCTTTGGGTTGTAGATTCTTCATCTATTCTCTGACTTAAAGTTTTCATCAGTCGAATATTTGCTATACTATTTATCATGCTATTTGCCATGTATAGTAAAAATTACACTCTGATATAATTACATTTCTTGCTTAGATTAGGTAGACTTATTTGAGAAATGCTGAACCAATTATAGGTATTTTGAAAGGAAAATCATAGTGCAAATATGTATTTTCCAGGGTCTGATAATCTAATCTGTAGATCGTTTTGTATGTTCAGCGACTCCCCCAATATCTCTCTCTAAAAATATCATGGTATCTTGAGTGTCAGTAACCCTTCGACTTCTTTTTCTTCAGATATTCACAGGCATGCAGTCCCTCAGATTTCATCGTTTCTCACAACAACAGCCCCATACGACCAGCAACTCAGAAACCCTGATCTGTCACGACAACCTCCCATTCTTTCTTGTACCTTCTCCATTTCCTCCACCTTTCTGAAACAAGAGCCTGTTTCCATCAGATGTCTTCATGCTCTGGATTCCCTGTTATGCTTCCGCTTGTGCTTAGTGATCCCTTTCTAGCTTTCTGGTCTTTATTTGACTGCCTATGTTATTCCTCCTGAACAAGGCTCTTCACTTTTTTTTTTTTTTCCCAACCCTTCTCGGCTATGTATTCTAAACCCTTGCTCTTTGTAAGTAACATCTTTTATTTTGCCGCAAGGGCTTCCACAGCTTCCTCCCATTCCTAACAGGGAAACTCCACCTTCTTTCCTAACCTGGTCTTCTCTAATCCCTTTCATCTGTCCTTCTGACCTCCACACTAGTCTTTGATTTTCAGTCTTCCTTTCTACCAATCTATTTATTTCTGCACAAAAGCATATTAAATTATCCCCTACCTTCTTAATATTTTCCTCTAAAGGTTTTTTCTCTTCCTTCAGCTCATGGCCTAGAGCTGAAAAGTTCCTGCCAGGTTAGGGTCATAGTTAATGGACTCAACAGTAATCAACAAGTTACTTGAATTTGCTAGTCTGTCTAGCAGCCTGATTTGCAAACATTTTTTATTACAAGAATACTTTGACCATTTAATATTAATAGAAACTTCAGAACTAGCCAGTTTAATATTTTCAGCTTTCACGATTACTTCAGTCTGCCTGATCTTTCCTTCTTAAAATTTTTTAGGCACCTGTGTCATTCATTTTTGCAGCTATCTTGTTAATTCACAAAATTAACAAACCAAAAGTTCTTTAGAGACCTATTTGTTCTGACACAAAAATCACTTTACATATTCTTTACTGCAATTGACAGCCCTGACAAATGGTTATGTTTCTCTCATGTAGTTGCTACATTTACCTTAGTATTACTCCACATTTTCACCCTGGTTTGCCCACGTATCTAAGTTCAGTCAGGGTGGACTATTTTTGTCTTGCCTTACCCAAGATTATACACCTAACTTGTTTCCTCGTACTGATTAAGTGCTCTTTCTAGACCAGATCCCTAGATTACCTGCCTATTTTTCCCAAGAAGACTGCACATTCTACCATGGCTGGAACTTGTCTTCAACCAAGCCTCTTACTGTCTCTATATTTCCCAGATTACTGCTGAATCTGGGGGTCAACATTTACTAATTCATGTCATGATATTTATAAAATATCTAAAAAGAAAGTCTGTTAAAATAAATGTTTGTATATTCTTTATGGTGAAATATTATTATGACATTGAAAGTCAGGCCTTCAAAGAATAATTAATGACACAAAATAGCTTATGAGATTTATTAGAAGGCCTAAAGTACTAATAACATGAAAGTTGTTTTTTTTTTTTTTTTTTAAATAATTAAGTCCTTCAGATTGGGAAGAAAATATAGGAACCCATAAGCAGTCTCAGCTTTTGGTTACCCTATCTTTACCCCTTTCTCTCTGATGAACTTTTTCATTTAATACATCTCTGCCACTTTAATTTTTTAAAGATCTCCTCTACACAAAGCACCTTTATATTTCCCTTCTAGTTACCATTAGATGTCTGTTTTTAAGTGATTAGTATCCTGTGAATGTTAAGGAGCTGTGCTTTCTACATGCTGGTTTACTGGAAACTGAAAACTAGAGTTATCAAGTAACTATCTGGCATTGCTCTCTCATTTTCTATTTTTCTATTTTTATATAATTTTTTTATATTTTTCTGGTCAATGTAGTGGAAATTGTTGGCACAAAATAAGTAAATACACTGGAGACTTTCTGTAATGTAATACAGATTTTATGCTGTGGAAGCATCGTGTTTTGTGACACTAAGTGCTCAGTACATATTAGTTGTTATTATAACTAATTTCCTATTATAAAGGGATGCACAATAATCTTATAGTTATGTAAAAAGAGGGATGTATTAACTTTTTTCGCCTGAATTGCTCAGCTTGCAATTTATTATAGAGTTTAGTAAATAGCTTTGAGTTTTGCTTTCTTTGAAAGGTAGCATCAGTCTTTTGTGGTGCCTACTTAAGTTGCTTTGCTCTGCAGCAATTGCTTTTTAATGCTAAAATCAGAGATAACGTAAGCAAGAAGGAGAGCAGGCTAATTTAAAATTCTCCATTTGGGTTATATGAACAAGTAATTGATTATGCTTTGATCTTTCTGGTTTTACCTGTCCGTTGAAATCTAAGGTGGCTGGAAACAAAATTGTCCTCATTTCCTGGTAATGGATTAGAAAGGTTCTAATTTGGGGTGCCTTAAACAGATTCTGACACTTTGAGAATGGGTAACAGTGACCGTTTGATTTTTATTTAGAGGGAACAGTTTATCTCAACCCTACTAGCTGAAAGGAGATAATGTCAGCTGAAGTAAAATACCAGAATGGCTTCTTTTTATTACTGCTCAATTTTCCTGAGCATTTGGGGAGGTAAATATCTCTACATCTATTAACTGTACTTTTTAAAAGTTGACTTTTCTCCTCAGGACAATTTTCAAGTGGAGGTAGAATTGGCTGGTGAAAGAGACCTTTACCTCACAGTTTCAGTTTTATTATAAATTGCCCATTAGTGCATTAGAAATGAAGTGAAGGAGTGAGTAGAATTATAACTATTCTTTTATTCTTTTTGTTCTAATCCTGCCACTGAATTTTTCTTTTCTTTTTTTTTTAATATATGAACTCGTATGAAAGATGTTGAAGAAATTGAATACATTATTGGTTAAGTTGTCAGGAATAGAATGATCTTCAAATATTCATTTTTCTGATATCAAAACTGAACAAAGCCTCACACATATTTGGAGTTAAACTGTTTCACCTTGTACATTGAATATAATCTTGCACATCTAAAAAATAGCTGGTAATGTACTCATCTAAACGATGTCATCCTTTTGTGAAGCACATATTTTCTTGAGAGATTAGAGCTTAGAGAATAAAAATTAAGTGACTACTAAAACTTAATAGGAAGGCGGAGTCAGAATGAAAAAAATGGCTGAGGGCTGAAGTCTTTGTTTATGTCAGCTTACATAATCAACACCTTCTCTTTATCAAATTATTGAACACGTGAGTAATAACAATTTTATGATGAAATGTGATATCTTCTAGAGAGCTTGTATATAAATTGCACAGTCTTATGTTCCCAAAGGATGCTGGACCCTTGAAAGAAACACAGGATTATACACATTTTAGAGAGTGGCTAAGTAGCTGGAAAAATTTATAAAAGGAAGCTCACATCAGTGTATCTCTCCTAGAAATTAAACCATTTGGATTCTCGTTACTAAAAATTCTTTGGTAGGAGACCAAGTTTGAGTTATTGTTCAAAATTGGGCTACTGGCAGTGTTTCAAGGGTCAATTCTGTAATTAATCCTTATGTGACTATCTAATTTATTGCTAGTAGAAACAAATAGTCTGGTTCTTTGACACATAATTTAAGGCAGAACAGTCTGGGGCTTCCTTTTCTAATGTAATAGAACTAATGTTTTGTCTTTAGCACAGAGTTTATTGCCACTTCCTATGTAAGGCATGAATTTGTGATTTTTAACTATGATTTTGTTATTTTAAAATTTCCACTACTTAGGTATTCTTTCTCTCTCTCTTCTCTTGCTCTCTCAGAATTAAGTCCCTTTCTAATGTTTTTATTTTTGTCCAAATTATAGATGTATTATATTGTTGGGGAAAAAAAGAAAGAAAGAACAGATTTGGGATGCTAAAAGATAATAATAATACTTGTGTTTTTTTTTTTTTTAAATGTGTTACCTACCGGTTCAAATATGTTCAGGTTTTCGAAAACTAGACCCAAGTTGAGTCAATTCTAGTATTACCAGCATTACCGTAGTTTGAATAGATGACCCAGATCATTCTTTTCTTTTTTATTTTACCTTTTTTGAGATGGAGTCCCACTCTGTCACCTGGAGTGCAGTGGAGTGATTTTAGCTCACTGCAACCTCCACCTCCTGGGTTCAAGAGATTCTCCTGCCTCAGACTCTAGTTGCTGGGATTACAGGCATGCACTGCCATCCCTGAATAATCTTTGTATTTTTAGTAGAAATGGGTTTTACCATGTTAGCCAGGCTGGTCTTGAGACCTAGAACATTCTTAAGCATTTTACATGTTTTCATATTAGCCTAATTTATCTTGATGTTGAGTTCTTCCCTTCTTCTCACAGTGTAAAATATTTGCAAATAATTTATTGCTCAACATTATTTTTCAGCCTGTACTCTGCCAGTGGTATCACTACCATTTTAGGTGAAAGATTTGCTTAACACACCATCATTGTTGTTTTTAAAATTATTTTCATTGGTCATACCAAACAAGTGAAATCCTGTGTAGATTTCTACTACTTTCAACTCCTCCACATTTCAGCACTCTTTTTTAGAAATTTTTGTGATGTTGGAAATTTCCTATAATATGCACTGTCCAAGTATGACACCAAAATCCAGAGAATATGTGCTTTGCATCAGAGTTTTAGAAATAGCTTTGAAGACAATATAAAAAAATAAGTATTGCTGTTCCATTATCTTTTTGCATTCAGAAGTTTTGATTCTAACCACTCTCCCACACTACTAAGGTGTTAATGAAAATGAACACTATTGTTTTCAGGAATCTGTTAAATAATCAGATTGAGAATAGTTATTATCATTTTACATATTAACCCATAAAATATTAAACATATTCCTGTTGCTTTTTTCTGCTGCCGGTTCTACCACCACCATTTTTTTTAGGATGAAATATACACTGGCATACATGGTGTTTATGCATGTAATCTCCACAACAAATGTGGAATACTGAGTGAGCCTGTTATAGATAGAATAACAGCTTCTTTCCTGGCTTCTCTATACTATGGACAAATTCTTACTTTATCTGAATTTAGAAGTACTTGAAATTGCATTCAAATTCAACTTGTAGGGCATTGAATGAGTGACAGTTTTCTCTCATAGGTTTTCTGTATCTTATGAGAAATTTTACTATACAGTCCCTGTATGTACATAGGGAGAACGGATCTGCTTTCACTAAAGCCAGAAGATGCCAGAAGATCTAACTGTAAGATACTTTATTTCTGGTAAAATTGAAAGTTTTTTTGCTTTCCGGAGCTGCCTCTTATTCAGCCATCTTGGGATCCTCCCCCCTTGAAACCTTTTAAGCCTTTTGCCTTTCCCTTTCCTTAACAATTCTTATATATTTCTGTTAAGAGTAAAGCTTGCACTTAGTGGTATATTTTGGAATATGTTGGGATTCTCTGAGAACAATTTTTCTTTCTCCCTTAAATTTTGGATCTGATCTTGGAAAAACAAAATCAAAAGGTTTATCACAGGGGATTTGCGTGATTCAAATAGGATCAAAGTGCCTAGAAACAATAGCTTGGCTAATTGTTCATTGGAAGGACAATGCAGATGTTTAAATAAACATGGAAGTAACATGATTCCAATGAACTGTAGATGTTTCAGAATCAAGAACACAACAAAGACAACAAAAAACCAAAAACTCAAAGCATAGAAACTGATGGTGGTAAACCAAACCTGCTATCTGAATTCATTACAGAAGATAAAAAATAACCTTTTACTAATCTTTGCTGAGAACAGACTAAATGCTCTAAAACAATGTATTATTTTAACAGTTATTAAAAATATGTCTAATTTACATTAACATAATATGTAGTAGCAAATAATTTACATGCTCTTTTTTCTGTGATTCTATTTTATGAGTAAGTCTATCAACTTGCCAAAATTTCACACATGCCATTATTTCTTTTCAGGCTCATTATTTTCTGGTGTTATCAAACTAAGTCAGCTCTCAACTCTTACACAACTTGTACACACTCGAGTTTTATCTTTCACTATAACTTTTCATATTACAAAGCAACCAGACACTTTACTTTGAAAACTTCCTTAATAAAAAAAATTCCACTTGACAAACGAAGAACATATTCCATAGCTTGGTTACATAGTTGAACTTTTCTGCCCCATTGCTTGTATAAAGTATGAAGCACCCGTATGAGTTATAACAGAGAGAGCTAAGAGGTTGATATTTGAGATATGTCTGTCATTTACAGTCATTTTCACAGATATGCAAAGCTCATAAATGCCATCACACAGTCTCCTACGGTCATACTCATTGATATTACACTTTCTTAATGTGGGAAAAGGTACTTATATTATAAGGACTCAAAGATATAGCCATGCTGTAATTCTAATAGGTTAGTGATTAATTTGTCAATACCCTATTTTACTTAGAAATTCACCAGTTGACTAAAAATAATCCATTAAATTGACTCAATTATGTTTAACCTGACTAACCGCAGCACATAATTATTGTTGATATAAAAAAATTTTGGTTGAATTCATAGTTTTATGTCATTCTCAATGCTTTACGTTGTTAGAGAAATGCTAGCAGTAAACTTTTATAAGTTTATAGGTTTAGATTAATTAGTCTCTATGAAGACATTAAACCAAATTTTATTTAAAAAATAATCATAATCTTGGATTATACTTAATATTGGTAAAATCAGGGAAAGATATGTAATGTTTTCAAACAAAAATTATCAAAATTGTCATAGTAATTTAAATATTTACCTCAATTACATAAAACTGGTTTATATCCTTCTACAAAAATGCTCTGAGGTTGCATCTTCTATAAAGATTGTTATTTTTAAAATAAAGTATTAGGACATTTAAATTTTGAAAGTTCAGTAATTTATTTTTTATTTTTGGATTTCTGAGAACATTAAATGAATGTGGTTATTAATCTCCCTAAACAATCATAACAGAACTCATTATTAGAGATATTACTGTATAATTTATTAACACATTGTGGATATAGGAAAACATCTGACATTACAGTGAGAGATGAAGTTCTTTCTAAATTAAATAAACACAGAAACACAGAGAGCTTTCAGCTTCTACAACCCCAGCCTTGGTTCAAGAGTAAACAAACACAAACACTCACTGCTTTAAATGTGAATTTTTTTATTCTTTTTTTCCATGGGTATGAAATATGTTCTTGCACACACAAATCAATACAAGAAACTAACAAGATACAATCTCTGCTGCCTCTCATCCAATGGATACTAGAGAATCGTAGTTAGAGATCACCAAATGGTCAGCAGTAGGATTCACTATCATTGCCATCACCAACTAGGAATAACTTATTTGCTATGTGCACACCAGAAGAAGAACCAAACAAGTAGGCCAGGAACCAGAAATAGCAACAAACACAGGATAAGAAAGAGAAATAGAGGACTCTTATGGAAGGTAAAGTTCTCATATTATTATGTTCTATTGTTTTGGATTGACTCATGCGACCAAAGAAACGTGTGTCTTTGCTTAAATATTTCTAGTAGGTAAGTCACTTCTGGGAGGCATAAGAGTGAAACTTCCAAAACTGTCAAAGAATAGTTATGAAAAAGTTTGAAACATCACACATGTACAAACATAGAATAAACATATATTAAAATTTTAACTCATTAACAAGGAAAATAGTGAGATAGAAAAACTGCTTTAAAGTAAAATCACAGGAACGTGACATTCTGACGTTAATACTGTCCAATAAGGTAATGGAACATTAACCTTTGAGGTTATCATTTCTCTTTGAGAGAAATTTACTATGTAACTTCCCAGAGTCTAAAACTTTAATTAATAGTAAATAGCAAAGTCAAACACAAGTATATTCCCTTAGATAATTAAATAACCGTTTTGTGAGCCTGTCATATAGTCCCCAGTGTATATTAAAAGAACATGCCATCTACTTTTTATTTTTTGCCTCGTTTCCAAGTTTTGCATAATTTTTTGTAGCAGTGCTAACAGAAAAATGTTAGATGTCAACTTAAAAATATTCATGTTAAAATTAGTTTTTCAAAACCTACATAAATAATAAGTTTGACTACTGAGTAGATTATACTTGTCATTTAGTTCATCTCCCAGCAGGTTAAATGGCTTTACCAAGAATCTATAGCTAGTTATAGGGAGAAGAGCGGAAAGATAAATGAGGTGAGATGAGCCTGGAAAATACCCAGTTCTATGTTCTCTCTTTTTTCTGTACTTTCATTGCTCTTTAGTCTATTTCTTCTGATCTCTTAGGACAAAAAATGTATGTGTGTATGTACAGAGCATTCCTGGAACTTAGACCTAAGGATAATTGTCTTGAAACTGCTGACAGGATAAAAACCTCATATAATTAACACTGCCAATCACAATCAGGACATATATTAATGCTGTTTTTGAAAGGCGTTTCCATCTCGTCTGTTGATGAATTTGCAAAACAATTATGATTACATTGACAGTGAAGAGGTATGTATGTGAATGAGTGCCTAGAATCTAGGTGTGTATTTCCCTCTTTGCTGAGTTGAATATTTTAGATGGAATTTAATGGGAACTAGAAATGTCGTGAGTTACTGCCAAAATGTAGTCAACGAATTTTACAAAAAGCATTTCTTTAGAAGCGTATTTTAGATTGTTTTGTTTAGTAATTTATATTTTAGAATTTTGGAAAAACATTATGTTCGATATGATTGAGCTTTCTTTTCTTTTGAACTGTCGTAGAACTTTACTCTGTAATCTTATGTTTTCAGTAAATATAGACTTAAGCAAGACCTTTTTATTTATTTTGCTTAGTTTTTATTTCTTTTCATATTGTTATCAATGTTGTCTGCACCATGTGGGACAAAACCTTTTGAATTTGAGGTTACAGTACAGAAAATATTTTTATGTATCCTGAAATTTTTGTCCAAATAATTTAGCAGTTTTTTTGTTGGCACCACATCTATTGTGTATTAAATACATGGGAAATAAAACAAAATATACATAATTTAAAACTCCAGCTCTTAATTTTTTAATCCAATGATCATCTATTGAAATGGACTTAGAGCCACTAAATCAATTATGTTGAAAGAGAATCTTTTTATTAGGTTTTTATTTATTCCAACCCCTTAACTGGGACATGATTTCTAAAGGAAACATATTTCAAATTGACATAGTGGATTTCAAAATTAATTAAAAATTAATTTTAAAGGATTACTACATTGAGCACTTATGCTGGTAAATCCTTCCGGATAATTTTGTTAAGAAGTTATGCTCATCTGAAGGATGTGTTTCTATTTAGTTTTGCACAATGTATGCCTTTATAACTAAAATGTCATTTTTTAAATGACACATTTGCTTTTTCGTTTTTTTTCTCTTGTCCAATTTACTGTCCATGAAAATACTACTTAGAGTTAATAAGAACAATAAAAATAGCAGACAAAACAGTTCTAAAATATTACCTTTAAAAATAATACATTAAAGAAATTTTAATGGAATTTTCATCACAGGACTTTGCTGGACATGTGTAACTACTGCACATGTGTTAAAGAGGTCCTTTAGGAAAATGCATTGGAAAGTGTTTCATAATAGCACGTAAGATGGATAACCTTGACCAACATACTTTACACGTGACTGTTTATGAACATTTGATTTGCTGATGTGGTGTGAGAAGAAGTTTAAATTTGTGACAGTTTAGTTTGATGTTGGCAAAAAGCACTGCAGAGAAAGTAACACCTTTACTCTTCTAACCTCTTTTTTTAAGATGATCGAAGCTATGCCTTCAGAGTTTCTTTAACTCTAATAAATATATCCATTGTTCCTAATAATTTTCTCCATTTACACTAACATCTATAAGGGTTGATCCAGGTTTTGTGTAGCTGAAAGCTTGTCAAATTTGGAAGCTCCACTCTAGGAAAAATAATTCATAATTTTGGATATACCATTTGGCCAAAAATTAAAATTTGTATAGAATGAGAAAATAAGTCACAGTAAATTATGGAATTTAAAACTTTAACAAATACCATCATGAAAATCCAGAAAAATAGCATATGTGTTTATTATCTTTCTGATATCTCTATAATCTTTTTCTCTCACATTTTTATAGTTTTGTTCTTTGATCACCTAATCATATGTTGAGACTTTTGTAATAGTTTCTAGAAGGAGAATAGTTTCTGTTTTAGCCTGCAATAACAAAACATGTATTTTTTATTTTTGATATTACAGGATAGTTTCCTTTAGCTTTACAACTCATTATTGGTGTGTGATTTAAATTTATAGTATTGCCATTCAATATGGAAGCACTTCCCATCAGATTTCTTTCATATATAACTATAAGGTTTGATATATTTTCTGTAGGCTAACTTACGGATCTGTGCATTTTAAACCTTGTTGCTTTTCTATTACCAAGAATTGTGTATTGCTGGGCACTGTTGGAAAGTTTCTTCTTGGGATATGACCTCTGGCCATTCATTTTCCTGTCCTCACACCTGGTGGATATTTGGAAGCTTTTCCTACACCAGAGTGGCTTGCTGAATGATTCTTTTGGATCCAGTTTTAGTGTGGGTTCTTAAAAGTTTTACTACGCAGTTAGGCAATAATCAAAATTAACACAAATGCATTTATCAAACAAACCCTGTTAACCAGGAGTAAAAGTGTCAAACAGTACAACAATCAAGGCCATTCTTTGTCATGATCAAGAGCACAGAGTCTAGAGTCAAACTGACAAAGGTTTGAGATTGATGAAAGATTATCAGGTGACTTTTTGGTTCTCCTACGTAGTCTGGAAATCAGCATTTGGATCTTTAAACTTTAACATGGGTAGGATACCAAGCATGCTTTAAAGTTATTCTCTTTCCATGCAGAAAGACATAATTTTTAATATATCGTAACATTAATTCATACCATTAATCTGACTTTTTTTCCCTCTGCATATTAAATCATAGAAGCTTCTTTTCACAACAACTTTTGTTGTTGTAATGTTATCCTAATGTTGCTAATCCACAGAACTCTTATGACATCCTTTGGCATCGTCCCTCTCTTTCATTTTAATAATAACTGTTGTATAGAATTTCTATAAGGAAAGTTCTCAACTACCATGATCTTCTTATAATAATCATACTTTCTTCATAGAGTCATAGGAGACATGTCTAGTTAAAGTACCTTACTGAGAAGGTGTGTATTTATGCAAAGCTTTTGAGGGGCTTTTAAAAAGTGAAGCTTTCGCATGATTTGTATAAGAAAGTAATTAGGATATCTATCTAAATGATAATAACTCAATGAGTACAGATTGGCAATTCCACTTTGAAGATTATGGAAAGATACAGATTTTATGTTTTAAAACAATTTTTTAGGAATATCAAAGCAGAAATGTTCTAGATTTGGATGAACAATGATATATTTTGTTTAAAAAGCACGAAATTGCCCCAGATTACCTCTTCCATTAGCAATGTATATATCAAAAATGGTGGAAAATTATTTTTTTACCACTTATCTCTCCTTGCAAAAATAAGGATGCATTAGGACTTTCTTCCCTGCCCTTTACTTTTGTAGTTCTACTAACTGTTCACACAATTATTAAATATGTATAAGATTATATTATTATGTTTTTATTTAGTTGTTCAGTGATGTGGTGTTACATAAAAAGAACACTCGTTTGGGATCAAGCTTAACTGTGTTTTAGTCTGAGCCTCAGTGACCTTATTCATACTCCTTAACCTCTGTGAACTTCTGCTCCCTACACTCCAAATGGGACTAACTATACTACCTTGCCTACTTTTAAGTTTGCCATGAGGATCAAATGACAAAATGCATATGAAAATGACAAGCCAATGTGTCATTCTTGCAATTACCATCATTGGTTAGAAAGATACTGAGCAACAGTTAAACTTTTAAATCCTGTTTTACTTGTGTTTATTATTGATAGAGTTCTTTCTTCATAGGTTATAGCAGAGTTCTCAACAGCAGCGTTATTGATATTTTGGGCCAGATAATTCTTGGCTGTGAGGTTATCCTCTATGTTGTAGGATGTTTAGCATTATCTCTGGCCTCTACGCAACAGAAGCCAATAGCACCCCCCCCACAATATCCCTTGGCGGAGGCAGAATCACCATTGATTAAGAACTAGATTACCATACTGTCGAAAGTCTGAATCAGTTGATTCTAAACAGGCAAAAACAAAAACAACAACAACAACAACAACAAAAAGCTTTGGTTAAAGCAGGAAGCCATTTAAAAAGTGAATATACTAAGCATTTTACTGTAGTTGCATCATACAGAATATGTGGAAGTTCTTTTCCTGAAGTGGAAACCTTTTCTTTGAGTCAAGTCTTCTGACTGGAGTCTCACCTTCTTTTTTCCTAAAACAGTACTTTAATGTGTCTTTTTACACTTCATATTTCAGATTTTAACAGTTGAATGAAAACAAAAAGGCAAGTATGAAGTAATCTCATGGTAGAAGTCATTCAGATTTTGTAATGTTTCTCAATTTGTTGTATGTATCATCCATATATCGACTAATATTAATGTTGTGGCAACTCGTGCTTTTTGAGTGTTTCCAGAAATTTCAATATGATTTTCATTAAAAATGCCAATTTTTTTCACTCACATTGTGTGACATCAGGTTAAAAAGTTACTGACTTAAATTTCTTAGAAATATTGACTAGAAGAAAATATAACAATATAAAATTTAGAGGCGAGTATGAAATATATTTAAAACTCATTAATGAATACTTTAGGTTCATTTGCTTATTTGTACAAAGGAAGCTCGGGTAATTTCAGTACCTATGGAAAGATTTATACATTCTGTAATTAGATATTTTTTAATGCCTGCTGTGATAATTTTCGTAAAAATCTGTCTTAATGTAACATTGTTAACACATGGGTAATAACAAGTACTTACTGACTTTGTCTTCCTTTTCCCCCATTTTATACACAATTCGGTTAATGACTATAGATTCAGACAACAGTGGTATATGTGGTAGCTCATGCTGTGCACTAGTATGCTCAGTTTAATGATAGATTTTTTAAAAAGGATAATTGCAAAGTTTATTTGTCCTGCACAACATCACTGGGAATACTTTGCAAAGTTTTCAGGGAAGCAGAGAAAACCGAACTAAAGATAACGGCCTCAGACCCCAGATAGATTTTTACTGTCATGGATTTGTTAACAAAGTCAAAATAATGAGTAACTGACAAGGACTCTTTAAGGTCTACCCAGCTAAAATGAGCAGTCAGTATTTTACATATTTCACATGATAACTCATCTATCATATTTTACATGATAACTTAAGACCCTGTGGGTGCAGGTATGCATATTCTCTTTTATTACTTTAATAAATATTATAAAGCCACAACATGATTTAATTTTAGCTCATTACTAAACTGAGTATTAGGAGAGCATTTAGAATATAACTTCTTACAACTACAGAATATTTTTAAATGTATTATCAGTATGAAATACTTAGTCATCTATTTAAAAATATAAGTTTATTAATGGATTTACTCTGTCCCAGTTTAGGTCAGTTACCTTAAAAATATGTTCATTTGTCTGTTTTTATTAATGCTACATGCCAAACTAATGACATGTAAAGTCATAGAGAAAAGAGATTTAGCATTTGATTTAATTTATGTTTCATTGCAAAATGCACAGATTCGAGTAATCTCAGTTTCGTAAATTCTTTCCACATTAAATACTGAACTAATTCTGACTTTTTAACTATACTTGTTAACGTTACTGCATTAAGTTTTTGAATCTGTTTGGATGACTCCCAAAGAGAAGTTTAGTCTTTGAGAAAACCAGATCTCCTTTGCTTCCATGAAGATCTTAGTAATATTTAGGCAATAGAGAGTAATGAAAAGAGCTTGAACAGTGAATGTGTCTTTGTCTTCTAGCTATCATTCTCCCCAACGTATTCTGTGTGCCTGAGAAACTTACTTCATTTCTCATGAGTCCTCAACAAATTTTTCTTATACAGCATATGCCATCTTAATTATCTTAAGCATGTATGTGATCACCGCCAGAGGTTCCTTTCTAATCTTAGGCTGCAATGGTCTTTGTCATACAGGAAAAATGTTTTTAAAAACCATCAAAATGTATCCATTTTCCTACATTGGAATCGATATATGGCACTATAGAGATCTTGTGATGGTAGAAGTCATGTATTTGAACATGAGAATATTAATGACAGCTTGTAACCACAGTCATTCCTTATCGTATCCTAAGAAGTAAGTTTAGTTATTAAACTGTTTTTGTTTGTTTGTTTGTTTTGCTATGTCTTGAGTTTATTTGAAGGGTTGAAGTATTTGGAATTGTGTCACGGCATAGTTCACTGCAAAATTAAATTAATTTATATGAATGAGATATGGCATCAGTATGGTAAATTCATTTCATTGTTCAAAATACCTTTTGCGTGTAAGATTTAGTTCTATTAATAATTCAAGAAAATTTAAAAAATAATTCATTATACATAAAAAAAAAACTACTAAAAATGCAAACATCTTGGGATAGACCATGGGGTAAGAAAGAAAGGAGAATGTGTGTTTTATACTTAATTATATGCTCTTATCTAATAAAATAAATATATGCTTTTAGCTAATAAAAGAGGTATAGTGATATTATTCCCATTTTTCAGTTAACGAAATGGAGACATAGAGTAATTATGAAACATGACACAGCTGACAAGTGACAGAGCCATGATTCAACTCAGTGTAGCTCAGAAATCCCCTCATTACTGTGTTACACTGACTCTCAACTAAAACTAGTTCAGGGAATAGGCTTATAGGGTGTTTAAAGTAGTCAGTTTTTGAACATAGGGCCATGTCTTTGTTATTCTTTCTGTCTAAAGTGAATATTGTTCTTAGAAATCAAAGAAGAGAATATCTTAGAGAAGGGAGTAGATTCTCTCAGTCATTGGGAGAATAGACTCAAATATGCCTTGCAATAGGTGTTGTTAGATAAAATGTCTCAGGTTGTGTATCACACTTGACCTACTATGATGCAATGACATTCTTTAACTTAGACATCGTGTGAATACTCCTTGTGTTCACTAAGAGGACGTATAGGCTTTTGTTACCTAGGTCATAACAGAGAAGCCTTTGTGTACCCTAATCTGACTCTGTAGCTACAATTACATATCATTTTTATTTCTTTCACCCAGCTCTTTGTACATACAACTTAAATATATATATATATATATATATATATATATATATATATATATATATATACACATATATATATATAATATATATATCTTATTATTATATATATATTATATATATATATGTATATATATAATATACATATATCTCACAGGACACTGTCATCAGAAGTCACCAATAATACAGGAGTGTGCCATTGAGAGGATTAGGAGACTCCAATTTCTGATATGAAAGGTGAACTATAAGAAAACCAGAAATGGTTTTCTGGCCCAAGAGTTCACAAACCTTTTCTATAGTAAATGCTTTAGTTTTTGAGTCACATGGTATCTCTGAACTCAACTGCGACATTGTAGCATGAATGTAGCCATACATAACAAGTAAATGAATGGGTGTTACTGGTATTCAATAAAACTTTTCTTACAATATAGACATTGGCTGTATATGATCTAGCAACCATAATTTACCAACCTTTGCTCTGTTAAGTAAAAGCCTTTAGAATGGATAGAAATAAGATGGACGTAGCTCACACAACAAAGCACTTCTTGTCTATTTATTTTCTTCACAAGAAGTCTAAGGTATGAGCACCTAATTGCAAACTACACCAAGTTCACAAAGGAGATCATAATGTAAATAATGGAAGAACAAAATATGGTACTTAAAAATGGTTACCAAAAATAGAAGTTTGTGGGAATATGGTGCAACAAGAAAACACCAATCATTCTCCCGTATGCTGCAGTTTGGGATTTTGTTGACATTGGCATTTCATCTTTATTACATGGATTTAAGACAACTGAATTCATGTTAGTTACATGATATTTACAAAAGTTTAATTTAATTTCTGTTCAAATACTTAATATTATGAGTTCCTGCCTACATTTCAAATATTCCCAAAAGTATGGAAGTAAGATAACAGGCAAACTGAAACAATCTTTTTTGAAAATATTTTTGTAGCAGGTTTCTGTAAGAAAGTGTGAGTACAAGTGTTTACATTTTATGTTGTTAGATTCACCACTAGATTATGACTATCTTAAGAACAGGTCCCATGCCTTATTCATTTTTTTTTTTGTCATTGTCATTCCCCATAATAATACTTGGGACAAAATAGTTAAAAGTTTTTGGAGATGAAATAGTAAGTATAGTTCTCCTGTATATGGATATGTTTTTTCTGCAATAGTAAACCGATCCCATTAAGACATACAGTTAAGACATATTTTTGTAGGCAAGTATACAGTAGTCTTACTTGACTATGTATTTATGGAATTCAATATTTGCACACACAAACTTTGATGGAATAAGTTTTCACAAAAATCTAGGGGTATAATAGATAATGCCAAATAAATAAATGTTCATATATATAGTAGTTAGTTGGTGGTGGAGACAGATAAAATATATAGTATTTTCTGGCCAAAAATATGTGATTCATTGAACTTTTTCACTCATGAACATGACTATTTTAGCTCAAAAGAAAAAAAACAACATAATTTTCTATTTTTCACATTCATTTTAGAGGGAAGAATGATATAGTTATTTCTAGAAATAGTTGTCTTAAGAACAATGAATTTCTTCTCTTTATAATAGGGTCCATTTTAGATTATGTTCATTTATGTCAAATTCATGAAGAGACAGGCGAAGCTTTGAATTTAGTGTCTGCAGATTTTCATTTTCATTTTCAAAACAAACTATTTCCTAAGGAATGCAGATTTTTTTTAAGGGCAACTAAAATCTAAAAAAAATGTTCTCCTTTTTTGTCCTCTTATTGCTTAAAAAAGTACGTGAACATACTGTTTTTAAATTTAGGCTTTTAAAAAATTGTCCTCATGCTGAGTTCTTGTTTGCCAAGTTTCAGCTTGGAGAGAATCTTTATAGCTTTTATAAAACCCTGAAAATAGAAAATTTTAAATGGAAATCCTTACACACCCTTAGTGACGGCCACAAATCTTGCCACTTTTTGAGAATGAAGGTAATTTTTTAGTATTTAAGGATGGTAGCAACAAGTTGATGTGATAGTTTCTAAAGGGCAGAGCTTTTGTTTAGTTGTGTGTTAGATATGTTACACTGGTTTATCATATTAAGATTTAGCTGTATGTTCATACATTTTGTATGTGCTATAACAATTTTAAATTTTAGAGTGCATTTGTCCTCCACCAAATATAGTTTATATGTAGAAGCATGTTTTATCCATCTTTTTGACATGTCACCTATTATTTAACTTGACTAATGATTTAACTGGCAAGTGATTCACCTTGGAAGTTAGATTTGCTGAAGTTGAATAAGCTGTTGTCCTCTCATTTTTATCAAGGGTCAGTTGCCCTTTGGGAAACCCAGAATATGTCAGATCTTTGTCAGGTTCCAACTCTGTCATGGGGACTAGAACCACAGGTGTCACTTCCAAAATTGATAACTTGTTATACTGCAACCAGAGTCAATTTTAGACCGGGAACAGAAAGAAAAAGATTGGAAATGATTGAAGCTTTGGGCACAGAGAAAGGGCAGTGTTGGGAAGAGAGTGAATGACATAGACAACCAATAGCAGGGAGTTGGTCATTTTTTCATGCACCAAAACAAAATTGAAGAAGGACTGCTGACCAAAGGCCAATAAAGTGCACACATATAATTCCGGTTAGATTGTCTCCTAAGAAGAATATTTCTCAGCAGTAATATGTATTTATTTTGAGCAATATCTGATCATACAGCATTTTAGTAAAGTAGAAAATTTATAGACATCTACTAAAATTTATTCTAGCAGATAATCCACATTGAAAGAGGCAAAAGTTCGTATTTTACCTAGAACCTGTCTGTGGCTCCTTTTCTCCACCAGAAAGACAATAATTTCATATTTGGCAAAAGGTAATGCTTTTTAAGTTCTTGACATGTATACTCGCTGGAAGAAGTGACCTAAAAGGAGAACCAAATAGTTTGATAAAGGACAACTGTAAAGGGCAAACAGACAAACAAAAGTCTGTAAGACTAATAGTCCTTGAGACAAGCACATGAATGAGTGATGAAATATTGCTTTACTACATCCTGAAAATTCTTCACATTTATTTCTTCAGTTGAATGAAGCTTTCTAACATCTGTGTCTGGAAGTAATTCTGATAACCTTGACATTCAAAATGGAGATAAAGGATAGATAGCTTCCCACAAAATGCTTCAGTATGGCAAGAGGAATTATCTAATATTGATAAATAAAGCAACGTGACATCTGTGTTGAATTCCAAATTGACTTGTTGAGCTGTGTAAAAAGGTAAAAGAAGGTGCTTGTTTTAAAGATGTGAAATACATTGGGAAAAGCCAAGGTCAAAGATGAAGCATAACTCAATGCCAAAGAGTTTCAATCTTAATGAAAATCTCTTTCAATAAGAAATTGACAATTGAGAAACAGTGTCATTGTTAGAAGTTCAACATTCTTTTGGGGATCTAATAGACAAATCCCCAGAGAGCTGACTTGTATTAATAGATAGCTTAAAATTTATAGTTTAGGAAGAACAGACTAATAGTTTTTGGAGTAAAGCCTGAATTATAGAGGGATGACCTGAGCCCTGGCGTGAGTGATCAATCAGTTGAGTGTCTGCAACTGCACAATTTTAAGAACTCTTAAAAGGTTCTTTGACCACTGAAAATGCATTATAAAGAATAAGTCCATGACCAGCCAAGTCTGGAATATATGTTTGTATTGCTATACAGATCCACTGTTTATTTAAAAAGTAAAGTAAAAGGTATGACACAGGTTGCTTTGCTGCCATGGATGATTGAATTGAACTTTGAAGGATAAGTGGGATGTCCTGGGTAAAATGTGGATGCTGGAGGAGGATACACAGAGGCTAATTTGAATCCATGAGATTTTTCCATTAAGGAAATAGAGTTGGAATTAAAGACGTAAAAATCTTGAATACCAAGCTAAGAATTTGAATTTAACTTGTTATTCAGGGTGCAGCCATTGACGTTTTCAAATGAGAAAAATGCTTCATGCAGATTAGTTATACTGCAATATTGGCAGGAAAGGTAGAGATCAGTGGGAAAAGACCTCTGGAAACCTGTTGAACAGTGAGTACTTCCAGGGTAAAGCTACAGCAGGCAGGACAGCAGAGTGGTGGCCTAGGCACTGTATATAAAAGCAAAGATGAGACACAGATGGAAGGAAAATTCCTAGGGTCCCGTGAGACACTGGATATTGAGTGAGAGATAATTCAAAGAATGAAGAGTCACTGATGTCTCGAGCTCAACTTACTAGGACATCAACGGGTTCCTTATTTGTTTTCTGTAACTCTCAAAGTGGATCAACTTCTTTCAAACTTCTCTAGTGGAAATTCTGTTTTGGTTACTTTTCGTCTCTGAAAATGATAAGAACAGTAATTAGCCATGAAGGAACCACTTACTGCATTGCAGATGATTAGACAATTGACAATACCAACAAAAATTGAATTGGATTCTTTAGGTTTAATATTTAGCCTAAACTAGCATATTTCACCTGCTCTGTGCCACGCTCACTGCTGATTCCTGAGATATTCACTGAACCCTTCCCCACACTTGGCAGTGAGTTCCTTGATGACAGGTATTTATTTTTTATCTGTCTCCATAACCTCAGCTCTTAATTCCATTCGTAGCACTTAACAGATGTTCTATATATGATAATTAAACGATAGAAGCCTAGTGTGATTTTCCAGCTTTGCCTGGAATAGGTCCTGCTCCAATAGGAACTCCTCTACCTCTTTAAAGAGATAAAATAAGGAGTTCGGCTTCAGGGAAAACACCTTGTAGATTCCATTTATCATTACTTTTCTAGGTTGTTGTCATACAGTGAAAAAAAAAAAAAAAGCTGACACATTTCTTTCCAGCCTTACACAGTAACACAGTATAAGGAGCCATAGAGAGGAATTTTAAGGTAGGAGGGGAGTATTTGATTGTTCAATATTTTTGTTTAATTCAGGAGAAGGAAAGCCCCAAATGCTACCTAAACATAAACTCACAATTCAAAACATTTTAGAAATTATCTGGCAACTTTACATAGAGTCCAAGTATTTCCAGGTTATGCTGAAAGATGCCTCGAAGTTTAAGTACCCCCAGGGAAAGCATATCAAAGGTTAGAGACCATTTAGACTCACTTCCAAAAGGATCTGGCCTCAGAGTTTTGCAGTAGTGAGCAAAAATTCTAGAAAGGTCTAGGTTCAGAAACCATAGCAAAGTTGCAAGAAAAAGGTTTCCTAGCTTCTGTTTCTTATGCCATTCAATAAGATTTAGAAGGAAATGCAGCCAAATTTAATGGTCGTTACCTGATGAAAAACAGACATCCTTTGGATTATCCTCAAGCAGAACTGAACAGAACTAAATGCAATTAGAAGAATCCACGGAGGCCAAGTTGATTGAGGAAAGCAAATGGATACAAAATATAAGTTCACTATGTTAGGTAACTCAAGTGCTTTCAACTTGGTGTTATAAGTGAGGCATTAGAGAAATTTACTTTACTCAGCTGAGGACAGTACCACGACAATATTTGACAGGAGGTATAGAGAATTTTTATTTCAGTCAGCTCTAAAAAGAATGGTGAAATTCTTGAAGCTGTGTTTGATGATTCTCTATTAATATTCTTTGTTCAGTCTTTAAAATGGCATTTATTTCTCAAAGGAAAATTTTGACATCGCTATTGATTCCATTGCATTTGTGATATACATCTGGTTTTATATTTGAAGTGAAAAATTCTTTGTATGTCTTTGTAGTAAATACAGATTTAGTTCTCATTGTGAACCATGCAGTAATTTCTACATGAACTGAATTTCTACATCCACTGGGCATATTGGCTTAATTTAAATAAATATGTTAAGATGGTCGTTACTATTCAAGAGAAGCCAATGTTTTGCTTTTTTTAAATTGTAAACAGGGAAGTTGTTAGCATTTTTTTCAAGGAACAAAGAACAAAAAATATCTTGATAAGAACTTGTTTCTGGAAAGCTAGATTAGCTCTTCTCTGCACACCAATCATGGGATGACAGTACAATTTAGTGACTTAAGCAGTACATTAGGATTCTCAGCGTAGGCAGGAGCTTCACCCTCGGGCCAGACCTATATAGTAGTTGTAAGAAAATGATTTATGTGTTGTAATAAATGTTACTTCTCAATCTGTTTGCTTGTTCAATGGTTGAGGTCCCAAAAGAAAAGGTCTATCTCAAATTAGGACTGGCATGTATTATCTGTCAACTTTATATAGTACCGTAAAAGTCATTCAGCTGACAGTAATATTAGGGGAATGTTTTATAGATTTTTGTACTGTGTGAAGCTTTGTATGGGTGACGAGAGCCTTTGGGTCTGTGGTGCTCTGTGGTCCGGGATAAAGTTGCGTGTAGATGAGTTGTTTCTGTGCTTCTCTGTAAATGAACATCTGGCTCACATATTGATTCCATGTGTGAAAATGAGATCAACCCTTATAATGACCAGAGTCAATCAGGCTTCAGCCGAGGACTAACGTACACTGGTCTTGATTTGTTAGACAACCAGAATTGGCAGCACCTTGCATAATTTGGCACCAATTGACAAAGATTAGGCTGTTTGGGGGCCTGGATGGTTATTAATTTGAAACCCCCCTTAAATATTTTGCAGAGTAAAATCAGCTGTAACTTATTTGTTCCAGCCCCCTTCTTCTCATATGAGCCCTAATTGTTTTAGACAAACGAGCGAGCTTGCAGCCTGTTCACTTTACGCAGGAAGACATGAATTCTTTGATCCATACAATATTCTTTAGCTCAACCTCGGAGCTATTTACTGAGGAGATTTATTTGCAGACAGACAGTAGAACAGTTCTTTGTGAATAGAAATGAGTACCGCTTCTATGTGTTTTCAGCTCAAGTTTCTGCTACTTATTGTAAGGGAGATGAAACTGAGCCATTTTTATTTTTAACCCAAATCATTCTATTTTAAATATAGTTTTAAAAACTGGAATGAATTAGACTCTCAACCTTTTTGTTTTTTCCTCATAGGTTATATTTAATAGAGCAGAGATTGAACTCAGAGAATACCAAATACAATTTCTTATTTTGTGATTTGTGTAACCATGAAGAAAACCTTGCGAGATTTAAAAATGGAACAGGTGTTGATTGTAGACATTTTACAAATGTTTCTCACTCCTTAATTCCAAACACAAATAAAACTACCTGTGTTGTATGAATGCTGGTTAGTTCAAGAAAAGCAATAGCTGTAATCATCAAAAGGTACTTTTAAAAATTATTACTGACAAGTAGTTTTAAAGATATAGACTCATTTACTTTGAATTTAACTAGTAATATTTAGGTACATATCTAAACCAATATTTAATTTTTTTCTCCAATTAAATGAGAGTTGTTTGAACAGTCTAAATGCTTCACATATATGCACCAAGCAATGTAATAGTAACAATAACAAAACAGTTCTATAACTATGTTTTTTTTTATAATACCATAAGACATGAATTCCATTAAGACTATTTGATTTCTGCTTACCACAGAAGAGGAAAAATGAGTTTGATCAACAAAATCAGTTCTAGATATGGTTTTCAATTCTCAATTAAATTTGACAATGAATTACTCAAATATAGTCATTTCAGAACATAATTTGCTGGACTTCTTGATAACCAGTATATGAAAAGTCACTCCCCTGTTTTTATTTTTTCCTGCATGTTTTTTACCCCATTTTTCCCCTACAGATTTGAAAGTTGTACTTAAAAGTGTGTTTCTTTAGGAAAAAAATTTCAGAATCTTCTGATTGTATGCCCTGGTCTCTTAGGTCATTAACATTATTTATAGAATTATTTCCTTTATATTTCTTCTAATTTAATTTTTCCAATAACTTTTAGAAACCTTTGAGTAGCATCATATAAATCTTTGTAGTTTATTAACAAGATAGTTTTCATTGCAAATAAATATATTTTGACTCCAGAAGAAATAATGGTAATTAAATGTTTTATTTTCCAAAATATGTTTTTAAGTTATAGATTAATATTGACTTTCAAAGCCATTATAGCTTTGAAGTTTTTCCCCTTCTACCCATATACAACTTTCGAAATTAGGAGATATAACTTTTAAAGGAAAGCATTTCAAACACTTAAACACACACATTAAGAAAAGAAAATTGTAAGCTTTTAAGTCTAAACATTCATTCCATCTATACATCCTACATTTTCTGTCTTTCAAATTGCCACCAGAAGTCTTAGGACCTGACTTTGGTAAACAAAAATCTCATGAGCTGTGCCAAATGCTTTACAAGATCATTTTGCAAAAATTGTGAGTAAATACATTGGAACCAAATGCATTCCTCTAGTGGTTAGGTTATTTGTTATTTGTAAAAATTAAAAGGGTTAGAAGAAAGTTTTAGAGAAAGAATGCTATATATAAGTAGAAATTGGTAAACCAGAAGGCTTTATAATTTCTGATCATTCAATGACAAAGTCACACATAACACTATTACATAAGGTATACTATAAAGGTGTTATGTGACAGTTTAAAAACTAGTGAAGTGTGTGGTTGCCTCAAACATGAAAAAAATTTAGCACATGGGGTTTTGCATCTCATTATTAGCCACAGGGAAGAATTCTTGTATATTAAAAATATTACCACTGTGATTTCAAAAGTAAGATCAAGTACTCTTATTGGAAGGTGTGATAATTTACTGTCTTGTCCAAACTGTAAGTAAAACCATGTTAACATACCCAGTACTTAACCATGGATTTTGTTATATTTCAAACATGGTGTAGACACCTTTATATTTCACAAGATACTTCTTTAGTTGTATTTTATGTACATTTGTTAATTTGGTATAATTCTTTCATTGAAATCATCAATAAATACTGATTGATAATGACAACATTCAGAGAATTCTACCAGATTCTACAGAGAGCTAGGAAAGGACTGTCTTTTATTTATTTCACTCTTATTTATACAAGTGTTTGTTTGATGTGATATGTTTTTAACCAGAATGACAGATGATGTGGTTTTCTGTATGAATCTGAAGATATATATGCTGTGTCTGATAAAAATGCCAACCAAAGTCCTTCCCATGGCTGCTATGCATTAAAATAAAATGTTAGCCTGTGATGATGGTGTTACAGTGAGATATTTTCTTATACCTAAACAAGAGTTTTCATTTTATTTTCTTTATGACATAATCTTAATATATTTTAACTAGCAAGTTACAGAATGAATCCTTCTTGTTAAAGGTCATATATTTTCAAAAGCAACAACCTTTGTGGATTTCAGAATAAATATACCTAACATTATTATTTCATGGAAAGTGACTCAAAGCTATCAAATTAACTCATAATCACATGGCCTGACTTATAACTATTTCTTTTAACAAGATTATTGAACCTGCTTATTCTACCACTAACAAAAAACAAACAAACAGAAAAAGCAAACACACATACACAAGTGTGGTTAAAGGTAGGGTAGGGCAAGGGCCAGTTCTCAGTTGGGTACATTAGGTTGTGTGCATGAGGGCAATGACTGATATAAATTAAAACAAATAAGTCATGTTTTAATTTCAGGGGAGTTGTGAATTCTCTGAAATAATCTGAACTTTATTTTTTGGGCAGCAAGAATCACAGCTCCCAATCTTTGTTCCAGGCATGTACCATTCTATAATTGATTTACAAAAACTTTGTGGACAATGATTGCTGTTAAAGTAGTCCCTCAAACACTCTAGAGATTCTGTACTCATCATGCCTAGCTCTCATTCCCCTTGTCCTTGGGCACCTATGCCCTGTCTGTAATCCTTCTTCCTACAAGACAGGCTAAAAACAGACTAAATAATATATATTTTAAATAGTCTAAGTAAGATGTAATACAGTTCTGAAGTTGGAGCGTTGTAGTGGAATTGAAGCCTCAGCACTTGGTAACGAATTGGATGCCAGCAGGAAATGAGACGGGTTTGGAGAATAAAACAAGAATACAGGGAAGTTAACCTGCTTTCACAAGACTGTAAGCAAGTTGTATGGGAAGTATGTAGAGCACAGTTGAGCAATCTAATGAAATGCACATTTGGAGATTTTACACATGCCCTTTGAAAAATATGTAAGTTATTGTCTATAATAATAAAATTGCATAATTTTCATTCACAGTCACAGTGATACCATATAAGGGAATAGCATGGTTTTCAATACGGTAACAATTTGCTGTTTGAATTATACCATTACCATATTAAGAAAGGAATGTTCATTCTATTGTATCAACTCAGAAATAATTCCAGGATCAATCAAGATGATGACAAAATGTGTATTACACATGGGTTTGCATCTTTGTTAATACATGAATACTTGTTGCTCTCCTTCAAAGTTATTTTTAAACTCTTAATTTTGTCAATGTTATAATTTTTCTAAAGCCAGTGGAACTTCGAGAAATCTGGCCTAGCTTTCTAATTTTTAAATAAAACAGAATTTTGTCGTATATTCAGCTTTAAATTTGGTAATTTTTAGCATAAGAACTTTAAGCTGCAAAACTTGGGTTAAGATGTATGTATAAGAGTAAAAATAGTTTTAAGTATACCCATAACTATATATTAAAATTTTATCTAAAATGGAGATACAAAAGTAGAAAACTGCTAACTGTCGTAACAAATATTAATCAAGATGTCACAGTATAGACTACTTGTTATTTTGAAAAAGTCAGAATTAAATGATTTTTTTTGGTTGTGAAATTGGCATTATCCTTTCTTCATAACATTTAAACATTCATACTACCTTATGTTTTTCAAAAGAATTTAAATAACGAGTAAAATTGATGATAGAATAGTTTAATTTACTAATTATTTTTCTCCCCTGGCTCTTTATAGTAAATGATAGACTTTATGTCTCAGAATGAAAAAACAATGGATTTGTATCTTATTTAAATAGACAGACTCGGTATAGGATATTAATTACATTTGCCTTCTTTCTGCCTAGAATTATTTATTTTTCTGTCTTTTTATATTGCCATAGCAAAACAATTACCTGTTTGCAAGGGAAACCTTATCCAGATGTAGGCTCTGGTTTTTGTTGTTGTTGTTTTGTATTTAACAATTGATTGTTACAGTTAAAGACTGTATTGCTTATTTCCATAATACAGTGGTCTTTATTTTGAAAGGCAACCCATTGGTTGAAAAGAGCTTCGGCTTTGGAGTCCAAAGAGATGAGTTCAAATTATGTTTCTGCCAGTTAGTACCTGGGTTCTGTTGATAGTTTCCTCGGCTTTGTAAGTTGTAAGTTTATTTTCAATCTAGTATAAATAACACCTATTATTGCATAACTATTGTAAGGATTAAATCTAATGCATTTTTAGAAACAGCACAGTATTTGATAAGTTGTAGTTAGTTGCCCAACTAGATGTAGCTACTCATTTATCTTCTCAGCCATGAGAAGCAGTGGGGGAGTTTAGGGGGCTCTAGTGGTAGAAAGAAGACTCAAATCATTGATTTTACTATAAAGTGACAATTGAAAATGATCATCCAGGAGGGGACTAAGGGACTCCAAATACAACCTTTTTGAAGATATCTAATAATTCAGGAAACACCACGCTCAATTGAACTAAAAATTTAGATTGTGCAGAATTTCATTTGAACAGTAGAATTTTGTTTGAACAGTATGATAAGCTCATTATAATCTATCACTTGTGTTTAACCTGATCCTCCGGTTAATTCCATTTGTTTTCCTATGGCCCTTTAGTTCTACAAAAGACTAGTCTGGTAAAGACTTTGATTTCATTTTTTTTGTACAGATAATGGCAAAAGATATTTAGTAGCTGGAAAGGTAAACTAATCCTATTTTTCATGTGCAGTCACCTTCTAGTGTAAAAAAGTAGTTTTCAGTCTTCAAATGGAAAACATTTTAATGTCAAATTCTTTAGGAATAGGAAAAAGAGTTCCAATGCAGTGAGTGGCTAATTTGGATGTGTGTGTGTGTTTGTGTGTTTGTGTGTGTGCGTGTGTATAAAACTTTATATATATACATATATATATGTATGTATATATATATATATATATTTATGTGGAATACCTTTTCATTCCACTATTTTATATATATGTATTTTTTTTTCCTCCAGTTTCTGCCATAATTTGGCTTCTATTTTTCTGACATAAGATCTATCGGACTATAATACAGGTTTCATCACAGAAGTAAGTAGCAGCATGTTTCCTTGGGAGCAATTGAACAACAGAATGAAACAGTGCTTACTGTTTTTTGAAAGTTGTGTCAGATTGTCATGGTAATACAGAGTTGCATCATGTTGTCATGGTAACCAGAATTATAAAATGAATTTAAAGAGGATCAAGAGATACCCTGTGATTCCATTAACTTTAAAGATTTTATTCTACTGCTACTTCTGTTTATTTTGCCTCCTTTTTTTGTAAAATGTGCCACACTTTTACTTTTTGTATAAGTAGTCATGCTGCATCCTCTGCATGGCTAGAGGAAATGATGGAAATCTTTACTTCTTCCCAAATGAAGAGTAGAAGCATCAAAGCTTAAGTCATCCTATTCTTTTTGAGCCAGGTAAAATTCAGGGTCTGGAGCACATCAGATACATTGCTGTGTCAAACATGCCAACTCCGTGCCCGGAGGAAGTTCCACTCCGAGTGGGATGAAAAGGTATTTCACCTTTCTTGATGGTTATTCATAGCTTTTCTTTCAAGCAAAAACATCCCAATCTTGCTCAAAGCAGCATTAAGCTTTGGGAGCTGATTCATCAGCCTGTATCAGAATTGGGGTACGATTGTTTTTTTCTCTTTAATTAGAACAATTTAGGTTATTATAGTTGCCCAAGAGGTTAAAATGTGACCCTTGAGGTAAAAAACTAATTTCAAGACTAAACCATTTCTATTATTCCACAAGAGAGAGAGAAAAAAAAAATAAAAATAGGCTTACAAGTAAGTTGAGATTTTTGTTGCTGGAGTGCATCCAATGACTGATTCTATAAATAATAATGATTGAAGAAAAATAAATTTGTCAACTTTGAAGGCTCACTAACATCAATGCTTTTAATATTCTTTTTCGTAGCTCTTACCCTCTTGGTGTGGCAATTTGCTTTTGTTCTTTTTGTTGCTACATTGCCTCCTTTCGACTTGCTTTTTAGCACACTCTTTAAGAGCTGTGCAAGTTGCAGCAAGTTTTAGGCGTTAATAGTGGCCAGGTAGTATAATGCTATTTTTAATGAATGTCTGTTTTCTATTCTTTACTGTGCTTTCTTTGGAAAGAGGCCCACGAAACAAAGTATTAAGAAAACACACTGCTGCCCTGGAATGTGTGTATTAGCTGCAGATTATTTCCTATTAGCAGATTAGCTGCAAGGCTATTGGCTCAGAAAGGTCTTTGAGAGTATTTTGTTTTGTAACTGATTCAAGCCATGGAGGAAAATTGCCACCATGATTGGAAAGAAGAATTAGCTACTGTTGCCATGGACACTGGAGTTCACAGTCCCATTGTTAAATCTAGTGCTTCAGAATGAGATGTCCCAGCAGGAGTTCAAGATTTGTTAATGAAATGATCGAATATATTTTTTTCAGAGCTGTGACAGAACGTTGTGAAAGATAGGTGGAATATATTTTTTATGGAATTTAGAATTTCCTTTATAAATCAGTGTTTTCTTTCCAGTAAAATAAAATAATTCCATTCCATAGCCCTCTATAAAAACTAATGCATGCATCTATTTAAATATTTAATGACCTTTCTATTACATTCACATTTATAGCATATCTTTTAAAATTCTATGTAGTTTACATAAAAACTAATATAAAATTTCAAATGTTCAAGTCAAATTGTTATAATATCCATGCCAGTATGCTTTCTAAACAATATAAATTGATGATAGTATCGCATGCTGGATGTACCTTTTAAAAACTGCTTTATAGGCTGGGCGTGGTTGCTCACATCTGTAATCCTAGCATTTTGGGCAGCTGAGACTAGTGGATCACTTGAGGTCAGGAGTTTGAGAACAGCCTGACCAACATGTTGAAATGCCCTCTTTACTAAAAATACAAAATTAGCCCTGTGTCGTGGCACATGCCTGTAATCCCAGCTACTTGGGAGGTGGAGGCAGGAGAAACACTTGAACCCGGGAGGTGGAGGTTGCAGTGAGCTGAGATCATGTCATTACACTTCAGCCTAGGCAATAAGAGCAAAACTCTGTCTCAAAATAAATAAACAAAAATAAAAAATGTTTTCTAGAATAGAGACAGGGTAGAATAGTATATCAACGCTACCAGTATGTTTTAAAGGCTATATGCCATGTGACATACAGTAGATTCCCGTCTTTAAAAGTAGAAAGAATTCATGGAAGCTAAAAACTAGTGGCTTATTATGGTGATAGGCTAAAAACCTGTTAGTTCAAAGGTTGGTCACACAATGTTTTCACTACCAGACTCTTGCTAATAGTCCAGGTGACAGATATTCAGGTGCAGGCTACAAGTCAGGCCTAATGTTCTGCACTTCAAGAAGAACTTAAAGACTTGACCAGTCTTTTAAAAGAATATATTACAACTCCTATTCATCAAAAATGCCTTTGTCTGGGCCAGGCATGGTGGTTCACACCTGTAATCCCAGCACTTTGGGAGGCCAAGGTGAGCAAATCACTGGAGGTCAAGAATTCAAAACCGGCCCAACCAACATGGCGAAACCCCATCTCTACAATAAAATGAAAAATTTAGCTGGGCGTGGTGGCACTCTCCTGTAGTCCCAGCTACTCAGGTGGCTGAGGCATGAGAATTGCTTGAACCTGGGAGGTGGAGGTTGCCGTGAGCCAAGATCTTGCCACGAGCCAAGATCTTGCCACTGTACTCCAGCCTGGATGACAGAAGTGAGACCCTGTCTCAAACAAAAACAAAAAACAAAATGCTTTGCCTCATTATCCTACTAACAATATGGTTTTGTTCCCTTACTTTTCAGAGAGACATAGAATCCAATCATATTTTTGCCATTAACTGATCCTGTGACTTTGGGTCATTTAATTATCTATGCCTCTGTTTCCTCATCTATAAACCAAAATGACAATAGCACCCACCTCATAGAGGTATTTTTGTCGATTGAATAAAACTTACACACACACACACACACACACACACACACACACAGAGAGAGAGAGAGAGAGAGAGAGAGAGAGAGAGAGAGAATGCTTGGCACCCGATAAATAGCAATTATTATATTCAATAACTTTTGGTGGCTTCCTATTTCTGACAAAATATTTAGGTATTCTAACGCTGGACCCTGTCTATTACTGCAAAATGATCTGCTTCTCTAACTCCTGAAAATTCATCTAGTTATTGCCTGGACACACGCCAACCATATTTCCTGAACATACATCCTTTCTGACTTCTGAGTTCTTGTTTAGCGAGGTCTCCAACCAATAGCACTCTTGCCCCTCTAATTCTGCCTAAGATCAGTATTTTCTTTAAGACCCATACTCTTTGAAGTATTTCCTGACTAACCAAACCTCACCCCTCCAGATTTTTTGTTTCTCATCTCAATAGTTTTTTTTTTTTTTTCAAAATTTTAAACATGTATTTGAAGCTATGAGAAAATTTGTTTGAAATTAAAAGACCCTTAATCTTTCGTAATCATCAAGTTCTCCTGGGTATATTTCATTTATGAAAAAGTTATTATGAAAAGAAAACCTATATCCCTAGGATATTTGCTTTCCACAAATTTCATTTATCATAAAAATTTGTATGAACTCATTTGTATTTGCATTCATTCAAATTCATTCAAATTGAATGAATCTGAATCTGTCATTAGTTTGGTTAACTTGTTATCTAGATATTTATCATTGTGTAATGATTCCAGTGGCCTTATTACTAATGGGTTCTCAGCAACAGGGAGTTGAAAGTAGGTAGCAGTATCATGCATGCTTTTTTTTTTTTTTTTTTTTTTTTGAGAGACCCGGTCTCACCTGCTCATGGCTCACCATAGCCTGGAACTCCTGGGCTCAAGCAACCTTAAACAATCCTGCCACTTCAACCCCTGAGTAGCAGGGACTGCAGGCATGCACCAGCACGCTCCACTAGGTTTACCATGATCCTGTCTGGTGGTACTCATGGAAAGACTCTCAGGTTCAAGCCAAAGCTAAAAAGACAAAAGTAAGCCAATTGTACTTCAGGATGGAATGAGTAATAATCTAATGTGCTAATACCATGTACATATTGCCACTTCTCTTTCCATTGGAATATCTTGGAATTTAAGCCCCATGTAAATAAATGTAAAAACTTCCTTATTTGGAAATGAAGGCTGGCAACATCAGCTACCTGTGATATTCAGAAAGAAGAAAAGAGAGAGACAAAGGTCTCCTCAATCATATTAGTGAACAACAAAGCTGCAAAGGAGGGAAATTGGAACCATCTCTGGCAAAATCAAATTATTACAAGATGAAGGGTTTAGATGTCTCCTTTGTTTATTTCCCAGTTAGCATCTCAGAAGGGGAGTAGAGAATTGTTACCATAAACTGACATCCTGAGTAAAAAATTGAAAAATTTTCTGAAAAATCAGAATTCAGAATATATGTTCCAGTGTTTTGTTGGTGATGGTGTTTGGTCCTTCATCCTGTGTGTTTTGATAATTGTAGAAATAGAATATTACAAATGCAGAGAATCCTTTGAGTTGTATATTCAAAGAGCTGTAATCTTTCCTGGATTTAATCTGAATAATGGAGTAATCACTTACAAATTTATAAAATAATAAGCCAATCACCAAAATTCTGGGAAAACACTTTTCTAGTCCTTGATATTAACATAAAGGTAAGATTCTTAAGAAGATAATAACAGTTTCGAATTTCAAGAGATGAATTCTGTGGTCTAAGACAATCAAATTATTTGGGCAGATCTACAGGTGAATATTAACAACCGCAATAACAGACAAAAGGAATGACAGCAGAAAGGCAGATAATTGACTGAGACTCAATATAAAAGATCAAAATGTATTGGTTATTGTACTAAATTTATAGCTTCTAATGTAAGTATGAATTGATAATATAGAATTCCAAATTATTAGAATACTATTCATTATCCCTATTGAGAAAAAGTTATTTTTGCATGAATACAAAATTACATGTATTACAGGCATATATGTGTATATAGTAGATTTTGTATGAATTTTAGGGTGTGGTTTATAGTTTTTGAAGAACTGTAATACATATAATGGCATAATTAACTATATATCTTTATCCTGTTATAATAAAGGTATTTTATATTGTCCTCACATTAAAGAAAAATTGCAATGCAAAGAGTTATTTCACAGTTTTACTTCCTTGCTTATGATAATTTCTGGATTTTATGAGAATTGAAACATTTAAGAATTCCCTGAAAAACTTGGTCTTGCCTCAGTAAAATTTCCTTGTCTTGCTAAGATAAAAAGTTTGTTTGACAGGACTCTTGTGTATTTCTCGTGCTGATAACTATGATAAAAATACAACTGTAATACAAAATGGAATAAAATACAGAGATAACCATCGGCCAGATATCAGACATTATTTAATTCATGTTTTCTTCTACTCTTACATTTAACTAAAAAAGGGACACTGAGGGTCAGTGACTTTTAAAGGAAACAAACAACACAATACATTTTTATGTGTGGCATCAGAAATGGTATATTAAAAAATAAGTTTGAGATAAATCAAGAAACCTATATTTGAATATTGACATTTTATCATTTAAAAATGGTAAGTATTACTTACCTGTTCTTTAAATGTTTTTATAAAAATGATTTGAATGTCTTTCAGAAAGCCTTAACTTTAAAGGTAAATATTTATTTAAAAGTAAATAGCCAAATTCATGCTAATAGGTACTCTAATAAAGTATATTTCTAATAACATTTACCATTCTCTCCAAAATGCCATGTGTACATTTTTTCCGTCCTGCCAAAGCCACTCTTTGCCTTGAAATTAGAACATAATGTGGACTCAGAGCATTATAATTCATGATCTTTTGATACAAATAAATGAAAACAAAATGTACACTCTTTAATTAATGTTTAAAAATCCAACTCTTTAGTAGTAAACAAAGAAATATGTGATTACTGAACCAAATTCTGCCAGACAATGGAATGCTATAAAATTTTTAATAGGAAACAATTTCATACTGCGGGAAAAAATTGTTTGTTGCTGTTGTCAGATTTTTTTTTTTTCTATAAAGCAGAGTAAAAAAAGAAAACAGTAACAACACTATTTTTCCTTAAGAGCTTGTTGTTTTTTAAGATTGGGATATAGTCCCAATCTTTGTTTTGGTTTTGTATAATGGGAGCAACTGGACAATGTGGCCATACAACAATTAAATGAGACAGTATGTTCCCATATGCAGTGATAAATCAAGCTGACATTTTATTAGTATCTCATAGATTGTATGTTTCTAAGTGAAAGTGTATATACCATGTAATTGGCTTGAGATCAGGTAGGTAGTCCAATTTGCATAAGAATGGGGGCAGAATATGGAGAATGAGAAGGCCAAAGTAAGTCATATAGATTATTTTTCAGTAGACAAAAGGTGTTATTATGATGGGGTGGGAGTTTAAAAGTCATAAGAACTATACTACTTATCAGAAAATTTTTTTTAAAAAATGGAAGTAACTGTGATCTGCTAAAATGCTACATACTTTTTTATGAGAACATTTTGACAGTATGGAAATATATTAATACATAAACTAACCTCATTTATAATGTCACTGATTATATGAGCTGATTATTTTAACTCTAAATTATCAAAGTGTCTATTTTATTCTTATATATCTGTTTTCTGCCTTTTAGTATGAATTCTCCAATGTCATCTCGAGTGAGAAGGGAAAATGTGGTTTCTAAAATATTCTAGAGAAGCTCTTTGAAAAATGTCTGGGTTACTGGTAGTCTTATTTATACCACACAGGCATACCTTGGAGGTAAACGTGGTCTTGGTTCCAGACCACTGTAATAAAATAAGCATCAAAATAAAACAAATCGCATGAATATTTTGGCTTCCCAGTGCATATAATAGTCATTTTTACATTATACAGTAGTTTATTAGGTGTGCGATAGCATTATATCTTAAGAAACAGTGTGCATACCTTAATTTAAAAATACCTTATTGCTAAAAAGTGTTTAAAGGTTATCTAAGCCTCTAAGAACTCATAGTCATTTGTCTGGTAGGGGATTTTGCTTCGATGTTGATGCCTGCTGACTGATCAGGGTGGCGTCTGCTGAAGGTTAGGGTGGCTGTGGCAGTTTCTTAAAATAACACAGCAATGAAGTTGATGCATCAGTTGACTCTTCTATTCACGAAATATTTCCTGCAGTATACAGTGCTATTTAATAGTGTTTTTCTCACAGTAGAACTTCTTTCAAAATTGAAGTCAACTGTCTCAAACCCTACCTCTTCTTTATGAACTGTGTTGATGTAATATTCTAAATCCTTTGTTAATTTCAACAACATTCATAGCGTATTCACCAGGACTCGATTTCTTCTTAAGAAACCACTTTCTTTGCTCATCCATAAGAAGCAACTCCTTATTGGTTCAAATTTCATCATGAGATTGCAGCAATAAGTTACAGCTTCAGGCTCAACTTCTAATTCTAGTTATCTTGCTGTTTCCATCAAATCTATAGTTACTTCCTCCACCTGAAGTCTTAAAACCCTCAAAGTCATTCTTAAGGGTTGGAATCAACTTCTTACAACTCCTGTTAGTGTTAATATTTTAACCTCATCCCATGAATTATGAATGTTCTTAAAGCCAAGCAGAGTGGTGAATCCTTTCCAGAAGGTTTTCAGTTGACTTTGCCCAGATCCATCAGAGGAATCACTATCTTTGGCAGCCATAGTCTTATAAAATGTATTTCTTGAATAATAAGACTTGAAAGCCCTAATTACTCTTGGGTCCACAGGCTGCAGAATAAATCTTAGCTTTGCAGGCATGAAAAAAAAAAAAAAACAACCCTCTAATCTCCTTGTACATCTCCATCAGAGCTGTTGGGTAACCAGGTGCATTGTAAATAAGCAGTGATATTTTGAAAGGAATCTTTTATTTTCTGACCAGTAGGTCTCAACAATGGGCTTCAAATATTCAGTAAACCATGTTATAGCAGATGTGCTGTCATCCAGGCTTTGCTGTCCCATTTATAGAAGATAGGCAGAGTACATTTAGCATAATTCTTGAGGGCTCCAGGAATTTTAGAATGGTAATTGAGCAATAGCTTCAATTTCAAGTCACCAGCTGTATTAGCCCTTAAAAAGAGAGTTAGCATGTCCTTTGAAGCTTTAAGTCCAGGCATTGAATTTTCTTCTCTAGCTATGAAAGCCCTAGATGCCATCTTTTGCCAATAGAAAACTGTCTCATCTCCATTAAAAATCTATTGTTTATTGCAGCTGTCTTCATCAATTACCTTACCTGAAGATTTGGGATAACTTGCTGGAGTTTCTCCTTCAGCACTTGCTTCTTAACCTTGCACTTTTATATGGAAATGGCTTCGTTCCTTCAACCTCATGAACCAGCCTCTGCTAGGTTTAGATTTTTCTTCTGCAGCTTCCTCACCTCTCTCAGTCTTCATGGAATTGAAGAGAGTTAGATCTTTGCGTTGGTTAGACTTTGGCTTAGGGAATATTGTAGCTGGTTTGAATTTCAATCCAGACCATTAAAACTTGCTTTATATTAGCAATGAAGTAATTTTGCTATTTTATCATTTGTATATTCACGTGACTAGCACTTTTAATTTCTTTCAATAACTTTGCCTTTGCATTCATTTGACGTTGAGCTCAAGAGGCCTGTTTAAGTTTTTTGTTTGCTTTCCTCACTCAGCTTAATCATTTTTAGTTTTTGCTTTAAAGTGAGAAACATGCAGCTCTTCCTTTCACTTGAACATTGTAGGGATATTAATTGGCTTAAGTTCAATATTGTCAACTCTCAGGGAACAGGGAGACCCAGGGAGAGGGAAAGAGATGAGGCAATGGCTGGTCAGTGGAGCAGTCAGGACACACGCAACATTTATTGATGAAGTTCACTATCTATGGGTGTGGTTCCTAGCACACTGCAATGATTATAATAGTAACATCAAAGGTTACAGATTACACATCACCATAAAAGTTGTTATAGTATTAATGAAAAAGTTTGAAATGTGAGAATTATCAAAATGTGACACTGTGGCATGAAGTGAGCACATGCTGTTGGGAAAATGGCTCCTTTAGACTTGCAGGATGCAGGCTTGTTACAAACTGTCATTTTGTTAAAAGTGCAGTACTTGTGATACACAATAAAGCAAAGCCCAGTAAAACAAAGTATGCCTGTCACTCTGTAATGAAGGAGGATAATTTTATGGAGTTTTCCTGCAAATGTGACATGGCTAAATTCTTCTTTTTATTTCCACTGCTCATCAGAAGCCTCTTTTCTTCTCTCCTGATTTATTGCCTATGACCTGGTCTTCCTCTTCTCTGAATTTCCTCTCTCCTGTCCATCCTGCAGTTCCTGCTAAGATCAGCTTCCCAAATCATATCATCTCTTGGTTCAAAATCATCTGATGACTCAGGCTGTAACTTGAGTTTTCAAAGAAATGTTTCCTATATCTGTGCTTTTCCCCCACAGCTTCACAGTAAACTCTGGCATAGATAGTGGTGAATTTTTTTTTTTTTTTAACATTCTCTCATGGAGTGACTATATATAGTATTGATGATATATATAGACAACATATATAGTAATTACATTGTCTGGATTTGGTATGACTCATCAAGCATGGGTACATTGTAAAACTAAAGAGACATATGCTCTATTGCTGTGTGTAACTACAAATGTAGCAGTTTAAAATACGGGAAATTAATTATCTCAGTTTTTTCGTAGGGCAGGAGACTGGGCACAGCATAACTGGATGTTCTGTTCAGGGTCTCACTAGGCTGAAATTGAGATGTCAGCTGGGCTGTGATTCTCATCTGGGCTCGGAGTACTTTTCCAAGCTCACTGGTTGTTGGCAGAATTTATCTCCTTGCATCTGTCGGACTGAGGTCCTCATTTTCCTTTTAGCTGTTGGCCAGAGACCACTGTCAGCCCCTATGGGCAGTTCCCATGCGGCCCTCACAGATGCATGTTCTCTTTCAGGTGAGGCAGATCTCTTTGACTTCCTTTTCTGAGCCCAGCCAGACAAAACTCAGGGCTCGTGTGTTTAGATCAAGTCCCACTGGATAACCTCCTGTTGTAAGGTCAACTATTTGGGACTTAAATTTCATCTGTTAAAGCCCTTCAGAACAGTTCCTAGATCAGTGTTATTGAATAACTAAGAGAAGGTGTGTGTACAGGAGGAGCCAGGAATCTTGGAGGCTGTCTTACAATTCTGCCCACTACAAGGAGTTCCAGTATCCATAATTGCAAAAAGAAATGTCATTTTAGAGCTAATGCCTTAGGACAACTGATTCATTAAGACTAGTGGTAGAAGAACATTGTGTTTTCCATTCAAGAACTACTTCTGGAAGATTTCCTAAAGTGCATTAAACACTATTGTAGCAGTTTTTACATGTTCTATCAATGAGATAAAATTGGAATTACAATGTAGTTACTATATATGTTGTCTATGTATATATCATCAATACTATATATAGTCACTCCATGAGAGAATATTAAAAAAAAAAACCTATTATCAAATTTTGAAGATAGCATTGTAGGACATTACATTAATTGGTGTTATTTCCAGGAAAAAAAAAGTAATTTTTGAAGTTCTTTTAGATGAAGCTGATTTTCTCAGAAAGAATACTTTCACAATTCATTACCAAACAGATAACAAACCCTAAATATCAAAGCAAGAAACTAAAGAACTGAAAGGAAGCAGGACAAAGGACCACTGACTTCATGTCCTTATTTGCATTTTGTAGGATGTGTTAGAGAAGTAGATATTCCTTCCATCATGGAGTCATGATTTTTGGCTTGCCTCTCCCAAATAAAATCTGAAAATATGAAATATTGAATATTTAAACTTTTTTGAATCTTTAATATTTGATACCTAAATTGAATATATTAGTCATACTATGATACTATGTTTACCTGTATTTTGTCTAACAGAACTTTTTTAGGCTTAAGCTAATGACGCACAGAATAGCTAATACTGGTAAAGATGGGAAGAATGCTTAGATTTTCTACTCAGAATTTAGTATGCCTTATTTTGAGATACATTGATGTTGGTTTATTTTAATGGCAAAAGTGATTTTATTATTCCAAACTATTTGATTTATGATGACCTCATCCCATTCTGTAACAAAAATAAGATTGTCATATTTTTCCCCAGAATTATAACATTACAATGATTAATGAGAGGAATCATATATTTTACAAAGCAACTATGAGTCAAATACACATTTTTTCATGAAAGCATTTTTGGAGCTGGGAAATAGCCTTTCTTTTTCTCTGTAGTATCCTGCCTGGAGAAAATACAGTTTGTATCCTTTATATGCCTTTCAAAAAATCACTCATCTTTAGAGGCTACTGAGAGCTGATTTTGGTGTAATTTCTTTGCTATGTTCAATTCTGTGGATCAAATTTGCAATCTGATGTGCATATGTGCCTCCAGCTGGCTTATAGTTTTAGAATACATATAGGTAGTGCCTTTTCATACATGCCTGCAGTGTCAGTGTCTTTCTACAAATGTTTGGGAATTAGATCAGAACGTTAATATTGACCTAGCCACTTACTTGCTGTGTGAGCTGTGGCAAGTTACTTAACCACTTGGAGCTTAAATCTCATTTGTAAAATGGAGATGGTTATTTTTCATAGGATATACTTATGATTAATTTTTTTAATTTTCATTTTATTCTTTAAAATTAATTTTTATTTTTGTTTAATTTTTTAAGACAGGGTCTCACCCTGTCACCCAGTCTGGAGTGCAGTGGCATGATCACAGCTCACTGAAGCCTTGACTTCCCAGGCTCAGGTGATCTTCCCACATCAGCATCCCAAGTAAACTGGGAACACAGGTGCATACTACCATGCCTGGTTAATTTTTTGTATTTTTTTTAGAGATGAGATCTCACCATGTTGCCCAGGCTGGTCTTATGCTCCTGGGCTCAAGCGATCCACCTGCCCCAGCCTCCCAAAGTGCTGGGATTGTAGGCATGAGACACCATGCTCAGCCTAGAATTAAATTAAAAAGCCATCGGCAAAGGATCTAACATGATGCCTAGAACATTCTAATCACCAATAATTATAGTTTCTTACCTCCTTTCTCACTTTATTCATTCAGCAGAATGTGACTGAGTGTTTATTCTGTGCAAGTATCTGTTCAGGTAAGTGCTAGAAACATAAGGATGAATAAGATATGATGTCCACTCCTCAAAAGGACAAGACCTACTTATATGGAGTGACAATGGGCATGCATTTGCAATGCAAGGCAGTTAAATAAAACTCATGTGGAAATGGAAAATTGCTACTGCTTATTACTAAAGATAGTAAGTTATACAACCAGTTATATTGATCACATGGAAATAATTACATTAATGTTCTTTCTGGGTTTTCCCATGTCTTTCTGTGCATTTTAGTTTTAGTTAAGGTGGGGTTCTTTTATCTAAAATGCCCACAGGATATGGATCCTCGTTATTGAAGTTATATTCTTGTTTCTTTTGTTGCTGTAACCATGTTGATGGTCAACTGAAGCTATTTTCATACTCTCTCTAGGTTTGATCTTTGATGAAAAGAACCAAAAAGAAATCAAAAGAGTTACCTTGCCTTAGGGACTTCCTTCTTCTATTAAATTGATGTATCCTTTCTTTGTTGGGGTTTAAGAAACACTAAAAGCCCCATGTTTATTCAGTTTAACTTGAAAGTATGGGGACAGAGTGTGCTCTCCTAGTATTGTGATGTTTGCTAGAGAAGATGTAGCCATTCCTAATGATTATAATGAATAGTTGATTTTTTATTTAAGTATTTTAGATATTTGCAATAATTGAAATAAGGAAAACTACTTTGTAATATAAAAAATTCACTTATTTATAACCATAAGATTTTTTACAGCCAAAATTTACCTACATGTTAAGTTATGATTCGGTGAAATCATTTACATGTGTAGGCTAGATTTCGTCTTATACATCACCAAACTGCAGCAAGCTGGACTTTAAATGACTAAACATACCTATATTAATTCTCATTTGAAATCATTTGATTTTACCCTTATTGAATGGTTAGTTGTTATTAACAGGTGTTATTCAAAGAGCAAAGCTAATGACCTGATTTTGAGAATGGCTCACCAAAACAGATCAGTTGGGGTCCTGACCAAGTCCCCAGTTTCTACTCAACCTGGGATCACTTTCCCAACATCCATGTTATCTCAAGGATTCTGTTCCTCCTCTGTACTTCCTTAGCATTTTGCAAGGGACAGATGGAATCCTCGTCCTCCTGTTCTGCCCTGTATTCTGTTCATTTGTGCCATTATACTGTCTTCCTAGTCATACTGAAACTTAATTTTCCAAGAGTTGTCTTCCGTCACTATATTCTTTACTGTGCCTTTGCAGTACCTTATCTCACAGGGTACTCAGTAGAATTTTTCATAATCGAAAGCTGAAGCCAAAAGTTTGGTATTTGAATTATACCAAGATATTTTAGAAAAACTCAGGGCGGGGGGGAAGATCACTGTCTCAGCAGATATACTTATCCAGGTTTCCACTGTGCTCCTGAAAGCAGTTCTAAACATAGTCAATCTCTATTCCTCAAATAGTTATCCTCTTTATTTGACATGAGCGGACAGGGGCTTCTTCAAACATTGAAAATAGTTGCTCAGATTTCAGAATGAATAGAGTTCTCATAATAGTTTTTATGTCCTAGTTTTTTTGATGATCTGGTACAGTTTTATGAGGCTCTCTAGTGTTTGAATTATGAAACAATATCACTTCACTTCTATCATATTCTAAGCCCTTGTGATATTTAAGGACAAGTAAGTAATATAATTACTCTGTATGGGTGTTGTTGCAGGAGAGTGGTGGGGTTGATTTTTATACTGAAGTGAGGGATCCGTAAGCCAACTTATAAGCTCTGTTTGTTAGCACCACAAAACTTTTGAGACAAATTGAAATTTAAATTGAGTGTGTTTGATGAATAGTACTTGGCTATGTCACAGTTTACTTCTTAGTTTCATTAATTTTTGGTGGCAACCAGCCTTTGCAAGAGCTATTTATAAAACTGAAATATCTGATCTGTAAACAGGCAGACAAGTCAAATTCGTGTATATCTTATTTGCCAAACCATTACCTTTTTCTCCATGTTTCATCACTCGTACTTAAAAATGGGCTTGTAGAAAGATAAACAGCATATTTACAAGAAAGAAAAGACAAATAACAAATTGTAAAAGTATAAATGCAATCTAATACTTTCTCTTTATAATGATAAAAAGAGGGGCATTTAATATTTTGTCCTAAAGTATATCTAAATGTTTGCTCGTCAACCTACTTTCTAACCAATGCTAATAATTCTGTTGGCTTATTTTAATGGCTGACATGCACATAAATTTAGAGTTCATATTGAATCAAATCATTACCATGAAAAATTACACAACAGCAAGTCCTGTTAACTAATTATGCTAGATTGGCACTTCAGAAGAGGTTCATCAATTCAAGTATTATCATTTATAGAAAGAAATCTTTTAAAATAAGCCTTCTATTTTAAAACTTGTTAATGAAAGGGATTAAAAATAGAGATATATATATGCCAAAAAATGGTCCTGAGTATAATATGTGCATTCTTTATGTATGCATCTTTCAATAAGAGGTTTTACATTACAAGAGACTATTTCTCAATTTGATATAGCCTTCCAGATATACTTCTGACTTATGTAGCTTAGAATGAGGACAATAAAAATCAATCTTTTCCCAGGTAAAAATTCCGCATACCAAAGAAGGCGTCAGGTTTCTCATGTCTTATTAATATTTATCCTTCTGTGAATAAATTAGCCCATTTCACACATAAATTATAACTGACATCATCTCCTATAAGCTCTATAATAAAAGAATATAGACACTCTGCCAGACAGCCATTTTAATGTTGATTTCTTTCCTCATGTTTAAACTTCTAAATATTAACAACTACCATTACTGGGTGCTTCCTTTATGTTAGATACTCTGCTAAGTGTTTTGTATGGTATTTCATTTCATCTCCCTGTTAAAAGCTATAGATTAGGCAGAGAAACTCAGAGAGGTACACTGAATTTCCTGAGATCACAAACTTCTAAATGGAATTGGGATTTGTGTTCAATTTTAGTCTGTCTGTCTTCTACAGTCATCTTCAGTATGAACAGAAGAAAATGCCTGAATACATTTGAACTGCATCATATACGTAAAGCAAATTAAAGCAAATGCTACGTCATTTGAGTATATACACATGAATATAATTCTATCCCTGTGAACTCTGCTGTCTTCTCCCACCTCTAATGTGTCCCACCTCTGCTTCATTGGGAAGTAAAAAACCATTTTACTACGTGGGAGCTGTAAAGCTATCTGGTCCTTTTTAAAAATATAACACTCTTCTAAGGACTTTCTGATGCTGTGGTCAGGTGATGCAGGGAGAATCTTCTAAGATATATATTTGGGGCTTATGCCATATTGTCATTGATCATTCTTCTGGCTTTGCTTTCATTACTTATTAAAAGCAAAATCTTTTACAAATTTATTGCTTTCTGTTTAAGAACTTTTATTTGCTACTTATTTATTCTGTTGATGTATTATTAATATACTAGCTGTCTGTAATTTGTAATGCCATTAAATATAGACATATTCATATGAAAAAGGGAATATTTAGGTACAAGATTTTATAAAAAATCCAAATGCTTTAAGAAATTAACAGACAAATCTTAGGTTTTTTGTTTGAATTTTTTTTTTTTTTTTTTTTTTTTTTTTTTTTTTTTTTTTGAGGAGTGAGTGAGGGACTTGTTTTTTCCCACTGATCAGCTCCATTCTTGGGATGAAGTTATAGGGAAAATAAGTTTGATTTTGTTTCATTTTATTCTATTTTTTCACTGTGAAAAACACTATATATTGCTTCTATTTATCAGCTTCAGATCAGATACATTTTCTCTGTGGAAGCTTTCCAACTCAAAATAATCTTTAACTCACTTAATATTATTTCACTTGAATTATAGTTAATATCTGTTCTATTGTTGCCTCCTGTGCTAGACTACAAGTTACATAACAGCATGATCACTGTTTAATTCAATCATAGTTTTGAGTAACTGTTCAATTAATATTTGTTTAACTCATAATTATTATTTTAATAATAAATTTATTGACTGTGTAAAGTACTGTACTTACTGTTTAATCATTTTTAAGGTAGTTGGAAAACATAAAGCCATGCCAGGAAATTATGCCTATTATTTTATCACCCCCAAAATACTGGTGGCTTATACATAGTATATGTTCAAAACTGTTTATTAAGTTAGTTGAATAGTATATACATACATGTGTATGTACATATATATACACATACATATACATGCTTTTTTTTTTAGATCAAGCCTCACTCTGTTGCCCAAGCTGGAGTGCAGTGGCGTGATCTTGGTTCACTGTAACCTTCTCCTCCCAGGCTGAAGTAATTCTCCTGCCTCAGCTTCCTGAGTAGCTGAGATTACAGGCAACTGCTACCAAACCTTGATAATTTTTGTATTTTTAGTATAGAGGGGCTTTCATCATGGTGGCCAGGCTGGTCTCAAACTCCTGACTTCGAGTAATCTACCCACCTCGGCCTCCCAAAGTGCTGGGATTACAGGCATGTGCCGCCAATCCCGGCTTTGATTAACATTTTTAAAGTAGAATTATCTAATACACCCTTTGTGCTCATGTTGAAAATTTAATTGCTCCACCCGCAAGCAAGCATGGTAAAATCAAACAGTGTTAAAAGGCTAGTAATATTTTTAGTTTTATGATTCAGTTTACTATGTTGAAAATTGTTTTTCAAAAAATAGAGAAATGGCACTAAAACTGAGTCAATACAATTAAAAAATGAAGAAATATATATGTCCAATAAGCATAGTATGTGAGTTTCAACATCACTATTGAGAAAAGGAATGTACATTGGAATGAAAATGAAATTCTGTCTTTCTATATCACATTGCATAGGTGTGGGCTAGTGAGTACTTTGATGTAAATTGCTGTATCTTTTGAGGGCTGTATTTGACAGTGTAGGTCAGAATTTTAAATCAGCATACTTTGCCAGAAATCTATCAGGACCACTTGTAGTAATTTTGTGAAAAGAAATGTCAAACAGGTGTATGTTCATCACAGTATATTGATTGTATTAGAGGAAAGAAAAGAGAAAGGGGGAAGATTGGAAAGAGAAAGGGAGATAAGAAGATTGGAAGCAATTGAGACATGTCATAGCATGAGATTTGCTGAATACACTATAATATACCATGACATGGAAAACCATACACACATAAAAAGACGACAATGTAGATGGATCTATCTATTGACATGAGATGATGTTAAATGAAAAAAAGAATGTAGTTTGAAGAAACAGTCTGTACTGTAAATCCTGTTGTCTTTTTTGAGTATTTTTCTATGTGATGTAGCAGACTAAAGATACAGAGATGAACACAAGAGCCTGTGTACTGATGGAACGTAGTACTATGTAACTGTGAGACTAAGGAGCTGATACAAGTTATTTTAGACCTCAAAGACATGACTTGGTTCCAAGACTATGGCTGTAAGCTGTAGAAGGATTAGTTTATTTACCGTACTGAACTATGTTGGAGATTGGAAATTCATCTCTGTGCTGGAGTTTACAATTCGGTCTTCTGTTGGAGTTTCTAATCAGCTCTGAAGAAATCATGGGATAGTAGTTTAGAAATTCCTACAAAAAGCTAGGTTTAAGGTAAAGACACAGGAGCACTTCTAAATACTTTTGGTCCTCTACCAGTTATGAAGGAACGTACTAGCTCAGAGCTAATGGTGCATGTGTTCTTTACGTATGACAATAGGATATTGGTACCAAGTGGCACACCTATAATTATTGTATGCTCAAAAAATACATTTCTTATGCTCTAGTCACTTTCTGTCTATGGCATATTTGTTTATTATAAATGTGTTATCCAAGTGTCATGCTCTCTCACATTAATTACTTTTTTCTAATTCCATATCTAGAAGTGATGACCCCCAGGTGTTTCTATGCCACATTTCTTGTTTAATTCATTGAAATGTGTTTTTTTCCCCACTTTATTAAATGATAAGATGTGGATGCAGAGGATACTATCTAACTAACCTTGTGTTATTAACTGTGTTTCCATAATGAAGGCTATAAAATTGAAGCATAATTTATGATATGATTTTTAGATAATGGCTATTGTTGTTTTTGAGAAATGCAGATATATGAAGGATTACCATATTTGCAATATGTTTATCAACTAAAGAACAAGTAATTATATTTGAGTGTTAAGTGCATTTTCAGAATTGGAGGGTGATGTTCTTTATTCCTTGTTAAGCCTTTGGTAATCAAAGGCATGGTTGTATCTGTTGTGGCACCAGATATTTTTTATGGTTCTGTCTTTTGCTTGATCATGTTGGTCCTTTTCAGACTCAAACATTTATAAAAATTCATAATTTTGTGCAAATATTGAGGACCTAAAATTGCAAAGTCTATATAAACCAAGAGCTGCTTGCTGGTTAGGCAGAAACCAAATTTCCGTCTAGCTCTGCCTTGCATTTTCAATCAAAATTGCTTGTTTGTTACAATGTGATTTTCTTCAAAAAATAGATGCTCTGAGGCAAAAGGGGAGCCACAGGCTGTATGTTGAATAGAAGGTTGATTAGTTGGCCAAACTTCAGGAGTGGGAGCCCGCCATGCTTCCTAGGGAAATAATTCCTTCTCTGATAGTTTGTTGTGCTAATTACTAGTCCCAATTTGAGTTCAATATTGCCGCAATTGCTTTATAGTTACTTATGAATCACATTCAACATTTTATGCAGAATTTCCTTGCGCTTAAACAATAGAAAGTATATTTTCTGAACACCTCTTTGTGGTAAAGCATGTTGTATGTTTGATAATTTACCATTTTCTTTGTTGTTTTGTTCTTTGTTTTGATTTTGTTCTTTATTTTGTGTGCTTCAAGTTTATTGAACTTAAAGTTTATTGAGCTAGACCTTTTCACAGATGGTAAATCCGGAAAACATGATATATGTAGACCTCTTGCCACACAGAAGTGAAATAAGAGCCTACATTTATTTAGTAATTGATAATGTGAAGCCCTAAATGGACTATCTTCAATATGCATTCATTGTAAGATACAGTCCTGGTATTATTGTAATCTCTGAGATAGCACTGCTAATGTTTATGTCTGTGGTTTACTGTTTAATATAATTATTCTCAGCTTAATAATCTTCCTGTATTATTAAATGAAATATCAGAATCTCAGAATGTTTCCTTAAAAAAAATTATATTCAGAGTATTACCATGCATTTACTGAGACTGAACTGCTTTCTTTTCAATTTTCCCGAACTGGAAATGTCTTCCATTTTTCAGTGCAGTAAATTAAAGATGCTTACACTGTTATGATAGTTTCCAAGAAGAATTTCAAATTGGCATCAGCTAATTTCAATAGTAAGCGATCTGGGTTCTACAAGGAAGGAAAATGTAAAAGAAGCATGACTGAGTGTAATTTTGTTCATGATAACAAACATATATATATATATATATATATATATATACATACACATACATATACATGTGTGTATTTATATATATATATGTGTGTCAGAAATATATAGTAAAATTACCTTCCATTATCCCTAGAAGTTCTTCACCTTCGTTATAACCTTATAACAAGTACATAACTAAATTTGTATTTTATGGTAAGAAAAGTTTATAAAATAATGACTTTTGTTATGGCGTTCTTTTAAAATAACACTAATGCATTTTATGAACCTGGTTTTTCACTGAATCCTCTGTTTTATGCACTTAGAGCTTTAAAAGTTCTGCAGTAAATATTATCATCCTAACTTTCCATATTTTAGTTTAGAAAGAAGTCATGTTCATCCTACGCTTAATTTTAGCGTCTTCTTGATTCTGGGAAGCCATAATATTTTTTCTCTTTTCCTATTGACAGAAGCCTGCACCATCACTGTTTGCTACTTTTATAACTCGTGGGCAAACAGAATATTTATCTTTAATCTTTTAAGTAAAGTATTATATCCACTTGCACAGCTTTTAAAATACTCTCACCTGCCCTGTTCAATTCATTTTTATTTCTTTACATTTCCTGCATTTGAAATTGAAATTTGCCTTATATTCAATAAGTAAGTAACAGAAATACTTTTTTTCTTAATATTTTAATAAATGTAATTCAATTGGTTTGCAACACCATTGAACATAATATTACTAACTTCTGCTTGCTTTTAAATGCAGACACATTACTCTTATAGGACACTAATCTGTTCTCTCATCTCACTGACAGTGGAACAAGAAAAAAATTTAAGCTACAGTATGAGAAGTAAAGTACACAACCCAGTTCTATAATAGTATCATTTGCTAGAAATAGCTTACACAGCACTGTGATTTTTTTTTTTCTTTAGAAAGTTTTCCATTTAGCTTTTTCTTTTATTAATCCATCTATCCATCCATCCTAGAGCATTTTCTCATGGTCTCAGTGGATTTTTTTATATTCCTAAATAAAGTTAAATAACAAAACTTCTGAGGCTCTTACACTATGATCTTGAAAATTCAGAGTGAACAATTATTGGTAAATATTACAGAAAACTTTGTTATTTACAGCACTTCACATTACCAAACCATTAAAATAATTTAAAATTATTTATATGAATGCTAGCAGCAAAATAAATGACTCTAAATTCCCTGCATTACTCACAAACACTACAAAAAGGAATATTCCCTGCTTTCTATCATTAGAAAATTTATAGAACAGAGTATTTCATCTAAACCTAGAGTCTTCTTTTATTATTTGGGTTTTCTACTTACAACATGAATGATTTTGAAAAATCCCATAGCAGAAAGCTTTGCATCATTGTCTCACTCAGAAAGACTTGATTCTAGTGCTAAAAACTGAAGAATTCCTTAGGACATGAAGTCAGAAAACAGCAGTGTATTCCAGACCACTCCTCTAAATATTAATGCAACTTACATGAATCATACATAACATATACTGTCCCTTTGTGCTGGAAAGTGCCATGTTTTTATGGTTGTGGTTGTACAGCTACGGTAATAGGAACCAAAGACATAAAACGGTAATTAATATATTTCAGAAGTCAAGTGTTTTGTTGGATAGATGCTAATTAAGATTGATAGAAGACAGTGATTGAAGTAAGCATAAGCCATTTGGTCAACACAAGTGAAAGGTCAGCTATCATCTTGAATGCTTTAATTAAGGATGCTTTGATTTTTGTTTCTTCATCCCTACTCTTCTGAATATATATAAAAAAGATGGAGAAAAAATAATAATAATTGCTTTTTGACAGGGAAACTGATGTGTTATGCATGCTTGATATGGTTTGGCTGTGTCCCCACCCACATCTCATCTTAAACTGTAGTCCCCATTATACCCACATGGGAGGGACTTGGTAGGAGGTAATTGAATCAGGGAAGCAGTTACCCTCATGCTCCCACAGAGTCCCCAAATGCAGCTGCCTAGTAGATCGATGAGAAAAGGGCCACTGTCCTCTAAACCCCAGAATGGTAGATCATGGATAATTTGTGCCAGTCACCTGGAAAAGCTGCAGGAACTCAGTGCCAGACCATGAAGGCAGTCAGGAGGGGGACTGTACCCTGCAAAAACACAGGGGTGGAGCTGACTAAGGCCATGGGAGCCCACCTCTTGCATCAGCATGACCTAGTTGTGAGACATGGAGTTGAAGGAGATAATTTCAGAGCTTTGACGTTTGGCCACCCCAGTGGATTTCAGACCTGCATGGGGCCTGTAACCCCTTTGTTTCGGCCAATTTCTCCCAGTTGGAATAGGTGTATATACCCAATGCCTGTAAGCCCATTGTATCCAGGAAGTAACTAGCTTGCTTTTTTTTTTTTTAGATGGAGTCTTGCTCTGTTGCCAGACTGGAGTGCAGTGGCATGTGATCTCGGCTCACTGTAACCCCCGCCTCCCAGATTCAAGCGATTCTCCTGCCTCAACCTCCTAAGTAGCTAGGATTACAGGCATGTGCCATCATGCCCAGCTAATTTTTTTTTTTATTTTTAGTAAAGACAGGATTTAACCATGTTGGCCAGAATGGTCTCAATCTCTTGACCTCGTGATCTGCCCCCTTCAGCCTCCCAAAGTGTTGGGATTACAGGTGTAAGCCACCACTGGCTTGCTTTTGATTTTTCAGGCTTATAGGCAGAAGAAACTTGCCTTATTTCAAGTAAAACTTTGGGCTTGGACTTTTGGGTTAATGCTGAATAAGACATTGGAGGACTGTTGGGAAGTCATGATTGAGTTTCGAAATGTGAGAACATGAGATTTGGGAGGGGCCAGGGACAGAATGATATGGTTTGGCTATGTCCCTATCCAAATCTCATTTCAAATTATACTTTCCATAATTCTCACATGTCCTGGATGGACACAGTGAGAGGTAATTAAATGATGAGGGTGGTTACCTCCATGCTGCTGTTCTCATGATAGTGAGTAAGTCCTCACAAGATCTGATAGTTTTATAAGGAGCTTTTACCTCTTTGCTCAGTACTTCTTTCTGCCATCATGTGAAGAAGGATATATTTTCTTCCCCTTCCACCTCAATTGTAAGTTTCTTGAGGCCTCCCTGCCCTGTGAAACTTTGAGTCATTTAAATCTCTTATCTTTATAAATTAACTAATCTCAAGCAGTTCTTTATAGCAGCATGAGAATAGACTAATACAATAGCCTACAGCCTGAGGAGGAGGTAGATTTGTGCTGAAAAATTGGATTGACCTGATTCTCCATGAAATTTCATCACACTCTACAAACAAATACACTAGTGCCTTTGGAGGCTCTAGACCCTGGCTCAAATCAGCTCCATCTTTATGTGATATTTGCATTAATCACAGAAGTAAAACACTGTGTTGTAGAGATAACTGCTACCCACAGTTAAAGCAAAGACTCTATGCCTAGAAATAAACTCTGAAAAATTAGAAACTAAAGATCCACTCATCTAAAGGAATGCTTAATATCTCTAAAATCATCTTAAATGCCACCTGAAATGAATGTCCCAAGAATACAGAATAGTAAAACCTAATGTATTTTCATGTCTGGTGGTATAGAGAATATGAATATTGGTATGTTAGTTTCTAACTTTAATTTGGCAGCCACCTATTACCCATTTGTACATTTGTTTACCTTTTGTTCTTAAATATTACATACTGCTACAGTTGTATTTAATAGAAAGATTCTTGCATTTCAGTGGCAAAAGTTAAAATACCTTAAATTATTAGCCTTTGACAAAACTACATTGGCCAGATGAAACAAAGGGACTTACTTTTTAAGCCAAACTAATATCTGATGCTAACAACACACAGGTACTTGCTATTCCTGTCGTGTTATATACATAACACTCACAAATAAGGCAACAATAAGATAAGATAGGCGAAGATCTCTTTTGAAAGTGTATGCTAATATATGTAATTATATTCTTAATATGTAAAAACATGCATCCAAATGTTTTAAATAAATGGAATACTAGGATAAGCAAACAATTTCATATTTTCAAATCTGATAGCTATCGGATCTTGCATAGAATTATTTTGATTGTGCATTGCATTATTTCTTGTTTCAATGTCTTAGTCAAAGACTGGAAAGGACATTGAGTATAAAGCCAATATGATTGAAGCCCTCCGATTCATGGAATATTCTACCCTGAGAGTAGAAAGGCTAATAATGCTGCTAAAACAATAAAAAGGGCAAATGCATCAATGAGAAGTGCTTAGAAAATTCTTGAGTTAGTATTCCTTGTGGCTAGAAAAGCAAAGAGTAAAAAGACATTGTCCTTTAAAATTCTTGTTGCCCAATCATAGAGATAGTCAAATTGTCAAAGACCAAAGCATATGCAAGGCTGGACATGGAAATACTCGCTCTGATTTCAGTAATAGTCTTTTATGAAATTGATTGACACATTTACTTTTCCGGAAACTTTCAAACAAACTGAACTATTGTCAATTGGTAGCATTGATGTGGTATAGCGGTAGGCTTTAAAAAACAAACCAGGCCAGGTGCTGTAGCTCAGGCCTGTAATCCCAGCATGTTGCAAGGCCGAGGCAGGCAGATCACCTGAGGCCAGGAGTTCAAGACTAGCCTCTCCAACATAGTGAAACCCCATCTCTACTAAAAATACAAAAATAAGCCGGGCATGGTGGCAGGCACCTGCAGTCTCAGCTACTCGGGAGGCTGAGGCAGGAGAATCGTTTGAACCTGGGAGGTGGAGGTTCCAGTGAGCCGAGATTGTGCCACTGCACTCCAGCCTGGGCAACAGAGCGAGACTCTGTCTCAAAAAAAAAAAAAAAAAAAAAAAAAAAAAAAGTCCTAAAAAACCTGACAATAGCCCATTGAATATTCTTTGAGGAGAAGTGGTAATATGATTGTGGCCCATTCCTTGTGGCATTATGGGAAAGCTATAGCTTTAAAATTTTTTGTTATTTAGCCAGTTTACTGAAGATAACACCAGGCTCTGTCTTCTTAGCACCAGTTAATGACGTTCTAGTTAATCTATGACTTGCACAATATCTGTTCATGCTATTGCTTCCAAGCATATGGCAGATCAAGGAGCCTGTTATGCAACTGTGAATAAGAATCTTGGGCCACTTCACACTGTTTCATCTTGTCATTTGGGAGTTTTGTTTGGTTCAGCGTGTGTGTGTGTGTGTGTGTATTTTTTTTTTTTTTTTTTTGAGATGGGGTCTCATTCTGTCACCAGGCTGGAATGCAGTAACAAGATAATGGCTCACTGCAGCCTCATCCTCCGAGACTCAAGCAGTCCTCTGGTTTCAGCCTCCCAGTAGCTGGTACCACAAGTGTACACCACCATGCCTGGCTATTTTTAAATTTGTTTTGCAGAGACAGGGGTTTATGTATGTTTCCCAGGCTGTTCTCAAACTCGTGGCCTCATGTGATCCGTGTACCTCAGCTCCCCCAAAGTGCTGTGATTACGGACATGAGCCACTGTGCCTGGCCTTAAATTCCAATGGCATTTAGGCAGACAAGTAATGTACTACGTATGTCCCTTTTTCAAAATGTATTATGAGTTCTATAGTTTATAATTGCTTCCTGTGTGCATATATGCTTTATCGGGGTTTGGGGAAAACATCAGTATAACAAGCAGTTTACTTGTTTCTCAGAGTGGTGTGCTGGTAAATTAGTCAATCTATTTTCTCCAGGTTTTTTTGTGTGTGTCTGCTATTGGTGGGGGTATAAAACTTTTTCAAAGTCATTTATATTTGGCTTCGGCAAGAATTTTAATCGTTCATAGGAGTGTATCTATAACCTCAAAATTCTCCACAACTGAGACGCAGGAACCACAGAGTTAATACGTGACTCACAAAAGGCTGGAAACTGTCTACTTGTTCCACCCTGTCCCTCTAATCAGTTTTACTTCCACTTTATTCTGGGAGTTAATTATTGTCAACCTTCATGCAAAAGCACTATTTGTTCATATATGCAAGGGGAATTATTTTTATTCCTAAAACATTTCTCCCTCTTAAAATCCTGGATTTGATTAAGCAAATATCCCATTTATGTAAATAAGCCATTTAATTAAGCAGAGTAGGTAAGGATGTCAGAAATAATAAAACTGATGGTTTGTCAGAAACAAACTGTAGGGCGTCTGATACTTTGAAGATAATGAAAAATTCACTATTGAAAAATATGAGTTAAAAAATATATGGAACTCGAATTTCAGTTACATACATTACTAAGCTATTAGTATTTTGGAAATTTAAACTCAGAAACAAAAACAGTGCTCTAGTTTGTCATTCCTCATCAGTGAAGTGTGGAATAGTGGAATCTTTATAGAGAATTTCTGTGGGCACAAAAAATCTAGAAAACCCCAGCTATGGAGGAGGCTGCCTCAGTCATTCTAATTGATGTTGTACAGCAGGGCTACTCTTGGATAACATATCTGTTGCTCCCAAGGCTATGGAGATTTTCTTGCAGTCATAGGAAGAAGCTCAAGTTATGGTCCTGGGGGGAAATGATTATACTCCTTCCTTAGTTAGAAGAGAAGTTTTAGGTGTACTAGAAGTGTGTGGTTATTTCCACAGTGAGCTAAGGGTAGTGATAAGAAATTTTATGTTCAGGGCTGGTTTCTTATCCTATTGAAAGTCAGTCTCATTTCCCTTAGTGACTTTATAGTTGCTAGCTACCAATTCCATTTTATCCCTTCATATCTGTTAATATCATTTCCAGTGCTACACCTCTGGCTTGTCCTTTTTAAAAAAGTGTCTCTTATTCTCCGTCCTGGCTCCTGAACACTCATATCTCAATATTGGAAGTCCTAATAGGTAGAAATTCACATCATAGAAAAGTTCAGAATAAATGAGCTTTATTTGGATGCAAAAGGCAAAATAGAGATACTGACTTTTTTTTTTTTTTTTTAACAAAAGACCAAATTCCTTCCTTTAAGATCATCCTCCATTCACACCTCAGTGCCACCGATTTATTTCCAACACAGTGTTCCTGGAGCATTTTTAAGTCATTGAGTGGGTTTTGCCATAAAGCTTACATTTGCCACTTGCCTTCCACAGGCCAGAGCTGCTTTTTTAAACAGGAAAGGGAAAGGACTCTGCCACTTCATACGACGGAATCAAGTAACTTGAAAATTGGAATGCATTTTTTTTTTTGCTTCATAATTTCCCCAAATTTTAAATAAATCAGTTCTGCTCCTTCCTTTTACATAAATGGTTTTTGTGAGAAACAAGAACCTGTTCTGGGAATATCATTTAAAATTTCTTTAAGAAAATTCAAACATTGCTTCCAATACAGGTCTATGGTGAGATCGTACCAGCCATTACAGGATAAGATTACAATGAGAAAATTATTTTTATTCCATTCTGAGGGGATGTCTATTAAAGTAGCGCATAATTTCCAGAGCAGTTCTCTTGAGATTAACTTTTTTTTTTTTTAATGGCAAAATGAAGCAATGTAACATAATGCAAATCGCACTACCATTACAAAAGGGAAATTAAAGTTGGGAGAATCTGTCAAAATATTATGAAAGTTGAGGAGTTAAAGTTTATTGCTTTATTTTTAGAATTTGCAAAGATGTTCCACTGCAGAAATGCCTCTGGGCATTTGTAAAATGGGAGGGAAATGAAAAGAGCAGTCACTACTCAAATGCCGGTGTGTTCATTGAGCTCTTTGCCCCACCCTCCCTTCTCTTTTATCCTCCTCCCTCCTTACTCTGAGTGTTTTATCCATAGTATTTCTAGATCCATAGCCAGTATGTGTCTTAAAGGGCTTTGTGATTTCAGAAGTTTCCTTTGACATAAGCTCTTCCGCATACTAATTGTTTCTCATGTGGAAACTAAACTGTGTGTCATTCCAAGCCCTTCTTCACTTTGCTGTAGAGTCTGCATTAAGGTTTCAGAAATACTCTCAAGCTCTCTGTACATTTAGGGAAAAGAAAGCACTTGCCTTAATTACATTTGTCAACAATTTTCTTTTCTGAACATGCTGAGAGTATATAATATTATAGAATTATGTTTCGCCTTTAACCTTTCAGTCAAACTATACCAGTTTCTTTAAAAAATATATCAGTGCTATCATCCAGTTTTTTGTTTCCTTTGCCTCTGGCATCAGAGAGGAATGAGTTAATCCATTTGAAAAAAAAAATGTTTTAAGTTAAGCTGAAGTTTTCTTAGCCACCACTTTCCCCTGCTCCCATGTTGATTACTGAAGCCAGATTATAATTGATACATTAAATATAAAATATTGAAGAGATCATATATACAACGTTTATGGTTTTAGGAGTTGGAGGTTTCTGGATTGAATTTGAATGCACAAGCAGAGTTTGTGCTACTGTGAGCTTCTTACTACCTGCATTTGTACAGGAAGCCTTCGTGATCTAGAGTGACAAGCAGTGAATCTCTACTTTCAAGTTCAATAAGGTTTTCTTTTATTGTGTTTTAAAACACATATTTAATTTTAAATTTTCCTATAGATAACAGAGACTCCAATTAATTTTGTAAGTTATTGCTGTTTTCTAAGACTATAATAGATGTGAGGTGTTATAAGCTAAAAGGAGCCCTTATATTTAAGTAGATTTTATAAATGAGAGCCCAAAGTTTCTATGTCATATTCAGTTCTTAAATATGAAATGAAAGATCATACTTTTGCACAGAAGTTAGGTCTGCTCTAGGATAGTATTGCAGTGATTCAGTTTCTTCTCAAGCGTTCAGACTTAATTAATATTATCTAGGACAGTATATATATCTTTTCAATGGAAAGATCAATGGGTGTATTTAAGAGAATTTTATAGATCAATGAACATACATAAGAGACTACAACAGACTTACTTATTTTTTTATATACATTTAAAGCTTGAGAACTTCAAGTACTTAAAATTCAAAGCTCTGTCCCTAGTGTTTTGGAATTTCTCTTTGCTACCTAAAATGTTGCTTTTGATGTTTCCTGTTGGCCAAAGCAGAGAGTTAAATGTAATATAAAGCTTTATATTGAAAAACGGTAATAATATGTTTAAGGACACATTTTTGATGCTAGAACTATGTGGAATTGATTTCTAAAAGCATTTGGAATTTCTTCTTAAAACTCAGAGTGATGCTTTTTGAAATATTACTCTGATTCACCAACAAAACATAGCAGTTATAATAGGACACATTATAAAGATTTTAATTTTCCATTTGTGTTCTTATATCCTTTGGTGGTTAAGTATTTAAAATCCCAACTCTGAAGTGAAATTGAAATGTTCTTAAGAAATCTGTTGTTACAAAGTCTAGGGTGGGAGAGAATAATTACACATAGCTTTTTGATAAACAGTCTAAATTGTGCTTCAAAGGACAGATGTGGCTTTAATAATCTGAAGCATTTGCATTTTCAGATTAAACTTTGCTTGATTGCATTGTACTTGATATGTATACTTAAATCTATATGTTAAATGTTATACTTTGATATGGCACATCTTGTTTGACTTTGTTCCTATGATCTGACAAGCTTCATTATATAATAAACTAGTTTAAATAAATCTTGAAGACATAAAAGTGTTCCTGACAGTAAGAAAAAATTTAAAGCACACAAATGATATATCGGTTAGATGTTCCAGAGAGAGTCAAACTTTTTTCATTCAAATCTTTGAACATGTGTTTTGAATAAAGCTGTAAGGCATTTTCCAGTAACCAGTGTTGTATTACAAAAATGAGTAAAGTAAAACAAAAGGAAAACATGTTTCAACATTTTATTCAGGACTGTCACATATTGTTGCACATTTCCTGCTGGAAGTAAATGTGACGTTTGTAATGCTAAGTTTTCAAACCTAACCTTTTGTTTTATATAAAAAATTACATGGAGTATTGTGCCCTTGTGAGACAAGCACAAATAATAAACTATACTATCAGGGTTCAAATGGCTTCCTAATAGCTTGAGTGTCATAGTTTGATGTAAATCCATCATTATAGTTTCTGAATTTTCTCTACTGAATTCTATCCAGGAATAAGCAATGATAAACAGGTTACAGAGCACTTGATCCAATGGCCTAGTACTGTATAAAGTCAAATCTAGGAATTAATATCACTCCACTTATATTGATTGCCGGGGTGGACAAAGTAGTTGGATAACATAATATGTCAATGCAACAAAAAGCAAGAAATTTACATAAAAGTAGGAAAATTCGTTTTCTATTAGTAGGCATTTACTGTTTTATTATTGGAAATTAATTAGCTGATGTTGAAATATAAAAAAAAATCAGGACAGCTATTTGATTATTTTCATTATAAACAGCTAAGCAGTAACTACTAAGAGTTAAGAATATGAATCACTGAGCATGTGCAAGCAATTTCAATATTTAAAGTGGAAATTGGGTAGAGAGATATTTCATATTAAGCTATAAAATAGTTTATAGGAAGGTGGATATAATTTATTTCAGTGTTATATTAGTTATTTTATATTGTATATTTTATTAAAATACCAGTTTTGAAACAAATCTAGCACATGTACTTTATAAGCTGTGGATAACACCACATTTCTACTAAGGAAGGTGCGTCCTCTGAAATAAGGAAAACTGAAATTTCATATGCAAGCTGGGAACATTTTCTTTTAAAATATTAATTTATTAAATTATTTTTAAATTTAAATTTGTTTTAAAATTAAAAATTTTTTGAACATTTGAGAGCTGAAATCAATGAAATACTTGAAATAACCTGCTACTTTAGCAAAGTAGTTGTTTCTTCAGTAAGGGATTCCATGTTGACTGGTAGCAGATGGATATTTGGTTTCATACACTGACAGAGTGTGGTCAGCAGCTGGGCAGACTCCCTTGCACCACCCCATGAGGTCCCCAAATCTGACCTCTCGGGTTAGGCATATTTACATGAATTCTGTCATTGTTGTGTCTAGGAATGTAGACAGACAATTTATGGGGAGAGTGGCAGAAGACACTGCATTTTATTTCACTCTTTCAGGATAAAATAAATATCTCAGAAAAGGGTGAACTTTCTTTTTTCTTCAGTTTTCAAATTGCTTATATTTGGTAAATTTAATTTTTATGCACAGGCTTTGTTTTTAGGAGAGCTTATGTTCAGTACACCTAGGAGAAATTGTAGTCATGGAATAGGTTTCCTAAGCTCTGTGACACGTGGCTGTCATGATTCATTCCCTGCCTTGATAGATTTATGAATACTTCTACGTGAACCTATCTCAGCAGCCAAATGGAAGTGTTAATATCATGAATGCATTTATTTACATTTTTTCCAGCTTTCGCAAAGCTTTGTTATAAAGATGATTTTATTTCCTCTCACAACAACATGAAGAAGAAGGAGCAGGTATTACTGCCCTTAGTTTGCAGATGAGAAAGTTGAGACTCAAAGCCATTAAGAATTTTGTAGTAGCAAAGAAGGATCTTATATTTGGTAAATTTTGGTGCAATTATGAATTTGATGTCTGCAAAGAAGGATCTTATATTTGGTAAATTTTGGTGCTATTATGAATTTGATGTCTGTATGCCTTTTGGGCAGTATCCTTTCTGGCTTCATCATGCTATGTCCCTAGTGTACACTATATTAACTGGTGCTTAGTAAGGTGCTCAAGGATGCAGCAAATGAATGAACAAAGACTAGAGGCAGAGTTGCCTGGCCTTATTCCATTAATGCCCATGCTATAGGACTGCAGCAAAATATAGAGCCGCAGTGATTAGAAGACTTCAAAAGTGTGTTTTCTTTTTCCAGGCGCGTGCTTCTGATTGATTTCTTGAGATGATGAAACAAAAAAAAAAAAAAAAAAAAAAAAAAAAAAGTGAGAGAGAGAAAGTAACAATAAAAGTCTCTTTCTTTTGTAAAATTTTGTTTTATTCAACCTTGGAATTGAATAAAAGCTGATATTTATTGTGCACTAATGTGTCAGATGTCTTCTGAGCATCTTACATTCATGAATTTGCTTAATCTGGTAGATACCATTGTCATCTCCATTTTATAGTTTAGAAGGCTAAAATATGGTGGAGGTTAACTGGATTGCCCAAGATCACAAAACAGCAACAGTGGATCCAAGCTCCAGCTAGTAACTACTGCATTAGACTGCCCTTTGTTACAGCATAAATTCTCAGTCAGTTGGTTTAAGCTATCGTATGAAGAGGTGATGACTGGGCACAATGAGTTTTCTGCCCCAGTGACTAATAGATCACCTGCAAAGATCTCCACACCCTCTTTTCTGGACACTGGAGTTGCTGAAGAACTATCTTGTTCCTTGAGAGCCAGTTGTTATCACCCAGGGCATTGTTGAGACTTTGAGAGCAAGATCATATTTCCCCAGAATATCCTTGTTATGAATTTCATTCATTTCTGGCCATAGGCTTTGCTCTTTTGAGACAGGAAAGATACATGTTAAATTTTGGATAGTAGCTACCTGTTGGAAAGTAGAAAGAAGAAAGGTGTTGAAGATAGGTAAACAGGAAGCTTCCACTCTTTGGTTCTGGGTTTGGTTTGTTTGTTTGTACTTGTGTTGTTTATTTGTATTTTAAGGTTAGAAGTTGTTAGATTTTACTTTCATTCTATTATTTTTATTTGTGTTCAAAATAATTCCTAGTTTTAAAAATTTAAGGAAAGTAAAATAGAACTGGGCCTATGGGCAATCAAAAAGCAGTTTGTGACCCTGAAACCGATGGGCTCAGGAATAAAGAATGTGCAGACAACCTTTAATATTAGCTTGAAACAAAAATATTCTGATTTTTACTCCTAGCTGAGGTTTTTAGAAAGCAGTTACTTACTATAGAACTTAGAAAGGAAACTTTAGAATATGTTTTAACTTAAAAGGCCCTTAAAGACCAACTAGATTGAAAAAATCTGATGCATAGAAATAATAATTGACTTGAGAGATGGCACAAAGATATTTGGTTCAGGTGTTCATTAGTTCAAGAAACCTTTATGGAATGCCTGCCATGGGGAAGGAAATTTAGTTGTTGCTGGGGACACATGAATGAGTAAGACAGTTTCCACAAGGGATTCAGTATCTTTAGAGGGGAGGCATCTGAGTAAACAAACAATTATAATGCAAACTATTGATTGCTTCAACAAAAGAGGTAATTGATGGTCTATCTATCAATTATTTGCCTATTACCTCTATCAGATATCTACCTGTGTATGTGTATATGTATGTATGTATTATTTCTGTCTATTTGTCTTTCCATCTGTCATCAGTCAATCCTTAAGACATATAAAGCAATTAGTACAGTGTCTGGTACACAGAGAATTCTTAATAAATAGTATTTGTATGATAACTATTATTACCAATAATTCCCAGATTTTTCATTATATTGTATGACATGAAGAAGGGATTCTGCTAGAGTACTTGTTAACCTTATTACTCTTATGTTTGTGAAACTGTGATACCTTCCTTGAAGCTCTCAGTCTAAACTATTAGCCACTATGCTGTCGTAGGGCCTTGTAAATACTCCTGTAGCTGTAGTTACTTGGCTGTATTTTAATTATTTGTAACATAATTCAGCTTAAACTGTGAGATAAACTCATTCTAATATCAAGGATTGTCTCTTATTCATATGAGTATGCCCAGAGCTTAGAATATAGTAGGTAATCAATATATGGTTGGCTGTTGCTTGAATGAATGCATGCTAAAAAGGTTTGGGCAAGGAGAAAAGTTTGGTTAGTTGTGCAAACTACTTCTTAAACCTTTGATTAAAGAAAAGCAGTTCTGAATCTTGATTGAGTAGCATGGTCTTGGTTATAAAGCTTCACTCTAAGAAAAAAACCCTTAAGTTTCTAGATCATGTCAGTGACTACTTTTATGATTTTACTTCTGATCTGATGCCACTGTAATCTAGTTGCAAAATTTTGTCCTAAAATAATTCCATTGTTATTGTGAATATAATTTCCAATACTTTTTATTATCTGAAAATAAAAATACTTATTTTTTATTCAGAGTTTTTATAAATCCCAAGATTAAACAGGGAAAAAAATCCTGATTTTTTTGTTTTAACTCTAGAGAAACTTGATGTTAGGATTCAAATATCAACCTTAATATGATATATGGGCTTTTCACTAAACTTTAAATAAGCTATCGGATTTTTAATGTGGGGTGTGTGTGTGTGTGTGTGTGTGTGTGACTTTAGGTATTGGGTAAACTAATATACTAACATTTCAGAAAAGGCAAATTCTTTCAATCTATGATCTGGCCAATAATAAATTTAACTGAGCAGGTGATTATGTTACAGGATGGATTATTTGAAATTCATTTATTAACATATTGAACATTTATTGAATGCCACATATAAGTCACTATTTTTGGCACTTGAGATATATCAGTAAGAAAAGGATAGAGATTCCTACCAGGTGCGGTGGCTCACACCTGTAATCCCAGCACTTTGGAGGCTGAGGTCAAGAGATCGAGACCATCCTGGCCAACATGGTGAAACCCTATCTCTACTAAAAATACAAAAATTAGCCAGGCGTGGTGGCACGTGCCTGTGGTCCCAGCTACTTGGGAGGCTGAAGCAGAAGAATCGCTTGAACCCAGGAGGCGGAGGTTGCAGTGAGCCAAGATTGCACCACTGCGCTCCAGCCTGGCGACAGAGCAAGACTCTGTCTCAAAAAAAAAAAAAAAAAAAAAAAAGATAAAGATAGAGATTCCTTCCTAAGCAATATCTTTCTAGTAATTTAATAGTAAGCCTGAAAAGAAAACTTTAATAGACAGTTAATGTCTTTGACAAGAACTCACTAGTGTGTTATTGAAGTATATTATATATGTATTACCTACATAATTTCTTATTACATATGTATCATTTTAAACTGTGTTATTATGTGATGGGCCAACTTTTTCAATGGTTTTCCTTTACTCCACTGGTCTACAAAAAAGACACCGATATCCATTTGTATAACTCAACATGCTGGCAAAATCCTAGCTTGAGAAACATGTGGATAACTTCAGTGGTCTGAATTTGATTATGGTCTACATATGGGAGACAATCAAAGTAATGTATAGGGATTTCATAGTGTAACTAACTACATTAAAAGAAATGAGAACTCTGCACACCTAAGCACCTGTTCACAATTTAAAAATTCAGGCAGGCAGTTGCACTTAAAAGATCACTAAATCAGCAGTCTAACATTCTTTAGGGATCATAGTTTTATTTTCTCACTAACTTTCTCATTGGACTTTGTCATTCTACGAACCCAAAAATTACTCGATTCTCAGCCTCTTCTGAAGATATCCTTCCTGTTTGAAGAGTGGCTCAAAACCTGGGTAAATGAGGAGCCGTCTTAGAAATATCAGCATTTGGAACTTCAGAAAATATAAGGTAGCGCACTATAAGCTATCTTTAAATATGACTTGGTTAAAAAATAAAAGGTAACCTTTACAACCTCCAAGATATGAACAAAATTCATTTTTTTTAGTTAAAAGTTATTGTGGATAGTTATTTCAGAAAGATAAAGCAGCTATTTAATCATATATACAATGAATTATTTTTTGAAGGTTTGATATTAAGAATTTCAAAATATACTGCAGAATATTAACTTGGATCCAAAGAAATGAAATCTAATTACAGCAAATGTTTTCAGTTTTGTTTTCCTATTGAAGCAGAAAGACAAAGAAGAACACAATTCTGAATCTTCCGCATGAACACAGCATGCCACAGTGGTTCATTCATGGAATACAGTAGTCACAGTGGTTCCTTCATGGAATATAGTAGCCTGCCATGCTGATTCTATGTTTTATGTTAATACGTTTCCCTGATGCCGGACGCCATACTAGTAGGCTGCCTACATGTTTGGGAAATAAATTGTTACTCTTGTTCTCAGTCACGTCTGCTTGATTTTTTACAAGGAGATTGTTAAAATTTAATTTAAAGCATAGCAAAATTATTCACAGGATTATAGTCCACTAAGATGAAAAGGGCCATTAGTAGGATGCATCCAAACCTGTCTTTTTACAAATGAGACCCACGGAAGTCACCCTAAATGACACTGCAGCTGCTCACAGAGTTTGAATTTTGTCCATTTGGTTGACCTGGTCACTTCAAATTGTTATTAATGATATGATTAGGTATATTTATGTCTATTAAGATGACTACATGGATGGCATATCCTTTAAACTTGACTAAGTACTCACTTAAGAGAGATTTATATTCAAATGTACCATATCCCATTTACAAAACCATTTTTCTGAGCATTTTCTGCTTCTATTTTGGGAACACCATAAACCATCTAAGAACACAACCTCCTGTGAGTTACTCTGTTAGCTACCAAATCATATCCCTTGGGAATTCCATCTTTGACTGCCCACTTCCATTTCCTCACATACAGTTGTTGGACATCAGGATTGAAAAGGAACTTAAAACTCATATGCCCTCATTTAGTGTCAAAATTTCTCTTACATTTGACCCCCTCCCTCATTTTGGCCTTTCCATTGTCCCTGCTTAGTCATCAGAACCTCACAGACTTCTTAAAGGGACTGCAATTTTTACTTCTCCAGATTATATTCCACGCCGTCTGCACCTAACACAGACAGAAGATCCAGCTCAAAACTCATTTATTTCTCTCTTCATTTAAAGCAGTTAATGCCAGCCTTCTCACTGTGCCAGTCAGCACACTCTCCCGCAGCCCTGCTTTCCCCTAGAGGGACCATCTACTGTCCTACCAGCTCTGCCAATCACTACATTCATCTTCTGTCACCACTTCTACCTTTGTAAATGTTGAATTGGGTCCAGCCTTAATGGTCTTTTGGGATTTTGTTTTTGTTTTGCTTTTTTAACCTTTAAAGCTGCTACATTTTTGAATTTTATTATTTTTTATTGTGTTAAAATACATACCACATAAAATTTACCGTTTTAAATTTGAAGTGTACAACTCAATCGTATGAAATGCATTCTTAATGTTGTGTAACCATCACCAACACCCATCTCCCAAACTCTTTGATCTTCTAAAACTGAAACTCTGAACCCTTTAAACAATTAACTCCCTATTCCCTCCTCCTTTCAGCACCTGAAAACCACCATTCTTCTCTATCCCTATGATTCTGACTACTCTAACTACCTCATATAAGTGGAATCCTGTAGTACTTGTCTTTTTGTGACTGACTTATTTCACGTAACATAATGTCCTCAAGATTCATCCGTGTTGTAGCATATGTCAGATATTTTCCATTGTTAAGGATAATATAATATTCTATTGTATGTATAAACCATATTTTGCTTATCCATTCATCATTGGATGCTATACTTTATCTAATCAGTCTACATTAACCACTTTTTTTTTTTTTTTGAGATGGAATCTTGCTCTGTGGCCCAGGCTAAAGTGCAGTGGTGTGATCTCCGCTCATTGCAACCTCCGCCTCCCGGGTTCAAGTGATTCTCATGCCTCAGCCTTTCAAGTAGCTGGGACTACAGGTGCATGCCACCATGCCTGGCTAATTTTTTTTGTATTTTTGGTAGAGATGGGGTTTCACCATGTTAGCCAGATTGGCTTCGATATCCTGACCTCAGGTGATCCACCGTCTCAGCCTCCCAAAGCACTGGGATTACAGACGTGAGTCTCCGAGTCCGGCCTTAACCACTTTTTTTTCTGAAACTGTTTCTGGTACACATCACACCTTTCGATCATTGTGGCTCAGATAGGGTAATTACGTTTTATGCACTCCTTTTTCTCCACATCATTTGAGTAGAGCATTCTGTCCCTCACTAGAATGTAAACAAAAAAAGTTATCTTAATTTGTTCCCTGCTCTGTCCCTAGCTCATAGACCCTCAGTAAACAGTTTTTAAATGAGAAAATTAGTTTTCTCATTAGTGGAAGCTGGATTGCACAGATCTAAACCGCACAATTCTTAAAAATATATATTTCTATATTTTATGATTAAGATTTTGCTAAGTCATTCTCTTAGCAAATTTCTTAATAAATGAAACCCAGATGGTCCAAAATGGTGAGGATTTCATCTTATCAAAAAGAGGAAAAGTGTGCCCATGCATGTTGTTTTGTGTTTTCTTGGGGGAGTAAAATAGAAAAGCCATGTATTTTCTTAAAAATTACTTTATGTATTTCGGCCAGGTGCGGTGGCTCATGCCTGTAATCCCAGCACTTTGGGAGGCCGAGGCGGGCAGATCACGAGGTCAGGAGATCGAGAGCTTCCTGGCCAACATGGTGAAACCCCGTCTCTACTGAAAATACAAAAAAATTAGCTGGGTATGGTGGCTCACGCTTGTAATCCCAGCTATTTAGGAGGCTGAGGCAGGAGAACTGCTTGAACCCAGGAGGCAGAGATTGCAGTGAGCTTATATCACACCACTGCGCTACAGCCTGGGTGACAGTGCGAGACTCCATCTAAAAAAAAAAATATTTATGTATTTCTTTATGGTTTTCTTGTACATAAATATATTGAGATATATTCCAGAAAATTTCCAATGTATGAATCTTAAGATGACCTTTGCAAAATGTGTAGTTTGGACAAGAAGTTTAATTCACTTACTTGCTAAAAGATTTTTATTCTGTTCTTTAGTCTGTGGGTCCTGTTATAATAATATTATATCTTGTAAAATCAATATTATTTATAGAAGATATATCTTTAAAATTAGCAATATTTTGTATGTTAATTATTTAGTGTACAATTCAAGTTGCAGGTCAGAGTAAGAATTGAGGGAAAAAAAGCAATGTTAAATCTGAATCATCAAGAAAAAAAGGGGCTAAAAATTTTAAAGCAGTAGGGAACACTCAGAGAGGTTAAAACATATAATTCAAGGTCAAATCGCATAAAATAGGATGTATACAAAGGTTCATGATACGTTGCCTAATTTACCTAATTTTTACTTCTTCACATTATATTCCATACTTCCTTGCATAGGTTACCTAATAAAAAGCTGCAATTATTTATAAAAATCCTATATATATATATATATATGGTATGTTGTAAAAGAAAGTATTTTCTTCTTTTAGAAAGAAGCCATAAGGCATAGAGAAAGAATTCTGTATTTGGAGGAAAAAGGAAAAAAGACCCAGATTTGAAGCCAGTCTTGGCCTCTTACTAGGTATATTATTTAGTCTCTCAGCTCTGTTTCAAAGCCTGGAAATTGAGTTTAGTATTACCTGTTTACGTTTGTGAATAATAAATTGATGTACGGCCTGATTACCTAAAACCACCTTAATTGCATGAGTCCAGTGATATCCTCAGACTTCCATCGGACCTTCTCCCCTAGCAGTTTCATTTGTTCTTTTAAATATAAACATTGGACACTCATGCAAAGTTTGAAAAAAATGATTTTTCTGATATAAAAAGTGTGAGAACCACAGAAAACTAGAAATTATTGTTCACTCACAAATTATGTCTTCCATTATGAGGTAATACATGGTAAACCCTAGAAAACATTAAATATGTGAACTTCCTATTACTAAGTAGTAATCACTCAAGTAAACTGGACAAAATGTCTTACAGAGGTACACATCTCGTGTGAAATTAAATCATGATGCAGGCAGTGCTACAACCTGAGATTTTACACAGTTATATACATTTCTTTTGCCTTTGTGGCAATATGTGCCTACTGAAAATAGGTTATTATAGAACTGGGCAATGTGAACACTATACAAAATATATGCCTTAAAGTACAAGGAAGGTAATGTGATTATACCAGCAGATATTTTGCATTATTTAAGTTAGTAATGAATTCTCAAACTCTTTGAAAACACGAAGGAACTTGGGCAACAAGTGAGGGTGTTTAATTTAATCAGAATATCATAAAAGTTCATAAAAAGAAAAACAAAATCCACATGGTATCTGGAAGCCTAAGGCTTACAGAGAACTCATGTATATTTCTGTCAACAATCTAGTAATGAATTATTATGAAAAACTTGAGGAATGGGAATACATTTTAAAAGTATACAGAGTTTTAAAATGAAATCTTTCTACCATGAACTATTTATATTTCATGCATTGTAACAATTTTTGGAAAGCAGGATCTTTTAATGTACTTATACTCTGTTATGTAGAGCTCGTTGTTGAAAGAACTCTATATTTCAAGATAATTCTATGAATTTCATGAAAATGACATAATAAAATTTAACTCAGCAGGCTTCCAACCAATAGAGGGTTATAGGATTTACAAATAATTCAATCCATCAAATATAACGATAATGATATCACTGTTGACTACATCAGATTGAGATTAATCAAGCATCAGTATCTTGGGCTCAGAGGAAAAAAAATTAAGTAATAGAGTATTCTATCACTGCAGTAGTGTGAATGCTGATGAAAGAAATAGTGATTCAAATTCTCTTGTGGAATTAAATATGTCAAAACAACTTATACATAATGGAGCTTATTTTGCTTAAAAGCCAAAAAACTTGAAAAACTTATAAGACAAACAATCATAGCATGGAAGTACAGTAGTACAAGTAGGATAATTCAAGACATTCCTAGAAAACTGTTTGAATTTTCTTAGGCTAGCCAATTTGAATGGCTGTATCTAGGGTGATATTCAAAATACGGTATTGAATAGCTAGCATGCAGGACACTGATGGTCCCAACAATACTGTGAGGTGTGTCTCAGGTTCGCAAAGATGCACACACACACTGCAAAATTGTGGAGTGCAGGGAGATTAAAAAGTAGATAAGTAGGCCCCACTACCCTATAATTTCCAGGGCACTATCATAGAGTTGCTGACCTGGGGATGAAACTCAGGCATTTATCTACTTTTTAAAAGCAGCCAAATGAAGACTAATAAATAGGCGTGTGGATACCACTAGATTGAACAACCTATTTCAGCTTCACTGAAGTTGAATGACCACGTGAATAAATTTCCTTGCAAGTAAAGATTTCTTTCATCAAGTGTCACCGTGGGGAAGACCAAATGTATACACCACAACAAAATTTTGTCTGTGTAAACAGAAATTTGTACATTTTATCTACTCTAATTCATCCAAATCAATTGCCTGATTACAGTTTGGGTACTTTAGAAGCGGCAGTCTCTTATAACTGATGCTGCAGTAGATGCATGACTCTTTGAAGGTATTTCGGAAACCACGTTCATTTTCATGAGTTTCTAGTAGTTATTGTTGATAGATTTAAGTGACTTTCCTAGGATGTCAAGACAACGATATGTTTCACATTTTGAGCTAAGTTTCATCTTTATCTGAGACATGTGATGAATTGTCTGAAGGCAGGTGAAGAACAGGTACACTGAAATAACTACACATACATATGCATACGCGAAAACACACATGCTCATATATACATACTCGTGCAAATGCAGATACTTCTATTAGCACATTGAGACATGGATTCACTATTGTGGACAGAATTTTTGTTTGTACGATTGTGTATGTGTGTTTTGCCAGTAAACACTGACCTGACTGTATCCAACTTTAGGCTTAAAATATTGGAGGTAGATGACAAGTAAAATCATTTTATTACTGTAGTATTTCACAAATGCTCACTGAGCTTTTTTGATGTGCTCTGTTTGATGTTAGCCTAAGTTAGTTAAAAATTTGTTTCCACACTGATATATCTAGAGCGTTATTAATGGTGATGCGACATTTTATATGTCAGGCTCTTGAAATGATTTAGGTAAAAGAGACATTAGTTTTCTCAGTTTCAACTAAAATGATAAATTCTTATGTTACATCTGTGCTCAAGGAAACACTGCTAATGTCATCTCATTTATATAAATACTTGTCAGGTGACTGCCTAATTTTACAGGCATTTAAGTCTTATCCAAGCATCCCAAGGCTACGGTACTTGGAAGTTCCTTTGTACTTCAGTCTATGGCATCAAACAAGGTTTTGCCCCCCTCTACAACAAAGCAGTTTGAACGTTATCACATCAAAGAGAAAGATGCCATTGTCTGCAAACTGTCTTAGCTCTGTCAGAAAAAATCTATTATGGGGCAGAATTAATTTGACATACCATTTCTTTCAAACAAAAGCCCCCCCCCCCATTTCCTTCTCAGAAATGTAAATATGTAATATATAATATGTATTTTTTTGTTTGGTGAAAAGATACCAGTAAAATGATAACATCTGGCTGTAGCAAAACGCTGCCAGCTAAGGAATGGTTTCCTCTCTGCGGGTCTGACCAGAGTCTGATGTTGTGCAGATGTGCAGCCAGGCTTGACTGTAAAAGTTATAAACATTGTCATAACATTGTTCGACTTCTCTAGTATTTCCTGTCTTCTGCTTAGCACTTTATTACTAAGTCTGGCCAGCCGCCAAGTGAAATGCAGGGAGTTAGGGCCTCTGGCTTGAAATTTAAAACAAGTCCAGAATTCATTGGGTTTAATTTGATATGCGAACTCTGATAACTCACACTTGTTAAAATAAAGCCTCTTACCATTCAAGTTAGATTTACACAGCTTTGAGAGAACATAGGAGAAGAAGGGGAAAACACATTTTTCAAAACTTTAATATTGGCTTTTAGCGCTTGAGTTCGAGAAGTGGGGGTGGGGGAAGGAGTAGGAGTCGGAGTGGGGAACAGCTGATTCAGAAGCTGGACAGCTTACAGCAAACTTGTGTTCATTTCCTGTATTAGATGCAATTCCCTGGGCAGAGAATGGGCCTTTCTTTCAACACTTCTGAGCACGTTCTTTCTCTTGGCTCATTTTCAGATTAGGAAGGCCACATGAGGCTCATTGCCTATACATCATAACAAAATGGTGAGGTGAAAACAAACGAACGATACACCACCAGGCTGATTTTTCTGCAAAGGGTATCTTGTGCCAGGGTTGAACAGAACGTCATTGAAGCACCAGCATAAAGACATGTTAACCCAATTTTTCCTGTAATGTATACATGATTGATTGGCAATTTTTGGACCACAGGCTGTGGTTAGGATTACATCAATCAGGAAGCAGTAACTCTTGAGGGACTTCCCTTAAATGATCTAGTGTTTATTGGCGAAAGTGGTCGCATTTTTTGCTGTCTTTTTCTTTCATGTGTTCATCAGTTACATTCCTGTTTGAAATTTGGTATCAGTGTATGCGATAAGTCACTTTTCTTCCTTTGATATCCTCTTTTGTCATTTAAAATGCAAGATGATGCATGTAGCACAATGTCTGGTACATAGAATGTACTCATTTAAAAATAGAGAATGAATGAGGAATGAGTAGTGAATGAGAATACATTTGTGTGCATATAACCAAATTTGGATTTTCTGATACACAGAAGTGGTAGGAACACAGCATGCCACACATTTATCTATAAAGCACCATTCTCTTAAGTAGAGTACTGTAATCTAATGTATCAATAAACATGAATATACAGATTTTAGCTTCCTTGCATAATTATATCATATCACGTAATCTTTGTAAAAAAAATTAAAAGTAAAAATGTGAAAAAGAGTAGGCAAAGGGAAGAATTTGCTGAATGCTAGGAGTCCTTTTTTACCCTAACCACCCTTTTGTACACTTTTGGGGTAACAGGAAAAATTTTATCTGTAATGTGTCATCTGAATTGTGATGGCTATCTTTGTTGTTTTGTGGGTTTTCATAATGGTCTCAAACATATATAACTTATTTTCCCAAAAGGATGTGTTATGGATCTATGAAATTTTTGCAAGGTGTGAACACTAAAAAGCTGTCCCAAGGCTCTGCTGTTAATTTGTTTTTATTGAAGAAGAGGCAAGAATGAGGCACATGTGTGTGCAGCAACTTTTCACTGCTCAGGTTTTTTCATGTATATGTGATATTCAGGGATGCATGGGCGTCACATGAGTTATATTTCCTAACTCTGGGAAAGAAAGAAGTTGCTGACGCAGACCTTCCCAGGACGCCAGATTCTAAACTTGTCACAAGGAGAGGTAGAAAAGAAAATCATGTGGACTGCTACTCCCAATTCAGAGGTAAAAGTTATTTTTTTTTTTAAAGAGTCAGCGCATTAGCTAGTGATTTTGTTTAAGTGGACCTCACAAAATCATAGGCGCTTAATTGTATTATCTAATTTTTGGAAATGGAATGTAAGGCATTTGAAAGTTAAACAGCGTGAAGAATGAAAAGCATGTTCAAAGTATTTGAGATGGTCGGTTGGGCCTGTGCCATTCCGAGCAGCTCCTGCAGACACAGAAGGACTCTGAGTACTGATCGTCTAATCTCATTGGGTTTGGAATTCATTTTCTGGCTCCATATCATGATCAGAACAGATGTTTCCCAGGCTACATAGGTGGGTGCAAAACATAAATTTCAGAAATAACCTTACTAAATTTATAATCAGATTTTTGTAAGAAAACTTTGGAATTTTACTTCTCCTAATTCTCCATTACACACAGCCTCATGGCTCTGCACAGATATGCCTGTTGCGTCATGTTCTGATATACTAAATTTGTTCATGCAAGAAATTCTCTCACTTTTCTCCTCTTCCAAGTATTTGCCTGTGTGTGTGTGCATGTGTGTGTGGATGTGTGTGTGTGTGTGAAATCACATATTACTTTGGCATCTCCAATAGAAGGCAACGTGCATTTTAAAGTGTTATGTGTGAAGCTCAAAGTATTTCCTGTTATTTGGGAATGCTTCTGACCATTATTTCTCTTCCAGCAGTCTGATGGGAGCCCAGTGTTAATTATGTATGCCATTATTGGACTGATCAATTTAAATAGCTGGTTGGTGTTTACCAATGTCGTTTGAATATTAAATAGGTAGTAAGAAAACCTCACCTTAATATTATGCTCTTCATCTCTGTAGATAGTTACAAAAGGAGTATGTTGCAAAGAATATGGAGAAGAAATCATGAAATCTTGGTGTGGGGCCAACAGACCTCTAGCTAGCTGCTGGATTAGTGAGAAAGCAGCTTTCTGCTGTCAGAATCAACATTACTCAGACAGTTGCAGAAGCTCTGAAGCCTTTGGATTTGTTTGCAATGAGAGATTTGTTGTGGATTTTTAACAAGGCTCCTGTGTGTGTGCCATGCTTAGTAAATATTGGCCTTCAGGGTATTTTTCAGTCACGCTGAATGGACTGTTAGTTTCCCCAAACTGCAAAGTGCAGAAAATCCATTTCCCTGATTTTGTTGCCATTGAGATTGCATCATAGGTTTTGCACAGCAAAAGCAAAATAAAATCTAGCAAAAATCTTTTTTTAGAGAACTGGAAAGGTGATCAGGAAAAAGAAAGATACCTGTGATTGCATACACAAATGGGCATAGAAAGTACTTAGAGAAGTACTTAATGGTTAAGTTGTAACAAAATTATTTCAGCTAAAGTAACTGAAATATTTTCCTTTCTTTATAACAGAGGAAATTAGTCATATCACAATAATTGTGACTAAGGTAATTATGGCCTTTTAAAATATTATAATAGATTGGATCATTCTTTTAAATCATCAAATATTATTTTTAAAAGGTAAATTAATCAGAAAGCAGAATAAATGTGGTTCCAAGTGTTTTTCCGACAGCAAAGAAGCCTGTATTGACAGATATGTTGTAAAGAAGGATTGTGTGACATTTTTAACAATTAATATTTAAAACTCACTTTCAAAAGATGATCAATGAAGTTTTTTATTTGGCCTCTGAGAAGGAGTTTCAGGAGACATTATGATTATATCAAGGGCAAACTAATAACATGAAATATCCAAGAGTCAGAGTTTCGTTGTAGTTGTTTAATGGTGAAGAAGTCCGAAAAATAAAGTTGTCTAGTAGAATTAGTATGCTTATACTTTTTAAGTTCTTTTAGAAAATGGTCAATTCTTATAGAATATAATTGAAATGCATGACCTAACCTCTCCAAGCTGTGATAAAGTGAGAGATGAATGCATTTATAGTGCATTGTCTATCTCTGATTTAGAGATACCTATTTGAGGATGGAGTTTAGGAATCTTTCTCTGGCCTGTGTTTTCTACCAACGGCCTAAAGCATGAAAGAATAGCCGGAAAGAGAGCGCTTTTCCATATGTTGTCCATTTGGCTGTCAGCACTTGTTCTGACAGAAAAGAACAGGGTCTTGAGTGACTGCTAGTCTCTCTTAAAGTATGGTAATGAGGCTAATTAGGAGAGATGAGAGCCGAACTACATTTGTGAAGGCAATTATCCATATAGCTTTTGTGCCATGCTGTATCTTTATAAGATTCCTCTTCTCTAATTTTGTCATTTCTCAAACATCACAAGAATAATGAAAATGTCTAAAACAATATGAGCAACGTGGTCAGCAGGAAAGTATAAAATACTAATGAAATTCTTTGAACCTGATGTCTGTTTGCATTCTTCCTAAACAAAGATTTGGAGCATGGCTAAGATAGTATTTACAAGTGGTGGTGGTGTTTAGTTTACATAAGTGAAAATTAATTGCACTTTATTATATTGAATCTATATATCTTCTTTGGTATGTGAACAGTATTCGCTTGGTCCTTTTATGTTAGTCTTCATGGCAAGTCAGTAATTTAGTGTAATTGAAAGGAAAAGACATCAGAGGCTTACAAAGCAAGCATAAAATGTATTCTCTTTTATGTGATTTAGAAAGTTGAGACATTTTAGTTTCTATTTTCAAAGGTTTAACACACTTTAACTTTGACAACAGTTATGAAAGTAAACTAATGAACTTAGATCTCTTCAGTGATTTCATAGTAGGTGACATTGAACATAAGTTTTGGCTGGTTTTTTGAAGTATTTAATCACAGAAGGTAACAGTTAAAATACTTGCATTTTCTAATCTGCTGAATTATTTTTGAATGGTATTGCTGACATTTTGTATGATATACATAAAATATGACATTCTAAAAACATCAAACTCTTTCTAAAATATAACTGACGTTTGTTCCTCCAAAAAGAACTAGGCTGATTTAAGTCAATCGGAATACCAACTGGATTTGATTGATAACTGTTTGTGCTCACATTTATACCTGGACATAATGCTTTATTGTTTTTAAGTCTATTATAACTTTTCTTTCTTATATCCTTCACTCAAGCCTATAAGCTTCTAAAAGACATAAATACTTTTTTTATTTTTGTTTTGTAGGATTAAATAAAAAATCAAATCAAGTGACATATAGGTGGAAAATCTGTCTAAATTGCTTAACAGTGTTTTTACATGCGAAATTTCATTATTTTTAAGTATATTCAATAGCAAATTTGAGCAACTCCACTTTGTCTCATGTTTCAATCACATGACTACGCATCTTTGGAACGAGGATAGGCCAAAGGTATAGTTAGTAGCTTTGATAAAGAACATGCAGCAGAACCCAGAAGGCCATACTACAGCTGAAGCTGAAAGACTAGCTGTGACTTTCAAACTTGAGCATGCCTGAGACTCACTATGGGAGACCCTGCTAAAAATACAGATTCCTGGAACTTATAACTATAGTCATTCTGATTCACTGGGTCTTGGGGTAGGGCAAAAGAAGCCATGTTTGTAAACAAGTACTCCTGGGTGATTCTGATGAGGGTAGCATATGGGTCACATTTTGAAAAACAGTGTTACAGACCAAGAAATTTGTCGTCACAAATATCACTATATTAGAACAAGGCTAAGCATTGAAAGCTGCTAAGGAGACTCAACTTGAAACATAAAAAGACATCAGAATAGAGCAGAAGGGAAGTCTGAATTGGTGACTCCAGTTGAATGATGCCCAATGTATACGTCAGTCTTTGTCAGAATAAGATTTTGTAATCCTCATAATTTTTCTGGGTTTATGATTGTTATCCATAAATTCTTTAGTTCTAACATTCGAGGATTCTAGAATAGCCATGAATAGAGCAAGAATTCATGGTAGGATTGAAATCAGGAACATGTGCCTATTGGGGATGGAAAAACAAGTGATCAGAAACCAGGCCAAGAGTGGGGAACTAAGAATTTTAGAGGAACAACAAGCAGGAAACTAAATTGATGCAAGACTCTTGCTCCTAACTGAAGCAGCCTTCTGCCCCAGGCCCAGGTCACTTTGGTGGTTGTTTTGAAACAGGAACCAATCTCAAAACAACTAGAGGAGGTCCTGCAGGTGGAAGCAGGTAATTGGAAGCAGCTGGTGCAGGTGAAAAGTGTGAGATCAGGGGAAGCAACTTTTTTTTTTTTTTTTTGGTCTGATAGGAAAGAAAATATTTTTTTGATGGTGAAAGCAAAAAGTAATAAATATATAGAAGTATATCTATACCACACATTCCTTTTTATGTAGATGTTTCAAAAAGCTTAAAAACACTTATTTGATGATTTTAAATGTTTCTGCTAGAAACATCCTTACATTTTGCATGAATCTACAAAGAAACACTTTACGAAGTCAAAACAAACAGCAGCCCATATACCCGTACCTGCCTTATCATGAAATCAAAATGTGTGCAAACCAAAATGGTGCATATCACAGTCCTTTTATCCAATCTCAGACTTTAAAACTGATTAGTGTTTGAAAAGGGGAAAAAGAGTTCTACAGGAAAGAGTTGAATTTACTTACTGAAAAAAAAAAAACTTCAAAACAAATATATTCATCATATATTTAACGATACTTTTATAAATGTGTCCTGCAGAAATTTTGGCTCTTTCCATTTTATATTAAAACCCTTATGCGTTGATATTTGTAGGTAAGTTTTTATGTTTGTTGTAACAGTACAGCAATAAGGTGTTAGTAATTTTTCTTTGCTTACTCTATCTCACCTTCCACAATTTTAGGGGTCTTATTAAAGCAATGTCTTGAAAAAAAATGTCTTTAAGTTAGTGTGCCTCCTTTCTTTAAATTTATGTATCAAGTCATTTAATTCTTCTCATTTTGTTAGTGAACAAAGTTTTGTTAGACAATTAAAAGTCATAGTTTTCTGCCTCTCAGAATTCACAGTCTCATACAGTAACAAACACTTGTTTTTCCTCATTGACTCTTTTGTTTCCTCAAGTGAAAGAGGAATTTGGGTATAATTTAGTTTCAACATCTCTGGACCAATTTAAAAAGGAATGTAACTCAAGATGTATGTTAAGAATAGTGAGATTAACAGAACTCACTGCAGAAAATGATAAGCAGGAAGAAAGCATAAAATGTTTAGCTGATGAAGTAGGCTTGGAAAGCATAGTAGACATAAAGCAAGTTACCTGAAGCTTCTTAAGAAGCAGCCCTGAAAACCCAAATTTAGCATCTAGTTTCATGAAATGTGGAATCTTGAGCTGAGCTCTGAAGGTTACACAAGTTTCTGACAGTTGGGAGGAGAGGAAGAACAATGTATGAAGTGCACTGAGCTGGGAGTGTATGAGGTCTGTTTGAGGGAACTTAGAATAAACTAGTTTGACTGGGAGGGTTCAGAGAAGGGTGATGGGTAATTGAGGAATCTAGGTTATGAAGAGCCTTATGAATGTGGCACAAAGGATTTTGGAATTATCCACTGGATTGTGAAAAGATGAAAGTTATAAACTAAGAAGTGATATAATTAAGATTGTCTTCAGAAATTTAACCTAGAAATGGTATCATTGGTGGATTGGAAAACAAAGACACAAGTGCAGGGAGCTATCCCTCGTAGAAGGAAAATATCAATATTAAAAATAATCTACAAGACTTGGTGACTAATTGGATATGGTGGAGGAAGTTGGTGCCCATTTCAAGACAGTGGAATTACACTGAATAATAAAAAGGGGAAGAAATCATCTTTGTTGGAAAATATCATTTTTTAAAAAAACAAGTGTTGAGTTTTGAGATGATGAAACACCATTCATTTTATTAATTGATCATTGATGATTTGAGAGATGTATTGGGAAATGACCCTCCCCCCCCAAAAAAAAAGGGTACTCTCTGGAAGCTCATAGGTTAGTGGAAGATACAGCCATGTTCACAAACACTGTAGAAAAAGGTATACTGTGAAAATGTTAGAACTACCAATCAAATGAAATTAACAAATTGAAGACAGATAGAGATATCTTAGAAGAGGAGCTAAAAGAACAAGTTTGGCCTCGACCTAAAAAGATGGATAGGAAGAACTTAAATCAGTTGGATTCACTCTTCATTTATTTGTGCATTTAACAAAAATGAACTGAGCACCTGTTCTATTGTATGTACTATGTTGGACACCAGACATGATGGTAAGAAATCACATTCCCTATCAGAGAATATAAAAAGTAGGAACTACAGAGTATATGTAGATGGCATGTGATTCCTTGTGGAGGGATCAAAGGGGTAAGGACGGGGGACCTTAGTGGAAGATAAGATGCTAATAACAAACTACACCAAATAGGGAAGAAATGAGAACCCTAGGTTGTTTTTCTCTAAATAATGTGGATCTTTAAATGTTTGAGGAAAGGGGAGATCTTTATTTTAGATCTATATTGAAGTCACTGTAAATCTATGTGTTTAGAGAGGTAACAAAATACCTAAGTTGAAGTATTTGTTTACAGATATAATAAACACAGAGATACATTTTACATGCTCATCCAGATGATGTTGTCAGCCAGTCACAGGAGGTGTTGGATTGCTGAGTTTGAGTTTGAGGAAAGAATGGATGTCTGAAATGGAACTATCATAACCAGTATTTATTGAGTATTTAATGTTACCCAATCGCTGAATTAACTCCTTTAGTCCCCACCCCAACCTGCCAGGTGGGTGTCATTATTACATCCTTATACAGATGAGGAAATTACATTGAAGAGAGTCTAAGCAACCTGCCTAAGGTCACACAGCTAGTTAGTGTCATAAGCAGGATTTGATCCCAGGCCAGCAGGCTCCACTACCTCCAGATTACCAAGGCAGTACAGACAGAAAGGCCTAGGATAATTAATATCAAAGGACTTGAAGGTTATTGTAGCAAAATTAAATGCTGATGATAGCCAAGCAGGTTGTGCAAATGTCAAGGCTGGGGAGTTTGTGGAGTGAGGCAGCCACAGCCACCTCAGCTACGTCTTGCTATGTGAGAAAATGAACCTAGTAATATGAAATGTTATAACTGTCAATAAAACCTAGAAAAGTCTAGATTATTATGTCAAATCGCTCATTGCTTTTCTTTTTATGAGACAGAGTCTTGCTTTGTCGTCCAGGCTGGAATGCAGTGGCACAGTCAGCTCACTGCAGCCTTTGCCACTAAGGTTCAAGTAATATTCCTGCGTCAGCCTCCCGAGTAGCTGGGACTACAGGCATGCACCACCACGCCCGGTTAATTTTTCTTTTTGTATTTTTAGTACAGACGGGGTTTCACTATGTTGGTGAGGCCAGTCTTGAACTCCTGACTTCAAATGATCTGCCCACCTCGGCACCCCAAATTGCTGAGATTACAGGCATGAGCAGTGTACCCAGCCAAATCACCCAGTTTTTGGATGCTGATAATTAAGTTCTCCTTTTGTACTATGTGTGTAATCCCTTCCTTCCCCCAAACACACACACACACACACACACACGCACATACACATGGACGCTTGCTACCCAGATATGGTCCTAAGTCACCAAGAAGATAATTCTGATTTACAAGAAGAAAACATGTATACACATTATATATATATTAGTGCAGCCCCCTAATTCTTGCCATAGACAGAATTAGAGAATTTTCCAATGTAGTATCTACCTCATTAGAGTTTCAAATTTTAGGTGACACTTCATGCTTACTTTTCTTCCATGTTTCTGCAAGCAAAAATAGAAAATTAGATGTATTTTTTCCTTCAGAAAATCAATGGGTAAAAGTGTTTGTTGTGGCCCACACTGTGTCATGTACTTGGAGGAGTTGGCTGTTTCTGTAATACCAGTGAATCTAAATACGACATTTGAAGTCCATTCTCCAAGTACTCCTAAATATCTACATGCACTGGATCATGTAGACTAAATAATGAACTTCACTACAATTATTTTTACTCAGTTTTACCCAGAAAAGCTAAAATATCAGTGATCCTACATTCTTAAGCTTTGTGAACCATGGTGAGAAACCTCTGTATTTGTGAAGAAGTTTTGTAATAATAAAAAACTATAAAGTTGTGCTAGTGCTTCAAAGGGAATAACATCAAAAACTTGCGGAGAAAAGCCACAGGCTACCATCCCACCTCAAACACACACACACACACACACACACACACACACACACTCTCTCTCTCTCTCTCTCTCTCTCTCTCTCTCTCCCTCTCTCTCTCTCTCTCTCTCAATTGGGAGACCTATCTTGGTAGAATAAAGCCTGGTTCACCAAAAAAGAGGGATAATGAGGCCATTTTTCATTATTTTCCCAGTGGATTTTAAAATAGTTACCTCATAAAGTAAATAGCTTAAGTTTCCACATTACTTTTTGCCTTTAATCTGTGCCTGCGATGCAAGTGAATGACTGGAGATTTTTATACTCCCAAAAGTTTATATAGAGGCAAATATATTACAAAATGAACACCGAAAATAAGCACAATTTCTTACTAAAACAGCATCTAACAGAATCTATGGTTGAAGGCAGGGAGATTGTTTATGAAAAGGAATCTACAAATAGATTTAATTTTACACCCACTGTTCAAGTATATGCTACTCTTCCTGATCTTGTCTTCTGTAAATTAAGCTTAAATGGAAAACTTTCAAAACTGAACTGAGCCTGGCCAAGTATAGAAATATGTATTTCATATGTGAGTCCCTCTAAGGAAAGGTTGCACCAAAACTATTTTTGATATGAGTAGTATAAGATATTAAGAACAGCCATAAGTTTTATAAAATTAAAAAGCCATGTGCTAAAATTAGAAATAGTTTATTATCCTTGTTTAAAAGGCAACTGAATTAACCTAGCTATCTGGCTAATAAACATAAATAGTCCACCTTAGCAAAACTCTAATTACAGCCTCTGAACCTCTCAGTAAGTTTACAGCTTTAAACATCTGAGTGATTCTGCCTTTTGAAAGCCATGTGAAGCTAGAAAGGCAGGCTAATTAAAACAAATCTTGGATAAACCACTTCATGGAGATAGAAGTTTGATGGTTGGATATATCAAAAATTGTTACCAGATGTTGTTCAGAGGCCTTAACAGTTTAAAGATCATGAGGTTTTTTTTTTTTTTAACAAAGAAAAAATATTCTAATTGAAGTTGTCAGCAGGAGTGAGACTAATATGCCTGTATTTGATTAAATAATAGTTTATTTAACATTCAGTGTGGCCCAAAATTGGCCAAGACAAAAGTCAGAAAACATTTTAGCCAGAAGACTTAAAAAGAAAAACGTAACAAAACAACAGTACTATCTAGGTAACTTTCAGGCACTGTGGTTTGATAATGTCAGTTTTTATCCTGCTTCCCATTCTTCATATGTCTTATTGCATGTACTCCGCAAATGCCTTGGAGTCTTTATTCTCTAATGTATTTTGTATTTTATAAAAAGAAAGGAGAGCAACACAAACTTATTATAAGACTTATTGCTGAAACCTTAGTGAGGAAAAACACCAGGACATTTTCCATTATAGAAATGTAAACATCTATATTTTTAGGAGTTAGGTATTTTACGGAGGCTGCTGTCTTTTCACTGGGATCTGAGGATTTTACCTGTATAAAAAAGAAGAATGCAAGACTCACATGGTCCTGTTACGACTTACAGGCACCTTTTCCTGATTACATGATGGGAGCACATAACTACTTCCTTCCCATTCAGTGTACAGCTGCGTGCTGCTCTCAGATGAAATGCAAGAATTCCTTTTGAAGAACACGAAGACTTGTCTCAGCCAGTCAGTCTTCCTATTGGCGTGAGCCTCTCTCTCCTTACATTTTCTGCTTTTCAGGCACGCACCTAGCTGTTAAGTCACAAATGTGGCAATATCTTGGTTCTTCCAGAATAAGTTTTTCAGACTTTTCTTTGACTTGGTGTACATAAAAATTTAACAGATCACCCACATAGATGACTAGGAAATAAATGCATTTTAAAAAATGAATTTTCGACATTGTGACCAATTCCCAAGCTAGCGTTTGCTTTTCCACAGTACACAGAGCTCCGGATTTTTAAAGTAAATTGCAGCATACTCTGTGGCAATTATGAGAGGACAACTGCACTAGAGGGTCATTAATCATTGAAGCATTCAAATAAAACGAAATGTTTCTTTTTAGATCTAAAGTGCAGCCCATAACACAATTGAAATAACATTAATAGGAGAAGGGAATGAAAAGACAGAAAACAGCTGTTGCTCTTTCTGCAATGTGCCATGGGCTCTAATCAGGGAGTGAGACACTGTATACAGTAAGGGAGAGGATTATTGTTGATTCAATTCCTTTTCTACCATCCTGAGCTTTCTCAGTTTAAAGGAAGTTAGGGTGATGTTCTTGCATGTCATAACACTGCATTTCTGGATATTCAGCAGAAGGGACAAACGGCTGGAAGGTTTAGTTTTACAGCTGTTACAGAACAGTATTTAAAAGTTGCTTGTTAGCTGCAAAGTGCTAATAATAACGTAAACAGGGTACAAAATGTCCCCTGTGGCTAATGAGGAAAAACTGTGCTCTTTAAATATAACTTTTTCACTATTAAAATAAATTTTAGTTTTACCAGTGATTCACTTTAAAAATAAACTTTGTAAAAGCCTGAAGAACATTACATAGTTAACCACATTTGTCCTAAAGGGTAGTATGGAAAATAACTTACAGGCCAGTTGAAAAACTAATGATTCCGTAATGGCTTTGCTGTGTTTGTCTTTGCCATGTCAACTAGCTCAGTGTCTGGCCATGTAATCATTTAAATCCCTTGACTTTGTAACATGATTTTTACTTTCATGTCCATTTCACAAGTTCTAATTGTTATCTTTATAGCATCACTGTACATGGCAGTGCAGAGATCATACCGCCCCTTTTCTAAAGCAGGTATAATGAAAGAAGGAATCAATTAACTTGTTCTAGTCAATAAATAGTCCCAGGTATGACCACACTAGAGTGTGGGTCTCAAAACTCCCAGCCCTGTGCACTTCTCACTGTGCTGTGCCATGAAATGAAAATCACTATCCTGTAAGAATTACTGCCTCTGCCCCATGTCCTAGGGATAGAACAGGTGAGTAGCCTCCATGCTGACTTGCAGAAAAATGCATGACTGAAGTCAGCAAGGTCCTCGTCATCTGTGCTTCTCACATGCTTTATTTTTGAAGCCTAGCAAAAGGAATAAATCTAATGCTTGCTTTACTGTGAATTTACAATTTTCCTTAGAATTTCAGTGTATGATGACTGGAAGGTGGGCAGTCTGTAAATGATAAATTGAAAAAGAATGAAATAACACAGAAAAGGGGAATGGAAGAAGGAAGGGAGAGAGAGAAGGAAGGCAGGAGGGGCAGGGAGAGGGAGGGAGGGAGGCAGAAAATGTGAATCTCAAAGCCAGTGAGGTTACTCTAGCCCATCTGGAGAAAGATCTAAATCCTAGAGCTGGAAGGGACATCAGAGATCATTTGTTATTTATATTCTCTGATTCCCACCTCCCTGTATGTAAATGTATAAAGTAAGAAGGAGGAAACCAGGTTACTGAATACACCCATGTGAGTGACAGGGTTGAAGGCATTCTGTGTGCATCATGTTCATAACCTTTCATCAACGTGCTTTTCTTTTATTTTCCCCTAGAGCAGAACCTAGAAAATGACTTTATTAGAGCACCTATCACGTCTTTGCTTATGTGGCTTCCCTGATCATTGCTGAACAACTTGAGACCTTGGGTCATGTTTTTTACCATTGAGTGTCTAGTTATGCCTTTTACAGGTAGAGCATCCAACATGGTGCTGGGCACAGGGCAGATACTCAATGAATGGCATTTGAAATGAATGAATGAATAAATGAATGTATTACAGATAGATATCACAGGATTGTATCATTTAGTGTGCCATGGCCTTGGTGCTTATGCAGTTCTGTGCCTATAAAACTACATAGTACTAAGTTTATATGCATTAGGGAGTGAGTGAACCTTGCAGTTTCCTATTTTTTTTTTTTTAATTTGACTCTTGTGCATATTTGATGATATTGACGTGCTTTCATTTAGCTGTAGAAAAAATGCCATGTTTTGGTATTTTAGCCTTAATAACCTCATAAAACACATTTGAAATTCACTGCTAGATTATAAGAGGCCTTTGGCTCATAGAGGAGAATGAAACTCATGGCTTTTCTTTTCTGGAGAAAGAAAATAGAAAGTAGTTTCATGTTCTTCATGACTCTGACCTGTATACCAGAAAAAACAAAACAGGAGTATACCAACTCCTTCAGGATGTGAAGACAGCAAAAGTTGAAATTAATAGTAAATTTAATATTTATAATAATATGAGATAGGGCTAGACATAGTACTGGAAAGAAGACATTCTCCCCTTCTTCCAATCCTATTTAGGTACTCCATATAAAAGATTGCAAACTTCCTTCTTGTTCATGTAGACATTCAGCCTTTCTGGAAGATAAAGATGAGACTTTTGTCAATTACTTACTTTTTGACATATGACCAATGGGAGCAATTATTAGCCCATTAAATACTTTTTGATATTTGACCCAGGATAGTAAATAAATGCATTCAGAAGAGAATCTGATGCTACCTTTGTCATCATTGTGACAACTGAAAAGCTCTAGTGGCCTTTCAAGTACAGATAAACTTTCAGGAGAATTCTCATGTGAGCTGGCCACAAGAGCTTTTATTGTGAACCTTCCAACGCATCCTGTATGTTCATTGTGAACTAAGGAAATGGCATTGATGGCATCTCAACTAGTGGACCATGGCACCTGTCATAGGGGTATCCCCACTTTTTGTGCCCATAAAGGTTTGCCAAGTTCTTCTAAACAGACTCTTCAGCAGTATAGTGACCATTATGCCACTTCCTCGTGGTGTGGCTTTTGGAAAAAAATAAAAGAGAATGTCATGGATCCATTTTGTGAAAACAGTTACATGAGACGTGTAGATAATGATGGACTCTTTCAAGGATTATTCAAACCAAAATAAATACTAGATGGCACAGATGGACCACTCAAATGTGATCAGCAGTAGTATCAGATGCCCTGCTTATAAAAGACTCCTCTTTTGGACAGATAACATATAGAAGATTGAAAAAATATATATACATTTCTGTCTATGAAATGTATTGATTTTATTATTTTTTTATTTTTTTACTGCTTCACTTCTGGTACCATTCCTTTATTTTCTCTTAAGAACCGATACCACTTCATTTTTATTTCATCTAGTTCAAATAAAGCTGATTTTGCCCTCGATTCAGAGCCAAATTGTGTGCCTTACATCCTTGTTACTCAAACTGGGAGCTTACTAGAAATGCCATACCTCAGATCCTATTCCAGACCTATTAAATAAAATCTGCATTTTGACAAATCCCAGGATAATTTGTAACACAGATAGGGTTTGAGAAACTTAGCCAAGTGCAGTGGTACACACCATTGTCCAGCTACTTGGGAAGCTGAGGCAGGAGGATCTTTTGGGAGCAGAAGTTCAAGGCTAGCCTGGGCAGCATGACAAGACTCCTGTCTCTAAAATAATAACAATAGTAAGTTTTAGAAACTGCTATACACCAGAGCCAATGTGGGAATTCTATTCACCTGGCCACGGTGGGACAGGGACAAGACCCAAGTTTTCCCAACAAACCAATGAGAACATTGGTTTGACCTCTCAAAAAAGTGCACTTAATATTTTCCATCTGACTTGTTCAGAAGAGCATAAGACACTAGATATGTGGCCATTTTACCATTCAGTCCTGTCTGAGAGAGACTGGGGTCTGTGTAGAGGAAGCATATTCTAGAGGAAGAAAAATGGTACTCTCAGGGTGTCACTTGAATACTGGCCAAAATATGCCTAACGTCAGAGTTTTTCCCAGATTTTCAGTTGCATGAGTCAGAAAATTTCCTTGATATTCATACAATTTGAATGTATTTTCTGCCACAAACAACTGAAGAAAACTAAAAGATACAGTTAGGAGTAATGGTTAAAGGCTTAAGTCTCGCCACTTGCCTGGGCTCCTTAGCTGAGTGTGTGTGTGTGTGTGTGTGTGTGTGTGTGTGCGCGCGCGCGCGCGCGCGTGCATATGTGTGTGTGTCTCATTTCTCCTCTGTTGTAGCATTTAGAAGTATAAGAATTGTAAAAATTCTAGGATTGAGATATGTCTGCTTTCTTGCATCGTTCTCTTAATTGCTTCATGTATATTTACCTTACTTCCCTTCAAAATTATAAACATTTCAAAGGCACTGGACTTTTCTTACATGAGGCGATAATTTAAAGTAATAAGACGTTTATAAATAAACATACCAGAACTTATACCAAGTGAGTGTAGACTTTCAAAACCACCACCTGAGGAAGCTGCTAATTTATTCTGGTTTTGCTGACTTTGGAAAGAACGTTGTAATAACTCTCTAGAATAATGATTAGCACTAGTTTCTTTTTTGTTTGTTTTGTGTTTTGAGACAGAGTTTCACTCTTCTTGCCCAGGCTGGGGTGCAATGGTGCGATCTCAGCTCACTGCAAACTCTGCCTCCCCGGTTCAAGCGATTCTCCTGCCTCAGGCTCCCAAGAAGCTGGGATTACAGGCATGTGCCACCACACCCAGCTAATTTCATATTTTTAGTAGAGACAGGGTTTCTCCATGTTGGTCAGGCTGGTCTTGAACTAGTTTCTAAGCCATGAGATCACACCATTGCTTTGTTAGTTACTCTGATTTTTATTTAAAGTGACACTACAGGAGATCATATTGAACCCAGTTAGTTCACTTCAATTGCTATAAACTAGTCCACCCTCAGTCCCCTATGCATCCTGTAGGCCTCGAGTACCCCATCTCTTCCCTGAGGACCTTGTGGGAACTGCTGCCATCCAGCAGTAAAGGGATAGCATGTGCCTAATGGAGAGTATTTAGAATTCTCTTCCTACACTGCAGCCAGCAGTGGTTCTGATTTTGATCAGTCTGTGCCCATGCCATATTGAGAGTTATATATTTCAATATCATACTTGGGTTCTACCAAGGTTGTTCTGCCATCTTATTCATCAACATTGCTCTAATTAAGTTTGCCTCTTTCCTGAAATCAGATTGACATCAAGGAAAGTAGATCTTCTATTACTGTGAGAACTTCAGTAGCTAGCTAGCTAGATAGGTCAATAAATTGATTGATGGAGAATATAATAAATATTCTGAATATAACCACTGAGAAGCTTTAGAAGTAGAAATATAAGTATAAACTCAGAGGCTTTGTCATCTTTGTTTAATATAAACTAATTAGTTAGTGCTTGTGTTAAAAGGTGTTAATAGATCAGTAATTTGTAATAAATAAGAAAATAAGAGTGTGTTTCTTGTGTTCTTTGATGTGTTATAGTGATGAAAGGTTTTGGATTTTGTGGGAAGCAGACTGTTTTCCTAAAAGAGAAGAGGAGGCAGAGTGTAGAAGGTAGTAAATTCCTAAAGGATAAAACTCTTCCTTATTGATTAAATATGAGGCATTTGTGTTACAAGTTTCTTACTTTCCTGTCTGCTCCCTCTACAAGCCAAGAAAATTTCAACAGGTTATAAGCATTCAAAGAAATAAAGGGGCAGGGAATACTGTGCATTTGTTGCTATGGAAAATCTAAATCAACTTAGAAGGCAGCTAAAAGAAACCAATGTTTATGGCTAGAGCCAACATGCATTTTAACTGTAATTCCAAGGGCAAATTACACTAGTATTGCCAAGTTAAAAATTACTATTTCTCTAATAAAAGAAGGAATTCCAATAATTTAAGCCAAGAACTCAAAAACATATTTTCTGAATATTGATTTTAATCAATTTTATGAACCTTAAGTGATAAAGGTAACTTTATGCAAAATGTAGGGATATTGCTGTTGTTATAGTCATTTGATGTAAATGATTTTGTTAGAATATTAAAATATAGCTAATGCTCAACTTAACGACCATGATTGGTTCCGACTGACCCTTCGTAACACGATTTGGTCGTAAGTTGAGTAGGTTATATGCACGCGGAGATGGTAGTGCTGCCAGAAGCTGGTCCGCACTGTCATACTCCCAGCCGGGCAACGTTTGCGCTGCCAGACGCGGAAGAGTTGTGGCTAGCGATTGTGGTCGTAAAGTCGAATGGTCGTAAGTTGCATAGGTCGTAAGTCAATCAATACCTGTAAAACCTCTTCACTAATATTCAGGAATTATATTAAATATTGCATAGCAAAATAAAGTTAATAGCATGGATCAACTTCCAGAAGTCTCTCTGTTTTAAATGAATATTGTTTTCAGAATGTATTTGTTTTGAAATATAATTTTCAGATCTATAAATATAAGGCCAAGTATTTTAATAATTGTTATTATATCTCAGACTACCAATAGATGTTACATTCTACATAAAACATTTGTCTAATTTTTTGTATTAAGTCAAACCATTTGTAATCACCTGTTTAAAATACATGTTTATGTATATACATACCCACAAAGGTGAGTCTGAATATATGTTCCCTGGCTTAATTATCATGCTGCATATGAACATTTTCAATGCTCATTTATTAACAGCCATAGAAAGCTTAGTGTGGGCCGGGCGCGGTGGCTCAAGCCTGTAATCCCAGCACTTTGGGAGGCCGAGGCGGGTGGATCACGAGGTCAAGAGATCGAGACCATCCTGGTCAACATGGTGAAACCCCGTCTCTACTAAAAATACAAAAAATTAGCTGGGCATGGTGGTGCGTGCCTGTAATCCCAGCTACTCAGGAGGCTGAGGCAGGAGAATTGCCTGAACCCAGGAGGCGAAGGTTGTGGTGAGCCGAGATTGCGCCATTGCACTCCA
>NW_022436943.1:38912592-39023215 GCF_009761245.1 Sapajus apella | reverse complement strand
AAAGGTAACAATTATCCCAGAGACACTGGAAATAAAGTTGTCTGATTTTTTCCCGGGCAAATGCCTCCACCTCTTGTAAAAGGAACTGTATGTTTGGGATGTTGGAAGATGGTGGACCTATCAGAAGCAGTAATCAGATAAACAGAATTAATGCATTAAGAGTGTAATTGAAACTAACAATAGCTTTCATATGTACGTTTAGTACTGTGCTACAATTTATTACTTGTCTGAAGTGCTTTCTTGCATTATAAGTCAAGAAGCCTTGTGGAGCCAACGTTGAATAATAACACTTAAACATAACTACCTCTACAAGATTAAACTTGATACGGAATTGAGTAGGGGTAGAAATCATGACTTAAAACATTTGTTTTCTCCCTTCGTCCTTCATTTATAAAACAGTACTACTTTTATCATTAAGAGAATTCTGAATGAAACCAGAATTCAGATTAAATCAAACTAAATCTTATTTAGTTGCAGTACTAAATATTATTTATTTATCTAGAGATATTGTTAGGATATATTAAAATTCCCAATATGCCTGCAAGTTCTTGTGTTCTGTAAGAAACTTAGAGAAATTTTCCCTTGAAATTGACTGTCTTAATCCTGATTTAAATATATATTTTTCAAAAGTGAAAACCTGGAAAGGGACTTACTAACCAGACCAAACATTTTGGAGTTTCCAGTGGGCATAAAATGGCATCCACTCTGTGACTGGAAGTTTAAAAATCAGAATATTCAAATGTCTGATCCCCATTGCTTTCCCATTTTAGCAATCATACCTCTTTATATTAACAAACTTCATGGTGATATTTTCAAATTATTTCTATATCATTTATTTAACTGTCCACAAATGTTTGTAATACTTGAGTGTCTTCTCTGAGTTTCAGAATGACTTGCTAAGATAGGAACTCACATTATTTTTCCTTTTCTGATTCTTCCTTTCCTCCACTGTTACCACAGAATACACGTGTTAGTAAATTCAGTCTATTTTCATCATTAAAAAAAAAAATCTCAAGTTCAAGAAAGAATAGCACAGCTGTTCACAATGTCATATCTTATAAAACAAATCTATTAGGAAGGTCAAATCCTGAAAGGGGTCAAGTTAATGAGGTAAGTGGAATAATTTGGTCGTTTTCCGAAATTTGTAAACTTACACACATAAAAATCCTGCACTACATTGACTAATTAACTAAACCTCTGCTAATGATGATTTTCTACTTCTTTAAAAGTTATTGATTTTATATAGAAGGCACAGTTTTCTGTATCTAAATTTTTTTTAATGTGAATTGAGCTCAATGTTAGTTTGATAGTCCATTCTGTTTATTTTTGAATTACTGCCTCCATTTGGAATTCATTTAAAAAATAAATGTTTAAAAATATAAATAAAAATTACATACATCTGTATTAACAAACACATTTAACGTATGTGTGTATATGTACACAGGTTATTTAAATAAAATTGTAGACTTTTAAATAAAATCATAGATCAAATAAATAATATACATTGGTGGACAGGATGACCTAAGTCAGATCTAGCCACTTAACATTTCCTTCAGAGAGTGTAAACATTTTGGAGCATGTAGTATCTGCCCATGTTTAAAATTATGTATAAATTAAATCTTCATTAAATGCTACCTGCTTGTTCCTTAAGTTTCATTAACTTACTGATTCTGCCATTATATTTTAATATATATTTTAGTAATAAAATATGTATCTTTTAAGTCAGTTATAGCTGCTTATCTTGGGAGAGAAGTATGACTTCCATTTTTTCAAGTTTATGTTTTAAAAGATAAGACCATTAAACCCTGAATTTTTAAAATATATTAAACTAGAGTACCTTGAAGCCACTTTTTTTTCCAAAGGTAATGAATAATATGTATATGCATATGCATATACATATTATAAATGTATGTTTATGTGTGCGTATTTAACTATATATGCATATATATAGTTATAAAATTGCCAGTGTTAGATTCCAAATGGAATAAAATTTATGGATATAAATGTGCAGCTATCACCTAGATTTATTCAAAATTAGCAAGGTTTCTATGTCTGGGTCTGTATAAACCCAAGTGAGTCAACTTTATTTATAATCGAGGAATCAAATGTCTATTTTTGCATTTTGTATATGTAATATATCTGGCTACACTATAGGAAAGAAGAAAACTACCTGCAGCTCGAAATGCGTAATAGAACATGCATGAGGGGATGTGATCTACAAAGCATTTCTTTGTGTTCTAGAAAGTTTCAAAGGACCCAGATTCCTTCCCCAAATTTCAACTTAGCTTTTGTGTGAGAAGTATCTCTAAAATGGAGGAAGTCACCACCAAACAGAGTTATGTAATGTAATTCTTAAATGTCTTTAGGAATGCAGTCAAAAAGAGAGAATAGGAAAAAGAGGAGAGATATATTCATTTATTTTTAAATGGGCAATTGATGTAATAAACTTTTAAAAAGACAGTTTCTTATATAAGGGAGTTTTAGGATCACCATTCATACATTTGTTCATGTTGTAAAAATAAATATGAGGCCCTTTGTAGAAGTATTGTCTATATGCACAATAACATACACATCGACTTATATACTTGTATATAAGTGCCAAAGTATGTTCAGTTTTCAATGTCTTCCAAAATCTAATATCTGTTGAATTATTCAATCTCTTCTAAAATTAAGAGAGAAAGGAGAAATTTAATCATCTCTGAATATCTCATATATATCAAGCATGGCATTCCATAGTCTCACATACATAATTATGTTTGTTAATTGAGTATGTATGTGAATTGAGAGAACTCTAACATATAATAAAAATAAATTGGCAATAAAAATTAATCGTAAGTTATCAATGTCTTATTTTCCTCCTATTAAAGTAAATAATTATTAGGAGTACATTTACAGTACTCTCCTAGGTATTCTATTCATTCTTTTTCAGTTTTTTAAATATGAAATTAACATATAACCAATTATATTTATTCTCAATTATGTAAGAAACTCATGGAATTTCTTAACAACATTGTTGGTGTTTTAGTGACACATAAAATATATTGCTTTAATGAAAATAAAAGCAACTGGTGACATCTCACTACATGGTAGTGCTGAAAATGTTTCCATTTATTCATTTATGTGAGTGTATGTATGTATATATATATGTTTGTATGTACATATATATACATATACCAACATATGCCATTTCTACAAATTTTGCAAATTGCTCAGAAACCCAAACAGGGACTGTTCCTTTTCTCTCCTCTCCTAGAATATGTAGTCTAAACATGACCCAGAATTTATTAATTTTCTTTGCATTTCACAAAAGTTAAACTGTTTTCAATCTAAGTTCTAGTTTCTGTAACAATGGTTGCCCTTTATATTTCATCAATAAAGGTATGCTTAAAGCATTATCCTTAAATCACAGAATGCTTGTATGTGTACACACACACACACACACACACACACACGTATTTTAAAAGACTAGCGTTTATCCAAAGTGGCAGTAGCATCTTTTCTGTTAGAGGTCAATTCAATTAAGCTATCACTAATTAAATGCTATATATGTTCAATGCACTGATGATATAAAGATTAAAGGAAAAAGTAGGTCCTTCTTCAAGAGCCTCCATTCCCTGTGTGACTTGCACAATCCAGCAGTCTGTCTCCTATATCTATGCTGAGAAAGTAGAACCATTTTGTGATTTAAGACAATTCAATATATGAAAGCCAAGGCAAAACTGACATTCTAATGCTCCAAAAGTTCAGTTTGTACATTGTCACAAAGTTCCTCTTATGATGAAGAGTAGTTTTGATACATTGGGGGTAAATTTGTAAATGTGAAATAGCAAAGGGGAAGTCACAGCTAAGCATTTTTGTTTTCTTTTCATTTTTTATGTGTTTTAGATTTCAGCTACACTGTGAATCCTTTTTCAAAATATTTTCGTGAGCTTCATATTTTTTCTTTTAAAAAATCTATATTACTTCACAATAGGGAGAAATGACGTTTCTTTAACACAAATCGCTTAAAAAATTAATTGTGGGTAATTTCTTGCTATAATTTATTTACATCTTTTGCTGAGATCATGTGACCAATTCAGTGTGTTCATCAGGAGGAAAAAGAATACCAACAGAAAAGAATATAAACATGAGTCAGGGGAAAATAAATTTGTTGAAAAGTTACAGTGTTATATTTTCAGAGCCCTTTTCATGAAATAAAATCTCACTCACCAGGAGTTTTGTGTCTCAAGTTGGGCTGCCAGCTCTCAGTTTTGGTTTCCTGATACTCTGCTTGATGTACAAAATGTCAAAGTGAGAAACAGCTTTAACTGTTCCTTTTGGTACGGATGACTGAGGGGCAGTCTCCAGAATGCTTGATGCGATGAGGTAGTTCTTACTTTGGTATGCGATATAGTGTGATTAATAAACTCCAGATCACAGAGAGAGCGGGGTGCAAGTAAGGCTAATATGAGTGCAGTTTCCTCCCCAAGACGATATATTACCTTGAGCTAATCTGGTGGTACTGAAGAGGGAATATATACATGTATATAATAAAGACAATCACTGCTTTCTTCTTGAGCAGCTGCAGCCAGTCTCACTAATGGACGTGGAAAAGCAAAAACTGGTAGCATAAGGTATGTGTTCGTTTTTACAGATGGTACTGCAGACAAGTTGGTAATTGAAAAGGAAGTCGTGTACGTGAGCTATTTGACGGGGCAGGGAGTGGGGACAGCCTATTACAGGACTTTCCTGTGTAATTGACTGGGTGAGTTATTGAAGGAGTAGTTTTCCCGTGAAAAATTTCAGTTATTACAAAATTACATCATTATTGTTAAGGAAATTCATAATTCCACGTAGTCTTCTAAAATTCACGTTATTAAAACTTTAGAAATCAGCTCAGTTTTCCCTGTCTGCACAAGTACCTCTATCGTGAAATTATCTGCTTACATTCAGTTTCACCAATAGTGGATACAGAGCTCTTATTTAAAGACACATCTTTCATTTAAAGATATATCTTTCCTTTGAATAATGACATAGCAATAGCTGCTTATTTTAATCATTGCAAAGGTGTCTGTAAATACCTATAATTTTACACGTCCTGAGGACATACAAAATTGAATAAGATGAGAGATTATATGTTTAACAATTTATAGATGCAAAAATAAATGAAAGTTGGGTTCATTTCCTTTAGATTCCCACTGCCCCACTCCCCATGTTTCTAAAAGTCAGAGAGAATGACGTGGTCCCAGAGGTATTCCCAAGATAGTCTGTGAAGTATTTAGTCCAAATTGCATATTTGGTATCAGGGTATCTTTGTAGACACATTTATAGTTTATTATTAACTCTTTTAACTGTTTTAAACCTCTGTATAGTTAACTCATGTATTCCCACACATTTTTGTTGTTTACATGGAATAAGTAATGGTTGCCATCTTTCTGCTGAGCAGATTAAAGTCTACATTTTAACATCTGACTTGTACTGAATCCTCAGTTTGATAGCCTGTAAAAAATGTTCAGAGTTAGGAATATTTTTATCTTTACCATTCTATGATGAAATGTAAAAGTATAATACATATGAAAAGTATATAGTAAACATAATAGATAGATGAAGAAAGTAAAGTTTTATATATAATAGTGGGGGAGTTTTTAAGCAAACATTATTTAAAATATTTTTATATTATCTGATCCTTGAAGAATTTGGTAAAATAACCTCATCTTTCATAATTGGCAGTAATTTATCTTGAATTAAAATGATACCAAATATAACTAAAGGTTTCTGCCTTGGAACATACACATATATAAGAAATCTAGTAAACTACTACCTGAACATATGTGTTTACAGAGCATGTCAAAACCTAGCACCATTTTTTCCTGCACTGACTCTAGCCAAGTCTTCTGCAAAAGCAAACAGAGACTCTCATTTGCAGCTAACCTCCCATGTAGCAGGCACTATGAGAGGCTAGGTCAGTGGTGTCACCAACTTCTGCTTTTAAGCAGCGGCCTGTTTCACATACGTTTTTTTAATTTTTTTGACACAGCAGTATGAAAACACATGTACTGCACCCATCCCCCTTCCCTAACACTGCCTTTCCATCAGCCAAGTGCTCTGTTCCTCTGGCTATGACTGTGTCTGTCGACCTCAAAACAGCTCGTTGCCATATCTGATCAAGGATGACTCATTTCTTTCTGGTATCTCAAAACTTGCGTAATTTCAATCAGCTGTTATTGGGTGGTTTGAAGAGGTAAGGGTTCTTTAAGGCCAGGATACAGTAAAATATTTTTGGTAAAAAAATTCCCCAATCTCCTCTTTAGTAATAAGGCCTGAAACATGGTTAACTGTGACTTTGAAGTGGGGTCAACCTGGGTTTGTATTGTAGCCCTACTATTCAGCAACTGGAAATTGCTTCTAAGCCTCAGTTTTCTCATCTATAAAGTGAAGGGAATAATAATAAATAATAATAATACTTGCTTGTTAGGATCATTTTGAGGATATCAGATAATAAGATTAAGTCTATTATCCTGCAAACATATGTGCAATGATGATTATTTAAAAAGGGACAAAAGTAGTCAAACAAGAGGATTCTATTAGATAATTGATTCAAAATGCTTTTCATTTAATTACTTTTCTATTTATCTATTTCAGAGACAGCGTCTTGCTGTGTTGCCTAGGCTGGAGCACAGTAGCATGATTATAACTGACTACAGTGCCCAACCCCTGGGCTCAAGCTGTCCTCCCACCTCAGCCTCCAGAGTAACTGGGACTATAGATGCATGCCACCACCACCACACACAACTAATTTTTTTAAAACTTTTTGTAGAGACAGGTTCTTGCCGTGTTGCCTGGGTTGATCTCAAGCTTTTGGCCTCAAACGGTCCTCCAACCCTGGCCTCCCAAATCACTGGGATTACAGGCATGAGCTACCACACCTGGCCACAAATGCATTTCAGAATATGATCCTGTCTTATTGTCTCAACTTAGAGACCAGAATGCCTTTTTTGATGCTAGATAAGCCAGATAACTATTGTCAGTTTCATACTTCATCAAAAAAAGTAGAGTAATAGCACCTAGTAATTCACTGTAAATCTAAACTGGGATAGTATGTGTGAGGAATTCTTAACCTTTGGATCTGGATCCATGGTCACTCAAATCCACAGGAACTCTGCATACATTTTGTGAGGGACGTGCTTTTGAACATATTAAAGTTATTTGTAAAATATTTTACACTTTATTTCTTCTGAGGAGTGTCAGAAATTTCACCAAAAGATGTTATGATTCCCAAGAGTGTGAGGAACCACAGAGGAACCACTGAAGTGTATATAACTGACTTGAGGGTGGTAACACCTCATAAACTAGTTATTATGTTAGGTAATATGAAAAGAATTATTGATTATTATTTGTTTTTTTTCTGTTTCTTTCAAAATAGCCATTATATATTATAAATTATATATCATTACGTAAGTTATAATATATATTATATATTATAAAGGCAGCCCTAGAGAGGTATAATACATGAAAGCTTAGTAACTGTATTTCACTCTCTAATTAAATGCCTAAAAGCTGAGACTTTTGGACTTCGGGACTTTCTAGAAAAGTCTTCATCACTGATACTTTTAATTTTAGAATGTGTACCTATCCCAGAATAAATATGCTTATCAAATATATAAATATGCAGTAAATTTGTTAAAAGAATCAATTCTTGTTATGTCAGGCTGAAGTTTAAGAGGTGCTAAAATTGTTTAACTGTGCCTCCAAAAGGCCTTTTAGTATGTATTTTTTTTGCCTTCTAGTGTCAGATTTTGGCACTGGCATAGTAGAAAGTCCCTGTAGAGCTACTTTCCAACCATTGTTGTAGCTGAAGAAGGGTGAAAACAGATACATGATGGCAAAAATAGAAGCACTGAGAGACTTGAGTAGTTCTTTTGACAATAATGACTTTCACATGGAATGAAAAAAAGTGCAGACATAAATTTTCAACCATATTTTTAGCTGTCTAAATGTGTACTTGCTGTAAAGGCAGAGCATTCTTACAGAAACAGCATGCTTAGAACTCCAAAAACCTGGGTTTTTCCAATTCTGATTCTATTATGTAATTTCATTATGACAGGGGATGTTTGCTTTTCTCCTTTACCAAATATGGGGTTAGTTAAAGAAGGGAGTTGGTGTCCCCAGACCTGTGTAATAGGTTTTATATCTGTGTGATAAATTTCTAGAATCCTGAGATGTAAAGAATCTGTATGAATAAAGAGTTGGATATACATGGGGAAATGGTGATTTTCTGCTATTTCACTCTGAGAATCACCAGTTACATCTCAGAAGAGATGGAGCTAATGTGTTCAGCACAGTAGCATTGCATGATATATTGGGCAGCTTCCGATGTGGTGACGTTGTCAGTTAGGTGAGTCTTAGGTGCATTCATATCTCAGTGCAAGGTATGATTACTAGAGTATGTATTGCCTCATGTCCTGGAACAAAAACTGTTCTATTTCTCTTAGCCAGAGATGTCAGTTTAATTTACACTGGTCTCCATTATCATTGCTGATGTGTTGAGGAAGTGAATTTAATAAGCAGGGTAAACAGGTTTTGTTTCCAAGCTCTAAGGTGATTATAAGAGGGGTGCTTGGCTGAACCTGATAGAGTCCCTTCTGTTTTCTGGCAAGAAATCTGAGGGCAAAAAGGGCTGTTTTAAAGCAGGCATAGACATGCTGTACAGCCCATTTCAAGGGATTCTTCACAATTTTATTTAAAACAAAAGTTGGCTAGGATATTGGTAAACTATTGCTTTCTGTTGGCAGAATGCTTCCCCTACTCTTGTTCAATTGTTGGCCAGCCTGTACTCCTGGTAAGATTCTGGCTATTAATCTAAAGGTGTTTGTTACAAATTACCATCTATTTAGCTCCTGTATTCAGTATATTCCATAGGGTCTACTGGTGTATAGTCAATAGCTGGCTAATTCTATTTTGGAGTGGAAGAGGGCAGGAACACAGCCTTCCATGTCTCTTAGTGGTGAATGATAGAGAGAAGAATTAAAATAATATTCAACATTTATTGAATTATTGAATATCAATTATTGAATATCGACCACATATCTGATAGCCATGAATGCATTAACTCATGTCAACTCTACTGGTAGTTAATAGAACAATGTGATTGATAGAATGTTATTACTAATGAGAAAATAAGCAAGTATTAATTTGTCTCTGAAATGACAAAAACTATTACATATTTTTACAAAGGAGCACAGAAAGTAAGCCCTCTTATTAGGTAACTTTTAGCCTTTAAATGAGATTTATAAATGGGAAATACTTTGATATCTTCAGAAAAATGTCTGTGTAATTCACATGATTTCAACTGTCAATGTTTATGAACAATTTCTGTTTGTGTTACTTTAACTCCATACTTAGTATGTTTTTAGCAGATTCCACTGGAAAATCTGCACGATTACAGACCATGTTTGTTTTATGCTGTGACCCTGGCTTATAGCACAGAGCCAGGCACATGGTGGGCACTCACTAATTACTCCCAGAACTTCATCAAATTAATTTACCACTGAAACTGTATTACTGTGAAATCATCAGAAGTTTCTCTCCTAAACATCTATGCATTTGCTAAAATGAACATTGCAAATAATTTTTAATATAATAAACACAGAAAATAAAGAGTTAAAAATATTTGAGGTATATTCAGACTAACGTTACATAAATCAAATTTCAGGTTAATTCAATTTAAAATGGCTAAGATATAAAACCATAAAAAATGTGAGTAAATATTCTGCCTATCAAGGCTTGTTATGTAATTACATGGTTTCAGTATGGTTCTTATTCATAGAAAATTATCATAAAAGAATATTTCTTCACAAATTCCTTCACCAATGGAAACTTTTAACGTCTTAGAGATGAATACCCATGTCTGTAAATGTTAAGCCACTTGAATAAATCATTCAATCAAATTTACTTTATAATAATCAGATGAAATTAGTTCTTTCTTAAAATTTGGTGATATGGAAACCTTAAATTTTTTATATTTGGCTGATCTTCAAATAGCAAAATAAAAGAAGGAATAAAAACAGCTGAACCAATTTAAAATTTCAAAAAAAAATTCTTAAGTCATATTTGTGTTTCCTAACACGTATGCCAAGGCTCAGCTATTTGTCAATAGTATATAGGTGACTGAGGATTTCAGTCTCCCAAAAAGCAAAACTTGAAAGCTTAGAGAAAATTTCAACTATTGTGACCCTCATGTTGGTGTTAGCTGTGAACCTAAAGACCAAAGATGTTGTGTTTTGTTCTGTTTTAAATACTTACTCATTATACTTCTTGGCTTACGCTAAAGGGGAAGAAAAAATTACATTGGATTTGAAGTGTATTTATATCAAAAGATAGGTATGTCATTCTCTATTTCAAATCCAGGCATAGATAATTGTTCAAATCTTTTTTTTTTTTCTAAAAAAAAAAAGAAGAAAGAAAGAAAGATTAAAAAAAGAAAAAAAGAGAAAAGAATGAAAGAGAGGAAGAAAGAGAAAGAGGAAGTGGGCGAGAGAACGGAGGTGTTGCTTTATTGCCTGGGCTAGAATGCAGTCTAAAGATGGGTATGCCTATAATTGTGCTTAGTAATAGAGAAATGAAAAAAATGAGGGAAGAAAATAACAAACAAGCAGCCAACCAATGTTTCATTTAAACCTGTAAATAGATGTGATGTGGTACTGATAAGAGTGTATATTTTGTGTATTTAAAGTGGAGAGTTCTATAAATGTTAATTAAGTTTACTTGTTCTGGATCTGAGTTCAAATCCTGGACATTGTTGTTAATTTTCCGTCTCATTGATCTGTCTAATATTGATGTTGAAGTCTCCCTCTATTATTGTGTGGGGGAGTCTAAGTCTCTTTATAAGTCTTATATATCTGGGTATTCCTGTATTGGGTGCATATATATTTAGGATCTTTAGCTCTTCTTGTTGCATTGATCCTTTTATCATTATGTAGTATCCTTCTTTGCTTCTTTTGATCTTTGTTGCTTTAAAGCAACGCCTGCTTTTTATGTATTTATTTATTTTTGCTCTCCATTTGGTTGATAAATCTTTCTCCATCCCTTTGTTTTGAGTCTTTGTGTATCCTTGCATGTGAGATGGGTCTGGATGCAGCATACTGATGGGTTTTGGCTTTTTTTGCCTGTGTCTTTGGATTGGGGGATTTAGTCAATTTAAATTTAGAATTAATAATAATATATGTGAGTTTAATACTGCCATTTAATGTTAGCTGGCTGTTTTGCCTATTAGTTGATGTAAATTCTTGATTATGTTGATGTTCTTTACTTTTTGGTATTTTTTAGGAAGGCTGATACTGGTTGTTCCTTTCTATGTGTAGTGGTTCTTTCAGAAGCTCTTGTAAAGCAGGCCTGGTGGTGATGAAATCTCTGAGTGCTTGCTTGTTCACAAAAGATTTTATTTTTCCTTCACTTATGAAGCTTAGTTTGGCTGGATGTAAAATTCTGGGTTGAAAGTTCTTTTCTTTAAGGATGTTGAATATTGGCCCCCACTCTCTTCTGGCTTGTAGGGTTTCTGCTGAGAGATCTGCTGTGAGTCTGATAGGCTTCCCTTTATGGGTAACTTGACCTTTTTCTCTGGCTGCCCTCAGTATTTTCTCCTTCGTTTCAACCCTGGTGAATCTGGCGATTATGTGCCTTGAGGTTGGTCTTCTTGAGGAATATCTTTGTGGTGTTCTCTGTATTACCTGGAGTTGAATATTGTCCTGCCTTGCTAGGTTGGGAAAGTTTTCCTGAATAATATCCTGAAGCATATTTTCCAGCTTGGATTGATTCTCTTCGTCACATTCAGGTACACCTATCAAGCGTAGATTAGGTCTTTTCACATAGTCCCATATTTCTTGAAGACTTTGCTCGTTCCTTTTTATCCTTTTTTCTCTAATCTTGTCACCTTGTTTTATTTCATTAAGTTGGTCTTTGACTTCTGATATCCTTTCTTCTGCTTGATCAATTCAGCTATTAAAACTTGTGCATACTTCGCAAAGTTCTCCTGTTGTGTTTTTCAGCTCCATTAATTCACTTATATTCCTCTCTAAATTGTGTATTTTTGTTAACATTTCATCAAACCTTTTTTCAAAGTTCTTAGTTTCTTTGCATTGGGTTAGAACAAGTTCTTTTAAATCACAGAAGTTTCTTATCATCCACCTTTTGAAGGCTGCTTCTGTAAATGGAACATGCTCATTCTCCATCAGGCCTTATTTCGTTGCTGATGAGGAACTGTGATCCCCTGTAGAGGGAGAGGCATTCTGATTTTGGGTATTCTCAGCCTTTTTAGGCTGTTTTCTTCCCTTTGTTATAAATTTATCCATCTTGATCTTTATAATTACTGTCTTTGCAATTGGGTTTCTGAGTGGACGTCCAACTTGTTGATTCCCACTGCTAAAATCTGAGCAACCCACTGCGCCAGCCAAAACAGCGGCGTTATGATTGATGGTGCTTTTCTGACTCTGCACCAAGAACCACCGCACCAAGGCAGCGGCAAAACTGCCTCACCGGCCACAAGAGTCACGCTGGCGACCCGTGGGGCTCCTCCACTGGGAATCTCCTGGTGCGTGAGCAACAAAAATTCGTCTGAAAGTGTGGTGTCCTCTCGTTCTCTGCATTTTCACTGGGAGCTACAATCCTGAGCTGCTAGTGATCAGCCATCTTGGATCTCTCTCTTGGAGAGAGAGATAATTATTCAAATCTATCACCTACATTGCTATTATGAAATCAGTATTGTGGCTATAATGTTTGAAATATCAAAAGGGAACAAATGCTCAAAACACGTCCCCATTAGCACTAAAAAGCACTTGCCAGGCCAGTCACTGGCTTCAAAACTTGCAGTTAACTACTGGTACCATTATTTATCCATTTTCACATAGGAAATTATCAGCCAGTGGAAATGGCCTGGAGACAACACAAATGAAGCCTAAATTTTACTAGTCAAAGCATTAAAAGAAAAGCAAACAATCATTTTCTTGAATTGTTGATTCCAGAGTTTTTTTTGTAGAAAGTTTCGTTGAGCTGACTTATGTAGATCTGGGTTTTCGGGCAGTTCCCCTTCACTCTTGCCCTCCATTGAAACCACATAGATGTGGAAGGTGAACTTAGAGAAGTTCAGGACTGAGACTGCAACTACTCTTTGTGGCTTTACATGTGTGAGTCTTCCCTCAGTCTGGGAGGAGAGTAAGATTTGTGCTACATTTCCCCTCAGGAATGCCAGTTGGCGTTATCTGCTAGCCACTTACTCCTTTGCTTTTTCTCTCCCAGCACTGATCTTATCCATATAACCCATAATTTTCCCCTTTCCCGCACAAGGTGATGGAGGTACGAATTATTATCTCTTAAGATAGCTTGTGGAAAAAGGAGAAATTTATTATTTAAACATACACAGGATCCAACTCTTGATCCACCTGCCTCGGCCTCCCAAAGTGCTTGGATGACAGGCGTGAGCCACCACACCCAGCCCCACATGTATTTTTGAGAAGGAGCTGATCCCAGGTACTTGCTAGGTGCTGGGGGTACTAGCTAAGGTAGAACAAGGCTCAGGCTCTCTTTTAACTGTATCATTATAGTCACAAATTGCTGGTGGTTCTATGTGTGTCTGTGTATGTTTAATTAATAAATTTCTCCTTTTTCCACAAGCTATCTTAAGAGATAATAATTTGTACCTCCATCGCCTTGTGCGAGAAAGGGGAAAATTATGGGTTATATGGATAAGATCAGTGCTGGGAGAGAAAAAGGATAGGAGTAAGTGGCTAGCAGATAACGCCAACTGGCATTCCTGAGGGGAAATGTAGCACAAATCTTACTCTCCTCCCAGACTGAGGGAAGATTCACATATGTAAAGCATGGTGGCCGGTGCCTGTAATCCCGACTACTCAGGAGGCTGAGGCAGGAGAGTCACTTGAACCTGGGAGGTGGAAGTTGCAGTGAGCCAAGATCACGCCACTACCCTCCAGCCTAGGCAACAGAGCAGCACTCCTCAAAAAAAAAAAAAAAAAAAAAAAAAAAACAAGAATAACAACAACAAAAATGTGGAATGTAGGAGTGGACAATGAATTTTTTTGATTGTGTTTCTACAACATCATCAGCCACCTCTGTCCAACTCCAGATTAATTTGTCAGCCTGAATGGAAGACATTTAAAAGGGATTTTTAAAAAAAAGAAACACTGCTTTTCTTCCTAAAATATTTTTTCTAAAACTAATGATAGAAATAGTAGCAGGCAGGCTTATTTTCTACTTTCTTAATGCTTAGCCTTACAGAGCACTGTCCTAGGTGCTTATTAGACTATTCAATGATGGTTAGGAAATAGGATTTCTGTCCTTAATAAGCTAATTGCAAAGGAGAGTGACAAAGTATTTTAAAACTGCCATGCAAGAGAAAGTATGAATGAAATAAGGTCATTAGTGCTTTTCTTTTTCTTTAAGTTAAATCCAAGCTTTGTCTTTGAAAATAGGGCAGGGGAGTCTTCGACCATGCATTCCTTTGGTAACAGGCCCCTGCCCTGTCCTTGATTGGGCTAAGGATGTTGATAACTTCAAAGGATATCCCTTACTGTGTTCTGCCAGGCTACATTGTACACGGTGTGACCAGGTCAGGGCTCACATCTGCATGGTGTTTTAGAAAGATGTGGTTCTGTAGTGACATAGCTCAGGACACTATACACTTCTCCCACCTTCTCTGATGCTTCTAGAAATTTTAATTGCACTAAAAATAAGTCTCCACAAGGCTTACCAAAGTACTTAATTTGTTTAGATGGGAGGTAACTTCATGTGTGAAAAATTTCTCACCTGCCTCTCCACCCCCATGCAAGCATGCTCCTATTGAATTCTAGGTGTGAACACCTAGATATTTCACTCTGACTCAACTTTCCATTCTCATGTTTGATAAGATTAGTATGAAAGAAATACATTTAACAATACCCAACCAAATGTTTTTAAGCATCTCTCAAATGTTCAATAACAAGATTCAAAGGCTGAAAAGAAAACTAACAAAATGTTTTTCTCATACAAAAGAAATCACAATTGAATCCTCTTGACAAATAGGATTTGAGCACTTACTACATCCCTGGCACTGTTTTAATTGCATCTATTAATCCACATAAGAATCGCAGTAGCTGTAAAGATCGGAGAACTTTAAGCATTGAAAGGTTAAGTGCCATTGCTTCTCAGCCTTTTGGCTAAGATCAAGCGTAGAAAGGTTAAGTGCCTTGCCCAGTGTTGTACCTGGCAAATGGCAGAGACAGGTTTTGAATACAAGTGTTCTGCCACCTAAATCTGTTTATTAACCTCCATGCTCTACTGACTCTGAACAAGTGTATTCGAAATACTCCTGATATATTTAAAATGTGATATGGTTTACCTAAAATATAGCAAACTATATTGTAGTCTTAAGTGCTGCTTTTAAAGCAAGTTATGCTTTTGGAAACTAGTGCTGTAATTGCAGGATTTTCCCTTTAACTAATGAAAGGCATTTTCTTTGCAAGAGAATTAAGCACCAAATTGTGCAAGGGTTGAAACACTCACTGAAATCAGGATTATACCCGCTTTGGCATGGTGTATCAAGCACCCAGGGCATAAGTAAAGAAAAGCAGGCTGGAGTGAATGGTTACACATTCACATTTGAGTTTCAGCCATATATGTGGGTTAGTTTCCAAATGGGCATTTGCATAGCCCTTGTGTGGATCAAGTTGGTGTTTATTTGCAAACATGTTATTTAGATCTAGGAAGATGACAGGATAGCCTCAGGAAAGTTTCACAATTATAACCTAACTAGGCTCCCCAGCTTACGTTGGATAAAGGGAGCCCCCAAAGTGTTTGATAAACACAACTTCTAATATTTCATTGATTTGGGTGGAAGCAGCAGTCTGCTTTTTCAGTAGGCCCTCATTGAGACTTGCAGACTTGACACCCAACATTTGTTATTGCTGTTACTGAGACTTAGAAACTCAAAATACATTCCTGGTTGGGAGTTGGGTGAGGTAGGGGGAGAGAAAAATGGGAGCCAGAGATTATCTTTGAAAATCTAGTTTTTATTACATCACCTAAAGTAGCACAACCTGCTACACTAATGAAATCGTGTTCTTGGTTTAAAAGGGTAATTGTTAGCCTGACTTTGTGCTCACTGAAAACATTCCCCCAATCTTGTTAAGTTATTGCTCTCATTTCAGATTTTTATGGCTGTGCAGCTTACCAGCCCTCATTTCTTTACGTTTCATTCATTTTCCTTGTATTGATGATTAATGGAGGATGTCGAATGTTAGAGTGAGCAGGCATCAGCAATTGCAAGATCATAATTAGTTTAGCTGACGAGAGCCTCTGATAGCACTTGCATCTGGATGGAAAAATTACCCTATAGGGAACTGGCTGCTCACCAGGTCTTTTTAGTGATACATTGTGAAACACCCGATGAATCAAATGCCCTTTCAATGCCAAGAAAGTGTTCCAGTCTTGAAGCCAAAATTATGTCTGCAGAAAGCTTTCCATTTGAAATGTATCAGAGTACAATTATAACCATTGTATTTTCTTGGCAGGGATACCACTCTTCTACAGTATGGATTTGAGTAAAATAAATTGCCTAAATTTTATGAATCCCTGAATTTTGACTTACAGCATTTGTAATATTTAATTTATAATAAAATTAGGTTCCAGCAGGACTTTTTCCACTCCTTATCTAACATGCATACTTTATCATTAAAGGCTTTGCTTCATAGAGAAAGGAGAGCTGAACTGCAGTTCAGGCTTTTTTTTTTTTTTTTTTTTTTTTGTCAGCAAGAGAATTCCATTTCCTGCCTGTTAGTATTTGTGCCTACAAACACAGCCTGACTTTTGTCTAAATGAGAAGTTTAATGGAATCATTACTTGATAGCAAGAATGGAACAAGCAATACCAATTATCTAGTTTTAAATATTCTTAGGTTATTTTTGAATCTGTTGATTACAGAACTCAGGCCACTAGAATCAGTTTGTATTCAGAAACCCTTGTGATTTCCAAGTCTAAGTCAGATAAAATAAATAGCCATTAAAGGGTCTATGTCGCCTTACTTAAGTAGGTATCTGATAAGGGTTCTCATTAGTAATACTGTACTTTTAGTTGACTGAAGTTTCTAAAACCCTCTCAGGTTTGAGGAACGGAGGAATCTTTCAGATTTTACAATTGCAAATGAAAGACCAGAATTGAGTGTCTTATATTCTCTTAATATTTACGTTACATGAATGACATACAAAAACACACAAATCAAGCTTGATTTTAAATGGTTTACATTTATTCCAAACTTGACTGCATTTTAAAGCTCAGGTAGCATGTGCTCCTCCTTTCCAAAGTGTATTAAACATATTGCCATGTTCTGTCTTTTTTACTTTTGTTTTGACACTTTTAAAAGGTATATTTTAGGGTTCAGCATTTAGGAGCCATCATTAAAGTCATAAAACCCAAAGTTCAAAAAGTTAAAGCTGTTTCTGTGAAAAGCCTTTGGTGTTCCACACACCTCATCCATCACTGTAGGGTTAATTATAATGAAAATCAGTGGTGCCTATTAAACACAATTGAACCTGACCTCATTATGGGCAGTGTGGTTTTATACTGTCATTGTTGCTAGTCTAAAGACAAAACTCCTGGGTTGATTTGGTCTAACTCCACTGATCATGTGACTCACCTCTGACCTTGGTTTTTTCCCCCTGTTTCAGAGGCGTAGAGGCTCCGGTGTTTTTTGTGCCAATTGCCTGACCACAAAGACCTCTCTCTGGCGAAAGAATGCAAATGGCGGATATGTATGCAATGCGTGTGGGCTCTACCAGAAGCTTCACTCGGTAAGAACTTGTTCCACTCTTTCAGGAAAAGCTTTATAAAGCAGTGTTGGCCTGGTCTGTGGTGTGATAAGTCCCATTCCCTGGCTTGCAGTGCCTGCCCCCGCAGGGTTGTTTAATACAGTCACTTTGAGTGCACATGTGATTTATGGTGAAAGGGGCTTAGATGTTATGGGGAGATACGTTTGAGGTCATTAGTAATGCATTATGCTTCTTTTGATATAAAAGAGGAAAATGATTGATTTCTGGGAACTTCACAGCAGATAGTTGCACTAACGGTTATCAGAATTCAGTGAAATTATTTTTGGAAAAAAAACTTTTTAGAAGTTTTGGCAATATGCAAAAAGTTTAAAAAATTAAAAAGGACTTTTACATTCAGTATAAAATATAAGGCAGGGAAAGAATTAGTATTTTTTAGTTTACCTTCAGAATTCACAAGAGTTATCTTGACTACTTTACGGGCTAGAGGGGCACATGTGGAAGGATAGTACTGAACTGTGCTAGGAACAGGGAATATCACATGAATCTCCACAGTGCCTCCAATGGGTATTTCAATGAGGCATCTGAAGTTCTGAATAGCACACTCACCAGGGTAGAGTAAGGTGCAAAGATACTTTGTCTTTTAAGCTCTGCAGCTGGCTTTGGCTCATGGAGGTCCACTGAATTACTTTTTCTCAAATTTTAGTTGTTAGAGTTCTGTAAGAAAATTAAAACTCACAAATCCTCCATCTGAATATGGATTTAACTTCCTGAAGGATTTTGTTTTTTCAGTTTAGAAAGTTCATCTGCTGACAAGAGCTGACTTTAAAATAGGAATCCCCCATTTAGTAAACAGAAATTTATTTCCCTGTGCCTTTTTCATTTTGTTTGGCATTTTACCATAGCTCTTAGCACAAGCCAGTGAATACATTACGGCTACAGGGAATACAATTTTAGACAAAACGTTCTCATAAATGGACTATTGGAAGCACTCTTTTAAAAAATGCATGCTGCTAACAATACTAATTGGCAGTAAACTGTAAAAACCTTAGTTATTAGCACATAGCTAGTAGAAAGATTCCACCCCCCACCGCATACCACCTTATTTTTTTTTAACCTTCACCATTTAAGCATAGCAATAAGCTTCCATTTAATGAGAACTGACATTAATGATTTTAATTGAACTCTGGCCAATCATAGGCCAAGAATTAATTAAACTACTGCTCTGCCAGATTATGGTAATTTAACCACTGTGATATAAACTGTTTTCTAAAAATTATTTTAATATTCGTCTGTCCAGAGGTAAGATGTTTTTAGTTTTAAGGGTTTTAAAAACCATCCATTGAAATGCATAAAGGTTGTGTTCACATTTCATGTCAAAAACTGACACAAAAGTTGTGACAGTTTAAAAAAGGAATTTATGCAAATTTCAGGTTTCTTTATACTATATAAATTAAATAATCCATACGTTTATAATGCTAATATGAACTGTTTGTAAACCTGGATCTTCTGAGCAAAATAATTGCACATGGCATAACCAAGCTATGTTGAATTTTCTTTCTTAAACTAATAATGAATTGTCAATAACAAGTGTGTTATCTTTCTTTACTTCAAAGTACGTTTGTAACAACAGAAATGTTCCAAAAAGGATTTATAGTTGAACTTGATTAAGCTATAAGAGGTACTGCCTATGAATTGAAGTGCATCCCTTCTAGGAATAATTTATAAATTATATTTATATTTATTTTTATTTTAAAATTTATATTTATATTATTATATTTATATTTATGTTTATATTTAAAATTTTATAATGTATAATATTATACATTATACAAATAGAATATACAATGTATTACATATTATGTAATATAATGAATAATTTTATAAAGTCACAAATTTATATTTATAAATTATATTTTTATTTATAGTCATGTTTTATGTATAAATTATTTTCTGATTTCAGTAATCTTTTAGAAAAATCAGACTTTAACCCATTCAAAGAGAATCCTAAATTTGTAACCTATAAATATGCATTAATTTATCAAATTTATTCTTTTGATTTTATACATCAAAGAGTTCCGACCGAAAGTAAAGTTTTTATTTTAGCCTTATCCATGGATTTAAGTCATATGGTATAAATACCTGTTGAACATGCCCCTAAATACCAACGATGTAATGTTTAAGCTAAACAAAATACTTAGGCTGAATGAAAGTTAGCATTTACTTTAAGTAAAGAGTAGAGAGACAGATCAGATATTTAAACCAAAGCTACACACGAATTTAGATTTTCAACACACACCTAATGCTTCACCTATTAATAAGTAAAATCCTACACTGCAAATATAAAATATTATTAAAGGGAGAGAAGTAGAAGTAAGAAGAAAAAAATCCCTCTATATTACTTGATGACCTGATACTTTTCCTCACAATTCTGTCAGTTTATCTTTGATTATTTATGCTCTGATATGAATATTTTATATTCATATTTGCTATTATTTAGAAGCATGCATGTATTAGTTGCTTAGGTTGCCATAACAAAATACATAAACTGGGTGGCTTTAAACAATTGAAATTTATGTTTTCACATTCTGAAGGCTAGAAATCTGAGATCAGGTTCCTGCACACTTGAATTCTGAAGAGCGCTCTCTTCTTGACTAAGCCATCTTCTATCTGTGCCCTCACATAGTGGAGAGAGATCTCTTTCTCTTCCTCTTCTCATAAGGCTACAGTCCTATTGGATTAGGGCCCCACCCTTACAACCTCATTTAACTTTAATTTCCTACTAAGGACCCTGTCTCCAGATACAGTCACACTGTGGTTTAGGGCTTCAGTGTACAAACGTATTCGGCCTATAGCAATGTGTAATTTTTCCACTCTTATCATCAATCTGTTTCTCTTATGTTACCATCATATGTTGGCATTTTAGTGCACAACTCAAAAATTGAAAAAAAAATTCAGAAAAATCACATCTCTTCAAGTAACTTTCTACACAGTTTCATCACTAAATGATGCAATCTCAAAATCTGTTCCATTTGGAAAGGCTGTTTTCAAATAGATTAAAGTTTTCAGTCCCCCCTGCAAAGATGGATGTGATTTAATTAGGCTAAAATAGCGCATTTGGTTACTGCCTCGGATCCTGCTTAGGGTAAAAGGAGGAGATTTAGTACACCTACGGCATAAAGCCTATCCCCGCTTTGAACTTAAGCATGGTTTATATGTGAGGAATTTTTAACACATTTTAAAGTATATTTTAATGTTTTCCTTTTGTGTATTGTGTGTGTTCTCTGCAGACTCCCAGGCCTTTAAACATCATTAAACAAAACAACGGTGAGCAGATTATTAGGAGAAGAACAAGAAAGCGCCTTAACCCAGAGGCACTTCAGGCTGAGCAGCTTAACAAACAGCAGAGGGGCAGCAGTGAGGAGCAAGTCAATGGAAGCCCATTAGAGAGGAGGTCAGAAGATCATCTAACTGAAAGTCATCAGAGAGAAATTCCGCTCCCAAGTCTAAGTAAATATGAAGCCCAGGGTTCATTGACTAAAAGCCATTCTGCTCAACAGCCAGTACTGGTCGGCCAAACTCTGGATATTCACAAAAGGATGCAACCTTTGCACATTCAGATAAAAAGTCCTCAGGAAAGTACTGGAGATCCAGGAAATAGTTCATCTGTATCTGAAGGGAAAGGAAGTTCTGAGAGAGGCAGTCCTATAGAAAAGTACATGAGACCTGCAAAACACCCAAATTATTCACCACCAGGCAGCCCTATTGAAAAGTACCAGTACCCACTTTTTGGACTTCCCTTTGTACATAATGACTTCCAGAGTGAAGCTGATTGGTTGCGGTTCTGGAGTAAATATAAGCTCTCCGTTCCTGGGAATCCGCACTACTTGAGTCACGTGCCTGGCCTACCAAATCCTTGCCAAAACTATGTGCCTTATCCCACCTTCAATCTGCCTCCTCATTTTTCAGCTGTTGGATCAGACAATGACATTCCTCTAGATTTGGCGATCAAGCATTCCAGACCTGGGCCAACTGCAAACGGTGCCTCCAAGGAGAAAACGAAGGCACCACCAAATGTAAAAAATGAAGGTCCCTTGAATGTAGTAAAAACAGAGAAAGTTGATAGAAGTACTCAAGATGAACTTTCAACAAAATGTGTGCACTGTGGCATTGTCTTTCTGGATGAAGTGATGTATGCTTTGCATATGAGTTGCCATGGTGACAGTGGACCTTTCCAGTGCAGCATATGCCAGCATCTTTGCACGGACAAATATGACTTCACGACACATATCCAGAGGGGCCTGCATAGGAACAATGCACAAGTGGAAAAAAATGGAAAACCTAAAGAGTAAAACCTTAGCACTTAGCACAATTAAATAGAAATAGGTTTTCTTGATGGAAATTCAATAGCTTGTAATGTCTTATGAAGACCTATTAAAAAAAAAATACTTCATAGAGCCTGCCTTATCCAACATGAAATTCCCTTCTTTTATTATTCTTTCTTTTGATGAGTAGGTTACCAATATGAAAAAGTGAGATAAATGGTCAGTGAGAAAGAGTGGAAGATGGTAAGCATTCACGTTTTAAAGCCTATTAAGTCAAAACCATCTTGGCCAATATGTACTGGGGAAATAATCCATAAGAGATATCACCAGACTAGAATTAACATGTTTGTAAAGAAAGAGACCAAAACTGTCTAGAATGTGAAAGGGTTTACATATTATGATACTAAAGCAGTATTGGGCTGGCCATTGGACCATTTGTTCCAAAACCCATAAATTGTTTTCCCTAAATTTATAAGTATCATGAAACCCTAGGCAGAGGAGGGGAAATTAAAGGTCCAGGGCAATGAAAGAAAAATGGTGCCCTCTCAATTTGGTCTCCTCTCATTGGCCGTATTTCAGATTTGGACCTAGAAACGCGAGCTGTGGTTAGGCTTGGTTAGAGTACAGCAAGAAACGTGACAGATGGTGGCACGCTGTTTTTAGCCAGCCCTGCCTGTACATACACATGCACACCCTCTCTGATATTTTTGTCCTTTAGATGTTCAAATACTCAGTAGTCCTTTTGTTTGCAGTTTAGGTTCATTTTGTCCACACATAGATCCATTTTAGAAAACAATGTCCTTGATGCTTCTGTTATTTCATTTTAGCCAGGTATTTCTTTCTTGTGTGTAATGAACCAGTATGGATTTGCTTTTCTAAGCTTCCTGTTGGTTTACTAATCTCACTTGGCACATTATAACTAAAGGAATCCCCTGAATTCAAAACCATAGATGGATACAAATGTCAGACCATGGGTTTAATTTGTTTCGGACACACGGCATTTCTTCACAAGGTAACCTGCTGTATTTATTTATTTTCTTTTGGTTAAATATAATTTCCAAACTTTGTGGTCAGGCAGTGTCTAAGGTTACGTTACCACAGACTGACAGTTGGTTTATGTACCAGTCAATCCCTTCATTTAATGTATACAGGTTTAGTTAAGTAGCATTAAATAGGATTCTTAGAAGTATGTCCTCATAGTACTTTTAATACTTAAGGCTTTGTAAAAACTATCCATGAAGGGAAAGCTCCTCAGCATAACTGCTCAGGGAAATAGGGCTAAATAACTGAACATTAAATAATTGGTTAAAGGTGCTGTTAGTCGAGCCTCAATGCTTGCTACAAGGATGTATGTACAAGGACTGACTTTAATAATTTGCATTATATTGTCCCAACCAGTAGTTTATTTTTTGCCACGGAGATGTAGAAGATATTACAAGCTACTGGATGCACTGTCAGATTAACTTATTTCATTAAAGAAGTTGGGAGAACAAATAGGAAAAAAAAACTTATTTTTCTAGTAAATATTAATGTATTACATTTCAAATAATGGTGCCTGACATATTGAATAATTATTTTCTACAGTGTACGTATGCAACAAAGATATTCCATCATGCATTAGAGTCAGTTCTGGCTCTGCCTAGCTGTTTACATTTGCAAATGTAGCAAACAAGGTAATGAAGCAACTATTTCTATTGCAGTAGATATCCTTTTGTGTGTGTGTGTGTGCATTAAAGTTGTAACCGGTAACATGAAACAAATGAAAGTTCTTGCTATAATGGTATGGAAAACAAGAAGGAAATGAAAATATTTTTATGCCTACTTAGGAAAAAAAGGGTAGCACTATTCATTCCAAGTACTTTTTTTTTTAATTTTTAAGCTCTTAACTCACATTGTTATGCTTAAGATGATAAACATATATCCTCTTTTTATTGCTTTGTCTATGTTTCATATGAAACATTTCAGAAATTATTTTGATAAGTGTTGCTGGAATCTGCAACGCTGATGTTATTATTGCATTCTGTAGTTGCATTTGCACTCCATTTTTACATTAATTCGCAGTTGCTTTGTATTGTTTTGTTTTGTTTGGGTTTTGTTTCTTTTTCACAGTGCCGGGTCTTCATTTCTTAAAGTTGGATGGCAGGTAGAGTTCAACCAGTTCGTGACTGTTGTAGCGAATGAAGTTAAAAAATGTCTTTCTTATGTTGTGTTGTCATTTTCATTCTTGCATTTTTGTTTGCATATTAAAAAAAGAGAAATGAGAAAGCAAGAGACAGAAATCAGGACTAAGTCCTCTGCTTCAGTTTCATTGTTAATGGGCCTTATTCTGATCTCACCTGTCGCGTAGCTCTAATATTCACGTAAACTGAAATAAAGAAGTGGAATGAGGAGCTTTGACATTCAAATTATGTGATGTAATTTATCTTCCTTAGGAATTTTGATGGATGCATCTCAAAATATATAGCCAGACTTGAGAGGTGACAATTAGTGATCTAAAAAAGAGAGGAGATTCCCCAAACCACAATATTTAATTTTCTTAGTAAAAAGAATAACAAAATGCATCATGGCAATCCTCAAGAAACATTATCTATGTGGACTGCTTAAATCAGCAAAACACCAGAAGTTTGGTTAACTTGGGCAATATGACAAGTATTAATTTTGGGGCAAAATTACTCATTAAGCAATTTCTCTAGTGTGTGGGACACAAATAGATTTTTTATTTTTGGCATGTATGCCTTTTTATTTTCATTCAATTTTTTTTTTTCTCAGACAGACATGGTAGTAATGACTAGCATTGGAAAATACCTATCACTATTGGAATATTTATGGTCAGTCTACTTTTTAGTAGAATATTTTTGGATAGCATTGACACAATAGATCTTATTCCATACTTCTTTATTATTGATAATTTTATTTTCATTTTTGCTTTCATTATTATACATATTTTGGTGGAGAAGAGGTTGGGCTTTTTAAAAAAGAGACAAAAATTTATTATAACACTAAATACTCCTTATTTTTTGACTTATTAAAGCCTTTATTCCATCTCTCAAAATATATTATTAAATTTATTTTTTTAATTTAAGATTTCTGAAATATTTTATCTTAAATTGTAATTTTAAATGAGCTATGGTACGGAACCTTTTATTAATGAGGATTTTCATGATGATTTAGGAATTTTCTCTCTTGGAAAAGGCTTCTCCTGTGATGAAAACGATGTGACAGTTAAAATTGTATGCCATTTAAAAACTGAAAACCTTTTAAAAATATTTCTCTATATTCTAAATAGAACTTTGGATCAAACTTTAGGCCAGGACCAGCTCATGCGTTCTCACTCTTCCTTTTCTCATTCTTTCTCTCATCACTCACCTCTGTATTCATTCTGTTGTTTGGGATAGAAAAATCATAAAGAGCCAACCCACCTCAGAACATTGTGGATTGAGAGAGACACTACATGAATCCAAGTATATGAGAAAAGGATGGAGCTCTAATAGATAACTCTCTAGTTCAAAAGGAAAAGAGTGTGCCCAATTCTCTCTACATGACATATTGAGATTTTTTTTTTAATCAATTTTTAAGATAGTGATGTTCTGTTCTAAACTGTTCTGTTTTAGTAAAGGTAGATTTTTAGAAAACAAGCATGGGGATTCTTTTCTAAGGTAATATTAATGAGAAGGGAAAAAAGTATCTTTAACAGCTCTTTGTTGAAGCCTGTGGTAGCACATTATGTTTATAATTGCACATGTGCACATAATCTATTATGATCCGATGCAAATACAGCTCCAAAAATATTAAATGTATATATATTTTAAAATGCCTGAGGAAATACATTTTTCTTAATAAACTGAACAGTCTCAGTATGGCTATTAAAGTAATTATTAGCCTCCCGCTGTGTGGCTGCTAAACATCACAAAGTGACCGGTCCTGAGACCTGTGAACTGCTGCCTGTTTAGTAAATAAAATTAGTGCATTTCTAGAGGGGGAATATCTGCCATCCAGTGGTGGAAATGTGGAGTAAAGACGCTGGTGGTCTGCTTCTGTGCTGTATGCCAGCCTTTTGCCTAAAGTTGAGAGGAGCTCAACTTTAGTTACTGTTTCTGGGTGGGGCAAAAAACAAACAAACAACAGCAACAACAACAAAAAACAAACACTTAAGGCATCTTTGGTGAGCCAGTAAGGTGAAAGCTTGCTGACTGTCCAATATACAGGAGAAAATTGAGGAATTGAAATGCAACCTGAGTATAAAACTAAATATTCTAACCAAAGGTAGGTACTGTTAGGTGGAATTCTATCAGCAGACAAATGAGAAGAAGATAGAAGGACACCCATCGGGACTTTTAGGGCAGTGTTATTTTCCCAAAGAAAGACGGCCAAGGGCAGAGGCATGGCTTCTTCACAGAGCACTTCCTTTTGATTTTTCAATACTGTTTCATAGACAGTGGACTCACATATTCCTGAAAGTGGCACAGTTGCTTAGAAAGCATCCCAGTTAATTGCAGTAATTAGAACTTCTGGAATATGCTAGGGCAGAAGTATGTCAGGTCAGGGATGAAGAAAATGTGAAATTCAAGAGTAATCCACATATGGAAACTAGATAATGTACGTTCATGTGTTCTCTTGAAAGGAAAGGGAGAGCTGTAAGCTTCACTCTGTCCTACACCAGAGAAAAACAAGAATAACTTTACCGTGGAAATAATGTTTACCTTTATCAGAGAAAATGGTCCTTCTAGTCCATAGAGTCCCAACACTCAATTCTGGTTTTCCCCTGGTTGTTTCTTTCACATATGGACTGCAGCATATCACTTTTTCTTTTTGTGCCTCAGGTTCCTCAGCTGTAAAATGGAAAAAAAATATATTAATAATAATAATATTAATAATAATAATGGTAATGTAGTATTTGTTTGTAAAGCACTTTGAGATCCTTGGTTGAGAGGCACCATACGAGTGCCAAGTATTATTATGTGGCCAAGGGGATTATATAAACTGTCAGTTCCCATGGGCCAAGAAAGGTTGGGGTCATTTTTCTTAAAGATGAGCTGTAAATATCAACTAGGCAGCCAATAGTGTTGACTATGAAGATGCAAAACTATTACTAGGCTGATAAAACCATAGTTTCTTAATGGCTACCAATAAGGCAAATATCACAATAACAAATGCCAAATTGCTTAGGGTGGACTATTTGACAACCACATGGAAATTTTGGGGGGAGGCATGCGGGGGGGGAACATCTCAAAATGCCAATGTAAAATTAACTTACAGCAATATTCACCAGCAGAAAATGTCTTTCATGTGGAATGATTTCATGTTGCTAAGAAAAAGAATTCAATTTGTAGTCCTGATTTGAATATTAGAATGTTGGCTATAATAGTTCTGTTCTTACAACACATGAAATTTTTTTTGTTTTATTTTATTTTGTTTTCATAGTGCATGTTCATTTCTACTCACAAACATGTTCTTGGTGTATTTCTTATGCAAACAATCTTCAGGCAGCAAAGATGTCTGTTACATCTAAACTTGAATAATAAAGTTTTACCACCAGTTACACATAACGGCGTTGGTATGGTTTATATGGATTCACTTTCATCCATCTAGCAATAGGAAATACAGATCATTGTAACAAATATATACAGGCTCTGCTGAATTGAGATGGTGAAATCAAATCACCATTCTAAAAAATTATTACTCATATTGATAAAGCCTGGATTCTCTCAAGTTATTTTGTTTTGCTTTGCTTTTTTCTTTAACCAATCCATCTCTTATTGATAGATTTTGTGTAAAAAGATATATACTAGTTTCTTCAGAAAGATTAACAATAAAAATTGTGTTTATTTCAAAAACATTTATTGAGTACCAAATATTGAGTGTTGAGTATTGGGTAATGATTATGTTACGATATGTAAAAACTCCTGCTTATGAAGTTTAACTTTGAATTCAGTATACTTACGTGAATATGATGCAAAGATCCTAATCGATCATCTCAAAAAGTTTAAACTAATATATCTAATATATTGTTTGTTTGGCTAAAATCGAATTAATCAGAGCAAGTTCCCTGAAAGATGACTTCGAAAGAAAAATGAGGCAGAAGAGAGAGATTCAGATAGGAAAGGACATTGGGAAGAATCACCTGCATCTTTTTCACCAGAAGGAAGAACACTTTGACAGAACACAAAATATATAAATAATTGATTGCTTCAGAAGATTTGTTTGGAAATTTTCAAAATCATTAGTATCTCCCCTCATTACACAATCTTCATTTCTTATTTTTGGGAGCCCAAATTAAGGAGCAGGTCCTTCTAATTCGTGTTTTTTTTTTCCCCCTGCTTTTTCTCCCTTTTTCTTTCCCTGTTTTGAAAATAGCAGAGTCTTTGAGAGGCTTTAATAATGGGAATGCCTTGCTTTGCAGCTGGAGGTAATGTTCTTTAGATAAGACTGTAATAATAACATTTAATGTGATTCCTCCTCCTATGTAGAACTTGATTCTTGCATCAAGGACCACCCTTCAGATAAAGAATTTACATGTTCTCACCCAGGACTGTCAGAATCTCATTAGAAGAGGGATATGTTGCCATCAGCTATTTACCCTTATTTGAGGAGAGAAAAGTGAGTTAGTCAGCATCGTGACCCTGCTGTCACCTCTGGGTCTCCCATCTCTGTGCAGACAGAGCAGGGGTCCAGAAAAGGAACATACAAGGACACAAACGAATAGGCAAGTAGTCTTCATGGATGCAGCCAGCTGGGAAGAGACTCTGAGAACTAGAGAGCTCATTCCACAAGTAGAAAGGTAGTCTTTCTCTGTTGTTTCAGTTGTCCTGTCATATTTTAACCAAAGCCAAACCCCTATCTTCTTCTGATAATTTCCACTAATTTTCTTTTTTTTTTTTTTTTTTTTATTTTTTTTTAAAATTTTCCTTTTTTTTTTTTTTTTTTTTTTTTTTTTTTTATACAAAGTCTTGCTCTGTTGCCAGGCTGGAGTGCAGTGGCTCAGTCTTGGCTCACTGCAACCTCTGCCTCCTGAATTTAAATGATTCCCCTTCCTCAGCCTCCTAAGTAGCTGGGGATACATGTGCAAATCGTGCAGGACTGTTACATAGGTATACACATGCCATGGTAGTTTGTTGCATCCTCAGTTTGTGTATATTTTAAATCTGGTTTCTAAATGAGAATGTGGCAATTACTTGTCAAATAAATGCCAGGTAATTCCAATTGTACAAAATAAAATAAGTAGTCTTTTTTCAACCCTAAGCATATTGCCAAAGGAGATTGCTTACTTGGGTTTGCCAGATTCTCAGTTTTTAATAAAAACTGAACAAAGGGAATTTTATGTAACGTTTCCTAAGTTTTAAATGTTAGTTGCTTACTTTTTTTTTTTTTTTTCGAGACTGCGAGCCAAACAAAACACTTATTGAGAATAAATTCCACTGGTAGATTGCCATAGTCTGACCCCTGGAGCTTGAACAATAGTGAACTCTGATAACTGGCAGGGAGGAAATTGGGCAAGGGCTGAGGTTAGTTGCTTTTCCTCTGGGTTTTGTCTTGGGTTCCAGTCTATCTTCAGCTCTACTAGGAAGCCCAGCAGAATCACGGTTGTTGCACCTGTCTGATTCCTTCCGAGCCAAATTGCTCAAGACTAACAACACTGGCACAGAAGAGAAATAAACCCTATTTTTCAGCATATTGCAAATTACTTTGTACTTTTATTCTTCATCTTTGTAACCCCAAGTCCAGATGTGTTGTTTTTAAAACATACTGATATGAACAAATTTACCCTTTCATGAACAAAGAAAATGTCAAAACTATTCAAAGTAGCTGGAGTTAATGTTTGACAATGTCCAAGATGACCTTATAGTCCTCTCCATGTCATATTTTAAAGTGAAAATACTAGGGGTAGAAAATAAAATAGAACAATAGATGGAAGGAAGGAGCTTTTTCATGTCACAGTTGATCATATTAATGAATTAAAAACCAATTTGTATATAAAATAAGAAATTTTATAATGAAATCTTACTTCTAGTTTTATAATACTGTTATCTAATAGATTCAGGATGTCAGTAGTCCTAAGACCATCTTTCATAAATGTAGTATTTATATAAAGTACTTACATGAACCAACAGCTGGTTCTTCTCCCAACTTACTGCTTAATAAAAACAAACAGAAAACATTAACAAATATAATAGAAATTGCTTAAGTTATTTCCATAAATAGAAAGCCAATTTCCAAGTTGAAACTACACAAGCACTAAACTGTAAGCAGTTTCTCAGGAGTATTTATGAACCCCAACCCATGAATACACCACAGACTTTTTCTCAGAATATGTACCACCTCTGACACGAAAGCAATGTCTGCCACCACCATGATTACACACTAGTTTTTAAAGCTAATATAATATAAAACTGATGGTATTTTCTTCAGCACTTAGATATTTTCTTTCTACATAGTAGGTACTACTCAATGTAATTGATGTATTCTTAAAACATATATTCATATATATATATATATATACATATATATATATATATATATATATAGCAGTGATTTTGCAAAGCATGAGTTTAGTTATCATGATGGTACATTTTCTATAATTATATATTTTTTATAATTACCTTGATGATTTTTTCCTCTAGTGAAATCAGCATTGTTGTTGTTTTGTTATTCATTGGTAATACTATGTAGTACAAACCCAGGCTTCATTAAACAACATCAATCTAGTCAAAAAATTTTAATTGAGTATTTACTATGTACTGGGCTCTAGTCCAGACATTTGAGATAGATCAATGAAAGAAAACATTCCCACAACCCTGTCTATATGGAAGAAAGTCAGACAATGAACATACAAAATAAGCAAATATATTAATAACTGTACATGTTAGAGAGTAATAAGTGTTCTGGATTAGCATTAAGGCAAAGTGGGGTGGATGGAACCATATTCAATAGGGTAAATAGTAGGTTTCATTTGAGCTAAAATTTAAAAGAGGGAACAAAGAAGATAGACCCTAAGGTGAAAGAGTGTATCTGGTAAATTGGAAGAATATCAAGAAGGCCAATAAAGGGAAGAAAACGTATTTTTAAATGCACACAGAGACAAGGTGGGAAGAAGTCAGACCATTTATAACACTTGTAGGCCACCTTAGAGACTACAGATTTTTTTGTGTCAGAAATAGGGAAGTAATTTAGTGTTTGAGCACAGGAGTGTTATGTGATTTATGTTTTAATGGGACCATTCCCTACTATGCTTAAAGTAAATCATGAAATGTAAGGAGACAAGGATAGAAGCCAGGAGACCAAGGAGGAGGCCAATTCAGTAATCTCCATAAGAGGTAAGAAGTATAGGAAGTAATTTAAATTTCAGATAACATTTTGAAGGTTGAACAAACTAGATTGCTTGGATGTGGGATATGAAAGAAAGACAAGGGTCAAGTATTATTCTAATATGTCTAGCCTGAGCAACTGGAAGAATATCTGCCATAGACACTGGGGAAGATTATTGGTAGATCAGATTTGGTGTAGGAAAGAAAAGTAGTTACATTTTGGGCATGCTACATTTAAGATCCAAATAGAAAGGCCAAGTAGACTGTTGGAGCTGAGGAGGGAGTTGGGAGTTAGATGATCATTAGCATATAGATGGTATTTAGAACTGTGAGATTGGCTGAGCTCATCTAGCAAAGTGAATAGGAGAAAAAATTGGGTCCAAATTTGTAAATCTGGGAAACCAGGAGACGGAAAAAAACCGAAAGGGAGTCTCTGAGATAGAAAGAAAAAGGTGTAAAGTATATTAGAAGCCAAGTAAACAGAAATATATCAAAAAGGAGGGAGTTATTGACCTTATAATATGCTATTGATGTCAAGTATGATATTGTTTTAGTCTGTTTTGTGTTGCTATGAAAGATTACCTGAGACTGAGTAATTTATAAAGTGAAGAGGTTTATTTAGCTTACAGTTCTGCAAGAAGCATGGTGCTGGCATCTGCTCAGCTTCTGCTGAGGGCCTAAGCCTGCTTCCACTCATGGCAGATGGCAAAGGGGAGCCCAATGTGTACAGATTTCACATGCCAGAAGAGAAGCAAGAGAGAGGGGGGCAGGTACCAGGCTCATTCTAACAATGTCCTCTTGCAGGAATTAATGAAGTAAGAACTCACTTACTCTCAAAGAATGGCATTAATCTGTTCATGAGGGACACACCCCCATAATTCAAACATTTCCCATCAGGCCTACCACCAATGTTTGGGGATCAAATTTCAACATGAAGTTTGAAGGGGACAAATATACAAACCATAGCAAATACATGTAGTGGATTGACCATTGGCTTTAGCAACATGAAGGTCACTGATATGAAAACGGAGCTATATAATTTGTGGGGCCATAGCAAAAAGAAAACTCGAAGCGTCCTTGTTCAAGGATTAAGAATATCAAGATGGTGAGAGAACATTCAACAAAACTCAGAGCCATTGTAAGGAATGGCCCCCGTGCAAATACAGAGGGTAGGGTAAACTAGGGAGAGAGTATTGCATGACCGTGAAGCTGGCCCTGGTCAGTAGTGTTATTGATGAGAGTGGTTTTGGTGAAGAAATGGGCCTGATAGAATAAATTTAAGAGAGACTAGGAAGAAATAATTGGACAACTGTGTATGAAAACATTTGGGGGAGCTTTGCTATAAAGGGGACCAGAAAAAAAGAGGTAATAAGTGGCAAGAGATGTTGAATTAATAGAAAGCTCTTGTTTTTGGTTTTATTTAGTATGGCTGAACTAAGAACATGTTTCTTTGCTAAGGAGGATGATGCAGTAGGGAGAATTGTATTAATCTAATAGAAGAGAGAGGTTGAAATAGCTGGAAATAGTTCTTTAATAGGTGAACAGGTAAAAGAGGATAGGATCTAATACCCAAGTGCAGAAGATGACTTTAGAAAATAAATGAATAATTCACATTCATATTCAAAATTGCCAGAGCAGACTGCACAGACAGGGATGTTGGTACATGCATAAATGTAATGGTGGGATCTCCAAAAACTGTTTTTGTGATAAAATATTTTTGTATTGTGCCACTACTGTTCTATTTATTACTCTGTTAAAAACCCCAAATATTCCCCTAAGAACTTAGGCAATTTACACAATAAATAAGTTAATACTGTTTGTTTATATTCAATGGCATTTGAATATTTGGATAAAGTTGAAAAACTTCCACTTGACTGAAGTTGACATTGGAATCTCACTTTAAAACTTGCTTCTGGGCCGGGCACGGTGGCTCGTGCCTATAATCCCAGCACTTTGGGAGGCCGAGGAAGGTGGATCACCTGAGGTCAGGAGTTCAAACCAGCCTGATCAACATGGAGAAACCCCATATCTACTAAAAATACAAAATTAGCTGGACATGGTGGCACATACCTGTAATCCCAGCTACTTGGGAGGCTGAGTCAGGAGAATCGCTTGAACCCAGGAGGCAGGGGTTGCAGTGAGCTGAAATTGCGCCATTACACTCCAGACTGGGCAACAAGAGCGAAACTCCATCTAAAAAAAAAAATTGCTTCTATAAAAATGTGCCCCAACTATTCATTTTGTTTAATTAATTCAATATATTAATTATGATTTCCTTATATTTTTAAAAAGACAGCATGAACTTTTTATGCTAATAAAGACCACCACAGGAAGTACAGTATTCCCAGTTGCTCTTAATGTCATCTTATAAATTGCTGAAGATGCACCTGATAAAATGCAGGTTTTTACTGTATGTTCCTTGTGGTTGGTTTTTTGAGTGAGTTTATTCATGTCTGTTGAGTACTGATTCTGGACTCAGAACTGGGCAAGAGCAATAGAAGACACAAAAGAAAGTTAAATTTTTGGTACCTACTCTTTATGTTTTCACAGATGTACAGTCAATGAAGTTACAAGTTTGCTTTATTATAAATGTTTTCTTATTTGGGGCTATTTTCTGAACCTTTAGTTGTCACATCAAAGTTCATTATATATTTTAGTCCTCTTGACAGAAAATCTTCCCATTTTCTTAATATAAATCTATTGGAATTATTGGAGAAATACATCTATTATTACCAGTGATACATTCAAAAATGAGATAATATATTTAGTGGAAAGGTTTTGTTACATTATGAGTTGTAGTAACTTCTAAGAAGGTGCTAAAGATATCTAATAAAGTTAAAATCAAAATTTGAAAGCCTAATCAAGTGAACCTCAATGACTCACAGAATTTTTAGAGAATGAAATTCCTGTAGTTTTTCCTATCATGTATTAATCCTTAAATTGTAACCCAGCCATCATACTTTCTACATGCATGCAAACATGAAGTTAAGGTAAGTCACCTCATCATCAATGGCAAATGTTTATCATAACTGAAAAACACAATTAGAATACATTGTCTGTTATTCCTACATCACAGGCCTGTGACAGCAATTGGTACTTTAGTATTTTCAAAAGCAGAGAAAAAAATCTGTTTTTCAGAACTGCTGCCAGCTGGTGATGATTTCCCTGACAGTTTCATATCTAAAGACAACAGTGAAGCTTTAACTTTGGTGTTACGTTGTCCCCAGCAAAAGCATACGGAAGCTTTTCTCAATGCCTTTGTGGCCTGAGTCATCTAATTTCTTTCAAGTACTGTTATCTCACTAGAAGCTTAGAGTCCAAGAAGAAATGGGTTGTCATTTGCTTTTGAAGACATTGGATTCTTGATGATGTACCATTTTGGGGGGCATTTTAAACGTTACTTCATTAAACTAAAGTTTGGTACAAACACAGTTTCAGGAGCATATCTTTTAATTCAAATAAATGTCCTCACCCTAACAAAGTAAACGTAGATAAATTATCACTTCCATAATTGATTAGAAAGATGAGCATGTGTTTCACACTAGGCCCCTCCTTAATGTCCACTTCTCACGCTATGCCCACCGACCTATACTCAAATACAAAGGCACTAAAATTTCCTCCATTTGGTTTTCCTACTCCAACAAATTGAACCTTGAAAACAAACTCTAAGATGTTTTATAGTCAACAAAAACTTTTTTTTCAAGACAAGGACTGAAATGAAGCTCTGTTGATATTTAAACTCATAGGATATGATGTCATACAGAAATATATTGTAATATTTCTTAAATGTATAAACACCCAGAGGAAAGCATACTGCTTATTGGCACACACCAACCTTCATAATAATTTTAAAAAATTGATTATTTTAAGATGGACTAATAAAATAAAAATCAATAAAATTATAAGCATTAATACTTTGGATTATGTTTTAAATTTCTTTTGTCCGGAAGGAAGACATTAAAAATAACAACAACAACAATAACACAAGCCACAGTCCTATAAGTTGTTTTAACATGATCACTTCTGTTCAGGAGGCAATTGTAATGGAAATCTTGGAAAAGTTTTATCAACATGTTTCATAACATCAAAATTTTGAGTGCTAGTAATGAACATCTAGGATTCAATCAACCATCAAAGAGATTCTTTATTTTCCTTTTGTACAGTATGCTTTTCCCTGCTAAAGATGTTTGTTTACCTACTTGTTAGTAATAGAAATAAATACATGGTGTTACTTTGCATTGCGCCAAATCAGTTTTCATATAACCAGCAGCCATTTGCAAATAAATATACAGAGCTTATAAAAGCAGGCAACCAGAACAATCTATGCTACATTACTGTAAATTCAAGAGCCAATGCTGGCTTTTCAGGAGTCCTATGCAGATTCTTCTGTACAAATAATTGAGTACTGCATCTTCTAGGCATCTGTTCACCTATTTCCTAAGATGACTAAATCAACTTGGCCTTATCCATAAACATTTCTAAAAATTAACTTACTTAGGAGTTACATCTTTATGTATGATATCCTTATGTATAGTATACCATCATAATGGTTTGGGTAGTAAATAAAATAACTAGATTATTTAATTTTTAAATTGTTGAAACATAACTATCAAATGAAAGAAATATAATTCTCACACAAAAACAACATAAATGCAACAATATAATTCTTACAGGGATAATGAGTTCATGGAAAAGTTCTAATTAACTTACTAATGAGGAAACGAGCAAGATAGCAAAGCTGGTTCAAAAAAAAAGAGGAAAGATTTAAAAAGAAAGAATACAGAAATTAGATTGCTAAGTTAAATACAACATAGTTTATATCTTACTGGGAAATAATGATTCTAATCTTTTGAATTATCTTTAATGATAGATAGAAATTGTTTATATCTACTCTGGACATAAGATCATTTGTGTCTGGTAAGTTTTCTATAAGATAACTTTATGGAGATATAAACTATAATAGGTATATTCTTATAGAGAATATAATAATGCTTAAGATAAAAAATGTTTTAGATGACGCTTAACATGACATTGAAAATTCAAGCAGTCATCATTTTTGTCTTATTTCCAAATTTGGTGATTTTTTTTCTTAGTAAAATATAGAAGAATCTGAAAAAGTATTAAACTTTTTGCAACTGTTCATAGCTTTCACTTCTAAATGTGAAAGTTACGCCTTCCTCTAAAGTGTTAAGTGTCACAAATGACAGTTATATAAAACAACATGAATGTACTATTTTGAAGAAAATAATAAATGAATTTTATTTGCCAGACATAACTGAAATAAAATTCACCACAATAAAATTACCACATTATTCAAAAATTATCACTACTTCTTGCATATGCTCAGCGATAAGAAATGCCATAATAAGGAAAAAAATGAAGATGTAAAAACTAGGATATTCAAAGTACATTTAAGGGGAAACATAAATGTCTTTTTTCCATTTTGAAGTGAGTGGTGTCATATGGAAATCTCACAGGAGACTCCAAAATAAGACAAAATAAGACAAAAACTTTTCTGCTCTCATCCAAGATTTATGAATCACTATAGCTTCCTTCTTTTTCAAAACATCATGAAGTGTACCAAAAATTTACCTTTGGGCAGAGGATACGTACTATATTTATTTTTAGGAAAACACAACAAAAAAAACTCCCCTACCCATGATCTATTTCTATAATTCAAGTCATTATTTTAAAAATAAGATACTGATGGTACAGATACTATTTGGATGAATTTCTTCTCCAACTACTTGCCTTTGGTCTATTTCAGAAAACATTTTTATATCTAACAGAAGAGGGCAGGGAAGGGAAGAGGAGGTAAACATATACAAGAATGACTGGGATTCCATGTTTGGATCCCCTTTCACGAACACTCTCGTGGAAGCCATCTTTCTCTCTCCTGGATTTTCCCTCTGAGGTCCCCTTCCACACTTTCTCTTGAAAGCCTGTCTTCCCCTCCTAAACTCCATCTCTCTCTATTCTTCCACTCAGTGTGGAAGCTGTTTTCCTCTCCTGGATTCCACCTTCTGGATTCTCTCACTCAATGTGAGAGTTAGCTGTTTCCTTCTTTCTCCCTCTCCTGTTTCTCTCTCTTTCTTTAAAGAAATCACTTTCTATAAACAACAACAAAGAATGACTTTATTGCTTAAGATCAATAAGGAAAGGGCTCATTTCTTCTTTGTTCTTAATTTCTAACACTGTATCTAGTAATAGTGGATATTCAGTAAACATTTCTTTAGATTCAATTGAATCATTTGTTAATAGCTCTGAAAATGTTTACTATGAAAAGAGGTTTTAACAAAAGAATAACAATTGGGAATTATTTTGAGAATGAAACTCTAGGAATAGCTTTCTGTTTTTAAAACTTAGTATTTACTGAAACTATTTTAAACATATTAGCCACTGAAGAAATACTTATTGATTAAATCATGAAGGGTCAAGGACTGGCTATATTTAACCAAGAGCTGGAAATACAGGTGAACAATCTATATCACTAAAATGTGCACATGAGAAACTGCCAAACCCAAGTCTGTTCTTTACTTATTTATTTTGGGGTTGTTAAAGTCCAAAAATTCCCCTTCACAATTCATATGCTGAAATTCTAACTCCCAAGGAGATAGTACTAGATGGTAGGGTACCTGGGGTGATTAGGTCACAAGGGCAGGGCCCCTATGAATGGGATAAATGCTCATATAAAAGAGACCCAAGAGAGATGCCTCAACCCTTCCACCATGAGAAGACCCAAAGAAGATGGCTATTGATGAACCAGGAAGTAGGCCCTCACCAGACACTGAATCTGCCAGTGTCTTAATGTCAGACTTTCTGCCTATCAGAGTGATGAGAAATAGATGTCTATCATAACCACCTAGTCTATAGTATTTTGTTATAGCAGCACAGGTGGAGTGAGACATGGGACTTAGATATTAGCTACTTCAGAATCAACAAAAATCCTGTAACACGCCTCTTCCTGCTGAAATGATACAAATATGTTTTAAAGAAAACTTACTTCTGAAGTTCCTCTACAATCTAGATATGGCAACAAAAAAGGTGTGACTTACAAACAATCCTTAACTTTTATTCACTGGGGAAAATTCGCTATTTGTCACTTTGTAAACATAATTTTCTATTTCTTTTATCAAAAATTGATTTGTGTTTATTTGATTACCTGTATCATGGGAAATGTGTCTTCTCCTATAATAAATTATGTCACTGGTAACACTAGTGCATCATAAAAACCAGGGAAACATTCCAGCTGTCTCCCTTTTTCTCACCCCTGTGTCCAATCTTGGAACAAGCCCCATTCTGTTTACTTTCTAAGCAGTTTTCTAATCTGCCATCCACTCTCTGCATCCCTTAGCTCTGCCCCATATAGGTATCTTTCTTCAGGGCATGGCCATCCCATTGTCATGGCAGACTTGGAAATAGCTTCTACATCACTGCCAGGTGAACTTTATAAAATGCAAATCTGACCTTGCTATTCACCTACATCAAGACCTTCATGCTTCCTGCTTAGTTTACAGAATGAAACACAAGTGGTTTTGCATAGGAAAGACTTCAATGGCTGGCCCCATTGATCTTGACAGCTTCATCACTCATTACTCCCAGGCAAAACTAAGCTGGTTCTAATTTCACAAACACATCAAGGATTTCTCAAGTCTGTATCACGTTTCCTCTGATTTGAATGTTCTCCCCACATTTATTTGACTATCTTTCTCATTACTGAACTGTTGAGGCTAAGATCAGAAATTACCTCTTTACATGATTTCCCTGAACAAGGTACTGAAAATTCCCCTCTTCTGGACTTCCTGGCACACGCCAATCTTTTCACGCACGTAGTATTGCAATAGCCTGCCTTCCTATGTGAGAGCCACACTTGAAATGTGGCTAATGTGACTGAGCAACTGTGTTTGTTTTTTTTTTTTTTAATTTTATTTACATTAAATAAGGTCATGTAGCTAATGGCTACTGCATTGAACCATACAACCTGAGGCTCTCCCTGAAGGTTTACGGGCTATGTTCCTCTACTGCAGGGAAAGTAAGGATACCAGCAGCTTAATGTCCTTTCTTGCCATTTGTTTCTATGGTAAAAAGCTTAGTATTTAATTATAAACACTTTATGTGAATTAATGTTACAAGCATCAAAAAGAGTCATTTAAAATATTAAGGTTTTTTTCTAATTTATTGAATAATTTACTTTGGTAAATATACTAAAGTCACTTTATATCATAATAATAAGTCTGTGAGTCTAGTCAGCTGGACCTTTTTAACCACTGTGAAAAATTGATTATACTTAATTTGATCTCAGATTTACAGCATCAGAGTTTTCATGTATTTCTAGATATTATTGGTGGTTCTATAAAACAAGGAGAAAGCAAAAGCTGTGAATAATTTTCCAACTTCAACCTTAATTTCAATATTTTTAAATTTAACTGACAAGGTAATTATCCCAGAAATTGTCTTAACTAAATGATTTGTGAAACTATGATTGTCCCATTAAAATGACAGAGTACTCAGTCAGGAGAGAAAAACGGTTCCCTGAGGTTTGGCCCTATTAAACAGGTTCTTTATATTATTATCCACTTCTCATTTTGAATGCATGCAGCTGTGTGTTTCTGTGTGCCTGAGGAAAAGTGTTGTTGCCAGAAGATGGCTAATGTCAATGTAGAAGAGTGCACCAGAGGGGTGAGAGTACCAATTCTGGGGGCAGATCACTTGATTGGAATCCCACTTCTACTGCTTACTGGTAACATGACAGAAGCAAGATCAGTTGCCTGCTATCTACCTCAGCTTCCTCATCTCTAAATGGAGGTGATAATCTGATCTGTCATGAAGATCTGGATTCTGCTACAATAAAAACCATCACATATTAATTTTATAAAAAACAAAGAATGTTTCTTGCTAACGCTACATGCTTATCTCAGATCGGCTGAGGGATCAGCTTCATTTCAGTCTTGCTCAAGGATCTACATGGTCACAGTAGTCACTGTCTGGATGTTGCCAGTTGCTATGCTGGAGAAGAGAGAACCCAGGAAGGTCTCATTTGAGCAAGTATATTCATCTAGAAGTGACTCATATCACTTATATTCAAATTCATTGGCAACATGGGTTCTAAGGCCAGGAAGTATAGTCTTACCCCATGCTCAAAAGAGAGACTAACCAGAAATATTCAAGGTGGCAATGACAGTAATTATACTTATATCATACAATCAAAAGTTATCTTAGATAAATATCTTAGAACAGGACATGAAGTAAGTTATAATCATTATCTATGTGAAGAACAAATGCATGATGTGAAATTAGATTATTCCAGTTTCAGGTCAAACTAAATGATTTTGAAACTTCAACTCTTCTGAGGCCAACTAATCTGTGCAGGAAAATCTGATAAGATATTGGTTAATATTTTACTTCCTTCAAGTATGATATATTTTAATAGGACATTTTGATTAGAAAGTTTCATTAGTAGGTCGTTTGATCATTTGTACATTCAACAAGTATTTATTGAGGCTTTCTTATGTAAAGACACTGTGCTAAGATGCAAAACACTAACTCCTTCATGGAAGATTTGATGTTAAGTATATTACACACAAAAAGAAACTTAGGATTGTGGTAAATGCCACAGAGAATTTTCACGGAGGGAATGAAATTGATGATAAATATATGGGGGTTTAATACATCTTGAAAATATGCTGTATAATCATTCATCCATTACATATTAATACATTCGGTTAATAAACATCAACACATTTTATCAACATATAAAAATCATCTTAATTTGGCACAATAAATATTATGATTCAAATGAACTGACAAGTACTTAGGACAGGGATTTAGTCTATATTGGGGGAATGAATGTCAGAAATAGCTTGTGGGAGGAGCATACACCTAAAACCAGATTTGACACATCACTAAGAGAGACCTGGACAGAGATGGTGAAAACAATTGTAGGTGGAAATGTACAGAGGTATGAACATGGAAGCAAACTTAGTGTAGATGAAGAATTCCAAGTAGATCATAGTGTTTGGAGGGTGGAAGCAGTGGGTCATCAGGCTGGAGATCCTGGTAGGTAGTATTAAGGAGTAGCCAATGGCTTGCTGAGCTTGGGATTTTATCAAAGGCAATAAAGAGAAATGAAAGAAGTTTAAGCAAAGAATGTGACTAGCTCATAGTTTCACTTCGCAAAGATACCTGTAACAGCAGGGTGGCCAGATGGAGTTCAAGATAGAAGGAAGTCAGACCAGTTAAGAGTCTCTTGCGATCGACACCATGCTGGTCAACATGGTCCCAGCTACTCAGGAGGCTGAGGCAGGAGAATTGCCTGAACCCAGGAGGCGGAGGTTGCGGTGAGCCGAGATCGTGCCATTGCACTCCAGCCTGGGAAACATGAGTAAAACCCCGTCTAAACAAAAGATAAAAAAAAAAAAGAGTCTCTTGCAAATATGACCAAGGGAGGATTTATTTCAGAAATGCAGTGGTAGTTCAAAATATAGAAATAAATCAACATAATATATTCAATGTATTTGCTTATGTATTAGTCTGTTTTCACGTTGCTTATAAAGACATACCCAAGACTGGGCAATTTAAAAAAGAAACAAGTTTAATTAACTTACAGCTCCATGTGACTGAGGAGGCCTCACAAACATGGTGGAAAGCAAGGAGGAACAAGTCATGTCTTATATGGATGGCAGCAGGCAAAGAGAAAGCTTGTGCAGAGAAACTTCCCTTTCTAAAACCATCAAATCTCATGAGACTTATTTACTATTGTGAGAACAGCACAGGAAAGACCTGCCCCCATGATTCACTTACCTCTTACCAGGTCCCTCCCACAACGTGAAAATTCAAGATGAGATCTGGGCAGGGACAGAGCCAAACCGTATCAGATTGAAGGTAATACCATCAATGGAATAATGGGCAAAATTTATGTGATTATCTCAATAGATTTACACAAAGCATTTGACAATATTCATCACTTCTTCATGACCAAAAACACTCCAAAACCTAGAAAGAGAAGGCAACTTCATCAACCTTATGAAAGCCCAGAGCTATTATCACAGTTAATGGTAAAATAAGACTGAAGTCTTTCCCCACTAAGATCAGGAAAAGAAGGCTGTTTGCTCTTGCTACTCCTCTTCAACATTGTACTGGAGTGCACACCACTTTATCCATTGAATATTTAACTATCAGTCTCTTCATTTAAAAGTTCATTGTGGTAGAAGATAAGTTACTAAAGAACAATTAAGAAAATAAATAGAAGATAACAAAATACTATGAACTTAAAATTGAATTACCCCAAATATTTTAAATCAGAATGCTACTGTTATATTGCATAATCAGATACATATTATAATAGATGTAGTATTATGTACATATAATATATCTAGCATTATACTCAAGTAAGCTTGAGAAATAGTAAAACAGTTTTCTTTTATGCAGAAGAACTCCTCAGAAGTGTTGGGACTCCTTTAAGGAAAGGAGGCTGACTTTTATGGAGTTGATAAAAAGCTCCTTGAAAAACTGTCCTGATACGCTAAATACATGGTTCACATAATTGCCTTACAGGTGGGTAAAGAATGACACTTCTTGGCAGGCCCAAGAACGTGAAGACATTTTGGAGACCTCAAGCAGATGGGTGTTCACCAAACTCGTGCAGGTATTAGACACAGTCTGATGACAGTCCTTGGTCTGGCTCCTTAACCTTGACAGGCTGTTTTTAAAAGTCTAATTTTTGATTCCTTGTGAAAAATTTCAGCTAAAGCAACTTAAAAAAAAAAAAAGAAAAATGCCTTATGAGCAATCACTACTCTTGAAGCACTTTATGCAAATGATCAGGTGAATTATAATAAGATTAAAACTTATTTTGCAAGTAAATTACTCTTTAGTAGAAATGGAGGACTGGAGAGAGAACAGTCATATTTCACAAGCAAAACTATTGTACACCTCTTATTAGATTCCAGCTCATTGTTTTTGAGATTTTATTCTTTATATGCAGTTTGAACTAGATCTTTATTTCTTATGGTTCCCTCTAATACCTGACTGAGCATCTCCAAACTAACATTTTCGTTTCTCTTTTTCTCCTGTCCTTCTGACTTGGAATCACAAAAATTAAACTTCCCTTTTCCTGATGCTGAAAGCAGTCAAGTTGGCTTTAAGGAAAAATTACCACAACAGATTACATTTGGGCAGACATTATACATGCAAACCAGAAAAAATCTACCAGAAAGCCACTAATCTTCTCAACTCACTGCCCTTCAGACTCTAAAGAAACTAGCTTATAGACTGGTCCAGACATTAACTTTTGTTTTTTGTCTGTTTCTTAGAAATGTCTCTTGTTAAAGATCTATTTGACTGCATTATATGTAGAGGCCTAGCTTTGAGAATTCATTTGCATGCAATGCCATCTTCCAAAATGAGACATGATTGTTTAATTGGACTCAATTATTCCCAGGAATGAGAGACTTGTTTATTAAGAACTTTTGTTTCACAGCTACAACATTGATTTTTCTTCCTATGGCCAACAACTCAACTTTTGGTGTGTAAAACTTTTAGGGATGTTTCAGTTTTGGAAATGCAGGGGCTCAGAAAATGATACCCTGAAATATGGCACTTTGACATGTTAAACTAAAGAAGCAGATTCAAGGTCTCTCTGATCCGCTTTCCCACCCTGGCCATTATTTGTCAATCCTTTCTTTCCCAAAGCACTGGACAATGCTCTTCTCTGAAGCTTTCTCATCTACCCGGAAACCAGACACACCAACGAGAAACACAGTTGCCTTTAAACCCTTTCTTGAAATGTCATTAACAAGAGAAGATTAAAATTCATACCACAGAAGAATATACTAAAAATTAAACACCTCACTTGGAGCCCAAACTTTTGTCTATTCTTAGGTCTCATTTAATTCCCCAAAATAATCATTTACGAAAAATTGTCTAAACATTGGATACCTTCTTTCCCCCCTAAAAAGTAACTACTCTTATACTCCCCATCTCTCCTTCCCTTATAAAGAAGGGTATAGAAGCATCAGCACCTCAGTGAGTTATTGGGTAAATCATTCTTTTGTAATTCCCTCATGTTATCCATGTTAAAATAAATTCATATGTCTTTTTCTCCTATTAATCTGTCTTTTGTCAGTTCACTTTCAGTGAACCTTCAGAGGGTGAAGGAGGAAGATTTCTCTTTTCTCCTACAAAGGATTCAGATTTCCAAGGCATAATATGCAACATTTCTCAAGCTTGTTTCACTATGGAATCCTTATTTCCCTACATATCTATTATCGCTGAACGAAATCAATTTAGAAAATGGTGAACCATTTTGCTAACTCATAGTAGACAGAATTTTATGTTTTTTCAGGCTAGTATATACTGACATGAAAAGTACGCCATTCCCCTGACCACTTGAATTCATCATTGAATAATACAGATATTTACTTACTAAATAATTGAAAGTTAAGTACAACCTTTACTTAACTTATCCATCTGTTATCACATCTGGATTTTTCAGCCTTACATCTTTCCTTCTTTGCTTTTTGGCTTTAGAGTATGTGAAATAATTTTAGATTCCAATTAATCAACATTTATTAGGCACTCAAAATAGTAAGATGAAATACAATAAAAATACCTTTCTGAGGAATTAAAATATGGTTAACCATATTTAGATGCCAAACCAGTCCTGATAAGTGCTTTACCAGTCAAAATCATGCAAAAAATTATTTCATTTGAAAGCTTTACCATCTACATTTGAAGTAAGATAACATTTTTGAAGTAGGAAGGTTTTTCTGCCCTGTACTTCTCCTTTCCCCTTCATCCTCTTCAAGCAGATAGAGAGTTCATTGCCTTAGGGAATAGAAACCAACATATCAAGAAGCAGAATAAAACAGTGTCTTCAGGGTTTCCAAAAGGGTCAATCCATTACAGAGATTTTGCTTGATGCCTTTGAAACAAGCAAAAGAATAAATTTGTCTGCCCTGTATAAAAGAAAGATGAAGCAGAGGTATTCAGGGGCAACACATCAGAGAAACCTGGAAGGAGGAACCTGTCTGTACATCTGAGCCCAGAAGGCTCCAGGAGCAGTGTTGAGACCTCACAAAGGGTTTAGTGGTGTCGTGTGGTATGTCTAGGAAAAGGGCTATGTGGACAGCTTTTCAGATATTTTCATGCTTTAACAGGACTAGGAGGCAGTGGGATTACTTCAGTGACTTTAGGGAGTATCTTTTAGTACAGGTGACCTGCAGACCTGAGGAGCCTGTGTGCTGTATTACTGTTCAAAGTTTGTTGGACACCTTCCCTTGCAGTGCATCCTATGGGATGCTTCATCCTTGTCCTGTTGAACTGGGACATGGCCGTGTGCCTTTCCTGGGTCAGTGAATTATGGGGGTATGGGAAGCATGCCCAAGGCATTCTTTTTTTCCATTGCAATAACCAGCAGTATTCCTGATGAACGTGTTTTGTCAGTCTTAGTCCCAGAGTAAAGACCAAGCAAAGCAGAGCCACCACTTGGCTATTCTAGACAAGATGTAACCCATCGGCATTCTCATGTTGTTTAATACATTGCATACCCTAGTCTATCCTCAGTAGGTCCTGTTTGCTTTTTTCAAGAGTATTACCTAATGTTTTATTTTATTTTAAAAATTTCACTTTTTAATTTTATACAATTGTTTTAAAATATTTAAATAATATAGACACATAACTTCATTTAAAAAGTCTCTCTACCTCCTCCTTAAAAACTCATTGGACGTCACCTTCCTCTTTGGAAGCCATCACATGTACATACAAACACATATTTTAAAAATTCCCAAAACAGCCCTGAGAACATTAAAAGAAAACAGCAACACATATTTTATCTTAATCGTAGTATAACACATAGAGCTGGCCCTTTGTGTCTGGGTTCCACATTCACAGGTACAACCAACTGCAGATGGAAAACATTTCTTAAAAAATGACACAGTTTTATTTCTTAAAAATATATCTTAAAAAATAAATATTTTAAAAATATTTCTTAAAAAAGAATAATATAACAAACAAGAATGTCAATAAAAAAGCAATGTCGTATAACAACTATTTACATAGCATTCACATTTTATTAGGGGTTATAAACAATCCAGAGATGACATAAAGTATATGAGAGAATGTGTGCAGGTTATATGCAAATACTAAACCATGTTATATAAAAAATTTGAGCATCTGTGGATTTTGGTATCCTCTGGGGATTCTTGAACCTATCTCCTGAGGATACTGAAGGATGACTGTATATGCATATTTTATATATAATCTGCATATATATCTGCATTTTTCTTTTTTATTTATTTTCTATTTAATAAGATGTTTTAGAGATAGTCAAATATCAAAACATACACATTCTCATTCATTTAAATCATTGCATAGTATTCTATCATGAGAATTTTTTATAATTTAATACGCTATTGATATTTAGTTTAAATCCAATTTTTCTACCTAATAAGCAATACAAAATGAGTATTGTCCATACCTTTGTGCACACCTGCAACTATTCCTCTAGGTTAGAATTTTAGAAGTAGAATTACTGGGTCAAAGAATAAGCACATTTTAAATTTTTATAAATGCTGCCAAATTGACCTCTAGAAAGTCTCTTCCAATGTATGCTCTCATCAATAGTGATAAGAATCAGATCTTTCTCTTTTCAAAAAAGCTTTAACATTTTCTTTTCATTCCATTTACCCAAAAGTTCATATTCTTGCTTTCCAGAAACCTTAAATCATAGGTTGCAGTGTTGTGTGAGGGGGCTGGGTAGGGTGGGGGTGTGGTTGGGTAGAGGAGAATTGCAGGAATGGAGGGAAATTTTAAACAATCCTCACTCTCTTGCCTGGTATTATTTGTAAAAATAATGTTTTTCATTTTTGCTAACAATTACATTATTCATAAATACCTCATTATAAAATTCTTTGCTATAGTGAGGGTCATTATGTCCCTTAATAAAATGCACTCATATTTTGTATCTCTTCAAGACTATTATGGAGCTTCTTCAAGAGAATTATGGAGTGTGTGTCTACCCATATACTCTGAATAGAGTCTTCCTTTCCCATGTCATAAGATCAGATGGTCTGAGGCAAGGTAAGTAAGGTGAGGATGCCACACTGCATAATCTCCATGTATGAAGCCCTGTGGGCTCCCTTCACTTCCCTCATCCCCTGTTTAGTCGGTATCTAACTTTTTTTTGCAAGATAAGTGGTCCTACAGGATACTAGCTGACCGCCAGATGGCTACAAGCTCCTGATACCTGATATGGCCTGGGAAAGAGAACAAGAACCCCTTCTTCATGTTGTACTTTCCCTACTCTCCAGCCAATCAGCACCAAAAGCCCAAGAAGCTGTTAGTTACAAATTTCTGCCTTAGGGGAGCTAGGGACTTATTAGGGTCCCACATGCACAGCTAGGCTCAAGCTTCAACTGATTCTTACCCTTTCCTCATGTTAACAGTAAAAGACACACCCCTTAGGTTGAGATTTTATATACTCATGATATGTGTGATACATGTTAGAACGGATGCTGATCCCATGTGGCAACTGCAGGCCTGCCTTTGCATATTTGACCTCACCTGTGTTTTAAAGTATGGAAAGTTCCAATAAAAGGGATTCCTCGTAAGGCACTGGGGGCTGTCTTTCCCTTTGAGAGGCCTGCTCTGTGTCTCACAGTGTACTTTTGCTTTGCACTATGCTTCTTTGGCTACTCTTACTTTGGACTCACTCAAATTCTTTTGTGCAAGTCCAGCACACTGATAATACTTTCAGGTACTTTATAGAGCCCTAGTCAGACTAAATCCATTGGTGCCTAATAGACAGAGAACAGATTGTACACACAGTCAGTGGGAATCTCTTCTGATAAGCAGAAAACCTACCATAGGTTTTATCTGTTTTCCAACCTGATGGTTACTAGACTGACTTTAAATTGCAAAATATGTATTGTTCTGGTTTATTAGCCATAGACTTCTGGCCTTCCAAAAATAGGTTGCCATTTTCCCAAAAGAGTCCCCCATAACCAGCGTTTCTCACGCCACCTTATTCTTCACTCCTTTTGGCCAGATGGCTTAGGATTGTCTCTCAGCCTTAGATCCAATGAAGAGCAACAGTGGGTAAACCTAAGTTTTCAATTTTTGCTCTGCTTCCTTCATCCCGTGTAACTGAGGTTTAGCTTGAGGAAAAAAAAAAAAGACATCCTCTTTGAACTATAATTATTTAGCCAGGTAGTTTTATGCTGAATTGAAAAACCAGGAGAATCTTACCATCCCAGTGTTTCCAACTGGGCTCTGTTAATGCCAACTGTTCTCCTTGTGCCACGCATACCTTTCTTTACCTTTCATTTCGCTTTGCCTCATGGATTTTTCAGAGCCTGATGCCACAGATGGTTTGAAGATTATGTCTAACCGCTAACTGATCTATCCATGCTGTTCCTACTTTTTAAACAGTTAACTGAGACCAGTGTGAGCATCTCATTTATCAGTCTTTTCTTGGTGAAGGGTAATTTTTCCTCTATTTTCAAAATAATCTCTATTCATCTGGTTGTCAAACAGTCTTCCCTGACTACGGGCAAATAGTTTATTTATTGCCAAGCTAACTTTCTCTTTGCACAGAAAATCACTGGGAAGGTGAGTTGGAAGCTCAGCCAAATCGTCCTTGGGATCATTAGAAGCAGTATAATATTTTGTGGCTGTCAGCTTTTAGGCTTCTATCAGGGTGGAGAGGCCATCCTTTGGGGAGAACTTAATGATCCCAGAATGTTGGCTGACAGGGTCTTGATCTGTGCTTTTATTATGTTCAATTTATCAGTCTCTTTTGAAAGAATTGACCATGGGACTCTTTTAAAACATTTGAAATCTTCAGATAAAAGCTCAGAGACAGGCTCTTCCTACTTCCATTAATTTCATAATCAATGATGTCAATTTGTCACTATTAATCATGTTCCCACAGTAATTTTCCCCAGGCTTTCCTGAACTTAAAAGCTTCTGGATAAACCCCCCCTCCTCCTTCCTCTCTCTCTCGCTCCTTGTTTCTTTTTTTTTTTTTTTTTTTTTTTTTCTGATGTCATCTTTTCTCATTCTGCTGACAATACTTAAATGTACTTCACTTTTTTCCCTGGTCATCAAAACTTTTTTTAATGCTCTTGTAAGACATCACGGTATAGTTTACAATACCTAGTCTAAGATGAAATTTTTGAAAGCTGACAACCTGAATTATGAATGTCTGTTTTTAACTTTTTATATTTTACCCATGTGGTTCAGTTTTAGCTTTTTGGATTTTCTCACAAAAAGGATATGTAAGCTAATTTTTCAATGTATTGAGAAAGTCTTCTACAATATTGCACGTCATTCTAATCCTGTTTGTATGATCATTCTTTCACCTTTCACAACTCATGTTGTGTTAAAGCAGAACACAACATGAGCGGCTTTTTTTGTATTTGATGTCATAATGAAAATATTATTTATTAAAACTTTTCAATCTTAAAGATGGCTAAATGTGGGTTAGTTTATGACCATGGTTTCTTGTAATTTGGGATTAGCACACTTGGGTTGGAACACTGCATCTGCTTTCTAACTTTGGGCAAATTACTTCACCATTCTGGGCTTTGAGCTCCCTATGCATAAATAGTAATAATAATACTAATCTCCTAGTGTATTTTTTAAATTAAGTGACAGAATGTTTACAGATTATTTAGCTTAGTGCTGACATAAGAGCCCAACAAATGCTATCTATAATAATGTTAGATAATAGTAATATAATAGTAACAAGACAGACAATATGATTATGATGTTACTACTGTGAAAACATTTTATCCAGTAACAAATCTTCTAAGTTGCTTTGGTTAGATCTGCCTCTAGGACATAAAGGAGCAGGCACATAGATCACAAAGCCAGGAACCCATACCAAATTGCAAGCAATCTGGTAAGTACAAAATGTGGATGAGAGCTGAGAACATTATTTTGGGAACAGGAAATATGAATACTAGGGAGTTAGGTGAAGAAAGGAGAGGAGCTTGGCTATGTGGGAATAAGAGAGGTTAGGGGAGAAACTGAGGCAGGTAGGTACCAGGAATCAAGAATTCAGAAAAAAATATATATAAGGTAAAAAGAATTCAATTTCTAAGTAGAGAGACTAGAAAACAGGAAAAGGTTCTTTGTGGCAGGTTCTGCGCTGTTCTTGCTTAAGCAAAACTTGGTTGGAACAGGACTAAACACTTTATTCTCTCAAAAACAATTTGATTCCAAAAGGCGCTAGAGTTGAATTTTACTGAAGAATTTGTAGAAAGACCAAAGAGACTTTACTCCATTGAGAATATAGCATTTCACTCCAAAATTATCTCATTTTATTTTTTCCTAAATCAACCTTCAGTTTTGGCTTCTTCTGGATCCTCCTCCTCTTTATACCTATGGGTTTGAAAAGTCTCCTATCTCCAGACACATTTTAAAAAATCCTTCTCTTTCCCTTACGCAGAGCGACTTAATTTCATAGGCTCTACTAATCTTGTAATCCCATATCTGTCACTTAATTTTGGAAAAAACGAGCAAATACAAGTGTCTCCGGGATCCAAGATCTACCTCCGTTATCAGGTAGAAGGAAGAATAGCTGATCACACACATTCATTTATTTCTGGACAAAATTATATTCTTTTATGTTAGAGTTTTGCTTTAGATACTGCTAGAAGAGACGGCAATTCCAAGATCTGCAGTAGCAAGTGGCAAGAGAAAAGAAATGAGCGGTTCAACATTTTACTAACACCAAGTTCATTATATTCTGACCATGGCCTGATATTTTTTTTTTTCTGGAGTGTCACTTCTGCAAATATAACAATAGCTAGGGAAAACGGATGGTGAATTATTACAGATCCATAACTACTATTGGATATATGAGAAGCACATGCTTTGTTAAAAGTAAATCAGTACTTTCAGGTTCACATATGGACAAGGCATATACCACACAATCCATCCTCAAAGCATGGCTCAATTTGCTTTTTTTCTCAATGTGAATAAAAGTATATTTAATCAAATAGTAGTGTCACATAGTGTTATTAAGTGTTGAGTGTATTTATTATATAATATTCTAACATAGGTTATTTTTATTTAACTAGTAATTATTTATAAAATATTAAAAGGCTATATGTTGACCTTTTTTCTATGCTGAATCTAATTCATGATCTCCCACAAACCCCAAGCTACCCTCTTTCAAATCACTGCCTCACTAAATGACACCAGTATCTACCCAGTTGTACAAGGCAGATGGTTAATCACCCAACGGTTACTCCAAGATGGGCTTGGAAGTTATTTAGACTCCCAATATTATATGTCATCCTCATATATACTACTAAGTAAAAATGGTGTTCTAGTTAGGCAAAATTTTATCAAGGTAACTTCTTTCTAGTCACATTTCTAAGTTACTTTTTAAAGAAATTCTGGAGCTACCAAGGCCAACATTTATGCATTTTTTTCAATTTTTAAGAAGCTTTTGAATTATCCTTTTATTAGCTCTAATCACCTTAGCTCTTCTGTCAACACCCTATTCTGAAATAACATCATGGTTTGTCATTGTGCCCTCTGAGCCAGCAGTGTCTGGTACAAAGCAGGTGTGTAATAAATAATTTTTAATTGAACAAATGGAAAAGATGCACTTCAAATCACAGATTTTCCTACCAAATATTTTGTAATATGTACCTGGAAGCATAGAATTACTTTATTGGTTTGTACACACACAATAATACTTTCTGTTTCTTTGCCATTATTTATGCTGTCCTGTTGCCTCTAGTTCTCTTCTCCTTTTCTTAGCCTGGCTAACTTCTATACAGCTATTAAATCTAGACATCTCCTCCTGGAAGACTTTCTGACTTCCCTATCCTGAGTAGTTAGACAGTCTCTGTGCTCTCCTAACAACCAATAAACACTTCTGTGTAATGAACATATTTCTGGTTGCTCAGGTTAAAAATCTTGGCTTATCTTTGGCTTCCTTTTTTACAGCCTACATAAAACTCATCAACGAATCCTATCAGATCCGTCTTCCAAAGGTCTCCAGATTCCAGATCTGACCATTCCTTATTACTCTTAGCCTTCTAATCCCTGTCCTTATCTAGGGGGACATTTTTGCTGCTATTATTGTAGCAGGCTCCTAACTGATCTCCTGGTTCCACCCTTGTCCCACTATTGTCTATTTTCAACGTAGAAACTACAGTAATTCTTTCAAAAGTTAAGTGTGCCAAAACTATGCTCAAAATCTTCTGATAATTTTCTATCCCATTCAAACTTAAGTCCAAACTTCTTACTTGTATAGTGGCCTATAAAACGGCCCTCAATGATTATTGTCTCCTGATATGTATGCCCTTGTGTTGTCTTCTCCCATACTGAATAGGGCTGATCTATGTAACCAATAGCACATTTCAGAAATTATGGTCTGCAACTCCCGAGAACAGTTCACAAAAGAGTAGTAACTTCTGCCTGATGATCTCTTAGATCACATTCTCTTTCTAAGAAAGGTAGCTGCCATGCTGTGAAGATGCACCAGCATCCCTGTGAGAAGCCAGTGTGGTGAGAAACTGAGAACTCCTGACAAGCGCCAGCAATGAGTTGCCAAGCATGTGAGTGAGCCAACCTGGAAATGGATCCTCCAGTCCTAGTCAAGTCTTCAGATGACTGCAGCATCAACCAATGTCTGACTGCAACACTCTGAGAGAATCTAAGATAATGCACCCAGCCAAATGATCCATGGAGTTCAGACCCACATAATTTTTTTAAGATAATACATATTTATGTGTTACGTTGTGAAGTTTTAGGGTGATTGGTTATGCAGCAATAGACAATTAATACACTTAGTATCACCAAAAGGGCACCCTTGATATGATGCCCAATTCCTTCACTGGCTTCATTTCTTGCTAATCTCATTTGCTTAATCTGCTTTAGCCATATCAGACTTTTCTATAATCCCGGGACACTTCTATCTCAGGGTTATTTCCTTTGCTAACTCCTTACCTACTTCAAGTAGTTGTTCAAATACGATCCTTTTAGTGTTCTTTTCCTACCACCTCACGACTCTCTCCAATCTTTCTATTTTGTTTTCCTCTATGGTATTTACCAATATTTAATATATGATATGTGCATTAGTCTGTTCTCATGCTGCTAATAAAGACATACCCAAGACTGGGTAATTTATAAAGGAAAGAAGTTTAATGGACTCACAGTTTCACATGGCTGGAGAGGTTTCACAATCATGGCAGAAGGCAAAGGAGAAGCAAAGGCAGGTCTTACATGGAGGAAGGCAAGAGAGCATGTGCAGGGGAACTCCCCTTTATGTAAAACCATCAGCTCTTGTGAGACTCATTCACTGTCATGGGAACAGCATGGGAAAACCCAACTCCATGATTCAATTACCTCCCACCCCGTCCCTCCCATGACAGGTAAGGATAATGGGAGCTACAATTTAAGATGAGATATGGGTGGGGGCACAGCCAAAGCATATCAATATGCTTTACTTTTTGTTTGTTATTATTGTTGTTTCTCTCTCTCCATGATAATATAAGCTCTATGAAGGCAGAGATGTTTTTTTCTTCTTGTTGTTCACTGCTATTTCTTTACCCCTTAGAACAGTGGCTGGCAAATACTAAGTGTTCAATGATTCTTATTAAGTGGATTAGTGTTACAGTCTTCTGGGTTTTTTATTGTTTGTTTGCTTGTTTGCTTATTTTCCCCTCTAGATTGTAAACTCCTTAAAGTCAAGTACTATATATTTTTCATCTTCATATATTGGTCATCTATATGGTGACACCTGGAATAATAGATCTATTTGCCAATGTAGAAAAAGAGACCTGAGATACTTTGGGAATTTATACTATAGAGAGTATTTTAAGAAGTTAAATGTGAGTTTTAAATATGTATGGATTTAAAAATACTTTGTACACTGGGCACAATGGTGTGCACCTGTAATCCCAAGTACTTGGGGAGCTACATCAGGAAGATTGCCTGAGCCCTGGAGTTTGAAGCTGCAGTGAGCTATGATTGTACCACTGCATTATAGCCTGGGCAACAGAGTAAGATTCTGTCTCAAAAAAAATTAATTTAAGTGAAAATACTTTGACTAAACCAGTGACCTTGTAAAGTTATCAAGGGTTACTTAAAAACAATGAAACATCACCAAAAATTTGGGTTTAAAAGTAGCAATATTTATTATTTAGTTTAAAAACCAATTCATTTGAACTCAAAAACACCTTAAACACAAAAGTTGATTTCATTGTACTTTAATTGCCTTTGAGATTTTTTTCTTTACTTGAGCAGGTTGCATCTACCTGTTTGCAAATGAAACTGCCTTTGTAAACTGGCAAATTCAAAGTCATTAGAAAATATGAATTATTCAATAAATATTTTCAATGCTTAGAGAAATCTTGCAATTATATAATTATTTTCCCATACTTATATTTTCGTTTTGTAGAAAATAAGCTTGATAACATATGTTCAATTTTTTTCTATGATTTTCTAGCTATTACTGATATAAATTTCAGACGGGGAAAAAATCAGTGGGAAATTGGATCTACCAATTTGCTTACCACTTTCTAAAGGCGATTTTTAAGTGATAAAGATTCTATTGCTTCTTGAAGCAAATCTCTGTCAGGTTGAACAAATTCTGGCAAACTGGAGAGTTCAGATTACTTCTCCAAAGTCAAATTCATAGTTAGAAGCAAAAGCAGGGATACAACTCAGCTGTCTAAACTCCTGATTAATTGTTGTGCTCACTATCCTATTTTGCTTCCTGAGGTGTTACGTGATGTTGTTTAACCAGGGAATCTCTCCTCTGGGAGTTGAGCATGCCATTATGTGCAACCACCCATTACTAAGAAAGCAATTGAGGGAAGGAGAGAGGAATATGGAAGGAGGAGAATTATGCAAATGCCTGAACTAACTTCTATAACGTTAAAATGCAAAATTCATAAGTTGCTCATTGTTGTTGACATTTGCACAATAACTTGGGGCAGGAGTAGGAAACAAAGGTGGGTCAGTGAGGAAAGTTATCCTGTTTAGCCTAAGAGATGTGAAGTGCTATGTTCTATGCACCAGCGATGCTGGGAATGGTGGAGGTAAGAGTAGAACTTTATCCCGAAATTTTGTATTGTTATTATTATTATGTACAAAAAAATATAGATATTCCTTATGAGAATTTGGAACGAAACATGCAAGCAACGAAAACCCATTCACAGGAGCATGTGGCCCACTGAATATGGCTTAATCCAGTGGGGACCTTCAATGGAGTCTTATAAAATGTATGTCAGAAAGCTCTCTTCCCCAGTGGTCAAGTGTGACCATATGGACATTAACTCCTCATGCATGTGGGCTATCATAGTGTGAGTACCAGAGAATTCTGATGGGTCCCACTATAATCCAGGAGAAGCTCATAGGTTAGAAGCCTGAAGGGAGGTGCTGTATGAAGCTGGTCAAAACCTTTCTAAAACTGGTTCCTGCAGGAGTAGATGGAATATAGTGGAGGACCAAGAGCAGACAAGTGGAGTAGAGGGAGATTGGAGAGGATTTGAAATTGTGCAAAATGAGTGCCTGATACACCTCTGAATTTTGGTCCTTATGTGGAAAGCAGGCACAAACTTTAAAGGCTTAACAGTTTAGAAGAAATCTTGCATCTTCAAAATTAAAATTAAATTTAAAAAATGTATTTACTATACTTGACCAAAAGGTACTAACCTAATCATCCAACATTCCACTTCGATCATACATCTGAAATGGCAGGGAAGTAGGCTGAGTTTTGATTAATTTAAGAAAATATAAGTATGGAATTAATAGATTTAGCCCAATATTTTATAATCTTTATAGACATTAGTATTGGTTATTGTGATGCCTTTGAGTAGTCAGATGCCTTGGGGTGTCAGATAAAATACAGAACTAAAGACAGAAACCATATGAGTATCTCAATAGATGCAGAAAAGGCTTTCAGTAAAATTCTACATCCCTCATGTTAAAAATTTTCAATAAAATGGGTATTGAAGGAACAAACCTCAAAATAATAAGAGCCATTGATGGCAAATCCACAGCTAACCTTATACTTTGGGGCAAAAGCTGGAAACATTCCCCTTGAACACTGACATAAGACAAGTATAAAGACAAGTACTCTCTCTCACAACTCCTATTTAACAAGTATTGGAAGTCTTGGCCAAAGTAATCAGTCAAAAGAAAAAAAGAAAGGGCATCCAAATAGGAAAAGAGGAAGTCAAACTATCCCTGTTTGCAAACAATATTATCCTCTATCTAGAAAACTCCATAAAGTTTAAGCCCTAAATCCCTTAAGCTGATAAACAACTTCAGCAAAGTCTCAAGATACAAAATCAACATCTAAAAATCTCCAGCATTCCTATACACTAACAAGAGTCAAGCTGAGAGCCAAATCAGGAATGTGATCCCATTCACAATTTTCACAAAAAGAATTATATACCTAGGAATACAGCTAACCAGGGAGGTGAAAGATCTCTACAATGATAACTACAAAACACTGCTCAACGAAATCAGAGATAACACAAATGGAAAAACATTAAATGCTCGTGGATAAGAAGAATAAATATTATTAAAATGGCCAAACTACCTAAAGCAATTTACAGATTCAATGCTATTCCTACAAAACTACCAGTGACATTCTTCACTGAACTAGAAAAAACTATTTTAAAATTCATGTGGAACCAAAATGGAGCCCAAATAGCCAAGGCAGTCCTAAGCAAATAGAACAAAGCTGCAAGCATTATGCTACCTGACTTCAAACTATACTACAGAGCTATAGTAACCAAAACAGCATGGTAGCAGTACAAAAATAGACACATAGGCCAATAGAACAGATAAAGAGCCACAAATAAGGCTGCACACCTATAACCATCTGATCATAGACAAAGCTAACAAGCATAAGCAATTGGGGAAGGATTCCCTATTCAATTAATGGTGCTGGGATAACAGGCTAGCCATATGCAGAAGATTGAAACTGAACCCTTTCCTTATACCATCTAAAAAAATCAACTTAAGATGGATTAAAGACTTAAATGTAAAACTCTATGCAAACCTTGAAAGACAATCTAGGCAATACCATTCTAGACATAGGAAGAGGCAAAGATTCATTATGAATGTTCCAAAAGCAAATCACAACAAAAGCAAAAATTGAAAAATGGGATCTAATTAAACTAAAGAGCTTCTCACAGCAAAAGAAACTATAAACAGAGTAAACAGACAACCTACAGAATGGGATAAAGGTTTCGCAAACTATGCATCTGGCAAAGGTCTAATATCCAGCATCTATAAAGACCTTAAACAAAATTACAAGAAAAAAAATGCCATTAAAAAATTGGCAAAGGACAGGAACAGACACTTTTCAAAAGAAGACATACATGTGGCCAAGAAGCATATACAAAAAACCTCAACATCACTGGTCATTAGAGAAATGCAAACAAAAACCATGATGAGATACCATCTCATACCAGTTAGACTGGCTATTATAAAAAGTAATAAAATAAAATAACAGATTTGGCAAGGCTGTAGAGAAAAGGGAGCATGTATACACTGCTGGCAGAAGTGTAAATTAGTTCAACCATTGTGGAAAGCAGTGTGGCAATTCCTCAAAGAACTAAGAACAGAACTGCCATTCAACTCAGCAATTCCCTAACTGGGTATATACCCAAAGGAATATAAATAATTCTACTATAAAGATACATGCACATGTATGTTTATTGTGGCACTGTTCACAATAGAAAAGTCATGGAATCAACTTAAATGCCCATTTGGCATCCAAATCAAATGACAGATTGGATAAAGAAAGTGTAGTACTTATATGTCATGGAATACTATGCAGTCATAATAAAGAATGAGACCATGTCCATTGCAAAAACATGGATGGAGCTGGATACCATAATCTCTAACAAACTAATGCAGGAACAGAACCAAATACCACATGTTCTCATTTTTAAGTGGGAGCTAAATGATGAGAATACAGAGACATATAGAGAGGAAAAACAGACATTGGAACCTACTTGAGAGTGGAAGGTAGAAGGAAAGAGAGGATCAGGAAAAATAACTAAGGGACACTAGGATTAACACCAGGGTGATAAAATAATCTGTACAATAAACCCCCATGACACAAGTTTACCTATGTAACAAATCTGCACATGTATCCCTCAATGTAAAATAATAGAAAAAATACAGTATGCACATGCTCAAATTTGAATTTCCAATACACAATGAATAATGTTTTAGTGTTAGTATATCCTATACATGTGGGACACATTTATACTAAAAAAAAAATTGCTGAATAATGATAAACACTAAGCCAAATGTGTTGGGTCATACCTGTAATCCCAGCTAGCAGGGAGGCTTAGGCAGGAGGATCCCTTGAGCCCAGGAGTTTGAGGTTACAGCGAACTGTGATGGTGACACTTCCCTTTAGTCTGGGTGATGGAGTAAAACACAATCTTTAAAATAAATAAATAAATAAATAATAAACACTGAAACTAAAAATTAACTATGCATTATAAACTTTTGCTTGCTAAATCTTGCAATTTTACCTTAGTGTGATCAAGAAAACGATTATTTTTGTGGAATACACTTGTTTAATATGCCAGGATGGACCTAATGGATCATAAGATCAGAAGTCTTCCATATGAAACATGTAAAATAAGGCTTCATAATCACAATCTTTGTGATAAATCAACACTGTGATTTCAACTATAGTTAGCATCAATAATATAGTTGTAAACCAACTAATTAAGGTCCAAATTTAAGTTGCTGCAATTTTCAAATAGGACTCCTGGATTTGGTTGGTTAGCATTCATTTGGACTTCCCTGTTGACCAAAGTTGGGTGATGGGTGAGAGAGGTGTTGGATTCATTAAAGCAGTTGCATCTGTTGGAACTCAGATGTGAATTTGCTTTGTAATCAATTTCATCCAAAAAAAGTGTACCCAACATCATTATATAGGTTGCAATAAAGATTTAAATTAACCCCTACCAGAATGCTAGGCACTGTGTGGGTTCTTTTTACCATTCATTTCATTTAATTCAAAGAGGAATTTCAACATGTGGCTAGAACTGTTATTGACTTTTGATGCATTAAAGGACTTTTCTGGAATACCTCAATAGTAATCATTTTATTCTTTTAATAGGAAATTATTTCCCCCTCAAATACTAAAATTTAGTACTTTTTTTCGGAACAGAATCGAATGATTTCTCCACTGTGTTTCAGATCTCTGGGAGTAGTGGAGAAATTTGCAAATATTTAACACCTGCACCTCGATCTTTCATCTTCAAAAATCTTATTTTTATTTAAGAGTAGAGTGTATGACCAAGAACAACAGTTTACAGTGTTCACTTGATTAAACAAAAACATTCATGGAATTCAAGTGGTTCCATCTGAACTAGACAGTTTAGACTGATGCAGTGTGGAAAGGATGTGGAATCACAGAAGAATTAATGTGAAGTATATGATTTTGGCACTGGGAAGGCCCTATGAATACCATCAATTTGAGAGTTTTTTAAAGTATCTAAATGTGTTTACACAGCTGGATATTCAGTTTCAGCCTGATCTCTTTCCTTCATGTTTCCAGGTTATTTACAAATGCGTTTCCCTCTGCTTTTTTTAAATGCATTTTATTTTCCAAATTTGGATTTTTAAACCTCAAATGGCAACATAATATTGTGAAACAGTTTCTGGGACTTTTGTGTGTTACATATTATCAGTATTTGGTGAAAAAGAAGCTTCTGAAATATAAACCTTTTTAAAATATAATCCTGCAGCTTTATCTAATCAATAAAACAAGATATTAATTTTATAAAACATATTTCTATGTGGATGATAACTTTTTTGCAATCTTAGTTTATAATTCACATTATCCCAATTTTAGCAATATTCTGAAATAGTAACTGTATTCAATATTTATATTTTCCTCTTTGTAGATCCTGGGTTCTTGTCAGAATTTTTTAAACTTAATCTAAAGTCAGTGCGATGTAAGGGATGGAGAATGTGATGTGAATTTTAAGGATCTCTGTCCATGTCTCAGGCACAATTGCTGGCTGTTTGATTTAGAGAAGTTATTTAACCTCTGCATGCCCCAGATTTCTCTCTTGTGAAATGGAGTGTTATTTTTCAACTGCCTTCTTCATTTAGTATCAGGAGGCCTAATGAGATAATATGCCAGAATAGTTATCCTAGATCATCTTTTTTGGGAGAATGTAAGCTCACAGGCACAAAGGCCAATCCATACGAACTGGGTAGAGGTCTTTGTCCTCCATGCAGTTTCATGTTGGATTAGGGGCCTTGTCAAAACTATTCTTGGCCACAATATCCACAAAGGCACACATATATCCAGTAAAGGGAAGGGCAAAAGCCCTGGGAATTCCCAGAAAGAAAAGTGATAAAATATAGGAGCAGAAAAATGATTAGAAATCATCAAAGACCTTTATTAAAATACACTAGTTATCAGCTATAGTTATTTGTGTTTTGCTCATTGAAGAATTTGTTAGAACGTTGACTGGCACATTTGAGGAGCTCCAGAAATACTTTTTGGATGAATGAATTACTGTGAATTTATCTCTCCTGATGCACTAGAATTCATCCTATAATAGACAATGTTAGCTATGTTACCTTTAAGGGTCTTTTTTACTTTACGCTTGAGAAAGCTCTGAGCATGCAAGAGTATTCAGATGAAGTATTTGTGTTATATATACCAGATATTTTTGTGCAATTATCTTCTTATTGTTTATTGGTGTTTATCTTTTCCAATATATTTGATATTAACTATTGATTAAGATTATTTCTTCATAAAATTTCCTTAACTCCATCCTTTAGGAGATTGTCCCAATCACATAGAACATGAGATTCTGCCTTAAACAAAGAAATCTTTTTGAAGGTAGGCAACCAGAATACCTTGCAGCTGGAGCTGGATCTATCCCTTCTGCTGAGAAAAAATCTGCCTGGCAAGGTGACTGTGGATGGAGCTGCAGAGGATGTCTCTCTTTTGGCCCCAGAGGGGACATGGGCTCCCTGTCACAAAGGGGAAAATCAAACAGTCTCATTTTTCTAAATGAAGTGAATGCATTTTTCCTCTGTTCTGGTGGTTCCCAATCTGTTTTGGTTTGAAGCCCGCCAAGGTTCCCCCTTGCTGCAATGTACTTTTACTGGAATTCTCATGGCAGCTGCTGCTCTAACTTTTTTGAAAAAGGCCTCTTCTTCTAAAGAAAACCTTACTTAATAAATGTGTAAACTTGATTTGCTTAAATCCATGTGCCTGGCTTATGGTCACATCATCTTTTCCAGATGACTGCAATTTCAGTGACTTCACTGCCTTCTGTGTCTCCGTGCACCCCTCACATCCATTTCCACACACTATCATGAAATGTAACTCCGCTCCTCTATGCCAATTTTGCAAGTTCATTTTTCCTTAAGATTTATATGTGGCATGTCCTGCAGCCAGTACAGGACAGAATAACAAATAATGGGTCAAAGACTTCTGTTTCTGACATTACAGAAGACCAGCTATTCAGAGAAAGCTCTTTCAGTATCAAACACCTGAAAAATTCTGGATTAAATATTAAGTTTTATGAAAAGCATGGCTGAACTAGTAGTAAAGGAAATAATCAGTGGCCAGACATGTTCAAATCCAGATGTGTAAGCACACGCTAGATCCGACATGTGCTTGAAGGCAACTCCAATCGCTGGTGGTCTAGAGTCTGCATTGTCATAGACATCTATTACTGGAGGACAGGACAGATAGCTAAGAACCCAAGTTGAGCGAACGATAGCAAGGCAAGTCTTACATAAAATTGGGACACCAAAGGATGACATATTTTCCGGGAAAAACAACCCTCATATAGCAGAGGGACTGTGAACGTTTGTGTATTTCAACCTTGACTCTGGAAGAAGCAGGAAAAAAGTGAAAATTCATAATTACAAATTTCCATTCATACAGATTTATCACTGGAATTTAAATTGTATGTGTGATTTCCATCTACCTGTCCCCTTAAAAAGCTGAAAATTTAGTTTCAAGTGGTCCTAGGTTGATATTAGACATTCAACAGTAGGTACAGACTAGATGTTGACAATGAATTAACTGTTGGACACAGCTCAGCACACTGTGCCCGGCCTTATGGAAGGACTAAAGAGTCCCAGGGGAGAGAACAGGGAAGAAGTTGGGGGCAGCACCCAAGGTTCTCAAGGCAGCAGCTAGTTACCAATTGTCATTGGTGCATTTCAGTTATTTAGTAATTTATGTGGCCATATTAGCCTTAGACTGTTAAGTCACTCACATGTTCTGAGTCTTGGTTTCCTCCTATTCTGTACCTTGTCTGCCTTACCGGGTTTTTAAAATAATGTCTGTGAAAACACTTTGTCAGAAAACAAGTAGCAATTAATGAAGGTTTGGTTTTTACAGTTTTGCTTCAGTGTACCAGGTAATGCTTTATGGTCTGAAATAATGTACTTAGTTCTTCAAAGTGCCTAAAGTGGAGGTTTCATATGATTTTCTCATCTGAATTTCTATTGGATAAATAGTTCTTGCTGTTAAAGGAAATGTGGTGAAAGATGGTCAGTAAAGTAGGCTTTGGGGAGAAATTTCACAAAAGCGTAGCTCTCTTCTTGGAACAAAGCTCTCACAAGTACTAAAAATTGGGGATGAATGTTGGAGGTGTTAATCAGGAAGGTGACAAGCATAATGGCAACGGTCTCAGGGAGACACTGCTGAAGAGGTGCCAATACCTTAAGGAGCTGCTGTTGAGGCCGAAGGGAAACCCGCTAAAAAGGAGTGGTGGATTGGGTGAGCAAAAGGGGGCTCCCCTTCTCAAAAAAAAAGAAAAAAAAAAGGCAGCCAAGAGATCAAAAGGAAAATGTTAAAGCCCATTAAGGGAAGAGAGATTAAAGAAAGGTTAAATATTAAATCCAAGAACAAAAGACCCCTAGATTTTCCCACTGCATGTGGACTGAACACCACCTCTGGTATTGTCAAAGAAACCTCCTTCTTTAAACTGGTAACTTCTATTTCCTTTTGTTGCTGGTAAGTGGAGTGTGTGTCACCAATGGAGGTCATTGGGGGTGAAGAATTAAACAGCCAGTGACTTAGGGGTCAATCAAAGGAAGGCCTCTATGGTGCAAAATATGAGGTAGATGATTGATCATCCAGTGAACCAATGCTCACCCCTGCTATAGGCTTGGGTGCTCCAGAATTTCCAAAGAGCAGTGTCCTAAGGAAGCAGTGAAGTTTAGAGTGAGTGGTGCAGGAAGGGAACGGTGCCAGAGAACTTGTCGTGGAAATTGCTTTTGAGTAACAGAAACTCAGTTTCCTATTAACAGATTCTCAAGAGGGCTAGTAGAAATTATGAGGGAGCTTTAGCTCTTCCACTCCTGCTCTCTGGTACTCCTCCATGCCACTACTGGTCAGAAGAGCTGGAAAAGAAGGAGGAGCTAACCTTTTGTGCCCCTGCCCAAAGAGGGTTTTTTTTTTTTTTTTCCTGTTTTCATACCAACCTATTTTCACATATGGGGGTTCTGTTCCTTTTTGGGGGGTACTTTGTCGTAAAGACTTTATATCCTCATCTCCATGTGCAAAATTCTGGAATCTTACAACTATGACCACTTACCTGCCATAAATATATATATATATTTTTAAATCCTAGCCCTATTATTTTTGAGCAATGTATTCATGGGCCGATCATATAATCACGTTGCCTTTTTTTTTTTTTTTTTTTTTTTTTACTGAGTCTCACTCTGTCGCTCAAGCTGGAATGTAGTGGTTCGATCTCAGCTCACTGCAACCTCCACTTCTTGGGTTTAAGCAATTCTGGTGCCTCAGCCTCCGAAGTAGCTGGGATTACAGGTGTGTGCCACCACATCCAGCTAATTTTTGTATTTTTAGTGGAGACTGGGTTTCGCCATGTTGGCCAGGCTGGTCAAAAACCCCTGACTTCAGGTGATCCATCTGTCTCAGACGCCCAAAGTGCTAGGATTACAGGCGGGAGCCATCGTGCCTGGCTTCGTCACATTAATTATTAATTTCTTTCACCTATTAAATAAAGGTTTGGGGTTCTTAAAGTTGACCTACTTGTTCTCTTTCTTCTAAACTTTCTCAGACTAAGTTATCTACATGGGGATGATAAGAGTTGTTTTTTCTTTTTTTTCTTTTCTTCCCTTAAATGTTATGACAGGAGAGTAACATATATTAAGTATAGCTTCCTCTCAACTTACCTTTGGTAGGCAAGCTGCATTTCCAACTGATATTCACTCATTTTCTTTCTCTAAAATGGAAATAAAATGTAAAGTTAGATCACACTATCCTAAGCTCTCTGAGTCCTCTGCATTGCCCTGTTACAATTGTCCATCACATTTTCATTTACTTTCTAGTATGTCTTTTATCCTACATTGTAAGCTTGGTGAGGGTAGCGACCAACTATGTGTTGTTCAACATCGTATTCCTAGCACTTAGTGCCTGATGCATAACAGTTCTTCAACACATATTGGATAAAGGAATCAGTGAATTATTTTATAAATGAAAGAGATGAAAATTTAAAGTCTAATAAGATTGATAGGATCACTCATTAAAACTTTTTTTAAAAAAACACTTAACATTCCTTGCTTTTATTATTTACAGACCATTGGACATAATTATCACATTTTTTCTAGCAAGACTGGGACTCTGGCTACTTTGATGAAAATCTTAAAGAGATAAGGGACGATTTATCTGAGTACTTTTGACTTTCTGACTATTACTGATCTCTGTGGATGTCTGGTGTCACTCAAAGTTCAGAACACAGTCTATATCTGATTATACCTTGGCTACCTAAAAGCAAACTTGTGACATCTTTAGCATCCTATTGCCCAGATACAATTTTAGAGATGGTCCCAGTCCAATCACTAACAACTACAGTGATTGAAAGTTCATTTGCCTTCATGACATATTTATGTCAACTGGGGTCATTAACTCTCCTTTGTGACAAGGTTTATGTTGGTAACATGACATTCATTTGCCATAGGAACTCTCTAAGGAAGTAAGTTAGCTAATCTCAAAGCCCTCTCAATGTTTTTAAGTTACTTTGTTGTTTTCAAGAAATTAGTGATTCTCCACTATGCTAGTAGTTGTGATAATGAAACTATTTTATGCCTTGGTGTGTTTCTTTGTTTATTCCTTCACTGTTCATCTTTAAACCACCTATATTATGCCCTGGGCACTATGGGGACCATAGAAATCACAGTATAGTTCCTGCCTTCAGAGTCCTTGTCCTGCTGTCCAGCGGGGGGTGTGGGTGTACATGTCACCTGGCCATTAGAATACAGTGGATGAATGTTCTGCCTTACGTTAACCTAGAGAACCCTGGAGCACATGAGAGAAATTATTATTATAAGACTGGAGAAGACGTGAAAGCCTTCTCAAAAGGGCGTCAGAGGACCCATTAAGATTTTGTCTCTTACTGTCTCATTCGCCCATGCTTTTATTATTATTATTATTATTTTTGACAGAATCTTGCTCTATTGCCCAGACTAGAGTGAAGTGGGGCAATCTGAGCTCACTGCAGCCTCCACCTCCCAGGTTCAAGCGATTCTCCTGCCTCAGCCTCCTGAGTAGCTGGAACAATAGGCACGCACCACCACACCTGGCTAATTTTTGCATTTTTAGTAGTGACGGGGCTTCACCACATTGGCCAGGCTGGTCTCCAACTCCTGACCTCAGGTGATCCACACCCCCCCCTCAGCCCGCAAGTTTTGGGATTACAGGTGTAAGCAACATGCCTGGCCACAGAGTTATATTGTTATTGCCAAGCAGCACATTGAGGTATGTTCTTGAATGAAAATAGTTCCTTTCCTAAGAGGAGTTCTAGTATTAGGTGTTGAAACCATGTTGTAATAGCCTATTATGAAGACATCTCTATTATTTCACTATATAATAGAAATGTTTTCATAGAGAAGTAGAGATTTAAGTAGAGCTTTAATGGAGAATCTCTGTGTATGTGCATGCATGAATTCCAAGTATATCAACAAATTATGGCAAAAACAGAGAGAAGCATATATTATATATTTTGTGAAAGAATGAATAGAGCAGTATTTTTGGAGAAGGATATTTGAAGAAATAACTAAATATAATGGTTTAAAGGTCAGTATGGGCCAGTCTTTTCAAAGTTTTGACTCTTAGACTTAGGAGTTTAAACTTCAAATGAATGAATTTTGACTTAATTTTCAGTAATAAGGTATTATGTTCTCCATCTTATCTGTGATACAACTCAAGATGATTTACATAAATATGAGGTCCTTCATGATTTTTTCCAACTTTATTTTATTGAACTATTTGTAGTGTCTCCAACATGCCATTTGATTTCACAATCACAAATCTTTACATATGCACATGTGCTTACCACTTTGCATATTAATAGATTATTTTTCAAATTATTGTTTTGAGACAGCTTGTGAATATTTTACTGTTCCTCTTTTTCCTCTTATCTCACAGAAAACAAATAGTTTTATCTCCTTTACTTATAATCTATATATAATACTATATATATTATATTATTTTGTTTGCATGTATATTATTCTTAACAGACTATAATATATAAGAGGTCAAGGACTTTATCCTCCTCCTCACCTCCTCTTTCCCTTTTTTTTCTCCTCCTCCTTCTTCTTCTATTTTTGAGGCCAAAGATCTAGCTCAGTGCTGGAGTTACAGGAAGCTCTCTGTATGCATTTTTCCTGAATTAATCTGAAGTGCTATGTGACTTCGGGAAATTTATGAAAACTCTTTGACTCTCATTTGTCTCGTTTCAAAATAGATATAAAATATACTTCATCCAATTATCTTGGATATTAAATGAAATTGATCATGTAGAGCACTTAGGATAGTCCTTTCCATCAAGACACTGTCAAGACAATTTATCTATAAGCTATTACTGGGATGTTAATGGAACGTAATCATATAGATGTGGGCGCCTGTTTAGTACAGTCTTATAGTAGTGTTGCAATAAAGAAAACCTAGACCTATAGCCAAAAATAACTCCTTTTCCATGTAGTTGTCAAAGAACCTCAAAGGGAACCCAGGTATAATCCACCATAATACTTTGTAACATCCTCATTCCTTTCCTTCCTGATTTTGTCCAAGCTCAGTGTGCTTTGCCGTTGCTCTGTTTGCAAGCCCCCCAGGTGTGAGGAAAATAAAAGGGGGATACTAAACTATGTTTAACGGGGCGTGTCAGTTGGTGTATGCTTGTATGTGCATCCAAATGTATTTGTACCTTCTGGAGTTTTAAGTCTTTATTTCAGTATAAGATAAGGTGCTAGAAGAATGAAAAAGAGGGAAAATCACTGTTAACTGACGTGACTGGGGAAGCCTTGATGGGGTAAGTAATACTAAACTCAGTAAAGTTTCACTAATTATATTAGTAAGTGGAAGACATTGCAAGAAAAAGAGATAGGCACAGAACAAAAAATGATCACATGTATAAGGGGAAATGTGTAAAGTGGCTATGGGTTTTGGAAAACTAAGTAGGTAAATTAATTCAACAGTGCCATTTGAAGTGAATTTTCTCCAATAGCCCTCAGAGGAAGTGTGGTAATGAATAAATCATAACAGAGAAAGAAGACCATGAGATTAAACCTACCAGATTTTCCTAGTGAGCCAGTGTTTTGCTTTTAAAACAAGTACCTAGTTGTTCAAATTTCATGAACCATGAGAATACTCGGCTGTCTAGATCCAAACTTTTAAAATTAATCACAAACACCTTTTGCCAGGACCTTTGAGGAATGGGTTTTCAATTTATAAGTGACTCAGCAAACATCAAAGTAGCATAAGGTTTACATTTTAGCCACTTATTTTTCTTTAAAGACCCAATACTTTATTCTCTTAGCTGCCATATATGTAGAGTTGCCAGATAAAAATACAGTTTGTAGCAAGTAATTACTTAATATACACACATTCCAAATATTTCACTGTATATACTTAAACTAAAAATTGTCTGTTTATCGGAAATTAAAATATAACTGACATCATGTAGTTTTATTTGCTAAATCTAGCAACCTTACATACACTACATGTATATTTCACAGACAAAGATAATGGTTTAGAAAGCAATTCACTTGCCCAGTCAGGTATTTGTCTTTAAAATGAATTTTGAATTATCTCTTTCAAGCCTTGCCATACATATACCCACTGACTGAGGAGGGAAAAGCACACAACAGATCCTAAGGTGTTTTAGTGAAAATCTTAGCTTCTCTTCCTTAATCTTCTTTGTTTAATAGACATAAATTCAATTATTCTTTAAAATATCTGCCTTTTGTATTAAGATTTTAACAACAACAAAAAGAAATCTGCCATAAAAAATCTAGTTTTAAATATTGTATTTTCTTGAAATAATTGCTTATTAGTCAAAACTGCTATTTCAACGAGTGTGGGATCATGTGCAAAAATAAACAACTATGTTAAAGTACTCTGTGTCTCACTTTGAGAGGCCCAAGCAGGTGGATCACTTGAGCCCGGGAGTTTGCGACCAGCATGGCCAACATAGTGAAGCCCCATCTCTACTGAAAATACAAAAAATAGCTGGGCTTAGTGGCAGGCATCTGTAATCTCAGCTACTCTGGAAGCTGAGGCTGGAGAATCGCTTGACTCTAGGAGGCAGAAGTTGCAGTGAATGGAGATTGTGCCACTGTGCTCCAGCCTGGGCAACAGAGAATTTGATCTAAAAAAAAAAAAAAAGTACTCTGTGTCTGAAGGGAGTTCTTAAAAAGCATGCTTTGTCTTAAGTATAGATAGTTTTGATATATTATTAAAATACTTATCTTAGACAAATAAAAGATATTAACATGGAATGCTTCAGATTGATACATTTATTACAGAAGCATTCCAAAGTGGAACTTTAGATTTGAGTGGGGAGTAATTCAACGTCCTCTTGTAATTTCGTATGGTTGGAGGGCTAAACAATTTCACCAGGAAATAGCTCAGAGTAAATGCAATTTCTCTCTATATCTTACACTGAGGCTCACCAAATTAGTTTCAAAAATGGCAGTGCAACATTTCAAAACAGAGCATGAGGAGAATTTCAACCACCTGTCCTTGGTTGAGAAGATACAATTAGATAGAAGTCTTCACTTTGCTATGCTTACAAAGTTATACTTTAGAAATGTAAAATAATTATAAGAATTATATAAATAGAAATTATTTTTTTATTTGATAATTTTCCCTATGTGCAGAAATAAATTCTTTTTCTAAAAAAGTGGTTTGGTAAGCCTGTATATAACTAATGGAGAAGTCTGTTACTTGTCTGACAGAATTACAGGGCACGAAGGATATCCATTTCATTTCCTAGCTCTAGGCAGGATAGTAGAAGTGCATTAGACAATGGAAGATTCAACATAAAAAGATAAAAATAAAATTTGCAAAGGCCAAGACTATTCTTTGAAAAAGCTTTTTCAGAAAATCACAATACAGGCTGGGCATGGTGGCTCATGCCTATAATCCCAGTACTTTGGGAGGTTAAGGCAGGCAAAACACCTGAGGTCAGGAGTTTAAGACCAGCCTGGTCAACATGGTGAAACCCTGTTTCTACTAAAACTACAAAAAAATTAGCCAGGCGTAGTGGCACATGCCTGTAATCCCAGCTACTCACGAGGCTGAGGCAGGTTAATCACTTGAACCTGGAAGGTGGAGGTTGCAGTGAGCCAAGATTGTGCCACTGTACTCCACCCTGGATGACAGAGTGAGACTCAGTCTAAAAAAAAAAAAAACAAAAAAATTGCCATACAATACTTCCATAATTGAAAAAAATGTGTATTTTTATGATTCCTTTCACTGTTATGAATACATTCTTAAGACTTGGAGGGATAGTAATGGCAAGACATATAACTACTTTAGTAGCTATGAATTAAGATAAGCTGGCATATAGTAGATACTCAAGACATATTCATGAAATGAATGAATGTTATTCTGATGCTTCTAATGCATATAAAAATATATTTGAAATTTTCACCATTTAGAACCCACTATTCTAAGAGGGTTGAATAATTTTATAAATTGCTTTCCTAATAAGGAAAGTGATTAAAAAAAAAAAAAGAAAGAAGTGACAGGGCCTTTGTTTTTCTGAATGGGCTGTGCAAGTTGAGGAAAAAACTTAAATTGTTCAGATGATAGAGGGGACTTGTTTTTGAAAACCAGGAAAATAGAAAGAAGAAAAATGAGAAAATGGTAGAGCAGAATAGAGATAATTATTTATTTATTTGGAGACAGAGTCTTGCTCTGTGGCCCAGGCTGGAGTGCAGTGGCATGATATGGACTCACTGCAACCTCTGCCTCCTGGGTTCAAACAATTCTTGTGAATCAGTCTTCCGAGCAGTTGGGATTACAGGCACATGGCACCGTGCGCTGCTAATTTTTTGTATTTTAGTAGAGACGGGGTTTCACCATTTTGCCCAGGCTGGTCATGAACTCCTGAGCTAGGGCAATCCACCCACCTTGGCCTCCCAAAGTGCTAGGATTATAGGTGTGAGCCACCATGCTCAGGAGAACAGAGATATTTAATGTGAAATATTCATCAGGTTTCCACTGCATGAAGAAAATTATTTTTTGTTCTTCCCAATGAAATTTTATGCAAAATATGTCCATTTTTGTTTAATATGTTGTGCTGTTGGACTTATTCTGGGCATTTTTCATGGTGCTTAAATGGTTCTATAGTGGGCATTGGTCAAGAAGTGATACTGAATGTCCATGGGTGTCTTGTGCATCTGGATAGTAGGCAAATCTCTTTATTAATCTCCTTGCTCAGAATTCACCAATGGCTATCAATAATATATAGCAGTGATTGTTTTTCAAACCTACAGCCAATATCATACTGAATGGGCAAAAACTGGAAGCATTCCCTTTGAAATCTGTCACCACTCCTATCCAATACAGTAATGGAAGTTCTAGCCAGAGCAATTAGGCAAGAAAAAAATAATAATAACAAAGCATATGCAATTAGGAAAACAGGAAGTCAAATTGTCTCTATCTGCACACCACATGATTGTATATTTAGAAGACCCTATCATCTCAGCCCAAAATCTCCTTAAACTGATATGCAACTTCAGCAAAGTCTCAGGTTACAAAATCAATGTGCAGAAATCACAAGCATTTCTATACACCAATAACAGACCAACAGAGAGCCAAATCATGAGCAAATTCCCATTCACAACTGCTACAAAGAGAATAAAATACCTAGGAATACAACTAACAAAGGATGTAAAGGACCTCTTCAAGGAGAACTACAAACCACTGCTCAAGGAAATAAAAGAGGACACAACCAGATGGAAAAACATTCCATGCTCATGGTTAGGAAGAATCAATATAGTGAAAATGGCCATACTGCCCAAAGTAATTTATAGATTCAATGCCATCCTCATCAATCCACCAATCACCTTCTTCACAGAGCTGGGAAAAAACACCTTAAGCTTCATATGGAAACAAAAGAGAGCCCACATAACCAAGACAATTGTAAGCAAAAAGAACAAAGCGGTGGGCATCACGCTACCTGATTTCAAACAACACTACAAAGCTACAGTGATCAAAACAGCATGGTACTGGTACCAAAACAGAGATATAGACTAATGGAACAGAACAGAGGCCTTGGAGGCAATGCCATACATCTGCAACCACCTGATATTTGACAAACCTGACAAAATCAAGCAATGGGGAAAGGATTCCCTGTTTAATAAATGGTGTTGGGAAAACTGGCTAGCAGTGTGCAGAAAGCAGAAACTGGACCCCTTCCTAACACCTCGCACTAAAATTAACTCCAGATGGATTAAAGACTTAAACATAAGACCTAACACCATAAAAACCCCAGGAGAAAACCTAGGCAAAACCATTCAGGACATAGGCATAGGCAAGGACTTCATGACTAAAACACCAAAAGCATTGGCAACAAAAGCCAAAATAGACAAATGGGACCTAATTAAACTCCAGAGTTTCTGTACAGCAAAAGAAACAATCATCAGAGCAAACCAGCAACAAACAGATAGGAAAAAATTTTTGCAATCTACCCATCTGACAAAGGGCTAATATCCAGAATCTACGTAGAACTAAAACAGATTTACAATAAAAATACAAACGAACCCATTCAAAAGTGGTAGAAGGATATTTACAGACACTTTTCAAAAGTGTATATATATCTCTTATATATGAGGCCAACAAACATATGAAAAAATGCTCATCATCACTGGTCATCAGAGAAACGCAAATCAAAACCACATTGAGATACCACCTCAAGCCAGTTAGAATGGCGATCATTAAAAAATCTGGAGACAACAGATGCTGGAGAGGATGTGGAGAAATAGGAACACTTTTACACTGTTGGTGGGAGTGTAAACTAGTTCAACCATTGTGGAAGACAGTGTGGTGCTTACTCAAGGACCTAGAAATAGACATTCCATTTGACCCAGCAATCCCCTTACTGGGTATATACCCAAAGGATTAGAAATCATTCTATTATAAAGACACATGCACACACATGTTCATAGCAGCACTGTTTACAATAGCAAAGACCTGGAACCAACGTAAATGTCCAAAGACAATAGGCTGGAGAAGAAAAATGTGGCACATATACACCATGGAATACTATGCAGTCATAAAAAACAATGAGTTCATATCCTTTGTAGGGGCATGTATGAATCTGGAAACCATAATTCTCAGCAAACTGACACAAGAACAGAAAATCAGATACTGCATATTCTCACTCATAGGTGGGTGTTGAACAATGAGAACACATGGACACAGGGAGGGGAGCGTCACACCCTGGGGTCTGTTGGCGAGGGCAAGGGAGGGACATCAGCTGGGTGGGGAGGTCAGGGAGGGATAACATGGGGAGAAATGCCAGATGTAGGTGATGGGGGATGGAGGCAGCAAACCACATGTCCATGTATGTACCTATGCAACAATCCTGCATGATCTGCACATGTACCCCAGAACCTAAAGTACAATTAAAAAAAAAAAAAAAAAAAAGAAAGCAAAACTGCTGTTAAAAATGGCAACCACTTAAAACTCAGGAGCAACATAGACATTAAGCCATCATAGAGAACACTTTGCTTGGTGATATCTTGAATCTACTACTCTTTTTGCCATAAAGGGGCACCACTGAATTGATATTTAAATGACGTGGAAAGTAGGGTGAAGGGAAGAAAAGGAATGTCATTGAAACATTGTATTTGCATACTGTTATGAATGATCCAATAAGAGAGAAATAAAATGATTTGGGAGAGAGAAGAAATAGGCATGGGAATGATATCTCCAAGGAGGCTGGAGGGATGAAAAAGTAATGAGTAAGTGTGGGTGGCAGGGAAGAGGACCAGGGAGGGCCCTGTCCTAATGGCATGTGTTTAACCCCAAAGCCTAGCTTCTTGTGAGGAGATGCTACCTCCAGGGATGTATTGAGCTTGAAATTAAGACTTTGTCTTTTTCAGCCATGCTGACCTTGTGGATAGGTCTTAAGATAAACTGCAAGGGCCCTAATATTAGCAGGTTAGGCCTACAGGTTGCTGGAAGAAACCAAATTATGCTTATCTGGAAAATCTGCTTACTGAGAAAATACTGTAACAGAGTGTGATCATGGTGTGTTCCTCAGACACCCAATCTTTTTTGTTGTTGTTTTTTTTTTCAGTTGAAAGTGACTTCTCTGAGTTATTAGGTTTTGGGCGATGAGTTGTGCTTAGGTCACATTAAATTGTCCAGCAGAGGGTAGAGCCTGCAGTAAATTGATGCACTGATGTTTGTGTAATGTGCCCAGACTTTGCCAGCAGTAGGCAAGGATGTCTGGGCAACAGCAGCTCCTGTTTTCAACAGAGACGCCATGTGGCAGCCACATTAACAACAGCAGTAACGTATGGAACTGGTGGCCAGATTTTCTGGTTTTCTCTCTACACATTGACAATGACCAGAACTTAGTAAGCATCTCCAGTTAATTGTTAAATGCTTCACAGGAAATGTAGCAACAAGAATCAAAAGTTATTCTAGGATGATGTCTTAACTCTTTTAATGACACTACTATATAAAATGAGACCTCATCTGTACTTAAAGTTGGGAAAGTAGGACATGTAGGTTGTCATAAATATTTTCCCACTCTTATCTGTGAAATTTACTTCCTTATAGACATATAACAACAGACTGTAAAGTTAAAATCTTGCTTATTTACTCTATTAATAGGAGATATAGCACATTCTCAATTCATCTTAATACCTATGGGTGTAATGGAGTTGATATTATATTCACAACTGCTCAAGCCAGAAAATAAAAATTTATCATATTTGTCAATGTGAAATACTTTCATGTAATTTAAAACATTACACTTTTCTTGCCATTGTGTCTATTCATAATCTCAGTAGTCACAATACCTTGAATAGCCTAAGGACTAAAGAATAAAAAAAATAGTTTTACATGAATTTGAATTTAAGTTTGTACATTTATATTCTTTATTTATGATACTATGATGTCATCAAAAATGCAAAAAAAAAAAAAAAAAAAGCTTTATTGTAGTGCTACTTCTAATTACCTAGTTTTGTTCTCCAATATGTGAAGAGGCTTCTAATCTATCTTTATTAGACTGCATAGAGCTAATATGTTGCAAAAATGATATTCATCTTTCTTCTATGTTCATCAGCTGGAAAATAGATTATTGGATGTAGAGTCCAAGATTTGAGCTCTGGTCCTAGTCCAGCTTATAAGTACTTGTACAAACGTTGGCAAGCCACTTCTTCCAGGTTTCAATTTCCTCTTATGTAAAATAAATGGGTTGAGCCCAAGAATCTCTAAAGTTTCTTCCAACAGTAATGGTGTACGTATGTGATTCTATCAGTTTTTCCCAGTTGCATGCATTACTGCTAACTGGCTAATGTCCAGAGAGGGTTGGCGCTTTGCTAGACTCAACAAATATTATTTTGATATATTACATTTGCTAGGAAGAACAATAGACTTCCATTAAATAAACAAATTATTGAGTGAAGACCAGTTCATTGAACTGAGGCATAAGCTACATATTTGCTGAACACTCTCAGATGTTAGCAGATTATAAAAAAGCTAACTGGCCCAGCAAAGATTTTTACATGTATCCAGCATTTCATTCTTTTGCTTTATGTATTGCTACTTTCAAAAATTCCATGGGTGTGGAAATCACTTCAGAAATTAATGGACAAAGACATTCTATTGATGGAAGACAAAATACTTTATGGTTGAATTTTCTAGGCTCCTTTCCAGATGTTTGAGTAAGGAGTACCTGATAGACTACAAAGTAAAATTGTCTCGTAACATACCTAGAAATGACTCATTTTTATTATCCCATCTCAGGTCTTCTTTTTAACACAGGTAATATATTTAACTTAGAATGGATCTTAGTTACTTTTAAAAGTTTATCAAACCATCAAACAATCTGAAATATTTCCATAATCTGTTCATAAATTATGATAGTGCAACCTCCATTTGATATTTTCTTGCATCATGTATTACCATTAAAGGAATTTAATCACTTTTCAGAAAACTATTATTAACTGTATTTGAGAAGCCCATGGGCATTTAGAAAAAAAACAAAAGTAACCTTGGATATTTTCAAATTATACAAGGAAGTTAAACTTGGGGATAAATGTCTCCCTTGTGTTTATTTATTTTTGTTCTTTTATAAAACGGTGAATTGTGCCTTTTATTATGAAAGAATGCATACTATTGTGGCTTCATAAATAATGTTAATTAGTTATCCATATATTTGTTTATATACCCATACCAAATGTCATTTGATGTACAGAATCAAAGCTGGTTGGAACTTTCAGATGAAAAGCATCAGGCCACCCAACGTGAACTAGTAATTATTTCAGCAAATAACTATATGCTTTTGTTTAGGAAATGTGCATTTGAGACTATGTACTTTACTACATTTAAAAAACAATTCTTTAATGCCTTCTCCTTACAAAAACAAATGCAAACTTTGGTGTGAAATTGTGAATTTCACTCTCAAACACACAATTCTTGTGTAAGAAGATATAGCCTGCACCTTAGAAAGATGGTCCAAGTTATATATCCAGCCTCATTCTTCATACACTATATCATTTTCTATTTAATTAAGATAATCAGGAATGCACTATTCTGCAACGTTAGTTATATCCACCTCTTCAGAGTATGTAGTGTGTTAATCTCTCTACTTTTCCCAATCATTTCTTCATTTTTCTCATTATGCAGCTCAGGTTTTATACTTTCATTTTAATAATCATTTGTCATTACAAAAATACCTTTTTATTTACTTTACACCTCTTAGTAAAAGTTATTTTTCCTAACACCTGGTTCTCAGTGCTGGTACACTAGCAGTCCTGGAGAAGGCTGCATCAGAGGCCACCTTTGTTCCACTGCTAATTTGCAATCACTGCATTCAAATGGATTTTTGATACTCCTTGGCTATTCTCTTTGATCTCTGCTGCCAAGCTGCTTTTAATGGCCATTTATGTACCTTGTTCATCCTCCTTAAACACCCAAAGCACTGCCTCCACCTTGTCACTTTGGGCAGATAACACAACCTCCTATAGGAAATCCTCCCATTCACCTCCGCCAAATTAAAGAATTGCTGCATTTGCATTGGTTCTTTCCTTCTCCTAGCTAGAAAAAACTGAGAGCTTTCACTTTTTCTTTCTAATGTTAATTCCTTCTCCCCAGCATTAGATGCATCTTATTCCTACCTTTTCAGAAGCTTTACCTTTTATTCTTCCCTTCACTCTTCTATATATTCACCTTCCCTTTCTCAAGGGAATCTTTGTCTCTCTTCTTTTTTTTTTTTTTTTTCTCCCGAGAGTCTCTCTTTGTAGTCCAGACTGGAGGGCAGTGGCCCAGTATCAGCTCACTGCAACCTTCACCTCCCAGGTTTAAGCTATTCTCGTGCCTCAGCCTCCCAAGTAGCTGGGATTACAGGCACCTGCCACCACACCCAGCTAGCTGTTGTATTTTTAATAGATACGGGATTTCACCCTCTTGGCCAGGTGGGTCTCAAACTCCTGGCCTCAAGTGACCTGCCCACCTCGGGCTCCCTAAGTGCTGGGATTACAGGTGTGAGCCACCGTGCCTGACCTACTTCTCATTTTTAAACCTGCTCAACTATCTTTTCTTTTAAAAATAATCACAAGCCAATCACACAGGACCTCATAGCTGCTGCTCATCACACCTCTTTTCTCCTTTTCAGTCGGTCTTCTCAAAAGAATGATTTTTTACTTGTGTTCACCATTTTCTCAGTTTTGAGCTGTCTTCTAGTCCACTGTGGTTTGGGTTCTATTCCATCATCTCACCAAAACAGCTTTTGCTAAATTCATCAAATCATTCTATAACAATAGGAGTAGTACTAAGTAGCAATATAATAGTAAAAGAAGTAACAGTAATAACAATAGCAGGAGCAGGATGAATTACAAGGCGGTGATGTTGACAAAGAAATCTGGGCCGAGAAAAAGTGAACATTTTGGAAGCCTGTCTCATTGATGTTGTCCTGTAACAGATAGAGACAATCTTAGCTGAGGATAAAAATATATGAGGATGTCTGTTGGCGGTAGCAGTGGGAGTTAAAATATTTAATATTTAGTGTAAAAAATTTTAAAGTACTAAATGAGATGTGAACAAGCCAAAGCAAGTTTCCCTAAGTAATATATTCATATTTGTTCTTAATAAATCTTGTTTTATTAGGTTTCCATCCTGCTCTTAATCTTTTATCCAATCTCTACAAAAACTGAAAAAAATTACAGAATTACAGTACACTAGAAATGTAATTACCTAACATTGATAGAGCAATGAACTGTTGAAAAATAAAAAACAACTTGATACAATTTGATTAAATGAGACTCACTTTATCCAGAGGAGAAATGTTCAGCCAACTCTTAACTGTTTACAGTTATTATTTATTGTTAAATTCTTCTTAGAGACCTGCTGTCTTTTTTTTTTCTGTCTGCGTATTTTGTTAAAAGCCACCAAAAAATAGAGTGTTTACATATTTAAAAAAGGAACTAGGATCTAGAAATGAAGAAAAGTACTGTTAGACTCTGAGCAGTGAGCATATGTCCTATCGAAAGAGTTTACGAACATAGTAGATTTGAATACTCTTAAGATCAGAAGGAAAGTTGATGTTAGAAATATATTTTACCCCAATTTTTGAAGTGTATTCATTGTTTATTCGTGTGCTCAAATAACTGTTTCAACTATTATGCATAATTTTATCATAATTTTGGGTGAATGTAATGTTTATCTAGCCTCTTTGGGCTATGAGGCTTATATTGGGAAAGAGTGGAAAGGGAAAGGGGCAGAGAAAGCCATTTGTGAGAACTGATATGGTCCATTATATGCCATACTGCATGAAAACTTTCAGAAGGACCTGCAGAAGAGAGTTATAAATGGTGTAGAAAAAATTATCTTTCACATTCACTAAAAATATTTTCCCAAACAAAATATTAAAATGGATAAAGAGATATTTGAATGATACAAGGATATAGTTTAAATTCCAAAACAAAACACAGAATGTATTATTGCATAATATAATATTATTAAATTTGAATGTACAAGAAGGAAGTTGCTAAAGTTTGACACATCTTTCTCAAACCTAGAGTAGGAAATATATTTTCCTAAAATTGTCTGAAAAAAATATATGTATCTATGTATTTGACTAATGAAATCCAGGGCTGTGAGTGACTCATGAGATAAGCAAAAATTATTCCTGTCAAACCCAGTTGGAGCCTATGGAATAAAATAAATGATGGTGCTAGAAGAGAAGCTACGTGGTGTGAACCCATTGTGTCCCCTCTAACGTTTCTGACTAGTCAAGGCAATTCATATTGAAAAGCACACAAGTATCAGTGACATCAGTGACTTAATTGTTTTGCTGATATAAAGTTTGGCACAGCTCAGACAACTCTTTTCCACTTTTATCTTTGCCATCAGGAGTGGGTCTTCCAGGGCAAGTGAGACATATCACTTCTGTTCACGATTCATTCTCCATAAAAAGCCACGTGGCTTTTATCCTATCTGCAAGGGAGACTGGGGTTGTGGGGAAGTATATGGATATTTAGTAAACACTAGTTTCCCGGCCACAATGACAGCCTTTTTGTAGAAGGAAAACGCGGAAGGGAGAGGGAAGGAGTCATGATCAAATTTCAAACAAAAATGCTTGTGACTGAAGCGATCCTAACTGAAAGACACGAACTGCTTTGAAGGAAAAAATCAGAAGAAATACGTAGAAGAAAGAGAAACAGTAGCTTTGGTGAGAAAATGTTCCAAAAGGAAAATCCTGAAATTCTACATCATGGCTACAATGTACACCTGCCTATAACCTCTTACTTCACCTCACATTATGCTCATAAAACATATGCATTAATCAGAAAGAACAAACACTGGAATTATGTATGGATACTGTATACGCCAATTGTTGCTTTTTGGATCTCAGCCATCCTTTGCCCTTCTGAGCTCTCCCTTGTATTTCCAATGACTAGAAACTCATAAATTTCTGTCAGCTGGGTTCTAGTTAAGATCTTCCAATAAGAGATGTTGATAGGAAATGAAAAGACAAGAAGAAATAAGTATAATTTTTCCTATTATTTTTGTTCTGGTAAATATTATTTTGCAGGTGACTAGGTCCTCCTTCAGTGAAGGGTTTTGCAAAACTACTGTGGTGGGCAACTTCAATCAGTGACTGACAGCAACAGTGGGAGCTCCGGTCACAGCAGTGGCAGAACTGTTCCTCCAGCAGCTTCAGTGGTGTGCACACTCATGGGCTCTAGGTAATACTATTATCTCCTGTTTGCCTCTTCAGTCCTATAGGTGTGAATGTTTTCCTCTAGTTAGTGATCTCTGTGTAGCATTGCAATCTCCCATCTACTCCCTTATTTTGTTCTTCTAACACATTTATACTGAAATCTGCTGTTAGAAATACCTAGAGTAGTTCTTACTGTGTGCCACCCAATAAATTGCAAAGCATTAAAATTTTTAAGAAGAAAAAAATAAGGAAAATGTGGAGAAGACAAATAAGAAATAAACATATAAATTTTAAAATAATTTATCCAAGGAATAAAAGGAACATTCTGGCAAGAAATATTCTATTTTGTTGTTGTTGTTTTTTAGACAGAGTCTCGCTCTGTCACCAGGCCCCAGGCTGGAGTGCAGTGGCTCGATCTCAGCTTACTGCAACCTCCACCTCCCAGGTTCAAGCAATTCTCCTGCCTCAGCCTCCCGATTAGCTGGGACTACACACGCACACCACCACGCCCAACTGATTTTTGTATTTTTTAGTAGAGACGGGGTTTCACCATGTTCGCCAGGATGGCCTCGATCTCTTGACTTCATGATCCACCTGCCAGAGCATCCCAAAGTGCTGGGATTACAGGTGTGAGCCACCACGCCCAGCCCTATTCTATGGTCTTAAATCAGTTGCAGGTGATATGATTTACCTCCAATTAACAGCTCAAACAGGGGTTACAAGAGTTCAAAGATGAAGTTAACACAATTTTAAAAATCAAATAAGAAAATAAAAGGGACACCGGTAGCAAAACTCAGAAAAGAAATGAAAGAGAAACATAAATAATGCTGTAATAAAATATTGGATGTGATAAAATACATTTTTCACAACTGAAGATCAGCAAGATAATTCACATAAAAAAAACTTACATTAAGGAAGATAAACAGTCATAGAGAAGATAAAGATATGGAAGAGAAATTAGAAGCTATAATTGATAAGGAAGACAGCAGAGCTAATAGAAGAGATAACAATAAAATTTTGCTTAAGGAAATATTCTTGAAATGAAGGAATACTTGAATCTGTAGATGAAAAGGAGGGCAGGAAAACTATTCTACTTTAACAATGAAGAAAGAATTACATGGGGAAAACAAAATGAAGCAAAACAGGTCAACAGGATAAACTTAGACTTACCAAAAATACACAGAAACATTTAATACAAGATAATATCAGAGCAACATATATAAAATTTTCAGGGGTGAAAAATTTCCCTCAGTAATTTTCCATTTGTTGCGTCTCAGGCATAAAGGGTAAGAAGTAAATGGCTTCAAGTTTGGAAGGATTAGAAGGATCCTGTGTATGTTTCTTTTAAAGAATTACTTGACAACAAAATCTGTTAACTAAGAGATGAGTTGAATAAGGAATCTGGAAAAGGAGAAGCCATACAAATTGACCTAGTGGAGTTTGTTGAATTAATTTAACTAGTAGCTAAAACAGAATTTTGGAAATTGTGGTAACTGAAGTGAAGTGATAACCCTTCACTTATATAATATAAACACACAAATACCTTAAATTGTATTTTAAAATATAATTAATAAAAACAGGAACTATTAGGAGGAAAAGTAACAGGAAGTATAGGAGAACTAACTCTTTTTTAACAGCAGAGAGTCAATAGATATTTTATAGATTTGAACATGGAGTTTAAAAATGAATACATATAATAGTTTTTCATAATATCTTTTCCATCTAGAAGGTTATATTTAAGTAAATTAATAACTCTAACGAAGACATAATTATATAAATCCAAGTCAGGATTTCTCAACTACTTAGAAACAAAGACATTTTTCTAAAATATAAAAAAGTCAGGGCAAAATCTCAAGACCTCCCTGTAAGTAACTTTATTTTAATTACAAAACAAGCCCGTGGGGGAAAAGTTTCAAAAGAAAATAAAACAACAGTAATTCATACAAAGAGCTTATTTGTGGAGTGTTTTCCCCTGCTATACAGAAAAATCATAAGATTAAGCCAGAGAATTGGGCACATAAATGTTACTACTACGGCATGTGGAGAGAACCCAAATGAGTTGTAACAAAAATTCCAGCCATGGAAATCTATTTCATGTTCCAGGGGTCCTGCTGAGATGACATTCTTTGCATTTTGTTAATTTGGGCTACGGTATACAATGTTCTGCTTGTTAGTAGAATAAATGTATCTACATGGTAAAAACCAAACCAAGAATTTTAATATCTTTAATTATTTAGAGCAGTACATGAAAGGCTTGGCAACATTTCCATTAAAATCCACAATGTTGATGATTTTAGTACCAAACTCTAAATATTTCTTTCAGAGTGAATCTGGAAAATCAGAGCAAATGCATATTTTACATGCTTAGAGAGTTTCATTCATTCACACACACACACACACACACACACGCACGCACATACACACACACAGACACACACACACACAATGCTGTAGAAAGTTCAATGCTTTGAGATGCTTTTGTTAAGCTCTACTTACAACTACCAGAATGAAAATTAAAAACTTTGGAATGTATTTAGTGTATAATTTGACCTAATTTTAACAAGCATATATGAATGGGAAAAAATTTAATTAAATGAGTATTCTTGTAAGCCAGACAATTCAGAAACACCTTTAATAGTATAAGAATCTACTATACTAATAATTCCCAGACTGAAAGGCTCTTTATGAAAAAAAGTAATGGAGCCAAAGTAATTAACACAACTTGCCTTTTCAAAAATTCATTCATTGAAATGTGTAGAATAAAACATAATGACTTTACAGGTATAATAGCTAACAGTCCAAAGTAGTATGTTCACTGAAATGCATAATTATTTATTACATTAACACTCAAATACTTCACATGCACTTTACCATATTCATTTATTTTAAATTTTCATGACGTTTCCCCCAAAAAGAATGAAGAATATGAATACGTTTTATTAAAATAAAAATAATTGTAGGCTGGGTGTCATGGTTCATGCCAGTAATCCCAGCACATTCAGAGGCCAAGGCAGGAGGACCACTTGAGCCCAGGAGTTCAAACCAACCTGGTTCAAGTCAGCCTCCCTCAATTCAGGAGATCCCATGTCTACAAAAAATAAAAAAATTAACCAGGCATGATGATGCATGCCTGTAGTCTCAGCTACTTACTTGGGAGACTAAGGTAGGAGGATTACTTGAGCCTGGTGGGCAAGATTGCAGTGAGCTGGGATCATGTCACTGCACTCCAGCTTGGGCACAGAGCAAGACCCTGTCCCAACATAAAACAAAAAAAAAAACATTGTAAGTTACAAAGAATAAGAAGAATTTAGATTTTTTTTTGAGTGAAATCACTTAGAGATTATGATTCCCTTGGATAGAAATTATACTTTCTCAAATAATCTCCTTTTTAGCCATTTTAATATGTACACTTGTGTTTGTGTGTGAAAGCCATGTATAAGTGTGAATATATGCAGATGTATTATTATGTGTTAAAATGTTAATATATACCATAGCACAGGTCCCAAAGGAATCCCCACACTGCATTAATCTCCAACTTTAAATTTGGCAATTTATGTGTAAAGAAACCTACATGTAGAGAAAAATGTTGCTTTCTTTGCAGGACTCATCTTAGTTTATAACTATGTGTTTAAATAAGTGAAATAAACCTACCCTTGATATTTCTAGCCATTCTATATTCTCACCTTTATAACACCACTGAGCTTTAGAATGGAGATACTTTTGGTTGGGTGGAGATATTTTTTGTTTGTTTTTTGGTAATTCTATTCAAACAAATTTGTATCTTCATCCAACCATATTAAACACTGACATATTGCAATAGTTTATTTTCCTATAATTGAATAGTGGAAATTTGAAACAATGTTGCCCAAATCTTGTCAAGATATTTATATTTAGACTAAGCAAAAAGGAGAAACATTTGAATATTTCAATTCAAGGATGTAAAAACATGTTTATATTTTATCTCATTTAAACATAAATACTGTTTAGAAAATACAAGGAAAGTGAAAACCACAAAGAACCTTAAAACTTCTTTGAAGTATCAATTTAAATTGTAAAATATAAAACATCAGGATAATAAATTAAAATACATGACTTGTATTTTAACTTCATGAACTTCCCATCACTCCATTATGTGACCATGTCAGAATAAGCTAGACCAGGGATTGAATAAGAGCCCCACAGACAAATCCTGATTCACTAACTTAAATTGTTTTTGTATATAAAATTCTATTGGAACACAGTAATGCTGATTCCTTTACTTTTTTCCTTCTAGAACTGCATTCACTTCACAGTGGCAGCGTTGAGTTATTACAATGGAGACATTATAGCCTGCAAAGGTTAAAATTCTTACTATCTGGATGTTTACAGAAAATGTTTGCCACCTCTTAATCTAGAATATGCTGTAGTTTTAAAAAAAAATGTCCAAATTGCTATGTCTAAATACAAGAGCATTTATTTTTCATATATGACTCGAGTAGATGGGCATGAATTCTAAGTTCCCAGTTCCAGGTTGACAGGAGTTATAGCTTAAAATTTGCTTCTAATATCACAGGACTCTAACACTTCCACTTGGAAGTAATATACTGATTCCACTTTCTTAGGTGACGAAAGTCACAGGACTATGGTTATTCTAAAAGGAAGCAGGAAAATGAAATCTTGCTATGTATCTGGAAGGAAAACTTGAATATTTGTGAATAGTGCTAGCAAGTAATACTGCAGAGAAATTATCTGTATAATCCAAGTGTAGTTTTCACAATTTTAAATTAGTGTGAGATAGCAATAATCTGGCTTGGAAAGTTAAGTGTGAAACAGAAGTTTACAACAAAACTATAATGTATGTAGCAGTCATAAAAGAAACTTTATTATTCACCTTGCAAGCAAAGATTTTAAATCATCTATAATATATATTTATAAAGAGATAATATTACATATTAATTATTAATGTACATCTGTAATGATTTTACAATCTGTTCTGTAAATTATAAAGAGGTGTTTAAAGATATTTCATGAAATATTTAAGCTATGTGGTGGGTATTGCTATTTCATAATTGTTTAAAACTTTAATGAAGCTTATGATATTTTTCTAGATCTATGTGGTATGCCATGGATAATAAACTAGACAAAAGTTAGATAGTCAAGTTATTAATTCTGCTTATAAGCATACATTTTACTGGCTTGCAAATTTTCAGTGTCATTAGTGGAGTAAATATAGCAGTCGATTATCTTTTATAACACACAAAAAATAATCAATTAACTTTTCTACATGATGTTAAAGCACAAAGGAAAAGCTAATTGCCATTTAAAATCCCAGGAAGTACCTCTATTCGTCAATAAATTGTTAAAATGTACATTTGATAATAGAACTATTTATGCTCAGTCTATCATTTATTCAAAGGTAACCATTCTGTTAAAAGAATACATCACTATAGAGTGTAACTTTAAAGAAACTCTGAAGAAAAGAACATCTCCCTCTTCACCCCAATACAACTGTTAAAGCCCATTCTGTTGGACTCCTTCTTTCTCATATCCTGAATAAAATTTTGAGATACATTTGTGACATTTTTAGTCACTTTCACATAATAAAAAATCCTTTTGACATTTTGTAACTATTGTTTTCACTCCAATATAAAATTAGAAACCTGAGCTTAATAGGAAATTAATGTTTCCTCAACTAGGATCTGCCTCAGGCTGGAACCTGCAATGTTTTTGGAAAGAGAGGCTTCCCATTTTAGCTTCTCCTCTTTCCTCTTCCAACCTCTTACCACTAGGCTATTTGTTTCTTCTAGGATTAGAGGTTAGGCAAGGGTAGGAAGGAGATGCCAGAGAGAGGAAAAATCTCATTGAAATTATCAGCTTATAAAACACTCTAATTGCCTCCTCAGACATTTCCCACTGGAACATTTACGCAAACCTCTTGTGATGTGGATTATGTATCTCCTCTAGTTAGGCACCATGCCCTGCACATCAGGGACCTCCCCTTTTTGTTAGGATCACATAATCACTCTAGGAAGTCCTTTTATAAAGAATGGAAACATGATTCCATCCTGGATCTCAACTTGGAGTTCTCCCTCTGTCCTGCAAGAAATAGTCATTTATTCACACTCCCAACACAGCCCAGTCTGGTAGCCACAGCTTCTTGCAATTTGATTTCTCTGGTGTGTTTCAGACCACAGCCTTGTGTGCCTCAAACTTCATGGAACACTTATCAATCATTTCAGGGGTATTCTTGAAGCTCTTCTTATGGCTGCTTCTTAAGCTGAGAAGGAGCAACTCTTTCCCACATCCTGGTCTCTTCTGATATTCCATTTAGATTTTTCATATGGCTGTTGAGCAAGAGTCACAAATTTCTCGTTGAACACTACCTTTGCAAGTTCTGTTTAGGTAACCTAGCAAATCACATTTATAGGTGGGCTTACTTCCAATGGTATTTTGTTCTAGGCATTATGTAGCCTCAAATAAAATGGAGATAGAAAGAGCCCAATGTTAACATCTGTCTACACAGTGCATATGTGTGGGTATCTGTTATATGCCATTATATGAGGCAGAAAGAAGTACTGAACCAAGTCCTTCTATATAAATGATGGAGAACAGAATGACAATCAGAAAAACATAATAAAATAGGTTTTGAATTGCAACTGCATAAGTGTTATAGAAAAAATACAGGGAAGAATGGGAGTCCATAATGGTATACTTAGGTTAACGTGTCAAAAATACTTCCTTGAAAAAATCACAAGTATGCTTACTTAAGGATGAGCATACTTTAACTTAGCACTAATGGGGACTGTAAGATGTTGGAAGGTACAGAGTATTCTAGGCAGGTACAGGACCAGGAAATAACCTGGGGGCTGAGAAATGAAGGAAAAACAATATGGCAGGAATATTATGAGTGGAAAAAGACGATCATGAGAGAGAAAACGATAATTATTTATTAATACCTAATTTATGCTAGGTAATTTACCAAATGCTTTATTTTGATTCTATTTTAGTTGTAGTGAGATGCATATCAAGTGTATTCTAAGATCAAACTCTTTATCATAGATGAGATAATTTATGCATACAGGTTTAGAAACATAAATTAATGACAAGATCTATAGGTTTTAATGAGATTTTTCATGTTCTTGTGGTAAATACGTCTAACCCGATTTTTATCCTTACTGTTCCACATAAAAATAGAGAATAATAAGAAATAACAGATTAAAAAAAACACGTATCTTGGTCTAACTCTCAAGAGAGTGGAGAAGTCCCAGAAAGGGTCAATAATTTGTTAGCTTCATTTTAGAAGTGATGAATGTGATTAACAGCCTTTCTCCTACTACTTTGGAGACTATTTGTAGTTTTTGTTCCTCTTTTTACGTGGATGCACTATCTCTATTTTACAACTTTTCCCCACATCAGTCTCCTGATCCCAGAACTGTAGCCACCTTGGTGTTTTTGGATTCCCAAAAACACCATCTCGGGTTCCCAAAACGCAGAGCCTGAGCCAAGAACCTTATTTTTGCAGGTTGCTTATTTGGGGGAGGGCATACAGGAAGCAGGAGTGAGAGAGCTGTAAGAGTGAGGCGTGGAAGGAGGCAAAGTCAAAATAAGAATGTGTATGAAGATCACTGATGTGGGAAGCAATGTTTCTTTTGGCCAGGATCTCCTGAGAAATGTACAGAATGCCTTCCTGAATTACTGTCCTGAAGGACAAAGTTGAAAGCAGTGCTTCTTAGAGTGTGCTCTGTGGACCAGCGTCGGTTCCTAGAACGTTTGTCACCAGTCATGACAAGATCAGGTTCAGAAAGTCAGAGTTGGTTTTTAGAATTTCTTACAGCAATTTGACATTGTTGCATCATTTAAGTGTGTGATTTTGCATAAGTGATAGTATTGGTTCAATTGGGGTAAAAACGAAGGAAGGAAGGAAGGAAGGAAGGAGGGAGGGAGGGAGGGAGGGAGGGAGGGAAATTTTCAGAGAGAACAAGTCATTTCTAGGTGATTCTTCCTAACTCTTGTTATATTTTCATATTACAAAGAAGGGTGGGAGATAAGGAGAAAGGAAGCTGGTTCTCTATCACAGATAGTTCCAGAAGTTCTGGCTAGAACATTTATCCACCAGCTACTTTTTCTGCTTAGTAGAAGAATGCCCTGAGGTGGTTAGCTCCTTGCACTTAAGGCTGCTTTACGGCTCCTGTGGCTTTAGAGAATGTCCTGGGGCAAGAAATGCATGACACATATTTGAGGTGAGAAGCCCTCAGCTCCAGCTGAGTCTGAGATCATATGGAATCATGCACAACAGCAGCGGCTTGGCCCTGTACACCGAGAAGCTGTAATGCAGGTCATCAGGAGCTTTTGTTACACACAGCCTGAGTTACTTCAGTGGCACTGATTAAAGTAGTCAAACCTTTTCCTTTAAAATCACGTTGAATATTAGATCTGCAGGCTTACTCGTATTATACATATTCTACTCTGTGTCCTTTGAATGATGTCTCTCCATTTCCTCCTCCCACCCTCACTCCATAAGTGAGATCATTCAATATATTTTTTTTCTGTGCCTGACTTATTTCACGTAGAATTTTCTCTAGGTCCATCCATGTTGTGGCAAATGGTAGAACCTCTTTTTTAAAGATCAAATTGGCAGGACACAGTGGCTCATGCCTGTAATCCCAGCACTTTGGTAAGCCAAGGTGCAAGGATCTCTTGAGTTCAGGAGCTTGAGACCAGCCTGGGCAATATAGTGAGACCCCATCTCTCTCTCAAAAAAAAAAAAAAAAAAAACCCAATAACAAAAAATAAAGGTTGAATAATATTCCATATGTTTCATTCCCTCACCACCCCCCCCCACACATCACACATTTTCTTAACCTATTTTTCTGTCGACAGACACTTAGGTTGTTTCCATATCTTGGATATTAGAAGTAATGCTATAATATAACATGAGGATTATATTAACAAAATTATATTGTATTAGAAACTTTTGTTAAATAAGTAGATTTTTGCTGCCCTTGTCACACACACATACACACAAACACACATATACAAAGAACCATCTGCAATGATAGATACGTTAATTGCTTCACTCTAGTAACCATTTATTATCCATATATCTCCCATAACATCATGTTGTAAACCTCAAATATACACAATAAACATTTACTTTTAAAAAACAGACATTTTGAGCAATCTTGAAAAATATTGAACACTTAGAAGTGTCTCCCATCCCTCATCCCAAACCCAACATTGAGACTGTTTTAGCCATTTTTAATTTTATTTTCTAATTCTATTATTTGTGTCTGCTCTAAATGTAGTCGTTCTCATTGTTAGTTTCACAGATGTTAGGATTGGAACTAGGTTGAAGGAAATGAGGAACCTAGACTACAAAACTTAAAGGAGAGCTTACCGAGTGGGACTTCCACAATCTTGACAGTGAATGTACCTTAAATTTTTATCTCGCTTGAGTTCTATCCCCAGTGGACATTATGGATTGGAGCTCAATATCAGTGGCTCATATTTGTGGTGTAGTTTTAAAGTCATTCTGAAAATTCAAATTCAATTTTGTGCCTTCACCCTTCCCAACAATTCTATAAGCCACTTAATATGCTGTAATAAAGTCATTTCTACTTAAACAAGCAAAAGTGGATTATGCTTTTTGCCAGCATGATTTACAAAATTGAGTTTAGCATTTTCAGAGAGAACAAGTCATTTCTAGGTGATTTTTCCTGACTCTTGTAATCTGATCATATTGTATTTCATGCAGGCCTTTGGCAACCTAAAATGTATTTGTTCTTAGTCTCCCACCCATAGAAGGCTCTCTGAATTTGTATCTTTTTGGGAGGGAAGGAGCACATGGTATCCAAGTAACCTATTTAGAGGGATGCTGCATGATTAGACTGGCTAATGTTTATTAAATATACATGTTTCTTTTATTACAAAAGGCTTTGTTTTCTTCACAAAGAACCTTCTAATATATATGTATACATATTTTAATAGGCATTAGCTAGTCTTACCATGCGGCATCCGTCTTTATGCTGATCATGCTGTGGTGGTGTCATGATGGCTGCTATTCCTTCAGCTTCATGCTAGGCAGGGGGAACAATATGGTCAACAGGGAAAAGGGATACATCAGTTGAGTTTCTTCTTTGTCTTTTTTCCTTCCTGGGTGTTACTGCCTGCTTACCTGTCTTCTCCCACTGACATCTCATTGATCAGGACTTGGCTTTTCCTAGCCTAGCTGCAAAGAAGACTATAAAATTTAGCTAGTTTTAAAAAATGTATTTATTGACTTAAACAGATCAAGTAAAGAAGAATGGAATACATATTTGAGTGGCAATAAATATCTACCACTGCTTCAAATAACCCTTTTTAGCTTATGAAAAGCAGATTCTAGTCCTTTTCACAGCTCTTTCTGATTTATTAATTTCTTTTCTACTCTTTGTACTTTTGTTTTTAAAAAAATCTAAGCTAGATTATCTGGGTCTATTTTATTTATAATAAAATTAACACAATCAAAACCTATATTTATATGGCTGATTATTTATTGCTTCATAGTGTATTCAGAGGGATAAAAAAGTTTAAGGAACATGGGGAGGGTGAAGAGAGGACATGAAGAAGTGGACTATTATGAATAGTAATTTCTCTTTCTTTCTCTTGACCTGTCTAATGATCTTTCTAACATTAATGCCATCTATTCCATTTATGTAATTTTAACTATATTATTTCTTGGTGCCCTTGAATATAGATTTTAAGAGATAATTTACATGGATCTAACTATGCTAGTTATATGTGGTCTGTATACACACACGTGCACACACACAAAATGATGTACCATGTTTTTGTGTAATGTAGAAATCTAAGAACAGATATGTTACTTCGTATTGTACCAATTGCTTAAAATTAGGGAATATATCAGAAACTCCCTAATTTTAATTGTATTGAGTGAAAATGAGAGGAAAATATTTTAATTTAGAAACCATATATTGATTGCTTCTGAATCTCTTTAGAGAGAGTGCTTTCCATTGACAATTTGTATGTTGAGATTGGTATTTGCTTAGACATCAGAATTCACATTTTTTGACAGAAATGTTTTTGTTCCATATTACTTTGAAAAATGTTGAGCACATTACCACAACTAATGACATGTTTACTTGGCTAATGCTATACCTATGAATATCCTTGGTGGAAAATACCACTTTTTTAGTATTTATGATATAAATAAAGCTTACCATAAAATGAAGGCATCAGTAAAACCATTTCTGTAAGTTAAAATTTTGACTTCAAAATTCACTATTAGGCAAGTCCTTTCTTCTGATTTTCTTCAATTAAATAATATTCTTTAATTTGCATATATTTTCCTGGCATGTAGATCAGCATAGATCAATTAGGCAGTTGTTTGTTTTAAAATCCACAGATTATAGTCTGCCAAGACTCAAACAGTGCCATATCATCCCTAATTAGCTGTTTGCAACACAGAATTGAGTAAATGGAGATATCAAATGTGAAGCTGGGTGTTTTCAAGTGTTGAGTTAAAATGTAAATGAATTCACATTTACCCAACTATAATGTAACTATATCAGTCAGTCAATAAATGTTTACAAGATGCTTACTACAAGTTCAGAACTCTGCTAGAAATTTTGACAGATTTTTAAAAAAGTGATAAATGGACCCCATTACAAAGAAAATTGTACTAGAGTTGGGGAACCACTAGTAAAACATTTGAAATTATTGAAATTGAAACACCTATATGTAATGCTAATACTAGCAATAATGTCATTATCGCTGTAGTTGTACTGTAGTGATTATACTGTAGTTTTCCTGTAGTGATAGTGGCATTATTGCTAGTATTTGCATTACATGTAGCAGCAGTAGTAGTGGTCACACTAAGGCTAATAATAGCCGATATTTGTTGAATCTTTACTGTTCCAGGAAGTGTACTAAACCTTTTACCTGTATCAGCTCATGTACTTCTCACTGCAAAATTGTGAATTATTTATCAATATTAATTCCATTGCACAGATTGGTAAAAGTCTTTGCAGGGTTAAGAGAAACTTGTCCAAAGTCACATACTTAAGGATGGATATAGGTAGGGCTTAAACTCAACTACTGACTGTATTTGAAATCAGGCAATGTGCTTTCAGGACATCAGCTTTTCAGCACTATACTACAATACCACCTATCACTTTTCGGTAAATGTATAAACCCATAAATTGATTTTCTGGAGGAGAAACTGAAAACCTCAAGTGCCAAAGCTTATAAAAATGAAATGCTTTTGATGATAGCATTTTGTAAGATGATTTACTTTATTTCTTAAATGCAAACTGTTGAAACTAGTTCAATCTTTTGCTGGTTTTGAAATATGATGGCTCTTTGTTATACATTACAGCAATCTTTCTTTTTCACTCTGGATTATCAGAATTCGCTTTTGCTGCAGCGTGATTCCCTGTGGCCATCCACCTCTTTCTCGCATGTAGCATCAAACTCAGTGTTCTGATGTATCAAATGTAGTGTTAAAAGTCTGTAAAAATGATAGAACACTCTCCTCTCTTTGGACCCAAGTCATCTTTCTTGGGATTAGTTTCATTGTTGGATTATTCAAAAATCCACACTTAATGTGTTCTTCCCTTCTCTGTCCCAAAGATAAGGGTATTAAATAGGCTTTAAAAAGTGTGCTATGTTTGTTGAAGAGATGTGCAGAAGAGAGCTTTGCTAAAAATAACTTTAATTAAAAGTTCATGAGTTTATGAAACTCCACAGATTTTTTTTTTGGCTGAGCCTCTACTATGTATCAGCTACACAGAACACATCAGGTACTTGGCATGTATTATTGCTAGTTTTTCTAATAATTCTGTAAACGAGGTGATCATAGATGGCTTAACTGAGATTCAGGGAGGTTCAGTAACTTGCTAAATACATTTAATATTCAAGTTATCTATATCACTCATAAATGCCCAAGCTACAATTCTAACCTAGGCTGCCTGACTCTCTATCTCTCTTGGTGCTGAACCTGTTCCTTCAGAAAATTTAAAAAAAAAAATTCTTTTTTCAGGTTCTCAGCTTTGTTCTAAATGTTAACATTGCTGCAAGTTTGATTTTAAGATCCATAATAAAATCAGTGTAGTTCAATGTTTTGAATATTTTGTCCTGTGTAACCCAAAGTCTCACGGAAGGAGGCTTAGAGCAGATCTGAGGAGTAAAAACGGGGCAAGATGAATGAACACTGAACTCATGCTTTAACCAGAACACCTATATTTTTGTGTTTTCTTTTCTTTTTGGGTGCGGTATTTTTATTGGGTTCTGTCTTATGTGTTTATATTAAAAGAGTGCAGAGTGGACAAACAATGTACTTTGGTCTGTATGGGGATGCTCTGAATTGAGAAAACCCAGGGCGAGGCAGAGGGAGTGATGATTTTTTTTTATTGATTCAAAGCTCTGCCTGTTCCATTCCTTGACTATTGTCAAAGAATGCATTGCTCCTGAATGAGAATACAGTAACTGCAACACAAAGAAAGCTTTGGTAAGAAATGCCCAATGCCATGTGACTCATTTCATCCAGATGACAAAGCTCTGGCAGGGTTTGTCCTTTATCTATCTATCTTAGAATTAGAAGCCAGAAGTGGCTCATTGTCATGAGAATATGTATGCTTGCCTGAATAGGAATAGCAAGTTAGAAGCTTCTCCAGTAGAACGTAATCATATTAGGCTAATGAGTCTGATATTAAAGATTGGCCCTTCCAATTAAATCATTTGGCAGACACTTAAGTAAATTAAATAAATTTTCCACACCCAGATTAATAAAAAAAAAAAACATTTAAAATATGAGAAAAGTTGAAGTTAATTAAAATATTGTAGAGACAAAATTATTGATATTAACAATAATTTTATTTTTATTTAAATTTATTTTAATTTTAAAAAACAATTAAAGAAAAAAAAACAGGTATCTTTAACAGTCTTTTGATATGTTTTTATAACATTTTTATGTGCTTCTATAAAATGGAAAAGTACGTGATTCTGGTAACCAGGTAACAAATCATTGTCTGAATTAGATGGTATCCAGTTATTAGCATTAAACAAAGTACAGGGAGGAGGTAATTTAGTTGTCATCTGATACATAATTAAAATTAATTTTTATGATAGTCATAAGATTTTTGGGATAAAACTTGGAAAGAAATAAAAAATACAAACTTAATGAAATAGCTATACAAAATTTCTTTTTTTCCTCTCTACTTGTGATATATAGAAGTTTCTTAGCAGGGACGGTGGGGGGTGGGGAGTTGGGGAGAGATAGCAAGGGGAGAGATGCCAGATGTAGGTGATGGGGAGGAAGGCAGCAAATCACACTGCCACGTGTGTACCTATGCAACAATCTTGCATGTTCTTCACATGTACCCCAAAACCTAAAATGCAATAAAATAAACAAATGGAAAAAAAAAAAAGGGTAGAAAAATGATTTCTTCATGGAAGATGGAATTTTGCTTAACATGAATAAGGGTGACTCACTGCTTTGTGAAATTGTATATGTGTAATAATAAAAGAAGACCTACAGTGTCCATCTATAATTAAAAAAAAAAGAAACCATATCATTAAAAATATGATTGGAATAGAATTATTCTGCCTACATTTTAGTGGTAATATTCACTTGGGGAAAAATTCTGCATCTTTTATCTTAAGTTTTGCATTTTCATTGAGATGCACCTTTACAGTTATTTATAATTTTCAAAATGTTTTTCATGGTATATTAGTAATAATCACATGCAAACATATATAAAAAATTCAGATTTCAAAACTCAAGCTTTATACATTGTGATTTAGTAAACATTTTTCTCCTGCTCTTGCCTTATCCACCTACTTTCTAACCCTACCACCAAAATGTGATTGACTGTTGACATTTTATATGGTTTGGCTCGGTGTCCCCACCCAAATATCACCTCGAATTATAATCCCCACATGTCGGAGGAGGGTCTCGGTGGGAGGTGAGGCAGTTTCCTATGATGTTCTTGTGATAGTGAGTGAGTTCTCATGAGATCTGATGCTTTAAAGTGTTTGGCAGTTACCTTGCTCTCTGTCCTCCCTCCACTATGTAAGGCATGCCTTGCTTCCCTTTGCCATCTGCCATGATTGTAAGTTTCCTGGGGCTTCCCCAGTGCTGTGCAGCTTTGGGTTGATTAGACCTCTTTTGTTTTGTAAATTACCCAGTCTCAGGTAGTTCTTTATAGTAGTGTGAAAACAGACTAATATAATATTTTAGTGTTTCAGAAATTTGCTTATAAAATCAAGCTTTTGCTTATAAATTCTAACTTTACTGTCTCTTCTCACACATTGTTCTATAGTTTATTTTTCTCTTGACATACCTTAAGATATGTTCTATATTAATACATAGTGAGACATAGATATAATTATTATGGGTTTTTAAAGCTGCGTAGTATTCCATTATATAGCAATACCCCAATTTAACTGAGTTTCTATTGCTGACACTTTCTATTCTTTTTTACTTACAGCTTCATTATCTCAAGAAGTCAAAATAAAAAGTAAAATTTCAATTTATATGCATATTTTATTACAATGAAGTATGATACATTGATTAACAAAGTGCTTTCAAGCATAATATTACATCACATTAAATTCTATAGTGAAATTGAAATGAAGATGTAAGTTCAAAAGAAAGGATGCTCTATTCTAAAATTTCTGATTGATATAGAAGAGCTTGCTAGTTTATACATGTTTTATAGATGGATTATGGCAGATATCAAATCTGTATGGTATTTAGATTGCATTTGATTCATTTAAAAGAGCAATGTAACGGATTTATTTTAAAATTCAATATTTATAGCACAGTAGAAATGACACATTTTACAACCATGTAAAATTAGAATAGAAAATTATGGATGCCAATTTAAACTTGAGCAAGAGTATAAGCAATCTTTAAAAATTCTTTTAGTGGCAGATATACAAATTGTTTTGAGGACCAGACCTCTGTTTCCTCCCTGGCTCTCAATAGCCTCTGTTGGAGGTATTTGAGGTAAGCTTACTCTGTCTGGTCTTTGAGAGACTCTGTTTTAGTTGCTTCTGCTTCTGAAGTTTCCTGAGACTTGTGTGTTTCCAGTTCTGTCCTATTGCCATAGTTATAGCCTGGTGGTTGCCATCGCAATGCACCTTCCTCCAATTTTGCCTTTAGTGACAACGTGACAACTCTATCCCTTACGAGGGTAATACATTTTGGTTTCCCATCTACTTTCTCTCTATAGGATCCTATTAGTTGAAGTCGGCTCTCTGTTACTAGTCTCTGCTTCTTGCCAAAGCTCAGTTGAAAAATGGATCAAAATTCCCCTCTATTCCTGTATCCTCAGACTACTTAGGTGGTTTCTATTGGCGTTTTCTTTTACGATTCCCAACTCATTACAGAGTTTTTTTCTTAATGGAGTTCCATCTCTGAAACCCATTCCTATAGCTAAATCTCTCTATTCTTTTCTCCTCCCTCCAGCTTTCTCCAAAAGAATAAAAAATAAAAGAATTCCAGTAAAGGATTTCATCTTCCTCTGTGGTAAAAAATATCTCGAAGTTGTATTCTAATCCTATCATAGCTTATAGTATAACTATGACTGCCTTCCAAATCAGATTTTCTTGGAATTCAAAAATTCAGTTCTTTCTCTCTTAGATGTTTGGCTCTTACAAATTAATGTACTTTATATTAGACTGTTACAGTGGCAATGGGTTTCTAGAGCCTAGTTGGAATTCTCATGGATAAACACTAATTTAATTTTAAATATTTAATTGGCTTCTACCATTAGTCTGAACAAATAGATACCCCAAATTTACTGGAAAGGCCATGGGTCAGCAAACAGTGCTAGTGAATAAAATATCACATCAGAGGACATTTGAAAAGTTTTGTTTCCATGTAGAAAGTAACTGTCTTCTGTAACTTTGTTTTTGCCCTTTACTAGAAATTAAGTGACAACAATGACATTGAGTGGCCAGAAGAAAAAGGCATGCCATGTTATGCCAGAGAACTGGAAGGACATTTTAGGATTGAGTCTTTGCTACTGGCTACATCACTTGATATTATCATAAAAAGGGGAAGGGATGAGTGGAGTTAAATAGATTTAAGTGATTAAATTCTCTTTGTCCACTAACTCTATCTGTCATCTTCCAAACAACAAAAACCCTCATATGCTTTACTGGAGTGTGAAAATAATATCCACTGGTTGTTAAAATTATCTGACTATGAACATTAAACATGTACATCTCCTCCCCAAATTAACACCTAATGTTTCCGAGTTTATAGGTTTTTGCAGTGGCTAAAAATAAAGTGGGAAACATTTGCTTCTGTGCATTTTATGTCTTCTACACTTTCATGGAGCTTTTGAAGGTTAAGTTTTGTGTTTATAAGCTAAACAGAAGAAAGGATTTTGCTTAATTGTGACCTTTGAAAGACAAGTTGGTTGACAGTAGGACTAGTTCGTCAACCACTTGTTTCTTAATCTGAGAGTTATCCTAGAGAGGTATCAAATTTTGGATGATATTTTTTATCAGGGATTGACTGACACAAGTTGGGTGGGCAACCTAGGTGCAGATATGGTCTAAAAAAAAAAAAAAAAAAAAAAACCAAGGAAGTTTATAAAGGGAATTTAATGAAGATAATGAGACAGAAAGGATCAGACAGATGGGGCATTAAAGAGAGAGGAGTGAGATAAAACTGGGGCAAATTGTGGAAACTCCTCAAATCATTGAAATAGAAGAGCCTCAGGGTTTCTTGAACACAATGGCGCAAGTAGAAACAGGTTTGTGGCTTAGGCTCCTACTTGGGATGTGATTGCATTTTCCCTTATAATTAGACTCTTAATTGTGCTCCTACACTTAGTGGATACATTTACAGCACCACATAATTGTGATTTATTTCAAAGTTCTTCTTAATGTGGAACTACCACCTCTTTCATATGAATGTGCCATATTTAATTGTTGAAACTATTTGTGATATTTTCTGACTTGCTTCAACTAGACTTCAAGTAATTAAAAAAACACAACGTTGTTCATTCTAAGGATTATCTAAATAGTAAAATGTTAATGAACCTCCAATTAGACCACAAAGATGTTGAAAAATTACCAGGTGTTATCAATATACTGGTGGAAAAATGAGGGCATTGATCATAGGCTGTAAGACTTTTAAATTTCAAGCAACTAAGCAGGTAAAATATTCTTACCCATTGGAATCAATACTTTTATTTGTGGAAATGGACTCTAAAGATATAATTAAAAATACGTATAAGGATTTAGATGTAAAGATATACAAAACCACATTGCTCAGAAGAGTAAAAAGTAGATAAAACATTAATGTTCAATGTAATATAGAAGACTATACAGCCACTAAAAGGATATGGTAGACATGTATTAATTGATGTGGGAAAATTTACTAATCCATGTTGTTGGTAGAAAATCAGGTTTATTATTTTAATTTTGTAGTAAATAGGTATGAAAGGAAAATATGAATGAACATATGTAAAAATGTTAACAGTGATATTTTTGCCTTCAAAGTGGAATGTGTTTGTTTTTTCCCCTATAATGAATATGTATTACTTGTTATAAAAATCAAATTGTGGCAATTAGAGATTTGACACAAAAAATATCCATAAAACCTCACTTATACAATAATGAGAAGACATGAAAATATAGGATTTTATGAGTACACAATGATCAGAATTAGGATATATAAAAATAAATCTTTATTATTAAGTGACATTGTAAAATTAAAACAACAACAACAACAACAACAAAAACCCACTAAAAACAGGCAGAAAGCTCTAAAAGAGCACTGGCCTGCCTGCCAGAGAAGTAAAACATGAGAAAGAAGCTTGCTTTATGTAGTGAAGTCCTGAAGAGAATACCATGGACTCACAAAAATAATGAAAGCTTACCTATTTTTCTTCAGGAGTTAACAGTCTCTAAGGTTGGGTCAACAAAGGCCACAGTGGTGGTTTAAATACCTGGAGGTATGCTATGGGTTGGAGAAAAAAGAATTTATATCTGAGTGAGAGATCAAATAAGCATTGTTAGTGAAGATACTGTTCAACTGAGTTATTTAAAAAGTTAGTATTTATATTTCCCTAGTTACAAATGTTGCATGCTAATTTAAGAAAATTAAGAAAAAGAAAAGAAAAAGATGAAAGAAATAATAATCACATATCACCATGTTGTTTTTCTCTCATTGTTTGTCTCTCATTCTCTCTGTTTAAATAGATATATATAGCTAGATACACACACACACACACACACACACACGTACACATATTTATGGCATTATCAGATCAAACTACATAAACATCATTTACTTGATAGTCATCTGCACTATAGATCAATTTACTTAAAGTTATTGTCCATTGACTTTATTATATTATACAGCTTTCATTTCTTCATTCATCGGGTCAAAATTTATTTATTTTGTGCTCCTAAATTGTGATAAGTCCTGTTCTTTAGTTCTAGAGACGTCAGGTTACAAAACAGACAAAGATCCGTGCCCTAAAGGAGCTTGCATTTTAGTGAGAGGAGAGGGGAGGAAACGAAAACAATTAACATAACAAATCATTTAATTACAGGGTATACAAAAGGTGACAAGTTCTAGGGAAAAGAGAAAGTTGAAGAAGAGAAAAAAGAGAATAGAGCAGGAAGAAGGAGACTAGGAGGCGATTGCTATTTTAAATAGGGTGGTAGGCCTCCCTGAGAAAGTAACCTGTAATTTAAAAGACTGGTGAGAGCAAGCCTTGTGGATGATAGAGGAAGACCATTGCAGGTGAGAGGGGCACCAGGCCTGCTGTGTTGGAGAAAGCTGAGGAATCACTACTGTGACTAGTGAACCAAGGCTGAGGATAGTGGATGAGCTTAGAGAAAGAATGACTGTGAGGCCAGGTTGAGGGGGGTGAAGGTAAGGACATTGGTTTTTATGTTGAGAGAAACGGGCAGCTATTGCAAGGTTTAAACAATAGAGAAATGATGAGATATAAGTTGTGTTTTAAAAGGATAATTTCAGGTCTTTAATCCCAGCACTTTGAGAGGCCAAGGCGGTTATATCACCTGAGGTCAGGAGTTTGAGACCATCCTGCAACATGGTGAAACCCCAGCTCTACTAAAAATATAAATATTAGCCACGTGTGGTGGTGCACACCTGTAATCCCAGCTACTAGGGAGGCTTAGGCAGGAGAATTTCTTGAACCCAGGAGGCAGGGGTTGCAGCCAGCTGAGATTACACCATTGAACTCCAGCCTGGGCAACAGAGTGAGAATCTGTTTCAAAAAATAAATAAATAAAGTAAATAAAATTTTTAGAAAGGATAATGTCAGGGGCCTGATGAGAAAGAACCATAATAGAATAAGGGGAGAGGCCTGCAAGTGGCTACTGGAGCAGTGTAGGCCTCAGAGGATGATGGTTTGCAGCAGGGAGAAAGCAGTGGGAATGGAAAGATCAGAAGCCAGGTGTTGTATCTGTTTCAGGGGTAGAGGGAATTGTATTTTCTGACTTATTGAAGATAGATGTGAAAGAAGAGTCAAGTATGACTCTAAGGCTTTTGCCCAGAGCAAATGAAAATTTGAGGTGGCCATCAACTGAGGTGAGGAAGGACAGGGAGGGAGCAGGCTTGGGGGAAGTAAGTTGTCAGGACTTCAGTGTCTCTGATATGTCTTGTACTCAAATGTGTCATATTCTTTAGAGTCAAATAGGCCTATATATATTTTTTTAATAACTCCTGGGTTTTTTCCTCAGATGGTATGTCCAAGCCTTACTTTTAAATTAATGTTTACTAGAAGGCATTGATTATAAAACTTAAAAAATTTTTCCTTAATCCATCTGTAATTAATTTTTTCATATAGTGTGAGATGAAGATGCAACAGTTTTTTCTTCCAGATGTTTAAGCCAGTTACAACAATAATATGTACTAGATTAAAGAAAGCATTGAATTAAGATATGCTTTTGCCATATATTATGCTATCATATGTAAGAGAACTATTTTGGCATTTTCTATTATTTTGCATTGATTTATTTGCCCATTTCTTTCAAATACCATTTGACTCCTTTCTTTTTTTACAGTATGTTATGGTTTCTGGTGGTAATAGTCCCTCTTAAATGGTTTTACTCAAAATATTTTGGCATTTTCAGTCGTTTGATTTTCCAAATGAATTTGAGCATAATTGCCTTCATTTAAACATTTAAAATCATATTAGCATTCTGATTAGAATTGCATTGAATATACGTTAATTTTGAGAAAACCGAATTTAATATGAAGTGTACTCATCTAAGAACATGGTATGTCTTTCCATGGATTCAGCTTCTGTTATTTTTTTCTTTATAAAGAATTTTTTAGTTAAACATTTAGACTTAAGACTCTTATAAATATTCTGTTTTTTAAATGTGGTTAATGAAATATCTCATTTTTGTTTCTGTTCATTGTCCATATAGAGAAAAGCTAGTGACAATTTTTGCAAAGAAATATGTACTTACCATGCCATGTCTCTTGTTAATTCTCAGAGGACTTTTCTTGTTTTAACTGGAGTTCTATAGGTTTCCTATATGAACATTTGCACTATCAGCAAAAATACAATATTTTACCTCTTGCAATATTTGTGATGATCCTTTTCTTTTTAGCTAGATTTTACTTTTGATTCAATTTTTTCATGTACTAGTAAATACTGAGATTATGATATTAGCTAGATATAATTTTAGCCTTTTTGAGATTACCATCAAGTGGGAAAATACACACCAGTAGGAAAATATGTTCAACATTCTATGAAGTTCTATGATGGAAGTTACAATATGTTATATGAACATATGGGAAATACCTCTAACCCACTTAGAAATAAATGAAAGTTTCTCAAAGGAAGTAAAGCTAAAACTAAGATTTAAAAGATAATTAAGTATTAGTTGAAAAGGAGTGCATGGGAGAAGAGAGCTACAGTCAGAAATAACAGAACACACAAGCATCCACAGGCGAGAGAAATCATGGTTGTTAAGAAAAGTTAAAATATATTTTGTTTAAAACTTAGAGTTAAGGAGAACAATTGTGAGAGATGAGGATGGAACAATGAATGGAGTAAAGGATATTCCTAAAATCTTTGAAAAACAGATTAAAGATGTTTTACATCCCTTGGGAAATGGAAAGATAATAAGCTTTTTGTTGCTGTCTTTTCCCTACTTCTTTTTTTTTGAAAATCAGGGAAGAGACACCATAAAATTTTTGTTTTAGAAATATCATTTTGATCATAGAAGTATCACTTTGTTTGAGAATGAGACAGAGAGACTGTACAGGAACCCCTGCAGTCATCCAGGAGAGCAGTGAGGATGGTTGCTTGGATGAGGTTAAAAGCAATGATCTGTTAGAAAAAAGAGAAGTGGGGAGATCTAAGGATGACTTAAACGATAGACGTGATAGAATTTAGGCACTTATGGGATGTGAGAAAAGAGAAATGCATCTAAGATAATACACCCTACATTACTCAAGAGACTTGAAACATTGAGGAACGTGAGAGATTAAAAAATAAGTGAATATCACTGTGCCAAATAGAAAATGCTGAGTCAAAGCATGTAGTTTTATTTTTTAGTAGAGTGATATTATACTACTGATTCAGCCACTTTAAAACTTAAAAGACTATTCAAGATTTTCTTTTTTAGAAAAAAAAGTTAAATTTGTTGAGTTTTTAAACTGTTTATTTTTTCAAATTGTAACATCTCAGCTGAAAGCAATTCATGATATACTTATTTAGTTCTATTGTGATGATCCTTATGTATGAAATTTAAAAAATTGTCTTTGTTGAATTTTTCTATTGTGTTTTTTTCTAATTCAGTAATTTTTACTTTTATTTTTATTTCATCCTACTTTTTGAGTTTTCTCTGCTATTCTTTTTTTCTCTCTTTGAGATGATTCTTAGCAATTTTATACTTCTCCTCTAATATATTCATTTAGGCAATATATAGTCCTCTAAATACTTCTTTGCCTAAATCCTACATGTTTGATATATAGTATTTTCATTATTTTTCCATTTTAAATGTTTTTTAATTTTAGTTATAATTTCCTCTCTGCCCACAGGTTATTTATAAGTTTATTTCTTTACTTCTAAGCTTATTGTCATTTTCAGCTTTTTTAATTAAAAAATTATTTTGTTCATTCTTTTTCAGCAATTTCTAGCTTAATTGAACTATAGCGTGAGAACATAATCTATATAATTTTTCAATTGTTTATATTTGTTGATACTTGTTTTGTGACTCAGTACATGGTCAGTTTTTAGCAGTGTTCCTAACATTTTTGCTAGGAGACTATGGTTACTCCTCCTAGTACTGCCTTAATCCATTTTCAAGGTTTAAAATTTCTGTGGACAACACAGGAGATTAAAATCTGAATGTAAATGCCGGTAAGTTCTATTATTTATGGGTCATCCTTACCTTCAGAATTCAGTACACTTGGCTGAGTTTCCTATTCAGCTTCCCTCCTTGTACATGCCAGCCTTTAATTGCTGTCTCCTCTTACTTGTGAAGCTGAGCAAAACAAATATTGTAATTTTCCTGGACCCACAAATCCTTTTCAGACAAAACTGATTCCAAATCAGCTTTCTTCTGTTAGTCCTCAATTTACCCTCCCTTCAGACCTTAGTAACTCTTTATTGTCTTTTAACCTCCTTGATCCGTTTAAGTCTGTGTATGTATGTATATGTTTACCCTTTATCTGGTTCTTTAAGCTACGGAGATCAGGAATGCACTTACAGGCAAAGACACAAGGAATAGAGAACTGAAATTTTCAGGTTTCTGGAAATTTCTTTGACACTGTGAACACGTGCCAAGGCTGATATTCAACTCATTTGCATGAGTTATATGTAGACAAAATCCATGTTCATTGGTTGCTGCTATAGTTGTCATCATTCTTGTTAAGTATTACCCATATTGAAAAGATTCTTCAAGATGTTGAATGTTACGCCTTTTCTATACTTTAAAAAAAGCTTGCAGTTCCTGTAAGATAAAGTTATCAAGAAAGGAAGAAAATCATTGAAATCTTTTGCTATGTCAAATTTCTATCTATGCCTCAGGGTACATAAGGGAGGTTAACTGCACTGTAACCACAAACAATACAATAATTGCTATACTTAAATCTCTGTTTCAGAAAGCACTGCGGGGATTTTCATAGAGCCTCTGGGATTCTACTGACATCTATACAAATTAGTAGACAGCTTTTTGTAAAGTATGATTTGGGCTCTTCTAAGAGCAACTTATTTCAACATACACATTTTAAGTTTTTCTTGATCTCATTGCACTACTTATTCATTAACAGTAGAATAATACAGTAAGTCCTGCTGGGACTTCATGAGGCCTGGGAAAAATAATTCCCAACCTTATGTGTTCATATATATATATGAGGTTTAATTACTGTGTGGCACTATGAATAGTTTCTTAAAAGAGAAAATGCACAAACATTTTTAAAAAGGAAAACCCGAAAAAAAATATGAACGTGTAATGAGGCATATTAAAAATTTCTACCTGCAAGATAAATGCAGGATGAGAATAATATAAGGCTATTGTCCTAAAAGGAGGATCACTTCTTAAGTTTTGACCTTGTACTTGTAGGAACGTCTTTACAGGGGAGAATTGTGAGATGTATAAATGCAGAAAACCTGCTTTAATTCAGTAAGTGATGGTTATAATATTATGTGCACACATTTAGAATTAAATTTCAGAGTAACTGAAGTAGTAATTACAATCCTAGTAACTGAAAAAGTAATTTCAAGTGTGTACAAATGTGTTTTTTTAATTGGAAAACAATAGAACAGTGGAAAAAATGCAACAATGATAAAAATGGAGTTATATGTAAATTAAATGAAAATAAAATTCCATAGATGCATGAAGAATTTTGATAGTAGTATCTGTCATGTGTTGCTCTCAATAACACACTCTTAGTAAGTTTTCTACTTGTTTATTGGCCTAATGCTATTGGTGGATAAACTACATTATGAGAAATATAAGTTACTTCAGTTTTACCAGTTGACCAAATAAGAACTTAGTTGCTCTGCAGAGTTAAATGTTCAGAAAATCTCAGAAATACTCAGTAGGAACTAATTTGGTTTGCGTTTTTCAGATTGCTGGAAAATAATTTCTTTGGGTAATTTCTGTAATTAATACTGTGAACGAGGTTATTTTTCTTTCTTCTTGAATAACTAGAGTGCAAACATATTAACCTACTTGTTTAGGATTTCACAGAAAAATTTTGGCAAAACTTGGATAAGAACATCCAGAATGGAAGAATTCCTAGAAGGAAAACAGCAAACAAGCCCTGCCAACATCCTACCTAACAAATCCAAGCACACGCGTATCTCTCCAACAAAGGCCTGTTCTTGGCATTTGGTGTACAATTTGGAGGTTATAGTGGTTTATTAGGAAGAAAAAATGTACTTATAGCAGAAAATAGAGGTGTTAAGATTGTAGGAACAGCTCAATCCTTAAGTCAATCCATAAGTTCTCTTTGAAAAATTAGTTTCAGATGATCCATTTTAAGACCCTAAAGCAAACGTTAATATTTTTCCCTTTTATGATTATTTTAAACCACCAGATCCACAAATATTGCAATATAGGGATATATTGCCTACCTCTAACTTCTTTGTTTCTAAAAGGTTCTTTTTGCTTAACTTTTTCAGTATCAGATATGGAGTTGTGAGTATTAAATTTGTTAGTCAAGCATGGGACATTTAGATCCCAATGCAATAAACTTTTACCAAACTAGTAAGAGTCTTTGTATACCTAGCTTTTATTTTCTTTTACATGCTGAGATTTCCCTAAGATGGAAATATTAATAAATATTTATTAAACATAGTATGGCTGTCATAATGTAAAAAGCTAACCCATTGTTTTAATAGTGAGCATTTTAATATAGCATGAAAGTAATCCCCAAGATAGCTTTAAGACATAAAAACAGAGCTGAGTTGAATGGTTCAATCTAATGTAAGTGGAAAATCTCGAGTTCTTTCAAATCCTTTCCCAGGGGAAGTCAGGGGGAAATGATGGCTATTAAAAACAAAATCAATGGCAGTACTTGTTTTTAGATCCCAGCAATTTGAAGATGAACCCTTGTCCAAACCGAATCCATTACTACTTTAATTATAGACAAAATGTCACTGTGTTTTAGAATAACTGAATGAAGAGGAGGAATGATCCCACTGATACATATTTTGAGACTTCTCAGGAGGCCAAACATATGACAGATTATTGAAAGTTAAAAAGCAAGCAAACAAACAAACAAACAAAAACGCCCGAAAGAATTGTTTGTATAGGTAACAGTCAAAAATAAGATTTTACCTTAAGAAGGTTGGAGGTAGGATGAATCATGTCTCTACTTACTCAATGTATTTCTTTGCCAGGCTGTGACACTAACAGGGTGATTTTACACCCTTGTTGTTTTTGGTGGAAAGAATAACTTGAGATTCAGTTAAACTGGAAAAGCTTTTCCTACAGTACATAAATCATGGACATCTTGACGTTCCATATGTAACACCATTAAACAGCCTCTGGAGCTATAAAATCTAAGTGTTTTCCTTAGGGCATAAAAGTAAAATTCCACTTCAGCAGTTACATTGGTCAGAAAAAATTCACTGCTTCCTACACTTTTTGTACTCTGATGAATTCTTATTGACACAGCCAAAAACCCAATCCCAGATGATTTTAGAGCAAAGTGTACCTTTAAATTTTATTTTTATTTGTATATTTTCAATGGGTCTCATAGCTAAAAACCTTAGAAATATCTTTGTGTTGAGCACATGTAGAGCAGATAGGTACACAAATCCAGGAAAACATTCACAAAGAATAAAGTGAGTGGCACACCCTGGAAAATAGCATTAAAATCTCTGTAAATGTTTTGTCCAGGTCACATGAATGCATTATTGATATCAATTGCATATGGAAGTTAAGAGGGAGGACTCTGGAGCCAGACGCCTTGATTCAAATTCTTACTCTACCATTTGCTATCTTAAATTTTTAGTGACTCAGTTTTCTTATCTGTGCACTAAGAATCATTATACTAATTGTTCGTGGGGTTGTTGTATAAATTAAATTATAAAAATACAGATTTTATCAGTTTTCTGTTCTCAGTAAAGAGCCACCACCAAAATTAGTGTCTTTAAACAATAGTAGTTTATTATTTCTTACAATCCTGTGTTTGCGTTGGGTTCATCTAGGCAGTTCTTCTGTATGGCTGGAATGTCCAAGATAGTTTTGCCACTCACATGTCTGGAGTCTTAGCAAGGATTTCTAGGGGCTGGCTGAACTGAGTCTCTCTTTGTCTCTCTCTCCTTCTCTCTCTCCATGTGGCTTCTTCACAAACCTGGCTTGAGCTTTCTTACAACATAGTAGTCTCATGGTAGTAGACTTTCTACCTGGCATCTGGTTTTTAAGAGGGGAAATCTGCCACCCAAGGCTAGGCCTAGAACTGACATAGCTTCACTTCTATTGTATTCTATCAACCAAAGCAAGTAACTAGGCCAACTTAAATTTAGTAGGAGGTGAAAAAACAGTCACCTCTTGATTTGAGGAGTAGTAAGTAAGTTAATGTAGAATAGGAAGGAACTGATGAAGGCCATCTAATATGGTTTGGCTGTGTAACCACCCAAATTCCAACTTGAATTTTATCTTCCAGAATTGAGGGACCCGAGAAAGGTAATTGAATTATGGGGGTTGGTTTTCCCATGTTATTCTCGTGATAGTGAATAAATCTCGTGAAATCTGATGGGTTTTTCAGGGGTTTCTGCTTTTGCTTCCTCCTTATTTTCTCTCGTCACCATCATGTAAGAAGTGCCTTTTGCCTCCTGCCATGATACTGAGACCTCCCCAGCTATGAGGAACTGTAAATCAAATTAAACCTCTTTTTCTTCCCAGTCTCGGGTATGTCTTTATTAGCATAATGAAAACGACTACTACAGTAAACTGGTACCAGCAGTGGGGCGTTGATGAAAAGATACTCAAAAATGTGGAAGCAGCTTTGGGATTGGGTAACAGTAAGAGGTTGGAAGAGTTGGAGGGCTCAGAAGAAGACAGGAAAATGTGAAAAAGTTTGAAACTTGCTAGAGACTTGTTGAATGACTTTGCCCCAAATGCTGATAGTGCTATGGTTAATAACGTCCAGGCTGAGGTGGTCTCGGAGATGAGGCACTTGTTGGGAACCGGGGTAAAGGTGTCTCTTGTTATGTTTTAGCAAAGAGACTGGCAACATTTTGCCCCCACCATAGAGATTTGTGGAACTTAGAACGAAAGAAAGGTGATTAGGGTATCTGGCAGAAGAAATTTCTAAGCAACAAAGCATTCAAGAGGTGACCTGGGTACTGTTAAAGGCATTTGGTTTTACAAGGGAAGCAGAGCATAAAAGTTTGGAAATTTGTGACCTGACTATTCAAAAGAAAAGAAAAACCCATTTTTCTGGGAAGAAATTCAAGCAAGCTACAGAAATTTGCATAAATAGCAAGGTGCCTAAAGTTAATCTCCAAGACCATAAGGAAAATGTCTCCTGGCAATGTTGGAGATATTCATGGTAGCACCTCCCATTACAGGCCCCGATGCCAAGGAAGAAAATGTGGTTTCTTGAGCCAGCTATTTTTTTCCAAATATTTTCAATCCACAGTTGGTTTAATCAGATGCAGAACCCACAGGTATGTAGGGCTAACTTTATTATCAATGTTATTGTTTTATTATCATTACCTGTGGTGATTTAATAAAAAATTTATTTTTTGTTCAATATGTATTACTAAAAGGCATGCAAAAACAGTAGTCACAAGTATTTTTCTCTTTTAGAAATGTCCAGGCTATAAATTTAGTGAAATTATGCTTGAACACCATAATTATATATTATATATAATTATGGTGTTTAACTTTATAATTAATATATCAGTATTTCACTGCAATATTAAATGATCAAATTTGGCTAGTGTAACTCTTGATATGACTTTTGTCTACCTCCACTACCTTCTGTAGCTCAATCAAATATATCTTGTATAGATACCTTTCTTTCTTCCTTCTTTCTAGTCATTTCTCCACTCAGTAACTAGAGAAATATTTTTTAAACTTAAGGAATATCACTTACAATAGCCACAAAGAAAACAAAGTACTTAGGAATACAGCTAACCAAGAAGGTTAAAGACATCTATAAGGAGAACTACAAAACACTGTTGATAGAAATCAGCGATGACATAAATCAATGGAAAAACATTCCACGATCATGGATTGTAAGAATGAATAAAGTAAAAATGGCCATACTTCTCAAAACAGTTTACAGATTCAGTGCTACTACAGATTCAGTGCTAGTCCTGCCAAATGACCCATGTCATGCTTCACAGAATTACTGGTATATACCCAAAAGAAAATGAATTATTCTACCAGAAAGACACATGCACCTGTATGTTCATTGTTGTACTATTCACAGTAGCAAAGACGTGGAATCAATGCAGATGTCCATCAATGGTAGATTGGATTAAAAAAATGTAGTACCAATCAATATACTACAAAATAATACACAGCCATAAAAAATAATGAAATCATGTTCTTTGCAGCAACATAGCTGGAGGTCATAATCCTAAGAAAATTAATGTGGAGACAGCAATCCAAATATCATATGCTCTCATCTGTAAGTGGGAGCAAACATTGAACACACATGGACATATATATAAGAACAATAGACACTGTGGACTAGCATGGGGTGGAGAAGGGGAGGTTAAAAAACTACATGTTGGATACTATGCTCACTACATGGGTGACAGGACCTGTACTCTAAACCTTGGCATCACAAAACATTCCCATGTACCAAATTTGCACTTGTAGCCCCTATATCTGAAATAAAAGTTCAAATAAAAAAGAAAAAATATTATTAGCTTTTGAAATCAATGCAAATGCTACTTAAGAAAGAAAATAATATCTTATATCAATCTACTTCAAATATTCAGGATTTTCTTACTACCTTTACTATATAAAGGAGAATCTTAATTATGGCCTTTGAGAACTCAAAATCTGTCTATTGCTTTCATTGCTAGGCCACACTCATGCCTCTCACTCCTCATACATGACGGTGCAGTAACACTAGTTTGTTTAAGTCCTCAAGCACATCAAGCTCTTTTCCAACATGAGGTTTTGTGAATCTTGTTCCTTCTGCCTAGAATCTTCATTTGCCTGCTCACGCCATTACCTGGCATGCCAATCAGGGTTCAATCAGAGGTACAGAGTGACTGTGAGCATTATGGCATGGTGATTTTATTATAGGAATTTTGACTTAATTGTGACAGGAAATGGGGTCGTGAGGCCTATAAAGAGAAATTGGAGGCAGAGAAGGGGTCATAACCAACCTGAGAAGCCAAGAACATCCAGCAACTTGGGACCATTAAGAGGGAACTTGTAGAGGGGATTATGTGAAACGGTTGGCTTTGTGTAGCTATAACCTGGCTGGGTCTACAGCTAAACACATGATGGTTGGTCTGTAGCTATGATCAATGAGCAGTGTTAGTAGTTAACTAAAAGAGCTAGATGTAGACTGAAGGAGATAGAGA
>NW_022436943.1:38853732-38912492 GCF_009761245.1 Sapajus apella | reverse complement strand
GTTCAAGCAATTCTCCTGCCTCAGCCTCCCGAGTAGCTGGGACTACAGGCGCACACCACCATGCCCAGCTAATTTTTGTATCTTTAGTAGAGACAGGGTTTCACCATATCGACCAGGATGGTCTCGATCTCTTGATCTCGTGATCCACCCACCTCGGCCTCCCAAAGTGCTGGGCTTATAGGTGTGAGCCACTGCTCCAGCCGGATTTCCCACCTTAACCAAGTTGTCAGAGTACAGTCCAGCACCTGTGCCTAACAAGTTTTCATCCCTTAAGTCTCATCTTATATTTTACTTTCTCAAAAAAACTCTTCCTGTTAGTCTTTAATTTAAAACTTTCTATTCATTATATTAAATCATGAGTCAATTCTATTATTTTGTGGCATTATTTCTTTAATTTCTGTCTCTGAGGGCAGAGATTATATCTGTCTAGTTTATTGATGTATCTCCTCTGACCATAATAGGGTCTTGTACATCATAGGCTTCTATATTTTGGATGAATAAAGACAAAAATGAATAAAGTGGTTGTAGGGGTTGTCAGCTGGGAAGTCCAAGATCAAGGTGCCAGCATCTGGTGAGTGCCTTCTTATGGCATCCTCACATGGTGGAAGATGGAAGGGCCAAAAGGAAATGAGTGTTGTGTTCTTACATGACAGAAGAGCGGAAGAAAGCAAACTCTCTCTAGCAGGCCCTTTTCATAGCAGCATTATTCATTCATGAGGGCAGAGCCTTTGTAACCTAAAGAACTCCAAGTAGGCCTCACATTCTAACATTATTGCATTGGGAATTAATTTTCCAATGCATGGGTCTTGACGAACACATTCAGATCATACCAATGTCCTATTTCATGTTCACGGTCTTGTGGGATGCTCGTGTGGGTGGTTTTTATTAGCAGCGTCATGGGCATTGTGGGAGGAAAAAAATGATGATGTGACACTGAATACTAAAGAGGGAAAAGTAGCGTATAACACGTATTACGTAGCACTTTACCAAAAAGATGGAGACCAAGAATAATTTCAGTAGAGTAGATACCAAATTCCTATTTCTCCTAATTTAGAGCAAAAAGGCAAATTCTACCTTCTAGAAGTCTTAGTGCACAGACAAAATGTAAAAAGACTAAACTAGCTTCCTCTGCCAGATAATGCTGCATAACAAACTATTACAAATAATTGGTGGCAGCCAAAAATAAACATTTATTTAGTAAAAGACAGTCACATGACCAGGCACTGAGTCAGAACCTGGGAGATTACAATTTTATATGACAAAAGACAGACACACAGAAATGGACAGTTGGAGGGGAAGCATTAATGAAATCAGTCTACCACACTCCTTCTTGTAACTTTCCACATGAATAAGTTATTGACGGTGTCCTATGGTTAAACTAGTTTGATGAAAATTAGAATAGAGGCAAGAGCTGGTGTTTTCCCCAAAAATGTATGACTTCTTCAACAATTGAGTAGAAGTTTATTCTATTTCAGGTCAATGTTTAATTAAAAGCCTATTACGGACCAGTTAATGCACTAAGGAGTTGGGATACCAAGATGAATAAGACATATTTTTATGCCTAATGTAAACATATTGGAAAATTTCCACATTTTCACATTTACACATAGTTATTTATGTGCCCAGTGTAGTCTGGAAGAGTGAATGATGAGCTCAGAAACCTTGTCAAATAATCTCCTAAGAAACTTGGTTTTGTGGTTTTAATTATTGTTGATCACAACTGAAATCAAAACTTATCTTGCATTCAGCATTTATGAGTAAGTATGGCTGAATATTAAGGCTTTATGGGACAGTTCTTGTGGCTTCATTCTCCTGTGAATAATTAATAGCTTCTGACTCTAGGTAATGTAAATTATTATGATAATGTCTGGACTTCATTTTACTACATTTTGAGAAGTTGTATGACATCACGTTTTTCAATACATCCCAAAAGAGCCATTTCCAGCCCAGCATGTGCCCCAGGTCCAGGTAGGGGATGCACTTAATGCTTTACCAGTACTGCAGGAGAGTGGATTTATACAGCTTGCTCTCAACCTAGCTTTTTGGCAGAGTCCTATACTCATCCCCAAAAGATATGTTGGGTGGCAGTAAACGATAATGAATAAACAGGCTTTCAACTAAACCTTTCAATGATGCATAGACTGCTGTTGACTAATCCTACCTTAAATCAATATTGCATGGGTCTGTAAGGACTAAAAAATAAAATTAAAAAAAAAAAAACAGAAATAAAAATACCATGCTGATTTACATTGTCTTCCTTCTTTTCCACTTATGACATTCATGACAGTGGCAATGTTCCAGAAAATTGCTTGCTGCTTTGATAACTCCTAAGTTAAGGAAGACAGAGGATTATGGACTGTTTTAGAGAACGGTATTTTATGTTTCTTTGGAGAAAAATGCATAGACTCTTTAAAAAGCCTGTTTTAGCATGTGTTAATGGCTGCACATCTGGGAATGTCAGTACCAGCTTTAGTAGGATTTCTTTCTATTCCTGTTCTGCCACATGGAAATGTGAGATCTGAAATATTATTTCATTAGCCTGCATGCTTTTTTTAGTTCTGTGTTCTGAATAAGCATTTTTTTAGTCTGCAAGAATAAGCATGTCTTTTCCATGGGGGGAAAATCATTAGGAATTTAGTAAGCTGGAAATTTGCAGTGAGGTATACTTTGACAGGACATTTTGATAATCCTACAAGCGGGAAAACTTTCAAGGTATACGTGGACTTTGCACTTTTACTAATAGGAGTTTACATAGCAGAGATAGAATGACTTTCACACTAGGCAGATACAACAGCTTTATCCCTTTGGCAGCTCAATTTCATTTTATATTCAAAACCAAGTTTCAATTATGAGAGTTAATGAAGGAGAAAGATAATGAATATAGGCAGAACGTATTGAAGATTTTAAATTTTACATATGTCAAAAACTTTACATCAGACAGTAGTTTAAGTATCTTTACCTATCCAGTGTTGGCAAAATATATGAATTGATTTGATAAATATGTTTTTTTCCTTTCACACTCATTCCATGATTATTTTAAACACAAGTAAATGTTAACTAATTTTTAGAAATTTTTGTACTCTGTATCTAACACATTTATAAATGTTTAATATATACTTATTTGTTTAATCTTCAAACAACCATAAGAATTAAATACTTATATTTGTCTCATCTTACAGTGAAGAAATTAGGCATAAATTAGTTAAATAATCTGTGTAGAATTCCGCGGTTACTGCCCAATAGAGGCAGCATTCAAAGTCAGGTAATTCAGATCAGAATATAATTAATCCCATTTAGTCATGCATTTAACCAGTACACAACATTCCCTCTTTAGAACAGCATTTTCTAGTGGGGAAGTCTCATCAGAATCACCAGAAATTCTGAATAGAAAACATCAAGTTCCCTGAGGCATCACAGATCTATAAAATCTGAGTCTCTGGGCATAAGGCCTAAGAATTAAGCCCACATATTAAGATGTTCTTCTGAACCTGCTTTAACCACACTCTCCTTTGTAGGCTGAGGATTCTTTGTCTACTCTTCCAGAGCATATTTAAGTACTAAGGCCTGCATGGTTCTCTGCCTAGGTTATCTTCTTGATGGCATCCTGTGTCTTCACTATCCACACTTCATGTGCAAGAGGTAACCACAGGGTGACTGTTAGCAGAAAGTGTGGACAGTGAGTGGATATGCAGTGTGGAGTGTCCACATATGTGTTAGCTTACTTGTGCTGATGTAAGAAAATAGACTGGGTGCCCTAAACAACAGAAATGTATTTCCTCATAGTTCTGGAGGTTGAAAGTACAAGATCAAGATCTAGCCAATTAGATTTCTTGTAGGACCTTTATGTCTAGCATGCAGATAGCTGCTGTCTCACTTTGTCCTCACATGGCCTTTCCTTAGTGCTTGCTCAGAGACAGAGAGGGTACATCCTGGTGTCTCTTCTTATAAAGACACTAAACCTATTGGATCAGGGTCACAGTCTCATGGCCTCATTTGATATTAATTACTTCCTTACTCCAAATACTGGATGATAGGGCTTCAACATCTAAATTTGGGGTAGAGGGACATAAACATTCACTCCATGACAACATACATGTACATGAGGCCCTTTATCATTTGAGATGGTGTCGGGGTGATAAGAAGAAGGGAGAAAGCAGAGAGAAAAAGTAGGAATTGTATCCACCAGCACCTTCATGTTTTGATATGGAACTCCGAGGTATCCAATCATTCTAAGTTTGAATCAATTCTGTGAGTTGGTAAGAAGTTAATAAAGATAAACATATTTAATTTATCAGCTTGTTAGCTTGATTCGTAACTTTAAATAACGAGGCAGAAAGCATGTGGGTCTCCTCACAAAGCTTAGTGTAGACCTGTGATATGGCTTGGCTGTGTTCCCACTCAAATCTCATCTTGAATTGTAGCTCCCATAGTTCCCACATGTTGGGGAAGAATCCAGTAGGAGATAATTGAATCATGGGGGCAGTTTCTCCCATACTGTTCTTATACTAGCAAATAAGTCTCACAAGTTCTGAGTGTTTTTTTTTTTTTTTTAAAGGGAAATCCCTTTTGCTTGATTCTCGTTCTCTCCTGTCTGCTGCCATATATGACATGCTTTTCGCCTTCAGCCATAATTGTGAGGCCTCCTCAGCCATGTGGGACTGTGAGTTTATTAAACCTCTTTTTCTTTATAAATTACTCAGTTTTGGGTGTGTGTTTATCAGCAGCGTGAAAATGGACTAACAGAGCCCCCTCCACGGCTCCTATCATTGAGAACTCTTGGCTTAACCTCCCCTCCTTGTCTTGCCTTCTCTAGCCAACGTCATTTGAGAGATTAGCAGAATTGGTCTACCTAATAATCAACAGTGTTTATGACAGTTACTGAAATTTAAATTAAAAATAATTTTAAAATTACCTGAAGTTGTTTATAGTGGGACTTTTTATAAGAAATCTTAGCCACATAAAATTTCATCATAGTGAGTTTGACAGTTAAAAAAAAAAAAAAAAAAAAAATCTAATCTCCCTCCAAATTTCATTGATCATCTGAGACTGAGTTACCTATTATAGAACAACAGTACATTGTGGCACATTTCTGTTCATTGTTTTAGTTATTTTCATCCACTACAGAAAAATGGACCCTCAAGTTCTCTGAAGTTTGTCTGAGCATCTCCACCTCTCATTTTATTGGCCTAGTGCCCTTTGGCAGGCATTCTTCCAAGATAATGTGCCCATGTCCTTCTTCATTTCTTCCCCTCCTGCCCACCCCATTAAAATCCATTTAAATAGGGAACGAGCAAACTTCAGCATGTTAAAATATGACTGCTATTTCTATAATTAGGGTCAATGGAGTTCAGTCACAGTGTATTATCCTTAATAATTTTCCTTTAACTTTTTGCTTTCTAATATGCAGAATTATTATTTTAGTGAGACCAGGGTTGGAGAAAAGTAAGTGAGAATCTTGAAGAGCAAACCAAAGATGTCTGGGAAAAGTGAAAGGGCCATTCTTTCTCCATAGCACCATAGTCTTTGATTTGTATTTAGGCATTCAATATAAGCCAAGAACTGTGGCTACTGGAAAGCTAGTCTTGATGATGAAATGACTTTGGCCTGGACCTCATCCTTCTTGCTGTGGCTTTTTGTTTTCTTTGGCGGCTTAGCATCTATTTTTCCATTTCACCAGAACTTTGATTTCCTTTATTAAAATTATTTTTTCCCTGATATGTACATTACCATGAGTTTCTCCTAGTGAGTTTGTGCTAATGGGGTTCTAATGTTATAAGTTTTTTGGTGTTTCTTGGAAACGCCAAAGTGATATCTGCCATGTGCTACACTAAGAAAATTCTTTTTTTCTAAAATATGAAATTTTAACAGAAGGAAAAGAATACTGAAAATGGAGTTGGAATATACTCTCCAAATAATAACATCCTAAGCAACCTTACCCTGATTTGATTCTATTCCCATTTCATGCCCCTGAGCTTCCTTTGTTCCGGCCCATTTCCAATTCTGCTTCCTTAGCCTTTCCCTATTATGAGTCAAAAAATGTAACCCTGCTTACGTTAGTCAAAGTCAGTTTCTGTTGTTTGCAACCAAAAACCCTAAGTTGTATAACACTTTAAGTCATTTGCACAAGAGCAGAAAATCAAACACCGCATGTTCTCACTCATAGGCGGGTGTTGAACAATGAGAACACATGGACACAGGGAGGGGAGCACTACACACCAGGGTCTGTTGGGGGGAAATAGGGGAGGGACAGCGGGGGGTGGGGAGTTGGGGAGAGATAGCATGGGGAGAAATGCCAGATATAGGTGAAGGGGAGGAAGGCAGCAAATCACACTGCCATGTGTGTACCTATGCAACAATTTTGCATGTTCTTCACATGTACCCCAAAACCTAAAATGCAATAAAAACAATAAGTCATTTGGTAATATTTCTTTTATTCTCTGTTTTCACTTATCTTCAATGTTTAAATTCATATCTCTCTTTACTTTCTTCAACCTGTGTATATCCCAGAAGAGTATCACATGATTTCTGGGATACCTGGTGTTTATTTAGTTCTCAATCAATCTCATATAGCTATATATTCCTCTTTTCTGATATACTGAACAGTTTTGCCATTATTCTTAAAGCATTTCTAAAACTTATTAGGTGTGAAATAATTAAGAACTCTGTAAGTACGTGTTTTGTCTTTTGTTTTTTTTTTTTAATAAAAGTATCACCTTACTCCTTTTTTATTAGAAGATAATTTGGATGACCAGACTGTTAAATATGAAGATCGGTTTCACAGAATAATGAACACACTTACTCAAGGATTGGCAATCTCTAAAATCGTAGCCAGTATTTACTGAGCCTGTATTACCGTGGGCTAGAACATTCTGTTACACACTTCACATACATGATTAGATTAATTCTTTTAAAGCCTGAGGAAATAAATACAATGATCTCATATTATAAATAAGGAAGTAGGACTTAGAAAGTTCAAGCAACTTTATCAAGAACATACAGTGAATAACAAGGTGAACAATGATTTACTTAATATTCTTCCTTACGTATGTTCACATTTTTATATACATATATGTATTTTAAAATCACATTCTTTATTACTATGTAGGGGCCAAGGAAAAACTTACCCTTCATCCTATGAAGACTCACTGAAAATAGACTGACAAAAGGCAGATTAATAGGAGAAAAGGAACAGAAAATTTCTTAATGTTAACATGCATGTATGGGAGTCATAGAAAATATGAAACAAAGAAATGATCACATGCTTTTACACCATTTTGAGGTTACAGAAAGAATAGGGGATTGGATTGTGGAAAGAGAGCTTATGAGAGGTAGAGAGAAAGGAAGGCCTGGGATAAAGTTGTCCTCTCTATGTAGATAAAACCTTCTAGGTAGCAGCTTTCAGAAAGCATAGATGGCAGCCTGTGCTTGAGTTAATTTTTCCTAAATCTGGATAATGGGGAAGAGCTCAGAGAAAGCTTGACTAATTTACTTTACCTTATAGATTTTTCTCTACAGATGCTAATTTCTTCCACACGAGGCAGCTTTTCAGGGCTATACTTGCCTACAGGCCCTCTGAATAGCCATCCCAAAATATTTCAAAAGAAGTATATTTTGGGTAGAATATTTCTTTTTTTGTTTTCTTTAATTACCTGAATTGAAAAAACCACATGTTGTTAGATATGAAAGACATTTATAAGAATGAATACTGTAATAGTTAAGATAAGAAATCAACCTAAGTATCTATTGGTGGATGAATAGATAAAGGAAATGTGGTATATATACACACAGTGGAATATTATTCAGCCATAAAAAGAAAATCTTGTCCTTGGCAGCAACATGGATGAAACTGGAGGTTACATGTTAAGTGAAATAAGCCAGGCACAGAGATATAAATATTGTGTATGTTCTCATGAATATGTGGAAGCAAAAAAAAAATGATCTCATGGAGGTAAAGAGTAGAATAACCAGAGGTTGCAAAGAATGGGGGTGGGGATGATAAAGAGAGGTTGGTTGATGGGTACAAACATATAGTGAGATAGAAGGGGTCAGTTTCAGTTTTTGATAGCGCAGTAGGGTGACTACAAGTTAATTTACTAAATATTACAAAATAGCTAAAGGAGGAGTTGTAAGGTTCCTAACACAAAGAAATGGTAAATGATATGGATGATGGATATCCTAAATCCCTGATTTGATCATTACACATTGCATGCTTGCATCAAAATATCACACATACTTAATAAATATATACATTTATATATATAATATATACATTTATTAGGTATGTGTGATATCCTAAATCCCTGATTTGATCATTACACATTGCATGCATGCATCAAAATATCACACATACCTAGGTATATTTTGATGCATGCATGCAATGTGTAATGATCAAATCAGGGATTTAGGATATTCATCACCCATATCATTTAAATACCTAATAAATATATACATTTATTAGGTATCAATTAAAAATGTATAAAAGAAACAAAAAGAATGAATACTGTGAAAACAAACAGTGTTATTAAGTTTTAGGTGAAGATGCTTACCTGAAGGAATCTAGACCTGAAGTCTGATCTTTTCTTTGTCTAAGAGGAGATTAGTAAGTGTTAGAGAAGTGTTAAAATGGAAGCAATCTTAGCACCCATTGATACTTGGTCCTCGTATTAATCAGGTCCTCAACAAACTAAAAAAGGGAAGAATTCTCTCAGCAAGTAAGTCAATTATATTGAATGTTATGTCTAGAGACTTCTTTAGATTACTTTGGTGCCATGGCATCCTAACCAGTCTTTCCCTGGTTTGGTACGATTCCCACTTCATGGCACTGTATCCTGTTGATGTGCAAGGATTCATACTGTTGACACTGAGCTAGGCTGATTTTCTTTAGAAAAGAAAGACTTACCTTTTTAATTATAGGTCCTTCCCTTGAAACTCAGGCAAAATTCCCTGTGTCCCAGATCTTAGGATAAAGTGAGTTAAGGTCCTAATAAAGGTGATGATAGTATTAATAATAACTGGGGTTACCTAGTTATTGAACAACTGCTATACACCAGGAAAGTACTAAATTCTTTAACAATATACTTGTTCAATCATCACAACAACCTCAGGAAATCAATATCATTTCCATTTTATGACAGTGAAAATGGGTCTCAGAACATGGAGTAACCTGTTTAAGATTATACAGTTTCTTCTGGTCCATACTCTGTTTCTGAAATACACTTGAATTCTAGGAGTGAGCTCAAGCTAAAAATTTGTACCCTGCTTAAGACACTTAGCATGACTTCTCACAGATGGAAATTCTTTCATAAATATCATGAGTCTCACAGTTGTATATATTTGTTTCCCTAAAAGTTTCATTTATCCCAAATTTTCAATTTGTAAATGTTTAGCTATTTTCTACCCCAGTACTTTACACATTTTCTCCATTTTTTGTCAATCTTATTTCATAAATACAGTCAAATCAAGAGGTTCATCTTTATTTCCCAAATTCATTGCCAGCTGATTTCAAAAAAGTGTTGTCTTATATGGAACTGTTTCACTTTGCATAATAAGAATCCATCAGATGCAGAGCTGGTCTATCTGCAGTTTGCCACATACAGAAGTTTCTTTACAGTTTATTTTTATTTTTCAGAATTTCTTCCAATTTCTTGTTCCTGTGACTGTTAGAATGTTCCATTAATTGCTAGATTAAGCCTATGGTTCAATAGTTGACAGGTCTGAGACAACGTTACTGTATTAAACTTCCTGCCGAGTTCCATCCAAATGCATCTGCTTCCTCCCACTGTCAGGCTTTCGTCCTCTTTTCTCAACATTTCTCTCTTGAATGGTGTAATATTCTTTTGTGATATTTCCCTAACACTGCAAGATTCTACTTGCCAAACTGTGGCACAGGAAACAGCATTTGCCATCTACCTTTCTCTTTGTGGGATAAACCACTTTTATTTTTGTGATCGGTTCCATTGTTGAAAATTAGTTTCACTTGCAAAATACTCTTGGTAGGATGTTTGTTTTTTTCCTTTGAAGCCTTTGAAATTTCTGTCCCTCTCCGCCTCCTCAAATTTTGTAGGAAGCTTTTGATCTTGAAGGATTCTAATTGTAGTCTGAAGTTTTAGAGATTTCTAGAAACACCGCTGTATAGAAAGCTCTGTCTATAGACTATCATCAGGCACATGACTCCAAAATACACCTTTTCAAAGGAAGGAGGACATGGTAACTGTCCCATATCCTATCAGGTACACCAAGTTGTGATAAAAGCAAACAAAAAGTCACAGTGCTATTGATATATGAGCCTATCTGTGACAGTTTGCTCTGGCTTTTTTGACTGGCAGTTACTTTGTACACTTTTAATATCATTTCAACACTTGTCTGTTATTTAAACAACATCATCTTTCAAGCTGGAATATAAATGCATGCTGAAAATTTCCACATATTTTACACGGTCAACCTCTTGCTATAGTATTTCCTGATAACAGAAAGTTGGTTGGCAAATAGAAAGTTATCTAAATTGTTCAAGTAGCTCTCCTGGTTGAGATAAACCCTTGTTCAGCACCTTGTTTTCGATTTGTAAAAACAAGCTAGATAAGCCTCTCTTGCAGAGGTTATCTCAACTTTTCAGAGGATTCAGGCTAATCGTGCACCAAGGCACAGCCTGCAGCCGAGTCTTATTTAATAATTTTCTTCTTTACAAACGATGCACGAAAATTTAGGCAAATATGTCTTGAAAGCTCCAGATTAAAACAGGAAAAGATAACAGAACCAGTTTGTTGAATTAGATAAGATATGAGAATAAAGCCTCAAGGGATCGTGTTTCAGAAGATTGATGAAGAAGGCTCTCAGGAGTAATGAGCCAAAAATTCAAGAGCTTCTTTGAGAGATACAGGAAGATTTCATTTTGTCACTTCCTTAAACGAGCAGTTTTGCCTAGACTTGAGAAGTATTACACCTTTGGAATAATCCTACCATAAAAAACATAGTGGATATTACACTCTTAACACATTGCGCTGTCTTTCTTCCTGGAATGCTTATCTATGCACCCACTTAGGCATTTGATTACACGTCTGGTGACTTATTCTCACATTTTCTATTATTCTCGTCTTTCTAAAGACAAGGAACATTTATGAAACGACTCTTTTATGGTGAATTTTGTTCTCATCGTTCTTGCATCCTTTATCCCATTCAATACTAACAACAAATTGGTGAAAATTGTTTTATTGTCTCTATTTTTTTAAGACTTGGAAAGAAAACAGGATATTAAGTCATTAAGGTGGAGAAGTCTGAACATGAAGCCCCATTATCTGACTCCAAGATCTTTCTCCCACACTCTGCCTTCTTAATGATACGGTATTGTTAAATTATTTGGAAGTACAGAGGGATCCCAATTGAACTGATATCATTATTCTTGGAAAGATATTTCACTAAATCAACTCCTTCTGGCCCAAAGATGTAGAGAAAATGAATAGGTCACCAATATTTACAATACATTTTTTAAGTATGCTATCTAATTTGATCTTCAAAATAATCCTATGAGAAAGGGCTACTATTACTTGCATTTAGAGATGAAAATACGGAAGCTTAGTGAAGTTAAGATTAACCAAGTCCACACATCTAGTGAGGCAAAATAAAAATTCAAACTCAAGTCTATCTGATACGAATTTTTAAAGTTTTATCCACCTTATTTACATGACTATTAGTAAATTAGTGAATTTGTGAACCACCAATCAAACGACCCCCTTGACAGTATAGACTTTGCATAAAATCCTCCTTTCCCACATTCCATGATGTTCTGTGATCATGGTTATCTTCACACATCTCTCAACATTCTGTAAATTTTTCTTGTCATAACGAACACCATGCATATAAAAAAGCATAGGTAATGTAAACATTCATAGTAAAGACATTTTGATTTTCTATTACTTTGCATTTTTAAGAAATAAAATATTACAAATATGATTTAAACTTCCCTTCTTATTCTCTCGTATTTCATTCCCCTCCCTTATATAAGGCAATAGTTATTCTGAGGTTGCTGTTTCAACAGTAGTCTCTTGGTGTCCGTAGGAGATTGGTTCCAGGACCTTCAGAATATACTAAAATCTAGAGATGCTCAAGTACCTGATATAAAATTGTGTATTTGCATAAAACCTGTGCACATTTTCCCATATACTTTAAATCACCTATAGATTCCTCATAATACCTAATGCAATGTAAGTGTTATGTAAATTATTGTTATATTGTATTATTTATAGAATAATGGAAAGAAAAAGTCTCTACATGTTTAATATGGACCTAGCTATTCCTTTTTATCCTCAAATATTTTCAATATCTAATTGTTTGAATTCACAGATGCATAACCCATGGATATGGAAGGTCAAACATACTGTAGTTCTCACTCACCTTTATTACTGGTGTTACATGCCTGTTAACAAATGATATCTACTATTAATTTATTTGCTGGAAACTTTAATAAATATAAATGTATTATTCCAAATGCTTTATTATGAAAATTTTTTAAATTATATTGTTGTGATTTGTTCATGTTGATACATATAGCAGAGGTTCATTGTTCAAACTACTGAACTATATTCCCTTAGCTAACACTACAATTTACCATACTTTTGTAAATAGTATTTTTTCAGATTTTTTGTAAAATTTTGTAATTATTGTTATTATTGCTGAATAGAAAGACTATTAATTTTTTTAGAAGATTGCTCACATCTAGAAACCCTTCTGAAGTACCTTATTATTTTTAAAATGTCCTTGCTAAATATTCTAAGATTGTCCTTGTGCATATTTATATTGTCTACACACAATATGAGTCTCTGTTTTCTTTTCTGATTATTGCTCTTCTTGCTCTTTCTTGCTCTCCTCTTTAGCTAGGAACTTCAGCACAATGTTAACAAACTGGTGGCAATAGGATCACATTAATATGCTTTTATTTTTAAGAGCATATGTCTAAAATTTTATCATTAGATACAGCACTTGCTGCAGATTTTTGATATAATATTTAATCAGGTTAGAGGAATTTCCCTTTCATTTTTTGTTTACTGGTTTTTTGTTTTAATTCATAATTGAGTGTTGAGTTTTATAAGAAGCATTTTCAGTATCTTTTGAACTTTAACTATGTATTAGCCTGTTCTTACAGTGCCAAAAAGAACTGCCCAAGGCTGGGTAATTCGTAAAAAAGAAGTCTAACTGACTCATAGTCACATGGCATGACTCCTCTCCTCCACACAGTGGGGGAGGCCTCAGGAAATTTACAGTCATGCCAGTAGAGGAAGCAGGCACGTCTTACATGGTGGCAGGAGACAGAGTGTGAAGGAGGGACTGTCAAACACTTATAAAACCATAAGAACTTGTGAGAACTCACTCACTATCATGAGAACAGCATGGGGGAACTGTACCCAGAATCCAGTCATCTCCCACCAGGTCCCTCCCTCAACATGTGGGGATTATGGAGATTAAAATTAGAGATGAGAATTGGGTGGGGACACAGCCAAACCATATTAGACTACTACTCTTCAATCTCTGTTATCAATTCCTTTTGGAGGCCTCAAAATAAGTGACCCAGAGATCCTTAGTGTATCCTTCATCTCCATCTATTTTAGTGACCTGCAGCCCACACTCTGTGTGTATCAGCGGGGAACTTAGAGAACACAGACGCCTGGATCTCATCCCAAGGGACTGAATCAATTCTAGGTGGGATCAATTCTAGGTGGGATCAATTCTAGGTAGGGTTTAGGCTTTGCTTTTTTTTCTTTTTAAACCTCTTTAACTGTTTTTCTTCAGAGTTGAGGAGTTATAAATTTACTTCAAAAATGATTGTAGAGGAGAGAGATAGATCAAATAAGTGTGCTTTACTCTAAGTAGATACATGGGTTTCTTCAAAACAATATATGATATATTCTCATAAGTATTTTCTCTCTCCGGTGACTTCTTTTCTTGACTATATCTTATAGAATGTAGGATAGAACCTCCAAATTAATAAACCATGGCCGAGAAGGGACTTTTGGATTGTTTTAACATGGAAAATTGACTTTTAAAATTTTTTTCTGAGCATTTGTTACAGATAAATATTTGCTCTTATCTTCTGAGAGAGTTGGAATATTATTCCCTTCCCTCAGACAAGTGAAAATAATTTTTTTAGAGCTGGACTCCAAGACAAAAGCATCATCAGGGCCTACCAGGCCAAATATGTGAAGAGGGTTGGAGTAGCAGTGTGTAGGTATAAGGTTAAAAAAAAAAAAAGATTACTACCTTTTTGGACTATAATAATGGGAAGTAAAAAGGATTTTCCCTTTCCCCAATAAGTTTAAAGCATACTTTGTTACTCTAAATATGGTTAATACCAGCAGCCATCAGAATAACCCGGAGCTTGTTTAACATGTAGAATTTCAGACCCTTAATTCAGACCTGCTGTATTACCATTTGCAGTTTAAAATGATTCCTGGTGATTCACGTGCACACTAGGGTTTGAGAAACATGAGTCAAATGAAGCAGCAGTTCTCCACTTTGGATGCACAGCATAACCTGGAGGAATTTTAAAAATGAAATGCTTGTCCGGGCACAGTGGCTCATGCCTGTAATCCCAACACTTTGGGAGGCCAAGGCAGATCACCAGGTCAGGAGTTCAAGACCAGCCTGGCCAATATGGTAAAACCCTATCTTTACTAAAAATACAAAAATTAGCTGGGCTTGGTGGTGCCCGCCTGTAGTCCCAGCTACTCGGGAGGGTGAGGCAGGAGAATTGCTTGAACCTGGGAGGTAGATGTTGCAGTGAGCTGAGATCCAGCCACTGCACTCTAGCCTGGGTGACAGAGCAAGACTCTGTCTCAAAAAAAAAAAATGCCTTGGGCCTTCTGCAAAGACTCCAGGAAGATTCAGTTGGCCTGGGTTGGGGTATACTCGGATTGTGTGGGGAAGAATTAGTTCCCATTGATGAATAAGAGTGTAGGAGTTAACGCATCTCTTGTAACCATAGGTAGAGAGGTGCTATCCAAGAAGTTAGTGAAGAAGTTGAAGGAAACTCCAGGGACTTTAAAGCCTAGGAGGAAACTATGATTGCTAGTAATCTTTCTTGCTGCTTCATCCTTGACATTACGGCACAAAAGGTACTTCTTGCTGTATAAAAGATACACATGTAGAATAAATGAAAGGAAGTAGTAATTTAAACAGGAAACTTTAGTGAAGAAGACAAAATGTAAACACAATAGTAAGAGAAAATATAAATAAATTCATGGATAACTGATAGTGTCACTGTTATGCTTAATATTTTAGGCTGAATAAAACCTCGATCTGACTCCTCATGTGTTTCCAAGCACTGTAAACTTATTGAGCACTGAGTGCTAGTCACTCTTTTAACCACTGAGTTGTTAACAACAACAACAATAAAAATCTTGTCCTCTTAGAGCTTCTGTTTTAACAAGAAATGTGTGTTGCTAAGGTCTTTACTTTTCATGGTTTAATAATAACAACACACCAGGAAAGGAAATTTTAACGGGGGCTAATAGATACTTGTTCCAGATCATCAAACTTAAGCCATAGTTCTAGCCATGAGGAATGTATCAGAAGTTTTTTATCTCTTATTTGACTATAACTCCACTTGCTCTCTGTTCTGTATAAACTGTTCCAAGAAGAGTGTCTCGAACCCATTTAATTTTTACATCATTATTATTTTTTGCTATAAATGATTCTAGAATGTTGAAAGTAGTGTTCTCATTGATGGGCATTTGGGTTGGTTCCAGGTCCTTGCTATTGTAAACTGTGCTGCAATGAATAGATGATAGACTGGACAGGGAAAATGTGGCACATACACATGATGGAATATTATGCAGCCATCAAAAATGATGAGTTCATGTCCTTTGTAGGGACGTGGATGAACCTAGAAACTATCATTCTCAGCAAACTGACACAAGAGCAGAAAATCAAACACCACATGTTCTCACTCATAGGCGGGTGTTGAACAATGAGAACACATGGACACAGGGAGGGGAGCACTACACACCGGGGTCTGTTGGGGGAAAATAGGGGAGGGACAGTGGGGGGTAGGGAGTTGGGGAGAGATAGCATGGGGAGAAATGCCCGATATAGGTGATGGGGAGGAAGGCAGCAAATCACACTGCCACGTGTGTACCTATGCAACAATATTGCATGTTCTTCACATGTACCCCAAAACCTAAAATGCAATAAAAATAGATAAATGAAAATAAAAATAAAAGAAAGAAAGTAATGTTCTCAGAAAGTTATCCATTGTTCCAAGTCTAAGGTTTAGTACAATAAAACATTTCTATGTGTTTGATTTAGAGTTTTGCCCATTGTGTTTTGTTTAATTCATGTAATTTCTGTAGCTATGTAGTCAAGACTTTCAAGTTCATATGTGTTTTAAAACATACTAGTCAATTACATGTGAATAATGGCAATATCTATGTCTTTGAAAGAAAGAAATATCTAGACCTGCAATTTTAAATAAGTACTAAATATTTTCAGATATGTAGGCTCTTTGTTATATTCAGCACTCATCTTACATAATTGTAATTTAATTTTTTTCAAATTAAGTCAATGAACACACACACAGTTGTGTGCATGTATATATGTATATAAAATCCTCTGGCTCATTCACTTTTCAGTCATATGTTTCATAGTGACAAAATTGAATTTATTTAGCTACTGGCTCATTTGGTGACTAAAATGCACATATTTGCTACCATTGTCACTTTTTTATTGTATTTTTGATGCCCAACATGCATTTAAAATGTCTTTGTAAAAAAATGTTAAACAGTTTGGACATTTATAGGTTTTTTTCCAGGTTTCCAAATAGAATTATCTTTTATTCAATAGAGTATCACGATATAATCTTACTTGGATGTCAGTGCAAGAGGAATAATCTTTCTCAATCATTTTTTGGATTATTTTTTCACTCTCTTAATAATAATATGTAAGATTAGTATGCAATTATACTCTCTGCAGACTAAAATCCTCTCATTTTTCTGTTGTACTGCATTTCAAATACCACTTTTGCCAGCTATCAGAATTTTTGTTTGTTTCTTTCTAATATATTTCATGAAAATGTTATGCTTCCTTTATTGCAGGATTCTGTATATTTAGATATTTTAACCTCCTTATCCTGTTTCATATTCATCTTGAACATTTAATAGTTTTCTTATATCATTACTGAACTTCATCTTCACTCATCATCTTTTCTAACAAATTCCATCCACTTCTAGAACCATATTCCCCATTTGTCCCTGACTTAGCTTATTCCCATTATAGCACTAAGGAGATACAAAGCTAATTCACTGATTCATATGATTTTGCTTTTGTTATGTACTCCCTGTATAGATAATTCACATTATCCCCTTTTACAAAATTTCTTGCCCTCTGGTGCTAGGCACTGTGACTCATGTATTACCTCTGCTCCAATTCTGAGTAAATGGTTTCTTCCAACAATGCATTGATTGACTAAAACAAAATTTTAAGAAAAATATGCATTTTTAAATATGAACATGCCTTTACTTTTTGAGTATAAAGTAATTTTGGAGAGCTCAGGTATATATTTTGACACTTTTTCAAGTAGCTCTAGATTGTATACGTTAGAGCTCAGAAAACAATACCTCAGAAAGAAAGACTCAGCAGCAGCCTCAGAAGCAAAAGTTATTCTCTGCCCTTCTGCCCTCCATCTCTCAGGTCCATTTTTCCCTAAGGCTAGCTATAGTGTGATGGTTAATACTGAGCACCAACTTGATTGGACTGAAGGATGCAAAGTATTGTTCCTGGGTGTGTCTGTGAGGGTGTTGTCAAAGGAGATTAACATTTGAGTCAGTGGGCTGGGAGAGGTAGACCCACCATCAATCTGGGTGGGCACCATTTAATCAGCTGCCAGTGTGGCTACAATAAAAGCAGGCAAAAGAACGTAGAAGGGCTAGACTGGCTACACCTTCTGGCCTCCAACTTTCTCCTGTGCTGGATGTTTCCTGCTCTCGAACACTGGGCTCCAAGTTCTTCAGCTTTTAGACTTTTGGGCTTATGCCAGTGGTTTGCCAGGGCTCTTGGCCTTTGGTCACAAACTGAAGGCTGCACTACCAGCTTGCCTACTTTTGAGGTTTTGGAAGTGTGACTGGCCTCTTTTCTCCTCATCTTGCAGAAGGCCTATTGTGGGATTTCACCTTGTGATCGTGTTAGTGTGAGTCAATTCTCTTAATAAACTGCCCTTCGTATATTCATCTATCCTATTAGTTCTGTGCCTTTAGAGAACCCTGACTAATATCGATTCTGAGTAATATACATAGAAACCAGAAATCCTTCTTTCCTAAGGCGGGCCATACAAACTAGAATCTCTTTTCCAAAAGCCAGCCATAAAACCTAAAAATCCTACTCTAACTTAACCTCTGCCTTATCTGTGTAAAAATGGACCATAAAGACATTATCTGACCTACCTTGTTTGACTACAGGTCATAAGATCCCCCATTCCAGAGAGGATTCTGCCCCATACCCAGAAGAAAGGAAGGTTGCACAGAGAGACCAGAAAGAATCTAGACAGACAGGCCTTGCTGGCTTTCTCCACTCCGTTTGTTAACGTTAGGCTATACCCTTTTTGTCCAATCATATTTCTTCACAGCTATCCGTAATTTGTTAAACCTAATCATAAAAAAGGACAGTTTTCCCTGTATCTTTGCGTCTTCATTCTGAAGGCTCCCATCTACACACATCAAATAAATTTGTATGCCTATTAATCTGCCTCAAGACAGTGATTTTTCAGTGAAACTTCAGGGATCCAAGAGCCTTGGCCCCCACATATATAAATTTGTAACAGTATGGACTTTCCCAGTAAAAAGTATTGAACATTCCTAAAGTGCTTATCGTGAGTATTTTTCCTAGTTAGGCAGCCACAGATACAAACATCAACAAAACTTCCCTATGGCTTTCCTGCTCCTGTTAGCAAGAGAAGGCTGCTATTTTATGACTACATGTTTCTATTCACTAGAGATACAAAGCTGACCTAAATCTACAAACTTAATCCCCAGGTATTTAGATAGGGTGTCTCACAGCCCACTCCTACCCTGAAATTACATGATCTTTAAGAAGCTATTTTCAGAGTGCCTAAAAATCCACGTGTCACAGGATGCACTTGAGTGAGGAGAATGGACATATAGGCAATGAAGAAAAGTGAAGGGGTGGAAAGAATAGCATCATAATCAATTTACCAACCAATCATATTTTTCCTGTTCCTTTTCTTCCTGCTCTATAGATTATTTACCTCTGTATTTCCCTGAAAGTGTTCTAAGCATCCTAATGGAGCGTGCTGTGTGCTTAGCCATGAGTCATTTTGGACGTCTTCTAGCTTTGCCCTGTTCTTCCCAGTTCCTGATGGTTATAGTGATGACTCCTGATGCTGACAATGTCTGGGGCTAACTCCTATATCACTGAATGTACCACCCCAGCTTCTGGGACTCCACAAATGCAGCACCTGATCCTTTGGGTCTTGCCAGATGCAACTATTGAAGTGGGTCCTCTCTGCATCTGGGCTGAGGAGCTAGTGTTCATCTCCTCAGAGAGGCATTCCTGATCTCCCAATCACTTTACGGCAGAACGACTGCTCCTTTATTTCCTGCATCACAATGATTAAGTATTTATCTTGTTTATTGTACAGTGCCAGACACAGTGTAATATTTGAAATAAATGAATGAATGAAGATTACCTAGCCATTTTATTAAGTATGTCTATTATTAGGCTTGGTCCACAGAGATTATGAATCATTATCTGGAGTTGATTCTAGGAGACTGATTTTTAAAAAGCACTCTCACGTGATTCTGCAGGTGATCTATCTAGGGACCTTGGGTTAAGAAATGCTGCTTTAGGAGCAATAAATATGGGACTTAGCCAAATTCTGCACATGAATTGGGTTCCTCCTTTGGGAATAAAAAAATAATAATTCAAAGGATCTCCAGAAGGTAAATACACACAGATTTACTTAGCAGTTTACTTACATGTATCAGTAGCTAATTATATTATTTATTATACAGATGCCAATTTTTAATTATAGACTATTTTCATAAGGAATTAACAACCAGGTAATCAGAGGCAAATTTCTGGATCTCTTTTTTAAAAAAATCCAGTTGTCATTTCTGAGTTTCCTTCCTTCTTGTTAGTAATGGGGTCTAGGGCAGTTTTGCGGCTACAGTGGCTGGTCATGTGTTCTCTTATGATCATTTTGCCCAAGTTAATGCTACCTTTGTGAATATACTTCTCTATTTATCTCATTGCACATCAATCTCTCGCATTTTGAATTTAAACCTTTATTAAATTGTACTTTAGTGCTGAATGTCATGGAACTCTGTCTAGTTAGGAAGATATTTTTATACTGCATTTAGCAGATATTTCATTCGTTTTTCCTGAGCTGGGTTTTCCTGTGGGTTACACGAACTGCGCTTTCTGCTTGTGATCCTCTTTTCATGTTTCTGGAGGGGACACATATTTTAAAGCATTCTGCCTTTCTAATCCTCTATGGCAGTGTATCTCAAAGTATAATATGCTCTACTCAGAAGGTGCGGCCTGAAATTCAGCATTTAAACAAATTCCCAGATGCTTCTAGTCCACATATGGCTCTTGGAGTAGCCGGGCTCGCTCCAAGGAACCCGAGTTGGTTTTATAGCCACAAAATCACTGAAAGTCATCAATTCCACAGTTCATAATACCCTTGTAGAAAAACCTTCTCCTTGGATTCATAAAAACCTCAGCTTTCTCTCTAAAAAAACAAAAATAAATAAACAGAAAGTCTTTCTCATCATCTTTACTACATCACGTAACTCAGTAACACATAATCACAATGACAAATTTTGCTTTTGAACTATATGTTCTTTTCAGTTGAACTGTGTTACATCTCAAGGTTTTACCCAGATTTTAGCTGCTTCTCAATTCCTTCCACTGCTAGCTTTAGATTTTTATTGTTTCTCAGCTTAACTATTGCAAAATCACCTATACACTTCTCTTTTCTCCATTTTTTTCTTCTTTGTATTTGTAATTCCTCTTGCCTCCTCTTTCATGTTTCTCCTCCCTTCTATATGAAATAGTTTCTCATGTGCTTAGTACAGGCACAGAGGGAGCCTAAGCCAGGAAGAAGCAGGCATGTGAGGGTGAACCTTCATTTCATCTCCCAGCACCTGGTCCTTTAGTGGGCCAGGGTTCACTGCTACAATAACCCTTCTGATTAAATGCAAAATAAAATCCAGGCACGCTTCAGCCCTCACCTTTTGGATTCATAATTGCCTGTGTAATTCGCTTTGGATAAAGCCAGTGAGAGAAGGCACATCCCTGTGGACTATCAGGGATCAAGATCAAGATGTATGCTCAGAATGCTTTGGCAACTCCAACAATAAAACGTGTATCCTATCCTCAGTAGCATCATAGACTATGCTTCACTGAATCAACACTGGTGTGTGTGTGTGTGTGTGTGTGTGTGTGTGTGTGTGTGTATGTGTGTGTGTGTGTGTAGTCTGTTTTGTGATTTGAAGCTTTCAGCACTGCATGTGAGTTTTCACCACACTGGCAGGAAGACAGAGATGACCAGATATGCTAAGAAGTCACCATGAAAACATCCCAAGGAATTTCTAGCAATATCTGAGATAATCTTCTAGAAAACAAGTGGACTTCTATGAATCAAACTGGTGGGTGCAAAAGTGTTTAGATTTATAAGATATTTAATAAATGTGACCCAATTTTGTACATAAAATCTGATGAAGTCTGGGCTCTACAAGCTATATATTCCCAGGATTAATCCATGCCAAGTGGATCAGAGATGCTACTAAATATTTGTTGAATAAATTTAAATAGTTAAATAAACTTTTCTATATATTGTATTCCACAGTTATTTTGTCAGCTACATAACAGGTTGGTTGACAATTAGGAATGGTGTCTTTTCTTAAAAATTATGGTGAATATTATCTAGCTTTGATTTCATTTATGTGAAAATATTTATTAATCTTGATTCTAAATCTCCAAAATTTTTGTTGAAAGATTCCTATAAGTGATTAGTATGTATTCTTTTTTAAATTGTGTTTTATAAAGCCCTGGAACCCAGCAAAAATGTGGGAGCCACGATGGGGACATTAGATCCAAGGAGGGTAAGCAGAGCTGTATCCTCCCTGGCCCATTTCATTCAGCTTAGATCCACTTTTTCCAGTTAGATATATTGGATTTCCAAAGAGAACTTTATTCCAAAAGTGGAATCTGCTGCTAAATCAAGCTAACAAATAAATAAGTAATATGAAAAGTTGAAATTCTACCATTGACAGGATTCTGGAGTCCATGTGGGATGTATTAGTTTTCCTGGGGATGTTCTACAAAGTATGTTCCCTACTCTTGTTTACTACCAGCATGACATTACAGGATCTTCCACTGGTAACTCCCCTGTGTTGACAGAACTCCAGCAGTTTTCCCAAGAAGCCAGGGCTCTGTAAAGTGTGTATGTGAGGAAGTTGTGTGCTCTCAGATCTCAGTGCAGCCACTGAATTAATTTGGTTACTTCTGAAGAGCAGTGATTCCATGAAATATTAACCAGATCTTAGCTTCAGGGACAGAGGTTTGATTCCTGCTGTATCATCAGCACTTTTGAGCACAAAACTTTTCAAATGCTGGAAAGATTTCTTCTTTACTTCATCTCTGTTAGTGTCAGTATTATCCTTTCTGGCTTTTTCTTTAGCTTGTCTAAGTGACCTTGCTATAAAACTTGCTGAATTACACAGAGGTCAGGTTCATCAGGGAACTTTTTTATTTTTAAGAGAGCATATTATCCACTATGATGTTCATTTGAAAAGATTTTTTAAAAGTCTGATGTTTATTAATTTCATCTGAGGTTGTTATTGGCTAATTTGCTGAAATACTTCTTGGACTTATTTATATTTTTCACCTGAGTTACATTTTCCAATACCCACTTCCTGAAGGTAATTCAATCATTTGTATAGGTTGTTGTTTTCTTTGTTTTAATTTTATTGTTTCAATAAAATTAATTCTTATTATGATTTTTAATCCTTTTTATTATTATGGTAAAAATGATGTAACGTGAGATCTACCCTCTTAGCAAAATTGTAAATTAATATAAAATTGAAAAACAAAACCACTTTTTCTACTTTCACCCAACCATTCAACACACTTCTGACACCAGAACCTCCAGTGGACTCCAGCTGGGTGCCCTATCATTTAATTCTTATACTATGTATCTGGAGACAGCATCAAATCCCACAGGTTAAGGGCTCAGTCCCACAAAACTTTCCCCCACCCCTGCCCTATTTCACCATTTCAGATGCCAATCTCAAGGTTTGTGACCTGTACATCTAACTGGCTGTAAATTGGGGTTCCCATTTCCCCCTCCTTGAGTAAGGTTAATTTGCTAGGGTGACTCACAGAACTCAGGGAAACATTTTACTTATGTTTACCCATTTAGTATAACACATATGACATAGGCTATAAATGAAGAACCAAAAGAAAGAGATGCATAGGGTGATGTTTGGAAGATGGGACTAGAAGCTTCCATGCCTCCTCTGGGCAGACAATCTTTGAGGTTGTTCAGATGTCTGGAAACTCTTGAACTCTGTCCTTTTGAATTTCTGTAGCAACTTCATTACATAGGCATCACTGACTAAATCATTGGCCATAGTGATCGACTCAACCTTCCTAGGTAGTCAAGGGATGAGGTTGAAAATTCCAACCCTCTAATTATATGGTTGATTCCCCTGCCAACCAGGCCTCCCATCCTGAAGCTATCTTGGAGTCCCCAGCCATCAGTTATTCCTTAGCATCCAAAAATACATTTATTATTTGAGAGATTCCAAAGATCTTAGGAGCTGTGTGTAAGGAAGCAGGGACAAAGACCAAAGATATATTTCTTATCTTTGTATCTTTGATGTAATATCTTTGGGATATTGTATCACAATATCCCAAAGTATATAGTATATTATTAACTACAGGTACAATGTTGCATAGGAGATCTCTAGAACTATTTTATCTTGCATGACTTAAACTTTATACCCATTGAACAGCAAATTCCCATATCTCCCTCCTCCCAGTCCCTGACAGTCATTCTACTTTGTGCTTCTATGACTTTGACTACTTTAGATACTGCATATAAGTGGAATCATAAAATATTTGTCTTTCTGTGCCTATTTCACTTAACATAATATCCTTAAGATTATCCATGTTGTAGCCTGTGATAAGATTTACTTCTTTTTTTCTGGCTGAAAAATATTCCATTGTATGTATATACCACTTTTTTAAATTCATTCATCCATCTATGGACAAATAGATTGTTTCCAGCTCTTGGCTATCAGTAATAATGCTGCAGTGAACATGGGAGTGCAAACATCTCTTCAAGATCCTGATTTTAATACTTTTGGATAAATACCCAGTATTAGAATTGCTGGATCATATGATAATTCTGTTTTTGATTTCTAAAGAAACTTCATATTTTTTTTTGATAATATCGTTTCTGTTTTGCATTCCACCAATAACTCACAAGAATTCTGAGTTTTCCAGTCCTGACAGCTTTCTTTATTTCTTTTTTTTTTTTTTTTTTTGCCTGTAACAACTATCCTAAAAATGTGAGATGATGTCTTATTGTGGTTTCTATTTGCATTGTTCTAATAATCAGTGATGTTGAACATCTCTTCATATACTTGTTGATCATTGTATGTCTTTTTGGAGAAATATCAATTCAAGTATTTTGCCCATTTTTCAATTGGATTTTTGCTGTTCAGTTGTAGGAGTTCCTTTCATGTTTTGGATATTAGCTACTTATCAGATAGATGACTTTCTAAATATTTTTCCCATTCTGGAATTTGTCTTTTCCCTCTGTTGAGTGTTTCTTTTGCTATGCAAACTTTTTTAGTTAGATGTAGTCCCACTTGTCTATCTTTACTTTAGTTGCCTATGATTTTGGTGTCAAATCTAAGAATTCACTCCAAGGCCAATTTCATGAAGTTTTCCCCATGTTTTCTTCTAGGATTTTATAGTTTTATTTTTCACATTTAAGTGTCTGATCAACTTTGATTTGATTTTGGTCTGTGGTGTGAATAATAGTCAAATTGATTTTTTTGCCAGTGTTCAGTTTCTCAGCACAATTTTTTGAATAGATTTTCATTTTTACATTGTGTGTTTCTCTATATTTATTTCTGGGTTCTATATTCTATTAGTCTACATGTCTGTCTATATGTTGGTACTTGATGTGGTTTGACTGTGTCACCACCTAAATCTCATCTTGAATTGTAGTTCCCATAATCTCCATGTGTCATGGGAGGGACGTGGTGGGAGGTAATTGGATCATGGGGTGGTTACCCCCATTCTGTTCTCATGATAGTGAGTGAGTTCTCATGAGATTTGATAAGGGTCTTTCCCGCCTTCAGTCAGCACGTCTCCTTCCCGCTGCCATATGAAGAAGCTGCCTTTCTTTCCATTTGTCTTCCACCATAATTGTAAGTCCACTGAGGACTTCCTAGCCATGTCAAACTGTGAGTCAATTAAACCTCTATTCTTGAAAAATTACCCAGTCTTGGGTAATTTTAGCAAAGTGAGAACGGACCAATATAGTGCTATATGGTTTTGATTACAGTAGTTTTATAATGTTTTGCAATAAGACAGTATGAGGATTCCAGATCTGTTCTTCTTTACCAAGAATGTTTTGACTACTTGGGATTCTTTGTGGTTTTATATGAATTTTAGAAGTCTTTTTTATTTATATAAAAATAGTCTGGGATTTTGATAGGAATTGCATACAGGAATTTCTGTAATTCACTTTAGATAACATGGACATATTAACAATATTAAGTTTTCCAGTTGAGGAACATGAAATGTCTTGTCATATATGTGTCTTCTCAGTTTATATCAGCAATGTATAATTTTTTGTGTACAAGTCTTTCATCTCTTCAATTAAGCTTATTCATATTTTTATACCATTTTAAATGAGATTATTTTATAAATTTCATCTTTGTATTACTTGCATTTGGTGGAAACACTGATTTTTATATGTTGATTTTGCATCCTGCTAATTGAATTTTTAAATTAGTCCTTTTTGTAGAAACTATAGGGCTTTCTGTGTATCAGATAATGTCATCTGTGAATCAAGATAACATTACATCTTCCTTTCTGATATGGATGCTTTTTTATTTCTTTTGTTTGCCCGGTTGCTGTAGCTAAGACTTTCAGTGTTATGTTGAATAGAAATGGCAAGAGTGGTCACCCTTCTCTTGCTTTTGATCTCAGAGGAAAGCCATTTAAATTTTCACCATTAAGTATGTTGTTTTCTGTGAGCTTTCATATGTGGCCTTTATTATGTTGATGTGATTTATTTCTGTTACTAGTTGGTTGGATATTTTTATCACAAAAAGTGTTGAATTTGTGATATTCATTTCCTGAACCTATTGAAGTAATTTTGTGCTTTTCATCTTTTGTTTGGTTAATGTGGTGTATCACACAGACTGATTTTCATATGTTGAAACCACCTTACAGCAAGAATAAATTCCAGTTGAACATGGTGTATGGTTCTTTTAATGTGATGTTAAATTCAGTTTGCCAGTATCTTGTTGAGGATTTTTGCATATACGTTCATCAGTTATATTGATCTGCAGTTTACTTTTCTTGTGGTGTCTTTATCTAGCTTTGGTATAAGGGTAATATTTATTTCATAATAAATTTAAAAGCATTCCTTCCTGATATGGTTTGGATTTGTGTCCCTGCCCAAATCTCAAGTTGAATTGTAATCTTCAATGTTGAAGGAGAGGCCTGGTGAGAGGTGCTTGGATCATGGAGATGGACTTCCCCCTTGCTGTTCTCATGAGAGGGAGTGAGTTCTCATGAGATCTGGTTGTTTAAAAGTGTGTAGCACTTCTCCCTTGGCTCTTTCTCTCCTACTCCCCCATGAGAAGATGTGCCAGCTTCGCCTTTGCCTTCCTCCATGATTGTAAGCTTATTGAAGCCTCCCAAACCATGCTTTCTGTACAGCCGGTGGAACTAACTGAGTCAATTCAACCTCTCTTCTGCATATATTACATAGTCTCGAGTAGTTTCTTTTAGCAATGGGAGAACAGATTGATACACTTCTCTTTAATTTTGAAATTTATTTGAGAAGGATTAGAATAAATTATCTTTTCAATGTTTGGTAGTATTCACCGGTGAAACCATCTAGTCCTGAGGTATTCCATATTGAGAGGTTTTTGATTACTGATTTAGTAACTTACTAGTTATGTGTCTGTTAAGATTTTCTATTTTCTCATTCTTCAGTTTGGTAGGTTGTATGTTTTCATAAATATAGTTATTTCCTCTAGGTTTTTAAATTTGTTGGCATATATTTGTTCACAGAGTTTCTTTCAATTCTTTTGATTTTTGTGGCAGCAGTTGTAATGTCTTCTCTTTCCTTTTTAATTAAATTTAATTGAGTCATCTCATTTTTTTTAGCTTATTTATAGGTTAGTCAAAAAGCCAGCTCAGTTTCATTTACTTTACAATTTTTTCTATTCTCCAATTTATTCATTTATGCTCTAATCTTTATTTCCTTCTGCCAATTTTGAGCTTAATTTGTTCTTCTTTTTCAGGTTTCTGAGATGTAAATTTGGGTTATTTGAGATTGTTGTTCATTTTTAATTAGGTGTTTGTTCCTCTAAACTACTCTGAATATTGCTTTGGCCATATCTCACAAGTTTTAGAATTTATGTTTCAATTTTATTAATGTCAAGTTATTTTTTAGTTTCCTGCTTGATTTTTTTCTTTGACTCATTGGTTGTTTAAGAGTGTTAAATTTTATGTATCATAAAATTTTCAGTTTCTCTTTTGCTTCTTTCATTCAAGAAATCAAAAGATACATGGTATGATTTCAATGTTCTTAAATTTGTTAGACTTCTTTTAAGACCAATCATGAGGTCTATCATGGAGAATGTTCTATGTGCAAATGAGAAGATTGTATATTCTCCTGCTATTGGGTGGAATGTTCTGTGTGTGTTGGCTAGGTCTATTTGGATCTATTTGGTCTATGGTGTTTCTCAAGTCTTCTGTTTCTTTATCAGTTTTCTGTCGGGATGTTCTATACATGGGAAATATCCAATGGGGGATATCCAATATCCAATGGGGTACTGAAATATGTTTCTATCATTGTGTTGCTATCTAATTCTTCCTTCAGTTTTGTCAGTGTTTGCTTCATTTACATAGCTGCTTGATATTGGATTTATACATATTTATTACTGTTACATCTTTGATTCTTTTATCATTATGGAATGTCCTTTGTTATTTAGGACAGGTTTTTACTTAAAGTCTATTTTGTGTGACATAAATATGGCCACCCCTGTTCTCTTTTGAATACGATTTGCATGGAATATCTTTTTTGTATGCCTATACTTTTAGCCTATGTGTGTTCTTAACTCCAACATGAGTCTTGACCATTGTAGGCAGCATATAGTTGCAGTTTCTTTTTTTAAAAAAATTGATTCAGCCATTCTATGTTTTGTAGTTAGGGAATTTAATCCATACATTTAAAGTTACTTTTAATAAGAGGACTTACAATTGCCACTTAAATTTGTTTTGTCTTGTACCTCATTTATTTTTCTCTCTTACTATCTTTATGTTTCATTAATTTTTAAAATAGTGACATGCATTTGTTTCTTTCTCATTTTATTTTATTTCCTATAGACATTTTCTTTGTGGATATCATGGGGCATACATCTTACACTCATAACAATCTATTTTGATAACAACTCAACTTCAATTATTTATAAAAACTCTACATGTTTATCCTTTCCCATACTTTATATTGATGCTGTCCCAAAGTCCATATTTTTATATTGTGTAGCCATTAGCATATTTTATAACTATAGCTGTTTTATACTTTTGTCTTTTGACTTCTCTGCCAGAACTAAAAATAATTTATGCATCACTATTATGGTTTTACAAGATTATTTATTTATACATTTACCTCTCACAGTCTTGTCTTTCCTTGCCCAGGAAGAAGCTGAGAGCTGAAAATTTCCTCTTGATTATGTGGATTTGTATTAAGAAACAGACTATGTTGGCAGGGTGCCACACATTTTCCTCGGGCTTTGACATAGCTAGCTGATTTAGTACTTACTTGGGGTGTGTGAGTCTCTCAACTGGTGTCTAAACATTTTACAAAGGGATTTGGTCTGTGCGTTGCTGTTAAGTTAGTGTCACCGGTGGAGAAAGAAGGATCTGGTGCTTCCTATTTCACTATCTTGCTGATGTCACTCTTTAATAATTATAATTTGTATCTTCATAATCTTTATGTTTTTTTAATTACTGAACGTTATTTGAGCACCAATGAATGGGTAGGTGCTATGGCTTAGCTATAATGATCTGTGAATTATGTTTTTCCTTCTTGAGAACTCACCAATTACCTGCAGAGACTAATCACAGATATTAAAAATATAATAATAAAGTCAGAATTAAATAACAAGAAAAAATAAGATGTAACTTTTAATAATGCTGTTTATACTATATTCAAAACCTTCTGTCCTTTGCAAGCTCAGTTCCGTCTATTTCTTGTAGTCATTCTAAATGAGGCAAGTAATCTTGATATAATCAGTGGGTATGATTACAGTGTCACTAATAGGTCTGTTGCCAGTCCTCCCATTATGACAAGATAATCCCTTTCTATTAATCAAACCATGATTGTTTAGTCAATTTAGCTCCTCTTAGTAGAATAGATTGGAACATCTTACCACTTTACTTTCTGCAATACGGAAGACTTCATTATTAGCATTAACCCAAATGAAGCCAGATTTTGGGATATAAAACTATCTTTTTGTGAGCAAAGCCATTTTGGATTGTTAAATACTTTCCTAATTCCAGCTATTTGTTCTTTTCCATCAGTTATGGTACAGAGGTTCCACCCTGATGTGTGGTGGGCCCCCTGTGTCATGACAATTTCAAAGCTGAAGTTAATTGACTGGATGAATTATAGTTAGCAATTAATAATGAATTTCAAAAGACTTGAAGATTTTAAGTCAGGAAAGACTGACCACAAGTCATGCTTTTAAAAATCTGTCTTCAAATGGAATTGTCTGGTTTTACCCAGATCTCATGAAGATTAAAACGAACAAACAAAAAGAATTCTAACTCTGTCCTTTAATCATGCAGTTCTCCTTTAGGCCCAAAAGTGATAGGCTTGCCAGTGTCATTTCCTGTTTTTCTCTTATCCATATATATATATATTTTTTTTGCCTTTTTTGGTTCTGCTTTTGTCTTCACCATTTCAATCAAATGAATCACTACTAGAACCTATCCAAGGTCAAGTTACTTTGCATGTACTTAGAGACTTTTTTGACACTTTGGACAAATGACATAATTTCTCTACTTTAAATCTAGGATTAGGTTTGCAAGGTTCTATCTATAGTAATTAATTTACAAGTGTGGAACTTTTGTTCAGAAGCTAAGCTAGCCTTCTAGCTGACATTATTTCTCTGAAGAAACCCTCTGCCACCATTCTCACTACTGATTTCCTGAAGTTGCTAGATTATTTTCTTCATTAAACCATATATTTGCCCTGGTTTTCTTTTTTCTCTGATATGCCTTTTCTTGTCTTGACTTGCTGGCAAAATGCTTCTTATCCTTCAAGCATCAGTTTCCCTGAAAATCTATCTCTAAATCTCTTTGCACTCTTTATCCTCTGCTCCAATGGATGTTCTTATCTATGTCTTTGATAAGATGACATGGTCAGAACTAATAAATCACTACCACAGCTGCTCTCTGAGGATATTATTCAATCACTGTTGTCTTTGACATTACCTTGAGGTTTTATCCTGATTTATCTCCTTTGTATAAGTTACAATACAAATAATTTTCCAGCCATTAGATATTGACTTGATGTAGATAGCTATTGAATTTTCCCCCATAACTTTCTTACAGTTTTATTTAATTTCCTTGCTTACATCCATGCTCACCTCAAGATGGTGACTACAGATTTTCCTGGTTAGAAGCCTCAGTTTTACAGGCGGCCAGTGTGAATTCAGGAACCGGCTTCATCATTTATTAACTCTGTAACTTGGGGCAATTTACTTAAAATATCTGAGCCCCTCAATGTCCTTACCTATCTACTGACCCTTTCATTAGATTAAAATAAAAATATTTGAAAACTGCTTAGCACAACTCCAGGCATTTAGTAAGTACAGATGTTAACTTACGTTTTTATTATTAATTCAAGGTGACATATTAAAGTCAAATTTATGCTTTTATCTGCCTATTTTAGTATGAACTTATTCCCCCTTAGTCTATACATAAAAGTTTACTTCTTTATTACCTCATTTATAGTTTTGGCATGTCCATGGATAGGTTCTGGTAGTGATTCATTTGATTGAAATGCTGAAGATAGGAAAATGTGGCACATATACACCATGGAATATTATGCAGCCATCAAAAACGATGAGTTCGTGTCCTTCGTAGTGACATGGATGAACCTGGAAGCCATCATTCTCAGCAAACTGACACAGGAGCAGAAAATCAAACACCGCATGTTCTCACTCATAGGCGGGTGTTGAACAATGAGAGCACATGGACACAGGGAGGAGAGCACTACACACTGGGGTCTGTTGGAGGAAAATGGGGGTGATGGCATGGGGAGAAATGCCAGATATAGGTGAGGGGGAGGAAGGCAGCAAATCACACTGCAACGTGTGTACCTATGCAACAATCTTGCATGTTCTTCACATGTACCCCAAAACCTAAAATGCAATTAAAAAAAAAAGAAATGCTGAAGATAAAAGCAGAACCAAAAAAGGCAAAAATAAATAAATAAAACAATGTGTCTTTTTTTTCTGAACAAGGAGAGCTCTTAAAAAGCCAATTCTGCTGACAAGTAACTAGTAGAAAAAATAGTTTAACTTCCCAGACTCATCTCATACTACTTGTAGAGATTCTCCATCTTTCTATTATTTTATGGCTTATAATCTTGATAGTAAAGCAACTCAAGGAAAAGCTCATTTTGTAAACATTTTAACATAAGGTCACATGATAAAGACTTTTGTTTCATGTTTCTCATTTTCAATGGTCAACATTAATATTGCTTTAACTTTTTCATGTTCAAATTATTGCATTTTTTCATGATCTGGAATTTCAAGAATTAGGTAATTCATGTTTATTGGAATAGATTCATATTAATTGTTTGGGGAAATTTGACCTTGTCCATGAATGATCCCCTGGCTCAGATCTGGGGAAAAAATGAGTGTCCTTTTATTTAAACACTGAATCTTCTATACTTAAAAAAAAAGAAAAAAGAAAAAAAAATTAGTCAGGTATGGTGGCACATGCCTGTAATCTTAGCTACTTGGGAGGCTGAGGCAGGAGAATCGCTTGAACTTGGGAAGTGGAGGTTGCAGTGCCCTGAGATCACGCTACTGCACTCCAGCCTTGGCAACAAGAGTGAAACTCCATCAAAACAAAAAAAAATTACTCAACTTTCGCAAGAGAAGAACAAAACTACTTGTGCTTGGCTGCTTGGTGCAGCATGTTCTTATCTCCTAGGTTCCTGTCAGGAAGTACTGTATCCTCAAACTCACAGCCAGCCAATATTTTCTAAATTGTTTTTACAATAAATTGTAATCCTTATGTGTTGTGTTTTATTTTTCCAGAATTCTAAATTAGTCTTTGAATTAAGCAAGATCATGAGAGAAGTGTGTCCCTAGCATATGTTTTATTGGTCCTTATAGAATTATTTTTACTTAGGCTGTTGGTGTATATTAAAAGACTTGATAAAAAAAGGTATAGAAAATTCTAATGTTTTCACTGTATATATAATTTTAAAGATATTTACTGCATTAAAATGTTGTTGGATCCATAGGCAAAATTTCTGTTTACAGCAAAATCTGAACAGCTGTGCTGTTCTTGAGTCAGTTCATTCACGTATTATTCAATTTAACACATACTCATTCATTGCTTAATATAGACCAGATACCATAATGAATATGAGATACTGCAACTAACAAATAATTTTCCTGTGCTTTTGAAATTTATTTTTGATTTTGAGGAGGAAGAAAACTGACAAAAACTATATAATGTGTCAAATTCTGATAAGTTTTATGGACTGAAATAAAGAAAAGTAAAATGAGGAATGCCTAAAGCAAAATTTGTTCTTTTAGGTCAGTTCATTAGGGATCTCCTCTGTTATTTGAGCCAGCAGAGACAAATGAGAGAGAGTGAGTGAGTATTGCAAATCACTGGTAGAAGAGCCTTATGAGTAGAGGTAACAGCAAGTACCAAAGCTCTGAGGCGGGAGTATGTTTGGTACATTACAAAGTCACAGATGTCATAGGGGGAGACATTAATTATGCTGGTATTGTAGGATACTCCAGAATTTCCAGTTTTATTCCTAGTGAAAGAGAAAGCATTCAAAAGGTTTTGAAGTAGAAGTGTTATGAATTAATTTTCTAAAGATTATCCCCAGTTGCTGAGTGGAAGATAAACTGTGGGTAGCAAAGGATGATGTATAGAACACCATTTAGGAGGCTATGATCCAATTTTGAATGTATTCTGGATTTTGCAAAAACAGAATTTGATGATAGCTTGGCGGTAGAGCGAGAGATAATGAAAGGCGTTAACAAATATTCCCAACATTTTCACCTAAGAACAGGATACATGTAGTTTATTTACTTTTATGAAAAATAATCCAAATAGAATAGTGTTTTTCAGGGATTAGGGGAAAAAGTTATTCTATGCATTGAGTTTGAGGTGTCAAATAGACAACTAAGTAAACATGTTGAACAAATAAATGATTATTTAAGTATAGACTTAAGGATGTATGTCAAGCCTGGAGATACAGATTTGAGAGTAACCAGCATGTAAAAAAGTACATAAAATAGTGATACAAATAAAATCCCATATTGGGAGTGATTATAGGTAGAGGAGCGGTCCAAAGACAGATTTTTGGGGAACTTGCTCTTTAGAAATTGGCAATGAAAAGTGTGGTGTAAGAGAATAGAATAAATCCAAGCCGGTAATAAAGTCTGAGGTGATAGAAGGAGAGCCAGGACAATACGAAGTCCCCCAAAACACAGGATAATGAGGTTTCAAGAAGGGGAGGGCGCAAATACTGCGAACAGGTCAAATGAGATACGCATCAAGAATTCACATCTGGATTTAGCATCGGGTAAGTTGGGGATATTGAGCTTACAGTGTTGGAAACCGGACTGAAGTCAGTTGAGAAAATAGGTGGCTAAATTAGAGGTAGGGATTATGAGACCACTCTTTTGAGGAGTGTGGCGATATAGGAGATCAAAGACATGGGGCAGCAGAGCTGTAGAGGTACATGGTGCCCAAGTGGAGTGATGGGCCTTAAGTAGTGCATTGACATTTTATTTATTCTAGATGGAGGAAAGACCAAATACATGAGTTTGGATGTAGTCAGATTAGTACATCTGTAAATGAAGCTTCTTTTCTGATTGCCTTTGCTTTCTCACCACAGAGTGATAAGTGGGGAGGATGTGTAGAAGATTTAAGGAAACAGGACAAAGTATGAAATAGTTACCTAGGAAAGTAGGAGGTTTAATGGATTAGGGAAAAATAAATACATTTCCAAATAGCCTTAAGGGCCCACTTGTGCTTAATGCATGTGTGCATTTTACCTCAACACGCTGTGCTACTCAGTCATGGTACAGAATAAATAAATAAGTGTATTTCATATTGGTACCACACTATTTTTTTAAGTAAAAGTAATAAATTTTCTCTGGCTTAAGAAAAAAAACTGCACACATACACACACACAAAACCCATTTTATGTATATAGGACTTTGGATTGTGCAAAGCCAGTGAGAAGGTAGGACAGAAAAACTAAGGAATTTAGAGCATATACCAAGAGGTAGTTATAATGATGTGCAATACAATCTAAGCTGGAAAAACAGAAAAGAGGGGAGGGGAAAGAGGAGCATGAAATATTGATAGGATTGATGGAGGGTCTTGGTGTTGGCAAAGGATTTTTAGAATTGGTAAGCAGATTGTGTGAATGAAGTAAGAGATGATCAGAAAGTGGGATTTTAAAATTCAGATGAAGGATATGCTGTTTTTGGTAATGTAAGGTTGATATGTGCTGAATAAAATAATTAGAGAAAAATTTAAAACTAGGGTATTGGGAAGATCTTGTATGTGAACCTTTAAATCACCAAAATGTAAGAAAGAAGCTGTGTCAAGTTGTGGTCAACCAGTAAAACCCATGAGAAACAAAGGGAAAGGCTTAGGAGTTAGCTGATAGAAAAATGAGTAGTGGTAAACGATGTAATGACATGACAGGACATTCATCATGGTGCAATCAGTGGTTGATTTTGGAGAGAAAAGGAGTAAAAAAATGGTTTGGGAGCAACAATGAGGAGTAAATAACACTTACATAATACCTTCGGTTCTCAGCTTTATTTGGAGGGAAGAGAAAAGTTGACTTGGTTTCTAATTTTATGTACAAGAAAATATAGGTAAGTGAGTATATTTCACTCTGCTTTGACTGCATCAGAGGAGAACTGATAGCCTAGAGCAGTAATACTGGAAATAAAGAACGTGGTTTTGCAGAAATGTTAAGGAAGTCAACTGGCAAGTCTTGAAATATTAGGTATATAAGGCTAGGGAGAAGACTGAAATAGGAGTCAAAGAAGTCAAGAGTGGATTTTAGATTTCAGTTTGGGTAAGATAGTGACATCACCCGAGACAGAAAATACTGAAATGGAATTAATTAAAGGGGAATGATAAATGTACATTTTTACCTGTTAAATGTAAAATGCTGTTAGACATTTGGGTAGATGGGCTGAGTAGACAGCCTGAATTTCTTAGGAGAGGAATGTGGATTGAAGATTAGAGTTAAGAATCATCTATACATATGCATATATAGTTGTTGAATACATGATGGTAAATGAGATTACCATAGAAAAGTTTTTTTTTTGGACAAGAATGGTAGGTTAAAATAGGTTATTTCATTTTTATTCTTCTAAAGCAGCTCTGCATTCATCTTCATTGATGCTATTTTACTAATGTAATATTTCTATGTATCCTTATATTTAAACTAAAGGAATATCATAGCCGAAGCTTTTTATTGGAACAAGGAATGAAAAACCACTCAGAGTTGCTCAGGTTACAAGGGTCATTATAAAGTGGAGGAATAGTTACTGAGGTACAGTCAAATTTCATGTGAAATGAAACCAAAAATACAAAGAACTAAGACTCATGTCTGAGTCTCAAGGATACTCCTGCCTCTCCTTTTCTGAGTGAGTCTGCTGTGTTATTTTTTCCCATTATCAATTTGCTTTCTCTCTTTCTCATGAGTGTGCCCATGGCCTCGCATGATAATCACACAAACTAGTGTGTATGATCCCTTGTTTAATAAATTCAGAATTGTGGAACAAGAATGGATTGGCCAAACTGATCCTTTCTAACCACATTATAGGTGTCAGGCCAGCAATAAATGGGACCCATTGGAAAACATCTGATCTAAATACCTGTGGGTCAATTGTGCAATCAAACCTGTGGGCCTCATGTGGACACAGTGGTTCTCCTACAGAAACTGCACAGACCAGCTTAGTCATTCAAATATAAGCAAGATACTATACAAATATGCTGGTACTAAATGCTCAATGTTTTTAAAGATACTAAATAAAATTGAACTTATATTTTTTGAATCTCCTATTGAAAATACAAACAGCTGTTTGTTAAAGCTACGAACCTTGATTATAATGGTTTAATCTGTAGAAGACTCATTCTGACACTGTAGCATCAATATGGAGCTGACTAAAATATTTACGATGCATTATGCTGGTGCGTTCATGATTTGACCCACAGAATGATTTAATCTGTGCTAATTTACTTTATTTGAACTATAATATATATCATTCCTTACCAAAGTCTGCTGTTGTTTGTTTTGCTCCATTCCTTAACCACTTTTATTGATTGGACCTTTACTTTATACAGAACATATTTCTAGTCACTCTGAGAACAACAGAAAAGCTAGACCTATTATTCTTTTTTCAAGAATCATTTGGTCTGTTGAGAGAGGATTAAAAACATATCTGAAAAATTAATTGAAAAATGTTCTTAGATTATACGAGATCCCTATTGATTAAACAGTACATTTAACTGCTTTGGGAATACAGGATTAACACAGTCATATAGCAGTAGCAGTCTTTCCTCAAGCTTCAAAATGAGATTAAAATGTGAAAAATTGGCAGTGTGCATAGCTTTCAGAGAAGTAGAAATGCAATCTTATTATTCTCACTGACTGATAGAGCAAAACTAGTGTATTATATGTCTTTGTGAGACATTAGAATTAGGGAGAACCTTATTAACTAAAGATTTTGGCAAAATTTGAGAGAGTAAACAGACATTAAACCTACTTTGATAATTTATCTTCTATTCTTTGAGATTCCATTGTATTAAGTAGAAAGAATCATCTCTCCTTATTCATCAGTTTTCCTTCTCAGCTTTTTAGCGACATCCCAATGGTAAATGTCAGAGGAGGGTATTTATTTTTATCATTATTTTAATTTGGTGTGTACAGTGTTTTGGCATTTATGTTCAAATTCTGTGTTTGAGTAGCAATTATTGAATAAAATATATTAATTATATATTGCTGAGAAACAACCCCAAAATATAGCAGCTAAAAGCAGTAAGCTCATATTAGCTTAGAGTTTCTGTGGGTTACTAATTCAGGAGTACCTAAGCCAGATGGCCTGGCTCAGTGTCTTTCTTAAAGCTATAGTCTAGCTGCTGGCCTGGTCCACAGTCATCAGAAGACCTGACCGAGGCTGCTCGATTTGCTTCCAAGATGGCTCACTCACAGAGCTGTTGGCAGGAGGTGTCAGTCACTGGCTTGCAGTGGCTGGGAGGCCTCAGTTCCTTGCTGGATGTTCCAGGAAGTCTTATTTCCTCACACCAGGGCTACTGGAGCATACTTGTAACATGGCAACTAGCTTTCCCAGAGCAGATGATCCAAGGGAGCAAAATGGAAATCACAACGTCTTTTATTACCTTTTGGAAGTTGTGCACTATGATTCAATATCGTATGGGTTGCACAGGTCCGCCCTTTTCTGTGTAAATGAGGACTACACAAACTCATGAATCTTAGGAAGTAAGTGGGGACATTTTGAAGACTATCGTAAAAGTCCTTGTAGGAACACAGCCAGAAAACTCCTCAGTCAGGCATAAAATAGTCTCTCTTATGAGAAGCCCCTTATAGAAGCATGCCTTGTTTTAAAAGCAATTCACTAGAAATAAACTTCCTCCTTTGTAGAAGGCTAGTGAGGGTGGGACAGGGAGAGTTTTTGCTCATTTTCCCAAGTGCATTTTGTAACAGAGCTGTATTAGCTACTGGTAGGGATGAATGCTCTCACACCCTAATTTTTGCCTCTATAGTAAAAATATTTAAATACATATTCCTCATAAATGTGTATTTATTTATACATTACATACTTGCTCCAATGTCAGTCACATAGTAAATGTTGACTTATTTTTTCTTTTAGTTTTTAGACAAAAATTAATATAAATAAAAGTTTTACTATTTTCTCCTCATTCCTGAATGAGTGATTTTGTACCAGACAGCCCAATGTGTAGAGTGCTGGTCTACATGATAAGAATATGAAATTTAATAGTTCATATGAAGAAATGAAGAAGATGCAGTAGGTATGAGAGAATCCAAGCAATGATGGTCAAAATGTTAATCCCATAGGAAAATATATGGAGGATGTGACTTATTTCAATGGATTTTCCCTCTCTATCTCCCAATGGCAACTCTCTTTTACACCCACCTCAAGTCTGCACTCCACGATTTTAGAACCTGACTACAACATTTGTACTGACAATATTGACTGTTTGGCTAGTATGCTCCTGGTACTAAAGCAGAAATCATATTGAAATTGAGTGAAGTCCTAAACATATTCAAGATTGTTGGCCAATAATTGTCAAGGCTGTAGAGTCATTAGGTTTCAATAGTTATTTGGAGTAATAGTAATATCCAACTGTTTATCTATTTTATGATCCATAAGCATCAATGGAAGAAGACAAAAATAAAAACAATTTTTTTAGCAATTATTTCTGCCTCTGGTTAAACTACGATGAAGACTAGAAAAGGACGCAAAATATAATTTCTTGACTCCAGACTTTGTTTTTACAAAATTTATTCTTCCTATGAATAAATCAGGGGAGTTCCAAAATTACTAAATAACCCCAAAGTAACTTTGTCATTCTTTTTATTTAAGTGTGCTTTTTGTAGACATAGCCCGTTATGGTGAAATCAATTGTACATTTTAGAAAGGAGACAACATTAACCTTTATCTGGATGTGGTCATATTTCCATATGTGACAAACAGAAATGCTCTTTCTTCACTAAACAATTATAGTCACAGTTAATGTACTTCAGATATTTGTAGGTGTTTGTAAAACTCTCTGAATAAATGAACCAACATTTAATCACAGTTACTGGGTGTGCGATTTTACTAAAAAAAAACAAAAACCCACCAGAATCATGACCTGTAATTTAACCAAGATGGAAAAATTTCTTGACAGATCAAAAAATCAAGCAGAGTAAAAATTCAAGCGGAGCTGGCTGGGCGTGGTGGCTCACACCTGTAATCCCAGCACTTTGGGAGGCCGAGGAAGGCTGATCACCCGAGGTTGGGAGTTGGAGACCAGCCTCACCAAAATGGAGAAACCCTGTCTCTACTAAAACTACACAATTAGCATGGTGTGGTGGTGCATACCTGTAATCCCAGCTATTCAGGAAGGCTGAAGCAGGAGAAACGCTTGAATCTGGGACGTGGAAGTTGCTATGGGCCGAGATCAGGCCATTGCACTCCAGTCTGAGCAAAAAGAGGGAAACCCGCCTCAACAACAACAACAACAATAACAACAACAACAACAACAACAACAGAAGTCAAGGGGAGCTTATTGACTCTTTTATGGTTTTTTGTTTGTTTGTTTTGTAAATGCAGTAATCCAGAAAAACCAAAAAACTACCTTATTTCTTTGTTCAGCTTGAGGCATCTTTCCCTCCTATTGTCTAAAGAGGGTTATGGATTTTAATGTGTAGCTTACTGATTGTACTTTTTCAAACTAGAAAAATACACTGCCTTGGACATAGTGGCATCTGTAAAGGAAACTCTCTTCTTTATATTTTAAAATGCTACAAAGATTAAGAAAAAGTCAATGTGTTCTGTTGGGGAGGGTAGTTGAATATAGATGGTAGGTTTAATTTTGAATGAATAAATACTATTTTTTTTCTGGTTTATATAAAAAATTCACTTGTATTTAGATTATTTTAGAAACATAAAAAAATAGGCTGAAGCATTTGCAATGAATCTTCCTAAAAATGGATTATGATGGATGTATGTTACTGATACCTTATTTTTTAAATAATTATCTATTATTAATATTATAATCAGAAAAAAAAAATAGAACAAACTTAGGAATGAGATAGTTCATAATGTTTTCTATAATTTAAAAAAGCATCTCATATTTTAATATTAAGATAACTGAGGAACTATAAGGTTTTGGAAGCCTTTAATGAACAGTTGAAAGCCATAACACAGAATTTGGAAACCAAATAAGACAAGTATTAATTTGGGCTTCAGTAGTGAATACTTTTAGTCTTTCATAATTGTAGGCAAATTTCAAGATAGATGTTCACATAGAGCCAAACTATAAATGGATTGTAGTCACTCCCCTGAGTGGTTTCATTTTCAGATAAATTTAGAAAAATCCTGAATCTCTTCCTGAGTGAACATCAGTAAAGCTGGGAATCTTTCCAAGAAAGCATAGAGGGATTTGTCCAGAGTCTGAATTTCTGTTGCACTAGGAATGTCAGATAAATACTTAGACTAACAACATCACTATCAGTTGGTTTGTTCGTCTCTGTAGTAAATTCTGCATTTATAGGTTATAAGTGAAAATTTTATGACCTCAGGTCAGAAAACAGGGCTGGAATCATCTCCTGCATGTAACAAATGACATTAAAATGAAGGGCTTTGCTAATCCTTCTACATTTAAAAGACCCTACATGTTGTAGTCTTCATAGACAAACAAGAAAGAAAAAATAACTGATCAACAAAATAAGTCTAATTACACTTTTATGGCCAAAAAATGCAAAAGAAACAGGAGGGGTATAGCTTATGATTTCTACATAGTAAGGAATGAATAAAACAGTAGACATTAAGTAGGAGGAATGGAAGAAAGGACATAAGGAAGGAAAGCAGGAAGGAAAGAAGAAAAACCATAAAAATTAACACTGAAGCTTTATAATTTGAGTCAAAGACCCATGCATATGTTTACATAGTATTGTTCTTTTTTAATAAAACCTAAGTTCACATCATATGACTACATTTACTTTAATCTAAAAGAATTATTGCCATACAAGAGTCTGGCAATAATAGTAAACCTTAATTCTAGAATTTGTATATAGAGAAAACAATGATCGCCCAAAAGATTTAACATTGTTAAAGCAAAACTAAAACTACTACTAATAACGATGATGATGACCACCACAACAAAAACAAAAGCTGAATTTCCTGGGAGTGCAGTTTGACAGATCTATGCAAAAGGCATTTTGAAAATGTACACAGGTGCTTCGGCTGTGATGCCTACCTCTTTAAAGGGTTCAACATCTGCTGTGGTAAACAAAGAATTCTTTTCTCATCCTATTCTATAACTGAGGATATAGTTCAGAGAAGAAAATGTGCAATAAATAACATATATATTTAGATTCTCATTTGGATTATATCAACCTTATAATAAAAAGAGCTAACATTTCTACAGTATTTTCTCTGTTTCTGACGCCATCATCAGATTTTAAGTGTGTTAACTCTTTAATCCTTGTAACAATGACAGAGTTGATGTTATTATCCCTTCCTGTAAATAAGGAAATTGAAGTTGCTCAAGGTCACATAACCTGGAAGTGATTATTGAGCCAAGGTTTGACTCCAGACCCCCTAGCCTACAGTCGATACTCAGTCCCACTTGGTTCTTTGTGTTCTAGCTTCAGTAGTTTTCTTCCTTTTATCCTCCAAATTTCACAAATAAGTCATGCTGTTACTCCCCTCGGGGTATCTATGCTTATTAAGTTTCTATTCTTCCTCTTTCACCTAAGCCAGACTTGCTTATTCTCCATTTATACATTTAAGAGATATTTCTTTGGAGAAGCATTCTTAGCACTGCATACTTCACCTTCATGCCACTTGTGATTGTAATAAAATAACCTTGACTGATGTAATTTCTCTATTTAAAGTGTTAGTTCCGCAGGGAAGAATGGATGTCAATTTTGTTTACCTTAATATTTCTAGTTCAATGCTTTGACCAAATGTGTGCTTGGTAAATAGTTGTTGAATGCATGAAAGAAACAAAGCAAGATTGAATTTCTATGCTTAAATGGTAGCATTAATTCCAGGATATAATACATTAAAAAAAAAAAAAAGAAAGAAAACAAAGCATGTATTTGCATTCACTTCCAATGAAATAGATGCTAAGACATTTTAAAGAGTAATTAAATATTTTTATATGCCATTTCTGCTTCTCTGTGGTAAACTTAAAAGCTTACGAAAATAACTTCCGTCTTCATTCTCTTATGATTAAAAAATTTAAGAAATTCAAAACATAAACCAATTTTATTAACAAGTTTTACATTGAATCTGAATCAAACTGGTTGGAAACAGTGATTTTCCATTCATTGGTTAAATTCTTCGTGAATATTTCCTTTCATAATGAAAGATTTCAACTTAATGAAGTGTTAGAGTCTTAGTTACTGGAACAAAAATTATAGCCTCAAACAAATTAATAGTCCCACTGAATAGTGTCTGGTCTTACCACACTTTTGTTAGTAATAGATGATGAGAGAAGCTTTAAACAAACCACAGCAAGGAAGTGTGGAGGGAGGAGGCTTCTCATTCCCATGCATCTCAGAGCTGTGGAAACACAAAATGAAGATAGATGTCAGTATGGAAACAAGTCAAAACAAAATATAAAAAATAATTTTTATTTCACAAGATCCTAAATTCAATTATTTGCATAAAAACAAAAAAATGTGGCCAATTTGTTTGCATTAAAACATTATGAAATGGCTTATATTTGATTTCAACATCACAGGGATTCAGAAAAAAAAAATCCACATTCAGACCTTCTGGTCAGTGTATTGATCTTTAAAAAAAGCACCCAACTCCATAGCTCTACCCTACTTTCTGTTAGAGTTGATTTCTGTTTTTATGTTTTTTCTGGTGAAGGAAATAATGACTTCGCTGATTGATGCTGATTATGATAAAGAAAATGGGACACATTTTATTTCCTTATTTCAGTGAAAAATGACACTCTGGCTTTATCTGTGTGAAAAGAAAAATCTATAATTTTATGTAGGAAACTTTGAATTCAGTGTTTGCTGAAAGGCATTTACAGTATAAAATAAGGAACGCTTTAGTTTTGCTTAGTTCAAAAATTAAGTTGGGAGATATAGGGAACCTAGATTTATAAATTTTTTTCATAAATGTTAATTTGTTTACTACAGAATGAAATATTTGCTTATTGCTTGCTAAATACAAGAGAGATTATTGAAACTGGAGAAGAGTCTTGAAAGTAGAAATAACTTGTAAGAGTGCCATGTTAAATATTTGATTTTTGTTCCAATTATAATAAAATGAATAATATAGTTTTATTTTATGACTTTCTAAATAGAGAAAATATTGAGTAGTACATTAAATTTAAAATATCAATTTATTATTGATGATCCAAATATAGTTTAATATACAGTTAAATGTTTTCTTGATAGATTATTACATTTACAGATTTAAAAGCCATTATTGTTTTTCTTTATTCTAGAGTTCTGATTCTTACAACCTTTATAGATCTGTCTTTATAGAGGAATATGGCTGATGTTTGTTCCAAAGAATTAGACCTAAATATTCTGAGGACAAGTTCTAGTCTATTGTCATGTCAAAACAGTCATCGAATAAATGAGTTAGGTTACAAATATTTATAAGAAGCATTTTTTTTCTTTACCTATTCTTCTCCCTTTTAGTTGATAGGAAAAATTCCTTAAGTCTGTTGATAAATTATGTGTGTGTTCATATATAAGAAGCAAGTAAATCTAACCAAGTATGATATAGTTGATGTGATATTTGAGTCTCTTTTGCCTAGTGTTCATGCCATAAATGTTTTGATTATTGCTAATGATAAACTATCATACAGGTAACCAATACTCTTAGGTGATCATATCCTTCTTTTATTTTTAATTTAAAAGTATTAACTTGGAATAGAATTTGTTTAAAATTAACTCCAATTTTTATTTTGAACTGAATGAGAAATTAAGATAGTTGTTTCATCTAGTTCATTTGTTTTTTCTATTCTAGGATACAGCTAGTTTATTCTTTATAGGGGTGGTGCTTCTGTCCAGGTTTTCATGCTTTTTATACACACATAGTCCCTTTGTAATTTATCTTTATTTGTTTCTTTCTAGTTTGTTTATAGCATCTAGGGAATCTGTCAGCCTTTTATTTTTACTTTTTGGGGATTTTTTGAGATTTTGTCATGTTGCACAGGCTGGTCTTGAACTCCTGCACTCAAGTGATCCATCCTCTTTGGCCTCCCAAAGTACTAGGATTACAGGTGTGAGCCACTGTGCCCAGCCATCTGCCAGTATTTTTTTTTATTAAAAAATAGTTGTGGAATTATGGGACTAAATTATATCTAAGTGTATGAAGTTTATTTGTAATTTTTAGAGGATGATCATATGTCTTAATTTGTTTGGGGTCAGTCACAATTTATACCTGTCATTTCACCTTAATTATTATTAATGTGCTTTTATACTCTTAAAAGCATCCTAGACATTAAATATAATCACACTAATGTTATCCTCTTAAACAAAATTTCCAGAATTTTCCAAATCATTTCACTTGGTTAACTTGCCAGTTAATCTTTTTATTTTCCCTAAATTTTTTTGTTTATAACAAGTGCAGATGCTTCAATTTTGCTTTGCATAATTTATTTGTCCTTTTTTAAAAAGAAAAACTATCTTTTCTAACAATAGTAGTTCCATATCTTTGATCTCAACTCTTTGAAATATTATTTGAGTATTTAATGAGTTTTCACTACTTTTGAACTGCTCCAATTCATATACCTTTGAACCATGTGAAAAGGTTGAGAGGTTGGGTCTCCAGCAAGGAGATGAAGGATTACAGAAGAGCAAACCAACACCTCCCACCCCATTTTTAAGGTTGATTTTACCTAGGGATGCTGAGATGCTTAGACTTTATAAACTGTCCTCAGCCCTTGAGACACTGCCTTATCTATTGTTTTACCTCTCCATTATTGGAGAAAAGTAGGAACCGTGTCAAATATAGGCAGTTTACTAAAAAGAAATAGCTTTCTTTGGAGGCAGCTAAATAAATTCGGTATGTTGCCTAAATTAGTCACACTATGTAATACATTTCCAAACAGATTTTTAAACCAAAAAGACTACCAATTTACAAGTTTGGGAATGAGAGTAAGGAAATGAGTAATGAGGAACTACATAGAGAAAAATAGTAAAGTATTATTATGGAAGCCCCAAATTAGAAAAAAATTAGAACAAATAAAATAGAAGTTAGTATAGAAAAACATGTCCTAGATTTGGCCAAAATAAATGCCTTGTGACCTCACATAGTGTTAATATGTGAGGCAACATAGCTAGAAGAATTCAATATTTGCCTTATAATGTTTTACATGTACCTAGAATTTAATGGGTGCTTTGATAAATAAAATGCAAAATAAATACAAATAGGAATAATATAAATTTTGAGAATGGGAAAATAGGATAAACACAAATGAAGGAGTAAAATTAGAAAAAGAATGAGTGAAGATTTTATAGAGATAGAGATTCTGCACCTAAATTCTGAGAAAGGAAATGGAAAATTAAGGTCATTGGAGGCAGAGTGTGAATATGAGTGCTGGGGTCTTTTGGCTATTTCTGAAGGTGTAAACCACACAAAATCCTTTAATAAATTTCATTGGAGCCAAAATCTCACAGGGACATGCACTTTCTATCCTTTGGACATTGCAGGCCAAACCTTTAAGAAGCACCTTGAAAAGATGACTTTAATGTGTACAAATTTTTTTAAAAAGGGTCCTTTTTTAAAAGCATATTCCGTCTCCTTGATGTTTCTCTGCCAAGAAAAAGTTCTAAAAGTTCTAGCCTTGGGAGATTTCACCCTATGTATAAAAGCTTTGTCAAGGATTACTGTCAAAGGGATTGAGTGGGTGTTCACTCAGAACTGAAATTACAACTGTGTTTTAGACCTCAGAGGTCAGATTTCTGTCTATTGAAAATGTTCTAAGATTCTAAATACCAAGAAACATGTAGTGGACAAGGGTAAAAACTAAGTGGATGGGTGTGGAGAAAGCTTAAGGAATTCAAAGAATACCATTCTTTATCCCAATGGTACTGCAAGCCTTGATAGGAAGTCATAAATAATCCTCAGGAAGGTAAAAATATTGGTATTTAACATTAAATGCAGACCAAAGTTACCCTTTCCTATCATTCTAGTGTATGTACCTGTAAATCACATTGTTCTCTAAGAAAATTTGTTTTGCGTACATAGCAGGCTATTGTTTTCTACTTTCTTTCTCTCTTACACAATAATATCTAACCAGTGTTTTAATCTTTGGCTTTCATTACGATTTGTCTTTAAAAAGTAATTGTTCAAGTAATGGAGATGAGCTTGTCAAGAAGAATATTTACCTCAAGATGAGAAAATGATTATTATTAACCTATGCAGTATAAAATAAAAATATATTTTTATATATGTGTATATTTTATATATTATGCATATATTTATACATATATATAGGTAAAATAAAAAGCAATGCTACTTTCATTGAATATAAATTGAGAGACCAGACTTCCTAATAGTTAATTACTTAAATTTTTTTTTCCTCCAAAGGCTGGCTAGGGGGTGGTTTGGCTGAATTTTAGGCCTTGTCAGGGGATAGTATTTTTTTTTTTAAAGTTTTGGACTAATCATACTATAATTATTTCTATCTAACAATGCTTTCACCAGAGATGTGTAACTAATACCAGGTGTTTTTGTGTTGCTATGCAGAGACTGCTAATTGTTAGCAGTATCCAGTGTCTCCATCTTTTCAGTGATGTGCAGGGTCACTCTGGTTTTAGCTGTATACATGGATGTCCATGTACATGACATGTTCCAGCCTTCCTAGTGGCTATGTGTGGTCATGTGACCAATTTGTTTTTACATTATTGAGTTTTCTATAATTTGTAACCCAAGGTCCTAAATAATACAGAAGTTGAAAAGATTTTTAACAAAAAGTGAAGCTAGGAAAGGAGTATTTAAGTTATATCACTCTCATAGCAAAAAGAAGATCGTTCAATGTCATGGAATTCACCTGAGAATAGTTGAAAATAACTGGCAGACTTTCAAGATGAGGAAGGTACAGCATATGCATTGGCTGTTGGAGAAAAGAGGAAGTATTGAATAAGAAACTGTTCAAGTTAAACTTTGACATGCGTGATGATAATCAACCGTGTGGAATGAAGGAAGAGACTGACTCAAAAATGTCTGAAGTTTTGAGCTGTCTTTTGAGACCAGAGGAATGCCTATGTCAAAGGAAGAGGAAGGTTTGAGGTCCTGTAGTTTGCTGAGTGAGGTACCAATACATTCCAAACAATCTGTGAAAAGTATATATATTTTGGTTTTATGAGAAAAAGTAGAGTGATATCTCCATTTGCTGGCTGGAAATAATTCAAATAGGTTGTCATTTTAAATTAATATAATTATGACTTTGTGACTATTATTTAAATATTGGACATACTTGTAAATTGATACATATCTCAGAAAGACTGTATTTAATTGAGGCACGTAAGTTTTGATCTAAGGGTGAGTCTTTTATCATCTCTATCTTGGATATAGACACGTTCCGGATGCTGACATCGAAAACTACCTAGCAGCTAAGAGGATGTAGTTTGTTCTCTCTCTCTTTCTCTCTCTCATGCTTGCATCCAAATACTAAAGTTTAACTTGGTTACCATTACATTTTCAGACTTTATATATGATATGAATTTTGATCAATCAACTCTTTTAATTCATTTGTTTGTAAATCCTCATTATCTTAAAGCTCTCAGCTGAGTAATTTGTTGACTATGTTAAAATTTTACCTTTTATCAGTGAGACATTAAAACAAACAAAAAAAAACTAGCAAATTTATCAAAATTGATTGAAAAAAGTTTTGAAACTTGCTCTTAAAATTTGGAGCAAGAAGAAACTGGTATAAAGTCTCAGTGTGATTTTCTAAAATCTGTTGTCTTTAATTCCTTATATCCCCTGGCTATAACCACAATATAGCTCAGTTTGCCTAGGGACAAAATGTCAACATAAATAAAGTTCAAGGAAGGACTGTCTGTGCATAAAAGCGAAAAAGAAAAGGATCTGGAGCTTGTTTGAGTAGATTCTGAATATGACAGCTTAAGGACATTGTGGAAATAAGCCTACCTGATTTTATGAAGAGAAAAGAATAATACAGGCTATAAAGTACTTTTTAAATTTAATTTGACTTTTCAATATTAAAGGTAGGTGAGCAAAAATGGGAAATTAGAAGATGCTTAAAATGGTAAAAGTATATTTTTTTAAGAATGACTATGGAGACTGAGTGGTGAGCTTAGTAAAGTCCAAAGGGATTTTGATTATGATCTTTATGTGTACAAATATGGTAAATTAAGGAGGTTTGCCAAACAGCTATTCTTTATGATTCTGGGCAACAAAAATACAATAAATGTTAGTAAAAATAAAGGAAGAAAGATTAAAACTAAGCACAAGGAATAAATTGTTTAGTATGAAGGCAATGGAATACAGTATCACGGGATATTGCAGATGTTGAGATTTCTTTAGACACTCAATAAGTCTCTCCTTTCTCTCCCATTCTTTCCCTCCCAGAGGTCTTCAAGAAACTAGATACCTGTTCTGGATGACTTGGACATTCACCAGTCTGAAGGATTGAAAGAGATGATCTCTTCAAATTCTGTCCTCTTCTCTTCCTACATCTTTCCATAGTATCTGTGTTTTTCACGGAAATTGGCCAGCTCTTTGGGTAAAAACAAATACAAATGGGAATGATGTGTGTCACGAAACGAAGGGACTCTGAGAAAGGTTAGAGCTTTTTCTCTCTGACTTTTTTTTAAGCCTTCAGTAGCACTCTGGCAAACTATTTGAATCAGAGGAACCATGCTGGTATAAAGTAGATTGGAATGATCAGTCAAGTATGCAACCACACCAATTCTAAATTAAGTCCATTACAATTATTCTGTCTTGTTGAAGCAAAATACTTGTCTGTAGTGAACCTCATTTCTGAGTCCTTTTAAAGAAATGATTTATAGGATCCTTAGCAAAAGCTTCTCTTATAGTTTTTCACCTACTGTAGGGTGTACAGAATAATCTTTAGAAATATCTTACATTTTTTCTTGAGCAACTGCTGGATAAGAATGAGAGTCTAATCAAGGCAGGCACTTCCCTGACACACCTTCCCTATCCCCCAAAGACAGTCCTGGAGTTATTCTATTTGCAGACACAGTGATAATATCAATATGCTACTTCCTGTTTACCAGGTAGGGAAAATACTTTCTAAATGGTCTATGGGACCATCAGAGAGACTTTATAGCTTTTGACAATTTTGAGAGACAACTTAAATTCAAAGCAGGAAATATTGAAATCCAGAGATTTAGGATTAAATCATGGAATGTTTTTCTTTTCTTAGTAAAAGATCTGCTGGCCTCAAGTAAACTGTATTTTTAATGATGTGATTCATTAGTTTTTTTGAGGACTTTTGTTTTTTTCTGTTTTCTGCTAGAAGGCAAATACAGAGGAAGGCAACAGCAGTAGATTTGGGAGATCGAAAGTACCGATTTGTGTTTCTTTCTGTTGCTAACAGGCACATTTTGAAAAAAAATTGGAACACATATATGAAATTAAAAACACATAGAATTATAAGTATGCTATAGCCTTTAGTTCCAGTCTTTTCAGGGGCATATTTCTCACATCAAGAAATGTGTATGGCCATGTGATATTTGGCATAAGGCAAAATAAGATACAGGAGGTCATCAGGGGAAATAAAATTTCTAATGTTGTGTGTTTCATAAGACTTCATGACCCTGTTATGCATTGCTTTAAAAAGAAAAGATAAATATCAATGTTCAAAGCTCGTAGGCAATTTCAGCATTTGAGGTTATTGATTTTCAATTTATTCTTTGCTATTGTGCTTTGTGCTGAATAGGCTCAGACTCTTAGCAATCTTGTTTCATTGTGGTTTTGTAAGCTTTTGGACTCTGCTTCATTTAGTTTCTATTACATCGCACGACCCCCAACATTTTTCTTGTTTTATTGATTCCTGCCAGGTTTTGGGAATGAAATAGATTATGATATGTAAAAGATTTGACACTGGAGTTTCTTTTAGGGTTGAATTCAGAATGCTTTAATAAATACTTAAAATGAAAATTTCTGTTTTAGATGTTGATCACTACCATTTTTGGAGTCCCCTGGAGCCTGAAAGGTAAATATTTCAATTCCCCTGTTATGATTTAGGCTCTTAGCATCCTGTCTTCAGTCACGACAGTTAGGACACTAAATAGAAAAGAAGGTTTTCTATGACAGTGGCATTCTTCTACCAGTAGCAGTGATCTGCTAACCTTGTAGAAATGTTTTATCTGCACCATTTTCATCTTAGTATTCAAAATATTTCTTTTGTTGCTAACAGAAAGTAGACATTAAATTGTAACCTCTTTTTCTTCTGGAAAAGAAGGTTGAAGATGAAATGGCTTTAATTTTTGGGTCTTCTTTGTCTTTCTCTCCCCGACCCACTCTTTCTTCCCTTTTTTTCCCTCTGCCTTTCCTATTACTATAAAGAATATACAGATGTTTCTCCTTTTTCACCCCAGAATTAATCAATTCTTTTATGCCCTCACCCTACTTTGCTCAGATTTTATCATAATACAAAATGTCCAGCCTCTTGGTCCGCTGACCTATTTCCTGTCTTTCTCCTGGTCTGCTTTGTGTTGTTGGGAGCTTGACTGCTGTGGGGTAGATTTCTCAAGCTATCATGTTAGCTGGTTTTCAGTTGAATTTTGTCAGTTTGCAAATACAACACACTGGCTGATGATTCTAAAGGAAAGATCTAGAAATCCAAGATATTTTCCGCTTCTCTTCCACAGACTGTTTTTCCTGCAGGAGCTCTGTCACCTCCATGGCTCCAGCTCTCACTTAGCTGGTCTGCCATAATTCCAGTTTCTGCTAGACAATTCTGAGCTCTTTGTCCTTTCAGCAATGAATTGACTTACTACTGTTTTTAATCTTTGCTTTAGCTGATTGTTCTTTGGCTTATACTTCTCCTATCAGCCATTTAATATCTCCTTGCATTAAATTCTTCCTATTGCACTTAATGCGATTTTTGGTTTTCTGGTTAGATACTGACTGAATCAGTGTACATAACATATCATTGTGCTTGTTTATACTCCCATCACATTCTACTAGACTGTAAGTTTCTTGAGAAAATAGACTCCACTTAGACCTGGCACGATGGCTCATGCCTGTGAGCCCAGCACTTTGGGAGGCCAAGGTGAGTGGATCACGAGGTCAGGAGTTTGAGACCAGCCTGACCAACATGGTGAAACCCCATCTCTACTAAAAATACAAAAATTAGCCCAGTGTGGTGGCACATGCCAGTAATCTGCACCACTCAGGAGGCCGAGACAGGAGAATTGCTTGAACCCAGGAGGCAGATGTTTCAGTGAGCTGAGATTGTGCCACTGCCCCCCAGTCTGGGTGACAGAACAAGACTCCATCTCAAAAATAAATAAATAAATAAATAAATAAGAATATAGGCTCCATTTGACTTGGTACCCCTCATATCTGATGTAGCAGTTTCAGGCACATCTTGGGTAGTCACTATTTGTTGATGCATTTCAATACATGTATTAGTTGCTTAGATGAGCACAACCTATAAATTATCAAAGTGAAATGATTTAGAGTTGTGTCATCTTTTGTTACTATTGTTTTTGTAGGTTTTATGATCTAGAATTTGACCAATTTTTATAATTATAAACTTTATTGTCATAAATAATATTTAGCAGAGAAAAGAAAGAAAAAACAAAAAAAGGAAAAATAAGCTTTTTATAAATAGAAAAGCATGAGAAATCAACAATTATCTAGACTAGTCTAAAGAGTTTACTGGAGCTTATGGAATTCCCAAGAAAAAATAAACTCTGAAAACGATATTGAAAGAAAGCTAGAGATTTTTCACTTCTACAATTCTTTGTAGTTTCTCAGGAATTTCTACAATGCACTTGGCAAAAAGAGTCACATAGTAGGTGGTTGAATTTTGATTGATTTGTCTTCTAAAGGCCTTCCTCAAGCAAAATAAATAATTGGGATACATATTAAAAGATTTTAATGCTTTATCCACATTACTCTTATATTTGGCCTAAGAAACATCAGAGAATGTATAAGAAAGCTTTAAGGATAGGGACTCTATGACAGAGCCAAGAGATTCTTTGAGTGAAGATCTGTTTTCTGAAGAACAAAAAGTTTGAAAGGAAGAAAATATTTACACAAGTATGGGAACAGATGAAGAGAAAATATTGAGGTAAGACTAACATGTCTCTTTGTGGATTTCTGTATTGGGCAGAGGAAATCTATTTTGTTAAAAAATAAAGTTAAGTATTAGCTTATTTTCACTTTATGTTTCTTCACTTAAAAGTGGTTACACTACTGTTTGCGTATCAACAAGTAGGGGTGCAAAACTGGTATTTTTTATGCTTAATTACATAGTAAATTAAGTGTTTGGGAGTGAATAGGGTAGAGGCAAGCAAACAAGTCCTAGAGTTCAGATCTGCTGTTTTGAAAGCAAGATTAAGTCTGAGACTTAAGGCTTAGTTTTCTTTCAAATATTTTTGACACAGACAAAGAATGTAAAGAGGGAATTAAATTGAGCTGAGTTTTATTCAAAAGGAGAATTTAATAATACACTTCTATTTCTCCTCATTTGCATTTTTTTAATTCTCAAGGTGATCTAACACTTGACTTTCTTTTTTAATACACTGAGTCTTTAGGTTGCCATTTGTGTTAGAGTTTATCGTGGCATTGGGAAGAATATTTCCTTCTATTTTGTATACCCTCAAGAAAACTGAGATCCAGAGATACTAACCAACTTGTTAAAATTCTACATTTAATAAATAAAACAACTAGAATTCTAATCCAGATGCAGTGGACTTGGGTCTCTATATTATACTTATGTGTTTTCCACTTTTGATTTATACTTCTGGATTTCTCAGTTAGTTAGGATTTGATCAGTTACAAGTAACCAAAAAATCACATAAGGGCTGCCTTGAAAACTAAAGGAAACAAACGTTGGCAAGGATAAGAAGTAACATGAAATTTCCTTCATTGTTAGTGGAAATGCAAAATGGCATGGTGATTTTGGAAAACAGTTTGGCAGCTTTTTTACAAGCTAAGCGTATGTTTACTATATGATTCAGCAATTGCACTCCTAGATATTTACCCAAATGAACTGAAAACTTAGTCTGCACAAAAACCTTCAGAAAAATGTTTAAGAGCTTTATTCATAATGCCATAATTTGGAAGTACCATGTTGCTTTTCAATAGGGAAATGAATAAACTGTGATAAATCCAAACAATAAAATATTGTTCAATTCTAAAGTAAAATGTGCTAGTCAGTGAAGAGAAAACATGGAAGAAACATGAATATATGTTGATAAGTGAAAACAGCCAATCTGAAAAAGCTACATGTTATTTGTTCTTAATGACATTGCAGAAAGGCAAAACTATAGAGACAGTAAGAAGATCAATGATTGCCAGGGTCTTGCAAAGAGAAAAGGGTGAACAATAGGATTGGAGCTTAGAGGATTTTTAGGGTAGTGAAAAATACTGTAATGGTAGGCCCATGGCATTATCAATTTGTCAGAACTAGAAATATACAACACAAAGAATGAGCCCTAATGTAAACTATGGACTTTGTTAACAATAAGGCATTTTTGTTACTTCACTAATTATATCAAATGTACCACATTTAAGAAAAATGTTAATAATAGGAAAATTTGGGATTGAGGGGGTGAAGGAATATAGGGATCTCACTGTACTTTCATTGCAATCTTTCTATAAACAGCAGATTCTCTAAAAAATAAAAATACGATAAAACAAATTAAAAAATTAGGCTTGTAATAAACTTCCTGGGAACAGGAAGCTTGATCCAAAGTTCATTTGTATTACCAAGATCCCTGTATTTGGCTCTAGTTTCTCAGAGCTGACACTATTCCAAAGCATGCTATTTTCTCCAGCAAACAGAATTATTGCCTTTACTTCCTTGGGATATGTGTTTCCTTACTTATATCTACACATCTATAAGGAAATACAAATTTACCTCTCTGGTAATTCACACTGAATCCCAGAACTGCATTTCACTGGCTTTGACAGGCTTGACTTGTGCCACGTGATTGCATCTAAACCAATCACTGTGGCTGGGAATGAAGTTTTCTTTTATAAAGAAGGGAAACAAGGCTTACTTTATTAAATAGGCATGAATTATCCCATTCAAACCACAAAGCTAGGGAAATCAGAGAATTATTACTACAGGGAGAAGGAATTAAATATATGTTGGGAAAGCACCCAGCAATTGTTTATTGTAGTATCCATGTATGGAATATGGATTATCTGTGCATAAGCCTTGTGATTAAGCAGTTGCATACATATATGGCTTCAAGTGTTTAAGTTCCATCCCCAAAAATATTCCCTCTTTGGCTTAATGATGTTTGAAATTTAATAATTACAACTATGTTATTTCAGCATCTTCAATTAACACACATGCGTAAAGCACCTACAATGCTCAGTTGTAGGGGATAGAAAGACAAATAAGATTTATGCATAGTTACTGCCCTTAAGGGGCTTACAGTCTAATGTGTGAAAGAGACAAACACAGGTATACATAAGGGTAATTAAGGAGGGAATGGCTGTTCTGAAACAAGGACCAAGACAGCCTTCAGAGAGGAGCTCATTGTAGAGCTGAGTCTTGAAGAGCATTAGGATTTCAATATATGAATCTGTGTGGAATTCATTTCAGCCAGTCAAAGCAAAACAAAAAACAAACAAACGAAACCTAAATAAAACAGCAGCATGTAACATTGTCAAGTGTATGGAAACTGTTAGTGATTTAGTAAGGTTTAAATATAAGATGTAAGAGTTGTATAGTAGACGTTAATGTCAGAATATTAGAGAAAGGTTAGCTGATAGATTTTATCAAGAACTGAGTGGAGAACTTTTTGAGTCAGAGGGAATAACAGTATAAAAATTATTTAAAAAAAATATTGCACAAGTGTATTCTGGCTTGGATTAAAGGTGCACCAGTCTGTGCAGAAAGGAAGATTGTCTCAGAGGCTGTTGTTGGAGGCCAGATGAACACGTGTCAGGATTTGAGCTGACACAGTGCAATAGGCATAGAAGCGACTGACTTAAGGCTTAACTGCACCCATAGCTATAATAGTTATGTGCATAGCAGTCATTTATACATCAATGTGAAATTATATAAGACCCTGTGAAAAGTATTGGTTTCCTAGGGGCATGAGGACTTTAGACCTATTGATGACAAAAAAAGGTATATGTAATTCAGACATTTTCTAAAATGATGATACACTGATGGAAAAGACAATTTCTTTTATGCCACCAATTTCTTGGAATAGCCTAATACAATGGGATATCTAGAACATAATAAACCTAGATGTGAAAATAATTAGAAAAGAGGTTGAATTGTATGGCATAAGACCATTTGGTAAGCACAGATCATGGAGTCCCTATGACTGAGGTGACTCTATTTGATGTACAGTGTATATTTGCCTAAAGATGTCTCCACATGGATTTTAAAGATCAGTGCTAATTCATGTCACCAAAAATACCCCAACGCCTAGATTGCAAATATGTACACTAGTGTGTTTGACTGGTATATTCCATTATGTTGTTCACTGAAACAAGTTACAATGGGAGAAAATTTGGGAGAATTAAGTATGTCTTTGTTAAATTATAATGGTAAATTATTGTTGGATAGTCTTTTCCAATGGAAGTATTCTAATTATTGCCTATAATTCCAAAAAATAATGTTCTTAAAGGTTCTAAATCACCACTCACGGTTTGGACTAGCAAGTTCAAGTTTAGAATATAAATAATTATTGTATGGACTTTTCATCTGGTAAAACATTGAGGCTCTATAACTTTAGCTGGAATATTATGGCAGACTGGAAGAACACAAATGTTTATTCCTTTTTCTGATCATAAATTGAAAAAGAATGGGAACATTTGGATAACAGCCCATCTCCAGCCACCATCTGCTTGTTATAACATAGCTGTATGTTGTCATTTTTTCTCTTTTTTATTACTGTTATTAACACACTATAAAAAATACATTTAAATAGCATTAAGTTTATAACACAAACCAACAAAATGGAGTCGCTCAATCTTTAACTTTTCTGCAAAAATTGCTTTATTCCTCCTTTTAGACATTCTTTGGAGTCAGGCAGTATCCTGCTGTTCAGTTACAGTAAAAACAGGTGCCTGGAAGAAATAATTACCAATGTTATATTTGGTGCTTTCTTTTCTTTCAATTCAGTCTTTTGTTCATTTATTGTATAAATTCAGTTGGTATCAGATTAATGGATGCAAGGATGACTCAGATTAGAGCTGATCAGACCAGCATTATGAGAGCTTATCCTTTAATTAAAAAAAGACGATGTGAAAAATAATGTAATAAAATTGACTTTTAAACAAAAAAGTAATTTAATTAACATTATTAAGTCTATTTTGAGAAAGGAATATTTTAGTTTACATTATTTTACATTGTATCTAGTATTTTACCATCTATTAGTTCTATTGTTATATACAATTAATATAATCAAATTAATGAATATAAAGTGTTTTAATATATATTCATGTGCTCAAGAGGTTTTTTTTTTCCCCAAAATAAAAGTAGCTTTCACACTCAAAACTGTGAGAGGTAATTGAAAACAAAATAAAAGTAGCTTTGCAAAGTGATTAAATTAAAATACATGTTTCATATAAAAAATGAGAATAAAACTGTTAATGTTCTTTACCATAATTGTCATTAATGTGCTGCTCCACATGGACATCTGTGTATGTGTGTGTGTATGTGTGTGTGTATACACGTACATTTTTATATAAAATGAATTAGACTAAGATCTGCTTTTCTGAGAATGTTCCTTAAACTGTGTGTGTTTGTGTGTGTGTGTGTGTGTGTGTGTGTCTAATACACATACATATATGACAAAGGACTTGTGGATTCTTGTATGGAAAGACATTTTTGAATTTTTACATTCCTGGCATGCCAGTGGAAGATTGAGGAGGACTGTTTAATACGCAAGTGTCTCAGCCAAGGTCCAGTTGGAAAAACATAAAACACTCAGTGTTTCAGAGAGAATTTAATATAGAAAATTGGTTACACAAGTATTGAAAGGACTAAGGAGGCAAAAAGGAGAAGTGAGGTAATCCAGCAACAAAAAATGGCAGAAAATACTACTAGAGGTAGATAATGTTGCTATTTTGATAAACAGAAAAGAGGATGATATACCAAGGCCCAGGGTAAACAGCTCATTCTGAGATAGTGGAGAAGGGAGCACTATACACGGTCTAGGATTTCTAAGGCATTGCTATAACTTTCAGAGCTCCTGCTAGAAGCAGCAAGATAGAAAGGAAAACAGAGGAGTAGCTTCTCATGGATGAACAAAGAATGTAGTTTCTTGAGATAAAATCTACTCCTTGTGAAGAGGCTTAAACATTGTTAAAATGACAGGAAAAAATTTTGAATATTACATCAGCATAGTTGATAAAGCAGGATTTGAGAGGATGAACTCCAATCTTGAAAGAAGTTCTACTAGGGTAAAAGGCTATCAGATAGCATCACACTGTCTTCCACAGTAGTTGAAGTAATTTATACTGCCACCAACAGTGTAAAAATATTCCTATTTCTCCACATCCTCTCCATGTGACTATACTTTTAATGTATTCTGCTATTCTTGTTTCCCACATAAATTAATGATGATCCAGGCTAATTAAGTAGAACAATAGGGGTCACAGTGTAAGTTAGGCTCTTAGGCCATCTATTGCTCATTTATTTTGACAAATTGTATACAGGGGGCTGACAGTGAAATAGTAAGAAATATGTGAATTATATCAATTGTAATGTTATTAAATGAGTTATTTTACTGACAAAAAATATTCATATTTTGAAAGATTCTGATTCTTGCACGGGCTGCTGTTTTCTCCCAATTAGCTCAACTGATGCTTAGCAGACAACTCATTGCCTGTAAGAAACTTTTTTTGCCTTTAAGCCTTCAACCTTAAAAATAATGCCAGACACACAGACATACAACATATATTCTTGAACAAATCTACTTCTTACAAGGTTTTTTCTCTATTTATTTTCATTTAATATTTAATATCTAATAAAATCTTCTTCATGGGCCGGGCGCGGTGGCTCAAGCCTGTAATCCCAGCACTTTGGGAGGCCGAGGCGGGTGGATCACGAGGTCAAGAGGTCGAGACCATCCTGGTCAACATGGTGAAACCCCGTCTCTACTAAAAATACAAAAAAATTAGCTGGGCATGGTGGTGCGTGCCTGTAATCCCAGCTACTCAGGAGGCTGAGGCAGGAGAATTGCCTGAACCCAGGAGGCGGAGGTTGCGGTGAGCCGAGATCGCGCCATTGCACTCCAGCCTGGGTAACAAGAGCGAAACTCC
>NW_022436943.1:38548575-38853632 GCF_009761245.1 Sapajus apella | reverse complement strand
AAAAAAAAAAAAAAAAAAAAAAAAAAAAATCTACTTCATGAAGCATTTTCTAAAGGGCTTATGCTGATGTGATTTCTTCCTCTTTATTTTGATGTGTTGTGTCTCTGCTACTAGAGGGAATATTTCTCCTGGGCAGTCTCTTTAATGGGAACTTTATAGGACGTAGGCTAATGCATTTGATCTGGTTAACACTCAAATTGTATTTGTGCCTTTGCTGTGTGCTATGTTCCTTTTTGGTTCTGGTATGTCTCATGTTTTTCTGTTTGATTTCTTTTAGAGCATCTGTGACAGGTAGTTCGTGCCTAAATTTTTGGGCAAGAGAACAGAGGATTTGGGCAGGCAAGGGAGCAATTGTTTTCACTTTAGAGCCGAACTTTCTTGAGTGTCTAAAATATGTTGCATATTATGTGATAAATCATCCATCAAAGATCCATTAAAGCATGATTGCAATTCTTTAACCTCCATTGTATCTAAAGATGTTACACAGATTGATGAAGTATTAGACCTGTGATTATAGAAATTGACTGCAAATTGCCTTTTTAATTAGGCTTCATTCATTAATACATATGTGGAAGTACATACCAGGTGTTTGGGGAATGATTAACACACAGTACTCATATTAAAATAATGAGCTTGCGGAGATCATACTGCTAATTTGTTGATTAGATATTAAACTATGAGATCATTTTATAGTACTAACATTTTCAAGGATGGGGGAAACTCCATCAAAATAGAGGCCCTTGTTGGAGGAATTATCTACCCAGCACTGTGCTAGATGCTTTATTAACATTGTTTAATTTTGCCCTTTCAACAAATCTCAGAGGGATATATATTGCATTATTTTTATGGACTTGGAAACAGAATATAACAGTCTTAGAACAACTTGCCCAAAGTCACACAAATGGTAAATTGTGAAAGTGAAACTTGAACTTGAGCTGCCTGACGCCAAAATCCAGTTATCACCATACATTTTAGACCTTGTGTTATGTCACGGGATCTCCGCCATGCATGCATGTGTCACAATTGTTCTTCTAATGCTTTATGTCTTTGGCTTCCATGATTCTACCCTCTCTCGACTCTCCTTTCTCACTGTTGCTTCTCTGTCATCTTTGTGGGCTTTTTCCTCTTTTTGTTCATTAAAAGTGAATTTTCCCCCAGATTTTTATTCTTGAAGTACTCCTCTCTTTCTGTGCATTTTCTGGATATTCTCATTTATTCTTGTGGTTTTAATGATAACCAATAGACTTAGAACGTGCCCCTGCCCCTCACCTTGTGCCACCATGTGCAATAGGCACTTCAAATTCAACTAAATTCTTCATCTTTCCGCTTAGCCTGGTATCTCTTCCACTGTTCTCTAGTTTTGTGTGTGGTGTCACTATCCCCAGTTACCCACTTACAAGTGAAGGTGCCACCCTCAGCACACTGACACATGCCCCATATCTGATTAGTCGCCAAGTATATTGTGTATATTTTTTTGATTCCTGCATATTGTGAGGTTTTGTCATATTAAAAACCTTTTACACTGCCCCTTCCAGGATGAGTGTCAAATATAAACAAAGCCAAACACTAGTTAAAGTGATAAGGACAGATTTTAATCCGTAATATACTTTGGCAATACGGGAAAAAAAGCCAATGTGAACTGAACTAGACTTCATTTTGTACAGAAGTGACCGACTGTTTTAAACGGAGAATGAGAGAACAGGGAGGGAAGCAAATGGGGGTGCAGCAGAGTCAGAAAAATGAAAAAAATATTACAAAAGCAAGAAGAAGGGGTTGGTCCCTGGGTTTGCGAACTGGCACTTACTGAAGTTAACACAGAGATTGGGAGACCAGAGTCTTATCTAAAGGCGTGACGTTGGTGAAAGCAATCTGTAAATTATTTTGGCAGCCTTGTGTTTTCTCAAGCAGGCCCTTCAAGAGGCATAGTCATCCTAGGGATGTGGCTTTATGCTGTCAGAAGCTATGTTAGTGTCTTGCTTGAGTCTTTATGGACTAAGATTGAGGCCTAGACAAGAAAAGCTTCAGAGGAGCCTGTCCAGAGCTTGGGCAAAGAGAGACTCTTGGTTACCAGCCAGTTTTTAGAGTAGCAAAAAGCTCAGCTGGTACAAAGCCTTTAAAACGCAAACTAACCAGTTTGAAGCCTTACTTCCTCTGTCTGACCTGTACACCCAGGGGACAGTGTTCCTCTGCCTTGATCATTTCTAGGACCAGGCACCAGAGAACAGGAAACCAGTCCTAGTTTAGAGCCTGCTGAAATTATTCAAACCAGTCAATCCTACACTGTTCACCTTGCCCTATGTTGCCTTTCTTAAGGGAACTCCAGCAAAGGCCGGGGCCTAAACTCTTACCTGACTCCTGATGGACACTGATATTTCTCTCATAGCCCTGCATGTCACGTGGTGAACTTCCTCCTGGGACTTGTGGATTTAACACATTTCTTTCTTCCAAGCCTTGGTCTCATTTGCTCCTGTGGTTATACCAGATTTATTATGCTATATCCAACATTAACATTCTTAGAACACCAAGATCTCCCTGTTTCACAATCCTTTCCTGAGGTCTGTCCTCACTGCTCTATTCAGGCCCTGACTGCCCTAATTGAAGTTGTTTTTCCTTAGCTAATGCCTGAGTTGCAGAAAATTCATCTTGGCTACTTCTTCAGATTGGTCCTCCTCTATGATGCTGAGAGTCATTTAAAATGAAAATCTGTATTTGCCGCTTCACTATTTTAAAGCTTTCAATAGCTGCTCACTGCCACTGAACCCCTATAGAAGCCTCCTGCAATAGGTCACTGCCACCACTTTGATCTCTGCCTTCTATGTTGCCAGTCATGCACATTAGGTTCCAGCAATTCTAAACTACTTATATTAAACCAGAACATCTTCTTACTCAACTCCACTCCATAATTGAGCTCACAATGCTTTTTTTTTTTTTTTTACTGTAATACCTTTTGTTCATTATATGAAACTCCTCTAACTGTTATGAGTTCTTTAGAATTTATCTCAGTAGTCACTACTCTCAGAAGAGTTCCTAGACACTATAACACAGGTGTGGGTTATTTATACAAAAACGTATTTATTTATCATATACCTGGCTTCCCCCTCCCCCCCCACACACACTGTAAACTCTTTGAAAATAGAAACCATGTCTTACTCATCTTTGTACTCCCAGGCTTAAAACAGGCTGGCACATAGTAGGTGTTCAACAGATGTTGAATAACTCCACGACACCCTCCAAGTAAGTTCGTTTTCAAATTTACTATCACTTCTTGCTTGCTTAGTGAAAAAATTCACATTGGAAAATAGATAAAAAGATGATAAAGTGAATAGAGTACTTCTGTCTCCCTTTATAACAAGATCATCTCATGCTTGCCTTCTTCAGCCACCCGTCATGTTGCTAATCTTCCTCTAATATTGTCAGGAGTATACTCAGAGAAATCAAAACGCCTCTAAGAGAAACTTTAAAAATATAGAAAGATATCTAAGCTTCAAAACAACTAATTGGTACAAGGTATATTGCACCTGAAAAGACTGTTAGCTATAACCTTTTAAAAATATTTTTACCTCATTCTCAACAATTGTAGAGGTTCTTATGGCCAGTTATCTTTATGCCAGCATTGGTGCTAAGCATGTTGCACATAGTTTATTATTAATCCTCATAATTCTTTGAAATATCAATTAAAATATTGTTCTAAATTTGCATGTGAGGAAACTGAGGTTTAGCAAGGCTAGGTCAATTTTCTGAGGGACACACACCTAATGACAGGCAGGGCCAGAATTTCCACAGAAGTCTTTATCCAAAGCCCACAAATATATGTGTTGCCTGATCCTGCCAGGAGCTTGCTTTTTTCTGAAGCTATACTCACCAAGATTAAATAAAAACCATGAAGAAATAAACTACACTAGAATATTTTACTTTAATTCTTTTCACCAGTTTTATTCTTATGAGGGTAGTATTGACTTTGCCAAATCATGGATTCTTTTGGAAGTTTTTATTTCTCAATAAAGTACTCATAGTCTTAGATCTGGGCCTACAGAGAAAAAAAATGAATGAAAAAAGTGTTTGGAGAGACAATGGAAACTCCTGTGGCAGAGACAATGATTTATCCCAAGGGGAACACAGGGACAGAGGCCATAAAATATAGAAAACACTTCCATCTGTGCCAAGTTGAGCTCAGCAGGAGCAGGACAATAGCTAGCGGGCTAGCCAGAGAGAGCCTCCTCTGCTAAAACCACAAAAGTTCTGGTTCGAATCTCTGTACTTAGAATGTAAAGGAAGCATAAACAAGAAGTTCAGCTACCAGATGGGGACCCTTCTAATTAGTTAAGTCTGCTCTAATTTTTGGCCACCAGTTGGCAGATGCAACAGATGCCAAGGGAGTAAACAGAATATGTTGGCAGTTTCAAATTTTAAACCAGTATATCAAAAATAGATTCAATTTAGAAATATTTTCCCCTTTGGTTAAATTCTGTAACTTAATTTTGTCAAATGCCAGGAAGTTAGAGATATATTATAAAGCATTTTCTTAGAGATTTTATATTTTTGTCTATAAATTGATGGCAATGAATTATGTATTTAGGCACACTCTCTTTGAATGTGTAGGGTACAACAGCGAGGTTCATGTGAGAGTTATATTTTATCATAAATATGGATTCATGTGGCATTTGTGAGTAGAAAACTCTAAAAAATGTAAGAGCTGTTTTTGGGAAAACACATCTTTAGATAAATAGAAACATTAAGAAATTAAGAGATTTAGTGACCATAAATTTAATCCCTTGTCTTGGCACTTTGTTAGTGGTTCATGTCTTACACGCAATTGGCCATTGTAAGCAAAATGCCTTAATTACATAACTAAAGAAAGGGCAGGGCCACTTTGACATTTTTGGACATGACTGCTTTTCACTGAAATAATATATCAATGACAAAGTTCTGATGTTTCCATTCTCAGGAATTCTCAGCAAATTTTTAAAAATTATTTTCCCACACAGAACTACTATTGGGGGTAAGGAGGATGATTGTTAGGTTATATTTTATTTACTATCAAAAATTGTGTCCTTGGCTGGGCATAGTGGCTTGTACCTGTAATCTCAGCAATATGGGAGATTGAGGTGGGAGGATCGCTTTAGCCTGGGAGGTTGAGGCTGCAGTGAGCTGAGCCATGACAGCATCACTGCATTCCAGCCTGGGTAACAGTTTAAATAAAAGTGTTCTTGATTTTATCTGGATGTACTCAATACATCTTTGAGAGTACTTAGTATATGCTAGGTACTGTGATTGCCCTAGGCTTGCTGAGCTAAATAAGACACAGTTACTGATGATTTCTCACAGATATAGAGCTCTAATTATTAGAATATTTTATGGCAGTTATTCCATTGGATGTAGGTCATGTATGTTATGGGTATTCACAGGATGGAACACAGAAAACAATAAGTATTTCTGCCTGATTTAGTGAAATGAGTGTTATGAAAATCTTTCTAAAGGTAGTAATATTAAACCAGAATTGTTTTAAAAAAGTAGGAATTAATAATAAAATATGTTGGAAAGAGGATTTCAAGAAGAGAGAGTAGGTGGAAGATAGAGAAATATTTGAGTATCTGGTTTTAGAGAATACACGGAGAGGCCGGGCGTGGTGGCTCACGCCTGTAATCCCAGCACTTTGGGAGGCCGAGGCAGGTGGATCACGAGGTCAAGAGATCGAGACCATCCTGGTCAACATGGTGAAACCCCGTCTCTACTAAAACTACAAAAAAAAAATTAGCTGGGCATAGTGGCGCGTGCCTATAATCCCAGCTACTCAGGAGGCTGAGGCAGGAGAATTGCCTGAACCCAGGAGGCGGAGTTTGCGGTGAGCCGAGATCGCGCCATTGCACCCCAGCCTGGGTAACAAGAGCGAAACTCCATCTCAAAAAAAAAAAAAAGAGAGAATACACGGAGAGTTCTATTTTATAAATATTGAATTGATATTACTAATATTCATATTAATATCATTAATATGGATAGTGTGTTACTGTTAATAAGGAAGGCGATATCAATGTAACATTTATTTAGCATTAACTTTATGCTAGATACTGCGCCAAGTGTTTCAAATATACAAGTACATTAGTTCTCATTACAACCTAATAAAATATATACAATTATCATGAGAAATCAGAAATACTATTGATCTTGGAGTTGAGATTCAAGTCTGGGTATATTAAGTCCCTACTTCTAAATAGTTTACACAACTTAGACCCAGCTACCACGGGATTCTAGTTTGAATGTCTAAAAAGCAACTGATAGTAATATGTTTCTGGACCTCAGGAGTGAGGTTAAAGTAATAGATTTAGATTATGGGTTCACAGCTGAATTATACCAGACATACAAAGATGAGCTGGTACCACTCCTTCTGAAACTATACCAAACAATCCAAAAAGAGTGAATCCTTCCCTAATCATTTTATGAGACCAACATCACCCTGATACCAAACCCCAGCAGAGACTCAACAAGAAAAGAAAACTTCAGGCCAATATCCATGATGAACATAGATGCAAAAATATTCAATAAAATACTGGCAAGCCGATTGCAACAGCACATCAAAAAGCTTATCCATCACGATCAAGTAGGATTCATCCCAGGGATGCAAGGCTGATTCAACATAATTCACCACATAAACAGAACCAAAGACAAAAACCATGATCATCTCAATAGAGACAGAGAAGGCCTTTGACAAAATTCGACAGGCTTTATGCCAAAAACCCTCGATAAACTAGGTATCCATGGAACATATTTCAAAATAATAAAAGCTATGTATGATAAAACCATAGCCAATATCATACTGAATGGAAAAAAACTGGAAGCATTCCCTTTGAAATCTGGCACTAGACAAGGATGCCCTCTCTCACCACTTCTATTCAATATAGTATTGGAAATTCTAGCCAGGGCAATCAGGCAAGAAAAAGAAAAAAGTGTATTCAATTAGGGAAGGAGGAAGTCAAATTGTCTCTATTTGCAGACGACGTGATTGTATATTTAGAAGACCCCCATCATCTCAGCCCCAAATCTCCTGAAACTGCTAAGCTACTTTAGCAAAGTCTCAGGATATAAAATCAATGTGTGGAAATCACAAGCATTCCTATACACAAACAACAGATTTAAAGGGTACAAAATCAAGAATGAACTGCCATTCACAGTTGCTACAAAGAGAATAAAATACCTAGGAATACAACTAACAAAGGATATAAAGGACCTCTTCAAGGAGAACTACAAACCACTGCTCAAGGAAATAAGAGAGGACACAAACAGATAGGAAAACATTCCATGCTCATTGTTAAGAAGAATCAATATTGTGAAAATGGCTATACTGTCCAAAGTAATTTATAAATTAAATATTATTCCCAGCAAGCTACCTATGAACCTTTTCACAGAACTGGAAAAAGCACCTTAAACTTCATATGGAATCAAAAAAGAGCCTGCATAGTCAGGTCAATTCTACGCAAAAAGAACAAAGCAGGAGGCATCACCCTACTTGACTTCAAACTATACTATAAGGTTACAGTGATCAAAACAGCATGGTACCAGTACTAAAAGATATAGACCTATGGAACCAAACAGAGGCCTCAGAGGCAATGCCACACATCTACAACAATGTGATCTTTGACAAACCTGACAAAAACAAGCAATGGGGAAAGATTCCCTGTTTAACAAATGGTATTGGGAAAATTGGCTAGCCATGTGTGGAAAGCAGAAACTGGACCCCTCCCTGACAACTTACACTAAAATTAACTCCAGATGGATTAAAGACTTAATCATAAGACCTAACACCGTAAAAACCCTAGAAGAAAATCTAGGCAAAACCATTCAGGACATAGTCATAGGCAACTTCATGGCTAAAACACTAAAAGCATTGGCAACAAAAGCCAAAACAGACAAATGGGACCTAATTAAACTCCAGAGCTTCTGTACAGCAAAAGAAAAAATCATTAGAGTGAACCAGCAGCCAACAGAATGGGAAAAAGTTTTTGCAATCTCCCCTCTGACAAAGGGCTGATATCCAGAATATACAAAGAACTAAAGTAGATTTACAAGAAAGAAACAGACAAACCCATTCAAAAGTGGGTGAAGGATATGAACAGACACTTTTCAAAACAAGATATATATGAGGCCAACAAACATATGAAAAAATGCTCATCATCACTGGTCATTAGAGAAATGCAAATCAAAACCACATTGAGATACCATCTCACGCCAGTTAGAATGGTGATCATTAAAAAATCTGGAGACAACAGATGCTGGAGAGGATGTGGAGAAATAGGAACACTTTTACACTGTTGGTGGGAGTGTAAATTAGTTCAACCATTGTGGAAGACAGTGTGGCAATTCCTCAAGGACCTAGAAATAGACGTTCCATTTGACCCAGCAATCCCATTACTGGGTGTATATCCAAAGGATTATAAATAGTTCTCTTATAAAGACACATGCACATGTATGTTCATTGCTGCGTTGTTTACAATAGCAAAGACCTGGATCCAAACCAAATGCCCTTTGATGATAGACTAGACAAGGAAAATGTGGCATATACACACCATGGAATACTTTGCAGCCATAAAAATTGATGAGTTTGTGTCCTTTGTAGGGACAGGGATGAATCTGGAAACCATAAATATCAGCAAACTGATACAAGAAAACAAAATCCAGCACCACATGTTCTCACTCATAGCCAGATGTTGAACAGTTAGAACACATGGGCACAGGGAGGGGAGCTTCACACAATGGGGTCTGTTGGGAGGGACTAGGGGAGGGACAATAGTGGGTAGGGAGTTGAGGAGGGATAACATGGGGAGAAATGCCAGATATAGGTGACAGGGATGGAGGCAGCAAACAATATTGCCATATGTGGACCTATGCAACAATCCTGCATGTTCTGCACATGTACCCCAGAACCTAAAGTGCAATTATACACACGCACACACACACACACACACACACACACACACGCACATATACATATATGTGTGTGTGTGTGCATACATATATATTATATATATAATATATATATATATATAATGGATTTAGCAGTTGTTTGCCTTTAAAGTGATGGTTAAAACTATAAATGGTCTGAGCACAGTGGCTCACGCCTGTAATCCTAGCACTTTGGGATGCTGAGGGAAGTGGATCATGAGGCCAGGAGTTTGAGACCAGCCTGGCCAATATGGTGAAAGCCTGTCTCCGCTAAAATTAAAAAAAAAATTAGCCAAGCCTGGTGGCAGGTTCCTGTAGGCTCAGCTACTCAGAAAACTGAGGCAGGAAAATCACTTAAACCAAGGAGCCAGAGGTTGCAGTGTGCTGAGATCATGCCACGGCACTCCAGCCTGGGCAACAGAGCAAGACTCCATCTCAAAAAACAAACAAACAAACAAAACCCAAAACAAAACAAAAACCTAAAGTATAAATGTAGATTTTTGTTTGTTATCTTTTGCACCTATCCAGGGTAGTGGTTCCCAACAAGGCAGGATTATCAGTAGACTTTAGCAGTTACTATGAAATTGTAGCTAACTGCAGTGTACATTTTTTCTGGGGGAAATGGTCTATAGTATTTACAACATCCTAAAGAAGACACATGATTCCACCACTTTTTCAGCATTTTAAGAACTTTTGGTATAGAATGTAAAGAGATCATCATTTACATTAATCCCTGGAATTTTCAATCTGGAAGAAACCTCTGGGGCCTCTAATGTTCTCTGTTGGATTTGCAAAGAAAGTGCTAAATCTGGTATGTAGAATCCTTGAGTTATATATTCTAGAATATTTTATTCCCATTTATCTGTAGCTCTTGTCTTGGCTTGCAAGTGTAATATGGCTTCTCTGGGGAGGTGGGTATCTGCCTCTTGGTATTGGTCTGTTTCTTTCTTACGTTGTTCCTTTGCAATCTGTCAGCTCTAGTCCTTGGGATAGGTAAGGATTTTATCTTAGAATTGACAATTTTATGCCTGTCTTCCATCCCTTATACTCTTACCTCTGGAAAATGGCTTTGTGTTTTGTGACTCAATATGAATGACCACATAACAAAGAGGCAGACAGAAGAGAAGAAGTGAGCTGGGTTTTCTCTCAAACTGTTTTCTCTTTCTCAGTCTTAACTTGGTAGCTCCATTTTATCTCTTGAATGAATTCAGGTTGTTCTGCAGAATTAAGCACAGAAGTGTCTCTTCTCTTGTCATGTATTCAATTTAAAATAATACATAATAATTTAAAATTGATATATTGGTGATGAGTTAAGTTTTTACACATTCTTTTTTCTTATGCTTAAGGCATTTAATAATCCATTTTAGCAGCTTTAGAATTTCCCAGATAAAGGAATATGCAATATATCTAGTAATCTTTTTAGCAAAACAAAGAGCAAAAGCAAAAGTAAGAACAAAGAGTAATTTGTTTTGATGCCTTGAAATTGCCCTGCAGATAAGATCCTACGTTTGATTGACTGAATTAGGGTGATTACTGTGAATACTTGAGGACTGAAGGAAAGTATGGCATGTTTCACTTGTTGGTAAATGTGTATAATTTAAATAGCGAATTAACCATAGACCACAGGGATCTCTTTTGGCACAATTATGCCATTCTCTAGCAAGTACTAATGGCAAAATTATAATCGTTCTTCTTGTCAGAACTCATTTATTCTGCCTTGTCTAATGCTGGACAAAGCTGAACAAGGGGTAGGAACCCATAAAGGGGAAATTCTAAAGTCACTTTACCATATTCTAACGTATTGCTTGTGTATCAAGCCCATATAGCCAAACAGTGGGTGATTCTTTGTAGACATGTCTATTGTGGTCACACTTAAGAGGAACATTTGATATTATGAGGCATGTCTTCAAGATACTTTAATCTACTTTATTATTATTTGAGTTTACAAGGTCAACTATACTTTCATCCACAGAAGATAAAGTGACCTCAATCTATCTCTAAATCATGATTTTGGCGTCCACTTCAAGACATCCTGGAAACTGAAGTGTTTCTTCTTTGGCTGAGCATTTAAACGACAGTTATTGGCTATTTTATCTTGGATAGAGGTAAATCTATAAATTCTTCAGTCTTGGTAAAAACTTAACCAGAAGAGATATGGAAAATTCTTTGTGGGTTGTTTCCTTCCCAATAAAAAAGAGCTATTTTAGCTTGAATAAAATATTCTCAGAGTTTTTTGATAATTCAGCTTATATAATTTATGAATAAAAACGAGTCACATTAACTAATTTTGTATTTAATCATTCTTGAATTATTGGTGTTTCACTGCAGCATTTAGGTAGTGTTGTGGAGGCTAAGTGTGTGGGTTTTTGAGCTAAACTAATAATTTGTGTACCAGCTCATTTACTAGCTATGTGACATTGGGCAAGTCACTTAACCTCTTGGTTTTCTCCACAGTAAATGAGGAACATAATAGTAGCCACCTCTGAGCTTTACCTGAGTTCATACATGCACATCGCTTAGAAACATGCGTAGCAGAACTTAATAACCCATATCTAGTGACTATAGAGTATTTCTTATTACTTTAGTTCATAATAGAATAAAACTTTCTAAATCTATTTGGTGGCAAAATATTATATTTATTTTAATTATACATATATTGTAACTCGAGGGAAAACTAATCAAAAGTAAAAGAGCCAGGTATGGTGGTGTGTGCCTGTAATTACAGCTGCTCAGGAGGCTGAGGTGGAACACCTGAGCCCAGGCTAGGCAACATAGCTCACTACGTTGCTCAATCTTGTCTCAAAACAAAAGAAAACAAGCAAACAAAAACTCAATGATAACAGATACAAACACAAAAAACGAAAACAAAAAAGATGAGGGTAAATACTCTTCCATTGTTACTATTCCCACCAACAATTTTTAAAGCACTGTCAGAAGTCTGACGTGCATTTTGTCAGATGTTTGCTATTCATCACACACAATTTCACTACACGGATCCTCTTAATTAATAGATAATCATTTTTATGTTATTTTTGAAATTGGTTTTAAAATAACTCAAATGTATATAGTATATATCCTTTTTTTTGGGTCATGCATGTATATCTGCATTATTTTTTTAATTGTGGCATACTAGTACATAGAAGATATGAATCATAAAATCTATCTTACGACTGCCATTGAGTTTGTTTCTAAATATTTGCTATTACAGATAATGCAGCCAATAATATTCTTATTCATCCTTCAAAGATAAAAACTGGCCTCTGAAAACCAGATCAAAACTACAGGTTCAACTGGTTTGGATTCCACATTGTTTAAAAAAAATTAGAGTCAGCATTTATAAGTCAAGGCAATTTAGATGAAAATCCAGAGTTTTGGCTTCTCTAAAAAAAACCCTAAAGCTCAATAGCTATGGATCTGGTTTTTGCATTGCGAAAGCTCTATTTTAACAGTGTATAACCTGCTGCATTTATAAATTAATACTTATTTCACTTGATACTGTCTCTGCTTTTCCTATCACATTACATGTAGCTGCCTTTATTCATTTACAGCATCTGCCTGGTTCTCATGAACCCCTGAGATGTATCATTGAATACCTGGGCCAGCATTACTAAATGATAGAGTTTAAGTAGTGGAACTTCTGGGTCAAAGGGTAGATCAGGCTACATTTTTTAAAGTACTGTGAAATTATTTTTCAAGTCGTATTAAATACCTAGAGTGCTTTTACCTCTAGGTTCTCATCTAGACCTAAAGGCAATGCACATTAAGTAGAAAGAAGAAGTAAGAACTCTTGAGTTTCTTTGAGAAACAGAAGCTTGATGCAGAGATTTATAGACTAATATTTGGAGGTAGTATCAGCAGGGGTCTTGGCACAAAACCGAATACATACTCAGCTGAAATCTTGAAGAAATTTGGTTGAGGAGTTATTTACAGAAGTATGGGTGGGATTAAGAGAACCAATGAGAGATGTGAAGACCCCTAAGGAAGCCACTAGTAACCAAAATCTGATGGGACAAGGAGGGAGCATCATTTTCTGGGAGTCCTCTGGGGAATAACCTCTTGGAACCAGGCTGCCACACAGGAGATAGAGTTGTTCAGGAACAGCCACTGCTAAAACTTTGTTACTGAGGTATAGTGGGAGATGGGATCAATATTCCCTGGCCACTGTCTCCTTCTGTACCCTAATCCTCTTATGGTGCCTCCTGTTATGCAAATCTCTCTGGCTTGTAGAGCTAGACAGATTGACTGCAGTAGTTCTTAGGAGTCAGAACAGGAGGCTTAGAGGTTATGTGTGGCAGAAGTTTGTAAAGGGACAATAACCAGTAAAAGACTGTCTGGTCTCAATTCTCTTGGAACATTTTCTGTATTATCTCTTTTGTGATCATTACATTTTTTTCTTAAAAACAATATAAAGTCACTACTCAACCATGACAATCTGTAGTTTATAACCTTTTATTGCATAGAAGAGTTTAAATGACTAAAGCATATGTGGGGAAACCCCCACAAGGTAGTAATAGGATACATAGGAAAGTCTTTATCAATTTGAATAATATTTATATTTTTCAAAGTCCATGTGGAATTGGTTCAACCTTTTTGGCTTAACTAACAATAAGATTAAAATATAATGAAAGTTTCCATATGCTGGACACAAAAACATACCAGAAATTGATTTGTCAAGGGGAAAAAGTCATGTACCTAAGTAATCACATATTTGCATAGACAGTGATGAGAGTTTCAGATAAAGGGCTTTGGAAGTTTGGAGAAAAGAGAAATCTTATTGGTAACTTCCTTGGAAGAACTCCACTGAAGAGGCTTGCCTGGGTTAGCAATGCCCTGTATTCCCTGTGTAAGGCAGACTGACTGATGTCCACTGGCAGTGGCCATTCTGTTTCCTCCATTGGTGTTGATTCTTATCAAGAACTGGTTGTAGTTGTTTCCAACCTTTATCAAGCCAGTTTTACTAACTAATATGACTACTCAAAGCATTAAGTATTAAGTAACCTAATGATATGAATGTGAAATGAAGCTTATTTTTACAATAAAATCTAAGATTAATGCATTTTTTGGAAGATTTTATGTATGAGTTGCTAAGAAAAATATTGCTACTGAATTAGCCATAAAATTTTTGAGAATTGGAAATATCCAAAACAATATGCGTTACAAACATTTTCAGTGATGGAACCTGCATTTAGAGTGCTTTGCATATCAAACATTTTGCTTCATCTTGAATAAATTAGTGTCCTATATTATAAATTATGGGTGTGGTTTATGCAAAAGATCAGGAGGTAGAACTCTAATCAAGGGATCTCATCAAAGAAGAGGCTTTGGCTTTAACCAAAAGTTTTTAACTGAAGAATTTGTCTAACTCCTAAATTAAATTAACACTCAGTATTTGTGTTAAATCTGTAAAAAGTATTTGTTGCTATAATTTTTTTGGATTTACTAACCATTTAGAAGACCTGAATGAATAGGCTATGAAGGCTTTCTTTAATTTCAGTTATGAAGATATGGTAAACTTCCTGAAGAAAGAATATCTTCAGTGGGGCACTGGCTAGAAATCTTATTACTAGTCTTATTTACTTAAGGACGCAAACTCTTTCTAAGTGGGTAAATCAATTACATTGAACAAACATTTATGAAATTTTCATTGCCTTCAGAATAAAAGATAAGTTACTGATCATGGCATAAAAGCATATTCATAATCTGCTTTCTACCTACTTCTTCAGCTTTGCCTCATCACCTAACATACCTTTATGGAATAGCAAGATAATGTGCTTGTCGATCTTAAATCCACTATTGTGTGCTAAGATTATATGCTTCTGTACATTCTCTTGCTGGGGCCTAAAATGCTTATCTTGTCATCATGTAAGTGTTGAGCTATGATTATTCAATAAAAATTCTGTTCATTAAACAAAATTCCTTCTTCTGTGAATTCTATACCAAATTATTCTTTTAAATGAGGAAAGAGGTTTATGAAGACAACTTTCTAAGAATTATTTTTGTAATAATTATATTTAGAATACCAAAATCAATTTAAAAACTGCAACATTATAAGGTGGTCTAGTATACCATAAAATATAAATTCATATGATGATTCCATAAAAATTATATTTATAAAAAAGTTTAGAGTTTACTAAAAAGTTTCAAGTTCACACAATTATTTGAAGTACTGGTTACATACACTGCCAAAAAGTACAGTATGAGATGTAGTATTAACTCAATGACATAAAGGAAAAGTAGTTGGAAAAATAATGGGAGGAAGTCTAAAATTCTATTGTGTGTAACTCTAGGTGGTGGTATTAGATTACAGATGTTATTTGATTCTATGGTTTTCAATGTGTCAAAAATTAAAATATGTTTGATAACAAATAAATGAAACTTTTAAACAAATACTAACACTTGGTTCAACCACTTTTCCCATGGAGTTTTCCTGAATCATTCATGCTTAGCATTCCTTATTCTTCCTTATTTATGTTGTTTCTTTGTTACTCATAAAAACAAGTCTATTGAAGTTATTTTGTTTATTATTATTATTCATTATATTTTAAGTTCTGGGATACATGTGCAGAATATCTAGGTTTGTTACATAGGTATACATGTGCCATGGTGGTTTGCTGCACCCATCAACCTATCATCTGCATTAGGTATTTCTCCTAATGCTATCCCTCCCCTAGATCCCCAACCCTCACAGGCCCTGGTGTGTGATATTCCTCTCCCTGTGTCCATGTGTTCTCGTTGCATCCACTTATGAGTGAGAACATATGGTGTTTGGTTTTCTGTTCCTGTGTTAGTTAGCTGAGAATGATGGTTTCTAGAGTCATCCATGTCCCTGCAAAGGATGTGAACTCATCCTTTTTATGGCTGCATAGTATTCCATGGTGTATATGTGCTATGGTTTCATTATCTAGACTATCATTGATGGGTATTTGGGTTGGTTTCAAGTCTTTGCTATTGTGAACAGTGCTACAATAAACGTATGTGTGCATGTGTCTTTAGAATAGAATGATTTATAATTCTTTGGGTATATACCCAGTAGTGGGATTGCTGGGTCAAATGGTATTTCTGATTCTAGATCCTTGAGGAATCACGGTGTCTCCACAGTGGTTGAAATAATTTATACTCCCACCAACAGTGTAAAAGTGGTCCTATTTCTCCATATACAGTACAATATCTGCTGTTTCCTGACTTTTTAATGATTGCCATTCTTTCTGGTGTGAGATGATATCTCATTCTGGTTTTGATTTGCATTTCAAAATGCACTGCACTAATGACCAGTGACGATGAGCTTTTTTCATGTTTGTTGGCCGCATAAATATCTTCTTTTGAGGAGCGTCTGTTCATATCCTTCATCCTTTTTTTGATGGAGTTTTTTCTTGTAAATTCGTTTAAATTCTTTGTAGATTCCAGATATTAGCCCTTTGTCAGTTGAATAGATTGCAAAAAATTCTCTGATTCTGTAAGTTGCCTGTTCACTCTGATGATAGTTTATTTTGCTGTGCAGAAGCTCTTTACTTAAATTTGATCCCATTTGTCAATTTTGGCTTTTGTTGCCATTGCTTTTGGTGTTTTAGCCATGAAGTCTTTGCCAATGCCTATGACCTGAATGGTATTGCCTAGGTTTTCTTCTTGTTTTTATAGTTTTAGGTCTTACATTTATATCTTTAATCTTGAGTTAATTTGAGTATAAGGAGTAAGGAATGGGTCCAGTTTCAGTTTTCTGCATATGGCAAGCCAGTTTTCCCAACACCATTTATTAAATAGGGAATATTTTCCTCATTGCTTGTTTTTGTGAGGTTTGTCAAAGATCAGATGGTTGTTGATGTGTGGCACTATTTCTGAGGCCTCTGTTCTGTTCCATTGGTCTATATCTCTGTTTTGGTACCAGTACCATGCTGCTTTGGTTACTGGAGACTTGAAGTATAGCTTGAAGTCAGTTAGCCTGGTGCCTCCAGCTTTGTTCTTTTTGCTTAGGATTGTCTTGTTTATATGAGTTCTTTTTTGGTTCCATATGAAGTTTAAAATAGTTTTTTCTAATTTTGTGAACAAAGTCAATGGTAGTTTGATGGGGTTAGCATTGAATCTATAAATCGATTTGGGAAATATGGCCATTTTCATGATACTGATTCTTCCTATCCATGAACATGGAATATTTTTCCATTTGTTTGTATCCTCTCTTATTTCCTTGAGCAGTGGTTTGTAGTTCTCCTTGTAGAGATCCTTCATATCCCTTGCAAGTTGTATTCCAAGGTATTTTATTCTCTTTGTAGCAATTGTGAATGGGAGTTCACTCGTGATTTGGCTGTCTGTCTGTTACTGGTGTATAGGAATGCTTATAATTTTTACACACTGATTTTGTATCCTGAGAAGTTGTCTATCAGCTTAAGGAGATTTGGGGCTGAGATGGTGGGATTTTCTAAATATACAACCATGTCATCTGCAAACAGAGACAATTTGACTTCCTCTCTTTGTATCTGAATACCGTTTATTTCTTTCTCTTGCCTGATTGCCCTGGCCAGAACTTCCAATACAATTTTGAATAGGAGTGGTGAGAGAGGGCACCCTCGTCTAGTGCCAGTTTTAAAAAAGAATGCTTCCAATTTTTGCCTATTCAGTATAATATTGACTGTGGGTATAAATAGCTCCTACTATTGTTGAGATGTGTTCCATCAATACCTAGTTTATGGAGAGTTTTTAGCATGAAAGGTATTGAATTTTATTGAATGACTTTTCTGCATCTATTGAGATAATCATGTGGTTTTTGTCTTTGGTTCTGTCTATGTGATGGATTACATTTATTGATTTGTGTATGTTGAACCAGCCTTTCATCCCAGGGATGAAGCTGACTTGACCATGGTGGATAAGCATTTTGATGTGCTGCTGGATTTGGTTTGCCAGTATTTTATTGAGAATTTTCACATCGATGTTCAACAGGGATATTGGCCTGAAATTTTCTTTTTTTGATGTGTCTCTGCCAGATTTGGGTATCAGGATGATGCTGGCCACATAATATGAATTAGGGAGGAGTCCTTCTTTTTCTATTGTTGGGAATAGTTTCAGAAGGAATGGTACCAGCTCCTCTTTGTACCTCTGGTAGAATTCGGATGCGAATCTGTCTGGTCCTGGGCTTGTTTTTGTTGGTAGGCTATGAATTACTGCCTCAATTTCAGAACTTGTTATTGATCTATTCAGAGATTCAACTTCTTCCTGGTTTAGTCTTGGGAGGGTGTATGTGTCCAGGAATTTGTCCATTTCTTCTAGATTTTGTGGTTTATTTGCATAGAGGTGTTTATAGTATTCTCTGATGGTAGTTTGAATTTCTGTGTAATCAGTGGTGATATCCTCTTTATCATTATTTATTGTGTCTATTTGATTCTTCTCTCTTTTCTTCTTTATTATTCTGGCTAGCAGTCTATCTATTTTGTTAATCTTTTCAAAAAACCAGCTCCTGGATTCATTGATTTTTTGAAGGATTTTTCATATCTCTATCTCTCAGTTCTGCTCTGACCTTAGATATTACCTGTCTTCTGCTAGCTTTTGAATTTGTTTGCTTTTGCTTCTCTAGTTCTTTTAATTGGATGTTAGGATGTCGATTTTAGATCTTTCCTGCTTTCTTCTGTGGGCATTTAGTGCTATAAACTTCCCTCTAAAGACTGCTTTAGCTGTGTCCCAGAGATTCTGGTATGTTGTGTCTTTGTTATTACTCGTTTCAAAGAACTTCTTGATTTTTGTCTTAATTTCATTATTTACACAGTATTCATTCACAAGCAGGTTGTTCAGTTTCCACGTAGTTGTACAGCTTTGAGTGAGTTTCTTAATCCTGAGTTCTAATTTGATTGCACTGTGGTCTAAGAGACTGTTCGTTATGATTTCCATTATTTTGCATTTGAAGGACTGTTTTACTTCCAACTATGTGGTCAATTTTAGAATAAGTGCTATATAGTGCGGGGAACAATGTATATTCTTTTGATTTGGTGGTGGAGCATTCTGTAGATGTCTATTAGGTCTGCTTGGTCCAGAGCTGAGTTCAAGTTCTAAATATCCTTATTAATTTTTGGTCTCATTGATCTGTCTAATATTGAAAGCAGGGTGTTAAAATCTCCCACTATTATTGTATAGTAGTCTAAGTCTCTTCGTAGGTCTCTGAGAACTTTCTTATGAATCTGGGTTGTCCTGTATTGGGTGCATATATATTTAGGAGACTTAGTTCTTCTTGCTGCCCTGATCCCTTTACCATTATGTAATGCCTTTCTTTGTTTTTTTTTGATCTTTGTGGGCTTAAAGTCTGTTTTATCAGAGACTAGAATTGCAACCCCTGTGTTTTTTGCTTTCCATTTGCTTGGCAAATATTCCTCCATCCCTTTATTTTGAGCCTATGTGTGTCTTTGCACATGAGATGGGTCTCCTGAATACAGCACAATGATGGGTCTTGACTCTTTATCCAATTTGCCAGTCTGTGTCTTTTAATTGGGGCATTTAGCCCATTTACATTTAAGGTCAATATTTTTGTGTGTAAATTTGATCCTGTAATTATGACGCTAGCTGGTTATTTTGCCCATTAGTTGATGAAGTTTCTTCATAATGTTGATGATCCTTACAATTTGGTATATTTTTGTAGCTTTACTTGTATGTCTCCCCATTCAGACAGAAAACTCTTTGAGAAAAGGGTCTGCTTCATATATTCTCCATATAATTGACATTTTATAGTATTACCTAATACATGTTTGGAGCTCAACCAAAAATCATATGAACATGATTACTTTGAACAAAGTTAGCAATATTCTCTAAATTCCTGACAAAGAGGAACAGAGTCAGACTCCCTATATGATTTCTTATCAGCAGGCCCAATATCAGTCTCAGAAGACTTTATATTCTCATCCTAGCTCAAGGCAGCACTAAATTATTTTTAACATCATTAGGCTATTAATATTATATATGAAGACAGTGTTTTCCCTGAATTTATGCAGAGTTGCTTCAAATACTTCACATTAAGTCTTTTAAGAAAAAGCCTAGGGGAATTGTCATATTCTTTATTTTTTTAAAATTATAAATAAGTGTCAGGATTTTTAAAGTTTTTCACATTAGCCACCATTAATCTTTAATTATTACTTTTCTCCCATTTTCTAGTAGAGAATAATGTAATTTTTTTTCTTTAGAGGATATATAATATCACACTTGGTCCACAAATATTCTCTTATTGAGAATTAAGGAAATTTAATGACAGTTCAGCCAACTTTTTGAAAAACAGACTAAAATATTTATTTTTGGTTTTCATACTAATGACCAAGTTACCTACTTTTCAATGTTTCCATTTTAATCAATAAACATAAATAAAGCACTTTTATAGCTAACTCTCCATTCAATTATACAAAATCAGTGATGAATAAGAAAAGATCACCCCAGCAATGCAGATTTGAATCCCAGGCTGTGTACTAGATTAGAGTTGAAACAAAGGGCTTTGGGAGCTACAAAGAAGAGGTGGATGATGTTGTATGAGGTGAGCAATATTGCATGGCCAAGTGTGAGAAATGGAGATGACAACAGAAGGGCAGCAGTTCTAGACTAAGCTGGTAGTTTTATTGGTCAACTTGACTGGGCCAAAGGATATCCAGATAACTGGTTAAACATTATGTCTGAGTATGTGTGTGTGAGAGAGTTTCCAGAGGAGATTAGCATTTGAATTGGTAAACTGAGTAAAGCAGATTGTTTCTGCAAGGTGAGCAGGTATCATCTAATCTGCTGAGAGTGCAAATATAACAAAGTAGGTGAAGGAATTTTGAATTAATTCCGCATTACTATTCAGCTGGGGCATCATTTTCTGCCCTTGGCACTTGGATCTTAGGTCCTCAGAGCCAAACAAAAGTCTACACCATGTGTTCTCCAGCTCTCAGGCCTTCAAACTAGAGCACTGGCTTGCCTGGGTCTCCAGCTTGCAGACTGCAGATATTGGGACTTTTCAGCATTCATAATTGTGTGAGGTATATAAAGTTATTTATATTATGTCACATAAAGTCTAATTTATTATGCCTTAAGATTAATTTCTTCCAAGGGAGATATATATATATATATATACCTATTTCTAAATCTACATCTATATCCATACCCCTTTATCTATCTATCTATCTATCCATCTATCTATCTATCTGTCTGTCTGTCTGTCTGTCTGTCTGTCTGTCTGTCTGCCTGCCTGCCTGTCTGTCTGTCTGTCTATCTATCTATCTATCTGGCTAGCTAGCTAGCTATTTTTCTAGATAGATAAATAGACAGATAGATAGATAGATAGACAGATAGATAGATAGATAGATAGATAGACAGATAGATAAAGGAATATGGATATAAATATAGATTTAGATATAAACTATCCATCCAATTTGTTCTGTTTTACTTGGGAACCCTGACACATATCTAAACAAAGACAAAAGAGTGAGCAAAATCACAGAGGCATTAATTTTCAAGATGTATTTGTAGAGCACTATAAGTTGAAATTGTATGTGTGTGTGTGTGTGTGTGTGTGTGTGTGTGTGTGTGTGTTTGTGTGTGTGTTTTGCAGGCCCAATTATCTATTTTGGGTATGGATAGTCCATTTTCTGCACTGTTGAAAACGTGATTACCTGCAAAGGGAAGTTCAGAGGGTCCGAGTAGACTTGTGAAGGCAGCTGTTCAAGAAACCCTCCCACTTAAGCCAAAAACATAAATGGTGGCTGATACTCTGCATTTTCCCAAGATATTATCTATATGAAATTTTATCAATCAGTATCATCTAATTTTTATAAAAATCCTCTGAGGTTGATGATGTTATTGACCCAATGTTACAGATAAAATAACTAAGACACAGAATAATTAAGAAACTTGCTTACAATAATATGATTAGTGACCAATGGGCTACCCACTGCATTATATCACACCTTCTTGGGCATTTTATTTAAACTCTTTTAGATGACCACAATCCTCAGTCCCAAGTTTTCTAGGTCTATTCTCTAATTTTGGTGTACCTCTGAATTTTTTCTAAATTCTTTCCCCTTTTCTTCTTTCCTTCATTTATGTATTTTTCTTATAAAATTTTATTCCTTTAAATTATTATCTTAAATTCATAAATTATTACTTTAATTGTAAAGATTTTCAGATCTACTTATCTCCCTTCTTTCTCTTCTTTCCTTCCTTCCTTCCTTCATTCCTTCCTTTTCTTTCCATGCATCTATCGAATCATCTACTCATCCAACTGTTTAAGTTGCTTAGTGGGGAAGACAGATATTGAGTACTTTATTAAGGTAAATGTAAATCATGAGTAGAAGAAAATGATAATTTAGATTTATATATAACAAGGTTGGAGAAGAAGGGAAATCTATGGGACCATATAGTGTAGGGGAAGGGAAGATAAGTAATCATATCTCTGGATGTAAGAAAAGCTCTCTTTAGGATATGATGTTTTCCTTGAGAAATGAAGAGATCAAAATGCTTTAAATAGAAATTGAATGTGAGGAGTGAGTATGAGGGAAGAATCAAAGCTTATTATCCAAGTACTAGCTTGGGCACTTCTGTCAATGAGATATGACTAGTCTTAGAAAACTTTCCTGAGATGCCTGTGAGATATTGCAGGTAGAGATGTGGAGGACATATTTGGCTATATGGGTCTGAAGATTAGAAAAGGTCAATCTAGACTAGAGGTGAGATTTATTATAAACACGGATATATGAGAGATAATTTGGGGAGGTGTGTGGACAAAGACGAGCATGATGTTTTGGGGAAAGTGCTGATAAATTTCAACCTTTAGGAAATGGGTAGATGAAGAGGAGCCAACAAAGAGATCTTGGCAAGACAGCTAAAGATGTAGGTGAAAAAGCAGGAGGGTGTGGTGTGCTGACACTGAGTGAAAAGTGTTTTGTTATTTTTTTAAAGGAGGAAGTGGTTAGAAAAGTCAAATGCTATTGCCAGGTCAAGCAAGAAAAAAAACTGAGTCAGCTGTACTTAAAGATATAGATGATTATTGAATATCTCAGCAAGAATAGTTTCAATGAAACAGAAACTCGCTTTGAATGAGTTAAAGAGAAAAGGAGAAGTGAAGAAAGGGAGATGGCAATTGTAGATAACTTCTTTGAAAATTACGGCTTTTAAGAATATGAGAAGATAAAGTTGAAGCTAGAGGGATGTCTGAGGGGAGGCTCTTCTTTTTTGTTTTCCTTGTTTTCCTTTCACATTTTATCATATGGAACCTTTAAGTTTATACATTTGTTACTGGCAGCTAATCCATACAGATCTGCAGCAACCTCAATTCATGTCTTCTCAGAAGAAAGAGTGCTATTGAGGGTGCATAAGGCAGAAGGAGGGACTGAAGCAAGCTTTACAGTAGGAGTGAAAGTTTCTTAAAGCTATAGAGCAGGAATAAAGGAAGTAGAGTACACTTGGAAGAGGGCCAAATGGGTGACTTGAGATATCAATTACATGGTTTGACCTGTGACTTGGGGTTTTATACGTTGGCATACTTCTGGAGTCTTGCATCTCATCTCCCATGCTGCTTCCCTTGTATTGGTCTGTGCGCATGTACAGTTTTGGCCGGCTAGCACTTGGAAGGGGAGCATGCGCAGTGTGTTTACTAGAGTTGTATGCATGCTCACTGGAGGTGTTCTTCCCTTACCCGTCTAGCCTTCCTAGAGAAAGGTCATATGCCAGTTGAACTCCACCATTTTGCCTCTGTGTGTATGCTTGAGCCCACTCACCCAACTCCTGAGCTCTTATTGAGAAGCTGCTGGCCACTAGTTTTGGGATTTTTCTATGTATTGGGAGATTGCCTTTCCCTGGAGCCAGTTGCGACCAATTATTATTTTAGAGATACAGTTTAACAACTGCCTAACCATCACCTGACGGACACCTGGCATTTCTGGTGGGACTGGGCTCTCTCCTGCCCTGCTTGTGTCTGACTAACTACCTACTATAACATGTTGAAGTGGACAAACCAGTGGAAAGGGGCAGTGTAGCTACAGAAAAGGATGGAGATAATTAAATTCGAACTATAGCAGGTGAGGTTGGATGAGATTTATTACACAGATTTCACCTTAGTGAAGACAAATCTTCCCTTAAAGTAACAATGGTATGCAAAAATAAAGGAAAAATGGGGAAGTGATGAAAGTAAATTGGTAGATTTGGTGACAGGAAGCCAATGGAGTATGCCTTTTGATACAGCTTCAGTAGCTGGAAGAACACCAGGGTCTTTTGTCTTGCACCAGCTAGATAAACGACAGGGACACATGTGGAATGGTTTTAAGAAATGACGAGTTTAATAGGCAAGAAAGAAGGAAAAAGCTCCCCGTACAGAGGGAGGGGGGTTCTGAGCAGGGAGAACCCCCTCCCCCCAGCAGTGCCGTGAAAAACAGCAGGTTATAGTAGCAGGCTGGAAGAGGCAGGGTCTGATTTGCAAAGGGCTCAGAGGATTGGTTTGACAAGGTATGTCATCCACGTAGCCTGTGAGAAAACTGGCCCTCCCGCCCTAGCCTTTTAATATGCAAATGCAGGTCACCATGTTGCCCTGCACGTGTTTAGTTATCCGGAGGCGGCCATGATGCTTGGCACAGTGGTGACAAGGAAAAGAGTGTGGGAATCACCATATTGGATAGAACCAGTTTCTAATTGCTGATATTTGTATATCAAAACTTGCCCGCCTGGCTACTCAAGTCATTTTTCTATTAGAAAAGAAACGTTTCTGGAGCTGCTTTTATTAAAAGAAAGAAACTTTTCCAAGGATTCCTTACCATCTCTATCTGTCTAAAATAGTTTCTTAATGATTCCTGTATTACTTTCATGAAAACATGGGCTATTGTAAGGAAGTTTGCTGAGGGAAAAGAGTGTATTTGGCAGGCTAGACATGTGAGAAAAGGGTAAATGCTTTAGTAACTGTGATCTGAATGCTTGTGTCCCTCCAAATTTTATGTTGAAACCTACTCCCTCACGTGGGCGTTAAGAAGTAGCGCCTTTGAGAGGTGATTAGGTCATATAGCAGAACTCTCCTTAATGGGATAAGTGCTCTTATAACAGAAGCCCAATAAATCTTCTTTTGCCCCTTTTGCTGTGAGATGATACAGTCAGAAGGCACTCCCTGTAAGGAAGAGAGCTTGCATCAAACTGAAACCACTAGCTCCTTGATCTTGGACTTCCCAGTCACCAGAGCTAAAAAATAAATATTTATTGTTTATAAGCCACCCAGTTTATGATATTTTTGTTATCATAACATTTTGTTGGTGGCCCAAGTGGATTAAGACAAGAGTCATTACTATGAAATGTTGGCTTAGGAAATTTACCGTAATAGCATTTTCAAAGTATCTTTAATTTAGAGTTCATTAAACCTTGTTTAGCTTCTCACCTATGAGATTCTTCAACAAAGAGCAAATTCATGGAAAGAATAAAACGAAATTTTCATCCTGTTTGCCTCCTCTTGTCTGATTTCTAATAAGGTTATGAAAACTGTGTTAAGTTTTGTGTACCCAGTGTTGCCGTTGCTCAGGGTTCCCATGGTGGTTTATTCTCTGTGATAAAGTAATTGTCAGAAAGAATTAATGTCACAGTCACTGGTGAGAACTTTTAAGGGGAGGGAAATTTTATAAAGCCAACAAGTCTATCTGCGATAAAGAGCCAATTTTTATGAAACTTTCTTGTTGATAAGAAAAAAAGAGAAAGAGAAACTAATTGTAAGGGAATCATGAATCTGTAAGAGATCTTGGGAGGTCGTTTAATATGCATAGTGACTCCATTGGGACATGGCTTTCCTTGATCTTTGTTTTCTTTGGCACATACTAATAGTGATAATGGTACTATATGTTACATACTGCTCAGATTGTTTTACACAAATTAACTCATTTAGTCCTCAAAAAAATTCCTCTAAGGTAATGTCTACTATTGTTCTCATTTTAAAGATAAGAAACTGAGACACAGAGAGGTTAACAATCTTGTCCAGGGTAACACAGTTAAGGGTAGAGCTGTAAATTAAAACTTCATGCAATGTGGCTGTAAAGCTTGTGTTTTTATAGGCACTCAGTGAGTGAATTGATTAATGTATGCCTCCTTACCTTTGTTCACCTGGCATAATCTAGTATTCTAATTTTACAGATGAGGTCCAAAGTCTTGTTCCAAAGTTTGACCAATGTCATACCATAAGTGACAGAGCAGGTATTTAAAGTTAACTATTTTGACTCCACGTCTTTTTTCATTATGCCATAATTGCCTCTGTATCTAATTCATGTCTGGTGATTCCCTTTCGCCCTGAGTTTTGTTTGCACCTCCAGCCTTTGTACCTCCTGCTCAGTAATGATCTAATACTTACTGTGTGGGCTTCAAAGTTTATTTGATTTGGAGCAACCTAAACGGCCTGTTGGCAAGGTCTAAATATAAGATTGTAAATACAGGAACAAGGATGCATATATTTCTGGCCTGAGGGGATCTTGCAGTTATGGCAAAATATCGTGAGTTATTGGCAGCAGCTGGCATAACTGAAATGGATTTTTCAATTTTAAATGTTTGTGGTATATTATATAAATTCATACAAAGGGAGAAACTGCAGAATTATGGCAATAAACATTAATATTTTGTATGTATTGCAGCAGTTTAAGAAAGTGAGATTCTCAGTTTGAAAAATTAATTTTACGACAATCCTGCCTTGACAATCACACAAGGGTCATTATTGACACTGTGCATGCACCTTGCAGTGTTCAGAACAGGCTGCATTTGTTGCTGCCTCCCTTGTTTCATTGCAACATCCTGTGTTGTGACTGGGCAATACATTTTGCTACACTGATTTGACTGAGGGAGAAACCACAGCATGGTGTGGTTTAAATGACTCATTCAGTCTTGTAAAAGTGGTCTGTGTTAGAGCCAGAGTTAGGATCTGGATCTTCCATCTTGAATGCCATGCTTTGTGTTAAACCACATGGTGTTCCAATATATCATTTGGCCCATTTAAACCGCATGGATAATTCATTTTTCAACACTCTGGCTGTATATCATCTTAGCTGTCACTTCCATTAGCTGCTTACACACCTGCATATAGCTCACACCAGGCTCCTTTTCTGCTGGTTCTGACATCACAAGTGGTGCTTATTAAGCACTAGAGAAACAATTCAACAGCAACAACAACAACCCTCTTCTGTTCTGCCCTATTCTATTTTACTTTTGGTTTCTGCTCAGTGAAGTTTAGTACCAGTTTTATTATAATGCCTGTCTAGGGGAACTGCTGTTTTCTTGCAAACTTTCAGAGCCTTTTCTTAGGGCAGAATAGGGATTTTGCATTTATGTTCAATGGAGCTTGGGAGATATTAGGAAACTTCTTACAGCTATCTTGGTGAGGTAGGACTAAAGGAGCCTGTGGTGAGACCCAGATTTCAACCTCCCACACCATGACAGATTATCTATTTTCAACTTTGGTTTGCCACCAACACGTTCTTAGGCAGAGGAGAAATAAGAAACTGCATTCTTAGAGTCCTTCCTCATATGGTTCCTGTTTAGTGTCCGCCAAAGAGAGGCATTCATGTGAAATTTTGAAGACAGAAGGAAAAGATGAACAGAAGAGAGACTGATCTTGGGTTTATACATTTGTGCATTGAACAAATAATTATTAATACCCTACATGTGGCAGGCATTATTCTACATTCTGAGGATACAGCCCTTATTCTCAGAGTTTGTATTCTGTGAGTGGGTGGAAGACAAAAAACAAACAAGCAAACAAAACAAAAAAAAACACCAACAGGCAAGTGAAACATGAAACATAAATATATATTTCAGATTATGATCAGGGAAATGAAGGCAAAACAGAAGTAAGATAATATATTTTAGAGAAGATAGAAATACAAGAGTTTTTGTTCAAGGATATTCTAAAGTTCTAAAGCACATTCCACAATTGTTTTTTCCAGGGAAATTTTAACTTTCTAAACCTTTCTGGATTTTTTTCTTGTTAATTATCCAAGTTTCAATTTAATCGGCTCTCATGTGTTTATCCAGTTATCAATTGTTTCTTTAAATATTCTTTGTCAGTATACCCAGTGAGGTTGCTAAACACTGTCAGTCTATTTTCTGTAGCATATAATAAAATACAGGAAACTAGGTAGTTTATATAGAAAAGGAATTTAGGCTGGGCATAGTGGCTCACACCTGCAATCCTAGCACTTTGGGAAGCTAAGGTAGGTGGATCAAGAAATAGAGACCATCCTTGGCCAACATGGCAAAACCCTGTCTCTACTAAAAATACAAAAATTAGCTGGGTGTGGTGGCGCACACCTGTAATCCCAGTTACTTGGGAAGCTGAGTCAGAAGAATAGCTTGAACCCAGGATGCGGAGGTTGCAGTGAGCTGAAATCCCATCACTGTACTCCAGTCTGGCGACCTCTGTCTCAAAAAAAAAGAAAAACAATTTATATCTTACAGTTATGGAGGTTGAGAAGTCCAAGGGCAAGAGGTTATATCTGTTGAAAGCTTTTTTGCTGGTGGGAACTCTCTGAAATGTTCCAATGTAACGCAGGGAAACACATGCGAGGAGGTTGAGTGTACTAACATGCTAGCTCAGGTCTCCCTTCCTTTTCTTGTAAAGCCACCAATTCCTCTCCCATGATAACTCCCATGGTAACTCGTTAACCTGTTAATCCATTAATCCATTAATGGATTAATCATCAAATCAATCAAGTAGTATCATCACATTAATCCAGGAATGGATTAATCCATTCATAAGAGCAGAGTCTTCATGATCCAGCCACCTCTTAAAGATCTATATTGCATTACAAGCACATTGACAATGAAATTCCAACATGAGTTTTGGAGTGGACATATAAGCCATAGCACTGACTATTGTGATCAGAGTGATGTCTTGATCTCTTTGTTGAGATGCTAGTTTGGTTTTTTTAGCTCCGACAGCCTGTCACATTCTCTATTTCCATAAAACCTGTTGGTTCAGGAAAGAAATGGAATTTCAAGGAAGTCACCATAAATCACCAATGGGAACTATGATTGTGTTTCACCAGTTTGCTTTCCCAAGATTTATATGGATTTATTAGCATGCTCCTTAAGTAAGTTTTGTCCTGTATGTTATGAGATGCTGTAGGAATGTAGCATAATATGCATATATCTCAAGAACATTCTGGATTGACTCAAATATGGGAGAGTTCACCCAAGGTCTGGATGTCCTTCTTCTTAGGAAGTGATAAGCATGAGGCCTTACTCCTTAGGTAGAGTTGAGCATATCTCCTTTGGAGATTAACTTTGATTTATGATTGAGTGCATAGAGTGTGTCCTAGGCCCTCAAGCTGTAATTGCACTCCTTCAACTTGACCGTTGTGCTCTCACCTTCAGATAAAGGGGAGCTGCATAATTCCCTGTGTTTATTTAACTTATGATTTATTTCTTTTGAAAGGATTATGTCTTTTGTTAAAACATTCTTTTCGGGGAGTTGGAGATTAAGGAATAAAGAAGCTTTAGTCTTAGGAGGCTGCTTTTTTCTATTAACTCTGCTTACCTGTAGAATCCTTCTATTTAAAAAAGAACTTCATATTGGTACAGGAAAAGGACCCCAGTCTAGACCCCAAGAGAGGGTTCTTGGATCTCATGCAAGAAAGAATTCAGGGTGATTTCATAGAGTAGAGTGACAGCAAGTTTATCGAGAAAGTAAAGAAATAAAAGAATGGCTACTCACCAACAGAGCAGCCCCGAGGGCTGCTGGTTGCCCATTTTTATGGTGGTTTCTTGATTTTATGCTAAACCAGGGGTGGGTTATTCATGCCTCCCCTTTTTAGACCATATAGGGTAACTTCCTGATGTGATCATGCATTTGTAAACTTTCATGATGCTGGTGGGAGTGTAGCAGTGAGGACAACCAGAGGTCACTCTTGTGGCCAACATGGTTTTGGTGGGTTTTAGCCAGCTTTTTTATGGCAACCTATCTTATCAGCAAGGTCTTTATGACCTGTATCTTGTGCCAACCTTCTATTTCACCTTATGACTTAGAATGCTTTAACTGTCTAGGAATGCAGCCCAATAGGTTTCAACCTTATTTTACCCAGCTCCTATTCAAGATGGCGTTGCTCTGGTTCACATGCCTCTGACAATATGTCTTATATGACATTCGGCCACTTTGAGGCCTATAATGAAAAAATATTTTAAGAATTCTTCTCTCACCTTTATCACCTGCCACCATATCCTCCCTACCTTTCACATCAAATAAAGATTAGATGCTTAAGTGTGCTAGAAAAAAATATTCCTTTTCTTTCCAGTTAAGCTTTGATAAATAGGATCAAAGAGGGTTGGATTTTGGTGTAGGCTCTGAGTTTGATGTGGAAACCTGGGGCCAGACGCTTATCTCTCATGTGAGGGTCTGAGTCTCACTGCCTTGTGTGTGGACAGAAGAGGTTATATCAGAACATCAGTTCTTAAAGATTGTCTTCTTAGGACAACTTTACTCTCCAGAAGTAGGGTCCTACAGAGCTCAGCCTGAGTTACACTGGCAGCTTCCTTGGGTCTTCAGCTTGCAGATGATATATTGTGGGACAGTACAGCCTCCATAATTATGTGAGCTAGTGCATATTGTAAGTCCTGTCTTATCTGTCTTTATCCTATCGGTTCTGTTTTTCTGGAGAACACTGGTTAATACAAATATTAAATAGATTATTCTTCTAATAATACATGAATGATATATTTACAAGGCAGTGTTTTGATAGAGACTGTATATGTTTTCATAAAAAAAATAAAAAGCCATTCTTGAACAAATTAAATGCTTTGGAATTAAGTTTTGAGGCAAAATTAACAGGAAAAAATAAAGTTTAAAAAAGTAGAACAAAAAGAAAATAAAAAAGAAAATTAGTTCCCTAGCTCCCTCTTTCTGATGAACCTGTTTGTTCTCTCTGCTTTTTTTTCCAGTTGTTTAATATTTATATTCCTAAAAAGTGGAATTGCTCCGAAAAATGTTCTCCAAAGTACATTTGCTGAAGGTGATACATTGTAAAGCAGAAAGCATGTTAGAACTCTCATTTCTGTTTTCCTCTTCCTCAAAGAATGTGCAGTGAGGACTAGCTAGAAGGGCAATTTAATGATGGTGAAGATGGCCTGTTTATGTTTTGCTCCACTGCCCTCGCCAAGCTGCTTCTCTCGCTTGTGTGATAAAAGATTAGTATTTCCAGCCATTAAAGGGAGAGGAGCTGAAGAACAGGACGATACAATCAGGAAGTATCCTATTTCACTTAAACTCACCTTCCATTTGCCAGAATTTACTTCCATGGCTATGTATGGGCAAAAAGAATTTTTCTTCACTTCCTTTTGAGATTTCAGTAATTTGACTTCATAAAATAAATGGACAATAGGGAGATTAACAGGAGACAAATGCATACAAATTTATTACATGCAGACGTGGGCACAAGAGGCACCCAAAATGTGAGACTTAAAGAACAGCCAAATAAATGAAGTTTTTAAACCCTACAGAAAGGAATAAGGGCTTGCAGCTTCTGGGGGGTGGTGGCAAAAGATTATAGAAAGGTGAGCCAAGGAAACACATGGTAAGCAAAGCTGTCTTGTTATGAAATCTCTTAGATAAAAGTCGTCAGAATGGGTGGCAATCTTAGCTTTGGGGAGATGTCAGAACATCATCTATCCTTAGACAGATAAATTGAGCTCTAAAAGAAACCTCTGCTTGCATCCACTGTTTACCTTAGTAAGGTAGAAACATGTAAATTTTCTTTACAACAGGACAGTTTTTCAGAGCTATTCCTATTTTCAGTTCTCTGGGTTTCCAACTCAAAATATGCCAAATAAGTATATTCTGGCCTTCCAGAATTTTCCTTTTGAAACTTTATTTTCAGAAAGTTTCCCATGTTAAAATTCCATATCAGAGGCTTATAGTCCTGATAAAAGTTAGTTCTGCCCTGAGAATAGGTCAGTTCAGTTAAACAGTTGTGTCTCATTTGAGTACTGGTGTTGCAGGTGGACCCCAGATAGGCCTCTATATGATACAATAAAACAGGTATTTTATAAGAGACATTTCTAAGGAAACAAAATAAAAACAAAGGTTAAGGCTTGGAGCAGTCTAAAAACTAATATTTGAGTTTGAAGGGCAGCCAGCTATTTCTAGATGTTGGCTCAAAGCATCTTCAGTGAAAGCAAAAGCAGACAATGGCAATCTGACAGATTTTCCTGATTTGCAGTTTAAATGTAGCTGACATAGTAATCTCTGAGTGTATTTATCAAGTTGACCAGTTTCCTGCTTGCAAGGCTTTAATTTTTGTGATTCCAACTCAGAATAATGGGAGAAAAATTGGTAAAATTAGTTTGGAGACTTAGAGCCGGAAGATATTTAGAATCCAGTCCAAATTGCAGGTGAAGAAAAATCTCAAAATCAACGAACAGAGTTAAAATATAATAATGATTGTACTATAGTTTTCTTCTGAAACCTAATTTTTCTCTTTCCAGTCATACCAGTTTTTACAAAAGTTAATCACAATAAGATGAATTTATTTCCAAAATGAATTTAATCTCATTAAACGTGGCCTGATAGTTTGCATAAGGTGTCACAAGAATGATGATTAACTACACAGGTTCTTCTAAAATTTGTTTTGCTGGAATTTATCATAAGGAATCTCAGATTAGGCCTTTAAAAGACATTCATTGCTATGAAACTAAGCCAAGAACTTGCCATCTGGTTTTACCTGTATTACCTTAGGTAAATTCCTATCTTCTTGAGGTTTCTAAAATACTCTGTGGTTCCTGGAACTGCTGGGAAGTGACATTCTTTACTTACTGCAAGGCTGGGAACCCTGTAAGAAAAGCATGTATTCAAGACACCAGGAGAGTTTTCCAAGGGCTTTTATTAGCTTCATAATGTCAATCTCTGTTTCTCAAAGCTGTCTGGTCATATCTAAGAATATCACATTCCAGTCACAATCTTGGTAATATAACCAGTGTTTCCCATTGTCCTATTACTACGAGGAGAGATTCTTACTGAACTTATGTGGATTAAAATATTGCCATAAAGTAAGAATAGTCATGAATAGTTTCCGCATTTTGGAGAGATTAGGCTGGGAGAAAAATAGAAATGTTTCAATTCTTTTTGCAAAACTGTGTGTTACCAGACTGCTGCAAGCCATAAAAAGCTAAGAGAAAAAAAATTTTCTTAAATCTAGAAAACACAACCCTGAAAGAAGCACCAGTGTTTCAAACAAAAGTCATAAAATATAGTCCTTCATCAGTTCAGTCCCATATAATTAATTTTTATTACTTCTTATTAGATAATTAATTATTTCTCTAATACAAATTTTGGACTCATAAAAGTAGATGTTAGGTTAGCAGTTTTATGAGTCCATTCTTAAAAAATTATTATTAGAGTTTTAGAAATCCAGTCTAATAATATAATTTAAAGTCATCAGGAAGTGTTTCAAAGTACCTGCTAGAGTCCTATCCACAAATTTTTTGAAGAAACAATTTTTCACTATAGCTAATTGCAGAAGATTTTTAGAGATGAGTCAATGCCATTATCTGTAGATAACAAAAACTTAGAATGGCCATGGCTAAAAATCAGATGAGAGTTTATTATAAACAACCATTGACAAAAAAGTGGTTATTTTTGTTACATACAACATTTTAACAAAATAACCCAAATTATAACTCATAAAATATTAGAATTCTAGAAATTTCATACAATTTTGGGTCACTCATAACAATAATATACCCATATAAATATAACTCAAAGAATGTCAAATATCATTTCCAATTTTACAGTGCTTCCCATATAACTTATACTAAATAGACCTAATTGGCTTTATATCTCTCTTTTGAACTTCTAGGGGTCCTTTCAGAATACTCAAAAGGTAATTGGAGATCAAATAAGCCTTAATTTTGATTTTGGGAAGTTTGTCAGAAATAAAGTTTCTAAACACTTGATCAAAATAGAATCACAGGTTACTGGAAAATAAGTCATTCATTTAATCAGAGTAAGAATTAAAACATTTTAAAAGTAAACACAAGGAAAATTATATAGTTTTAAAAAACCAAACCAAAACAAAACAAAAAGTCTTTTCTCTTTGATAAAGAAGAGAATCAGTTTTTCAGAGTAATTAGAAGACAGGATAAGTTACACAGAATCTGTTTCTCGGTCCTCTCTCTTTTTTTTTTTCTTTTTGCAGTTCTCTGAAAAAGGTAAACAAAAACGTTTTTTTATCATCTCCTATTAATAATAAACAAAAATCTTGTTTAAAAGAGAAGACCAAATTCTAGTTTTATATTAGTGTCTTTTTGATACTAAGGCTCATTATAAGAAAACATAAAAAAAAAGTTTACTCTTAGTTAACTTAAACTTAAATTCTTTTTATATGATTCATCTTTCATACACCTTTTACAACCTATCCATTCAGTTTTAACAATATCACTTTTTTAAATTCATTCTTAAACAACCTTTAAATATCCTTTAAAATGGACAAAATTGCTTTTTACTCAACAAGAACAACCATCCTCATGTTTTCTTCATAACTTTATAAACCAAAACCCCATCTTACTTTCCTTCTATGCTTTGTATACAGAATTGTTTCCTTTATTTTTAGTAATTTTAATTACATGTGGTAATTAAAACTTTTACTCTTAGTAAACTTAATTTCTGTTGAAAACCTTAAAAAGTAAGCAATTTGAATGGTGATGTACCAACTTATATATTTTATAAGTTATAAAGGTATATGCTGAATTATTGTATAATTTTTTAATGTGGGCCAGGACCTATATACTTACAGAACCAAATATATTTTGTCTTTTATAAAATTTAAGAAGCCAAAAGTTAATAAACATGTTCAGCAATTAATGTTTCAATATTTTATCTAATTTAGAAATTATCTAGATATTCAATGACTATCCATCATTTATTTTGACTTAGCAAATTCCTAAAGGTGTAGTTATCAAAGGGATTTGGGAAACCTATTTAAGCAAACATGCTACAAAATGTATTTATTGTTAAAAAGTACATTTATAAACTTTCATCCACTTATATTTAGTTTTATTATATATTATATATTAGTTTTATTATGTATTTATATATTAGTTTTCTTTTTCTCATTAAAATGCAGTAAGACATTAGATGAAGTAAGTTGTAATCCTGCTAATGATTTTTATAGCGTGTGTAAGAACCTTAAAATTAAATACATGGGTATTTTACTGATAAATCAGAAGACTTAATTGTCTTTATTAAACCAATGATATTAACCTACTCTTCTTCACTGAAGAGTCACCCAATTCACATGAACTTGGAAAGTATTTAAGTTAGTATCTATATTTTTAGTAGTTTTAGGATTTAATTTTATGAGGGCTCATTTATCTAAATTCCTTCAAGGGATTTTATACCATTTAGTCACAACATATTTCGTACATGTGCACATATACACATGTTTAAACATACACAAACATGGAAGAATTCAGTTAACTGATAAGTTCCTATAGAGAAAACAGAATCTAAAACACACAACAAAGACCTTACACACACACACACGCACACACACACACACACACACACACACACACAGACATACACAGTCTCAGTATCAGCTTTTAATTTTAATTAAGCCAAATTCTGACCATAGATCGTAGAGCTCTTTTCTTTAAATAATAACATAAAATCTTATCACATTTTTAGCAAGGGCAAACAGCAGTATTAAACTTTTTTTTTCTTCTGAGAATTATTTCCCTCAAAATTGCATTTTAAATGGGGTGATTTCTCAGGTAAGACTGGTTAGAAAATTTTCATCTCAAAGGCGTAGAGAAAGAATACAAGTTTTTCCAAAAATGACTTTTGAGGGACATATTTGGGTGTTAGAAGTCTTGTGTAATCACTATTCAATTTTTTATCCCCCATTTCTTAAGGGCAGGGCAGTCTCTTATCTAATGCTTTGATTTTTTACAGTATTTTCAGACATCCTGAGATTAAAAACTGCAGTTTAGTGGTTAGCAAGAACAGGTGGGCTTTAAATTTCTTTCAAAGAAACATTTCTGGTTTTGGAAAGATTTAATTTGTAAGACAAAGCCAGTTGCTTTTAATTCCCCTAAAAACTGTGTGGCAACCTGAATGATATATATAGAAGCTGACCCATACATCCAACACTATCATCTTTAATTTGCTCTTTTATAACAGGGAGCGGATTTCCAGTTAAGAAGCAAATCAAAAAATTTCTCTAATCTGTACTAGAAGCTGTTTGCTTTTTAAATGTTTTAATTAATTATTTTCTTTTATTCAGAGTATATGATTCCATTATGCTTAAGAGAAAAGGCTAAACAAAATAACATGTTCCTATTGCATTGTAAATAGAAACCTAAGTTTTATATAAAAATATGTCTACAAGTGATTTGAGATTCAAAATAAATAAGCATATATGAGACAAAAGCAAATAAACTTTATGACTTTAACCAAGTCTCTAAAGAGGAAGCAAAATAAAACTCAGCCCTTTCAAAATCCAGACAGCTGCCAAAGACAGGGAAAAAGAAAGAAAAGCGAAAACAGCCATCAGTATGCTATTCACAAATGGGGTGCAACTTGCATTTCTGTCTGGGCATGTTCTTGGGGTTCTCAACCTTTCAGTTGGGTGTCTACCCATGAAGGCTCAACAATCCATGTGCCACTGATAGAAAATAAAATGATACAAATAAAATGAAAGCTGTTCATGGGAGGAAAAAGATTACTAAGTGGGTATCCCAAAAGACAAGTGTCATACAAATTCAAAACAAATATTTCTAACTAATTTCCAAAAGCAAATGTTTCTCTTTTGAGTTAAAGTAGTTTAGTGAGGAAAGGAATTGATGGAAGGTTCAAAAGACTTTAAGTCTGCCTTAAATCTGATTTCTGTTCAATTAGGTATAGTGACTGTCTAGTTAACTCCCTGAATGTTTACATTTCAGAAACATGGCAAGATTTACATCTCTAGGAGACTGAGAAAGGCCTGGAAATTCAGGTTGAAGTGTCTTTTGTTTAAGATTGATTTTCCATATGTGCCAATAGGTCAGATAGTTATGATAAGAACCCGCTAACATTTTTTGCTTTAAATATAACTAATTTATTTATTCCCAAATTGATTCCAACAAATATAAGAACTAGTTTACATACACACTTCCTTCTGTTAATACAGATTTGGAAAGGCAAAAGACAAGAAGACACTCTTACCACGCACTGCAACCAGGCACTGCAGGTAGGGATGCCAGGCCTCAGTAAAAATGTTTATCTTTCTTTGCTTTTTTTTTTTTTTAATTATTATTGTCAGTTTTCCCAGGATCCCATCTGCAGTCTCCCAATGAGTAGAGTGATTTGTACCCTTGGCTCACCAAAGCTACAGAGTGAAGAAAATTTTTCTTCCCTCCTTTCTGAACTTTTGAGTCTGTAAAACAAACTGATATAAGATGGATTAACAGAAAAGGCATACACATTGTTATATGCACATGTGTGCATGGGATCCACACAGAACATGAGACTCAATGACCAGATGAATGAAATTGTTATACTGTTCAGAAAGTGATGGCGGTGTAGGAGTTCCTGGAGGGTGGCATAGTGTCAGCTATTTATAGAAAGGTGAGGGGAGGAAATGCTTGGTGTGCCAAGGTTGTCTTGTTATAAAAAACCTCTTAGGTAATAGCCATCAGAAGAATTGGTGACTTCTCAGAACTTTACCTGAGAAGTTAAAGATGTTTGGGGGCAAACTCAAAACTTTACTTGTCTCCAGGTAGATAAAGGAGCCTAACAGAAAACTTTAACTTGCATCTATTATTTATCTTAGTAAGACAGGTAGACGGAAATTTTTTTTAATCAAAAGGACAGCTTTTCAGATATTTTTATCTTTAGCTCTCAAATTACCAACTTAGCATATGTCAAAGAAGTATATACTGGGGTGGCATATTCTGGCCTCCCACACCATACCCAGCTGCAAGGAAAATGAGAAATGTTAATTTTAGCTGTATGTCCATGTGTCCAGCTAAAGTTGGGCAACACTCTCACTGAAAGAAATAATGAATACTAGTGAAATGCTGCTGCCATGCCATATATTTAAAAGGATTCATGAACTTAAACATCATTTATATATTCTTTTACAAAAGATGAGATCCCCAAAGTATTAAGTTTACTGTAATGACTAAAAGAGTTTCATAGCATGCAACACAGAAGGTCAAGAAAATTTACACATACTTATTATTTTCATTTAAGGTGTTAATATGAAAAAAATTAAAAACAAAGTAAAACCGATATGCTATGGACAGTATATTTTGTAAAAGCATGCCTAGAATTGCATAGAAGTTGTTTCCCAATAACATTCAGGTGAGTTACCTATAAAAAAAAAGTCTCATATTTGCATACTTAAAAACTTAGACATATAATTTTTACAAAATCTTAAAAATATCTTCCAGTTGTTTCAATAATTTTAAAATTTTTGTATTAAAAATAAACATTCAACATGTTTGTATTAATTTGGATAAGTTAATTTTTTATTAGTATATGAGAAGATTGAGTTTTTCCAGCCAAATTAAAACCTAAATATTTGAATATATGTAGGTGAGAATAAAAAATGGCTAACTATATATACCTTCAATATGTATATACTTGAACTCATAAGATTTCTTTTTAAGCTCTGACAGACATTAAAATTCATATCAAAAAGAGTAGTTACTGTGTTTATTAAAGGAACAACTTTTGTCATTAATTTTGTACAATTTCAGATGGCATAATTAATGTATCAATAATACAGTTAAAGTATTCATAAATGCTGTTCATTTAATACTTGTTTCAATTTCATTTGGTGTATATTTTATGCATATTTTATAGCATATGTAACAGTGGTATGGTTGTATATATTTAAACAATGTAAGCCTACCAACCCACAAATATAGGAGGAATGCATTTAAAGTATTTTTAGTTATGTGGTGGATAACCAAAAAGGTTTGGACAGCAGTGGTTTCCAAAATGTTGAATTTCCACCACAAAGATCTAGTTTATATTTTTAATGTACAAATAGGAGAAATAGAGTGTACTAATATTTAGTGTATGGATTGTCACTGGAAAACTCACATTTGGTATTTGTCAGAAGGTCCCAAGGAGTCCACGCTAGTTTCTGGATTAGAAACAAGAATTTAAATGGTTTATGAGGGGTTATTACACTGTGTCATGAGCATCCTGAGGGACTAGTGGAACTAGTTTCTTGGATCTGTGTCTCAGACTCTAGAAAATTCTTGCATTTTTATGACCAGTGTTATCGGGAGCAAGATACTAGCGGAGCTAACATACCCTACTCTGTATTGAATGTATTTCTATCCATCTTTTTTTATCAGTTTGTATAATTGCTGCGAATAAAAACTTTGAGATCCTGGCATCAGTGTTAGCAAGTTTATGTGAAGACAGTCATGCTTTATTTTAGTCAAATGTTATATAATTAGTATGGACAAAGCTAACATGGAAGCACTAAATTAATTTTAATGGATAAAGTTTGAATGGACAGATTTCAGGTATGTATCAAGAACAATGATTGCTGGGGTAGAGGTAAGCAAAGAGCGTCTCAAATTAGGTTGGTGCAAAAGTAATTGCAGTTTTTGCCATTACTTTCAATCGCAAAACCACAATTACTTTTGCACCACCTTTATAATTTTAGTTAATTAATTAATACTTATGGTAAATGTATTGTATACCAGAACTATGTTACCTCAGCCAGTACAGAGGTGGAAAAAGGCAAAACCTGTCTCTATCCTAATGGAGCAGAGAGTGCTACTAGTGAAAGGAAGCATTTAGAAAAGACTCAATGGTTAATCCATTTTTATGAAGGACTCAAAATGAACATACAGAGTGTTATGTGAATGCTTAATGAGGATGTCTGATTTAGCCTGGAGCTTCAGAGATGACTTCCTTGGTGAGTGATGTGTAAAAGTCTGTGATGATTGGGAATTGGAAAGGTAGAGGTAAGGGGTTACACTTGCAAGAGTAGGTATGAAGCCATGGAATTAAGTGGAATAAAGTGTTTGTCGATTATAGAGTGCTTTTGAAAATTTAGGGAAAGTTCTTAGTGGGGACTATATTGTGTCCCCCTAAACTTCATATGCTGAAGCTCCACATCCCTAATATGACTGTATTTAAAGATAGGGCTTTTAGAAGGTAATTAAAAGAAAATAAAGTCATATGTATGGGGCTCTAATCTGATAGGATTAGTGGCTTTGTAAGAAGAGGAAATGAATTCTACATCGCTCTCTTCCTCTCCCTTCTATTCTCCCTCTCCCCTACTGCAGGCTCTCAGAACGACCACAGGAAGACACAGCAAGAAGGCTGACAACTGCAAGCCAAACAAACCCATCACCAGAGCCTAACCATGCTAGTAGTTTGATCTGGAACTTCCAGCCTCCAGAACTGTGAGAAAACAAATTTCTGTTGTTTAAGTTACCAAATCTATGATATTTTGTAATGGCAAGTCAAGCTGACTTAAATAGTCATTATCTAATTCATCCTTTGAATTGACTCTCATAAATATGTGATAAAGAAACTAGCAGCTCCCATTGATTGCACACCTGCTATGTATCTGACACTGTTTTAGATACTTTATAAAACGTAACTCTAATTCTGAAAACAACTAAAACGTAGGTATAATCCGTGCCTGCAGATAAACCATGCAAGTCTCAGAGATGAAGTGATGTAGTAAAGATCACACAACAAGTGCATTGCAGACCAGAATAAAATCCAGACAGGCTCCAAGACCCTGGACAGTCATCTCTTCTCCTGGACAGTCATCTAGCTCTTCCTTGAATACCTCCAGTGATGATATTTACTTCTAAGGTAGTTTGTTCCAGTGTTAAATGTGGAACAGATTCAAGTTTTGGTTTGCTTTTCTTTTGTGTTTAGCTGAAACCTGCCTCTGTATTAATTTTTTCAATCATCTCAGTCCCACTCCTTTAATATTTTATTCTTCATAACAGGATTTCATCATCTTCTTTTGGTCTACCCTCTTTTAGGGTGAACCATATTCAATGAGTAATTTGTTGTCTATGGATTTTTTTTTTTTTTTTTTTTTTACCTGTGAAGGCACAGACTTTGGTCCTCATCCTCAAATTGCCTTTGGTTCTATCTGGAGTTCTGCAAAAGGAGTTTTAAGTTTTTAGGCAGTATAACCATGGGCCTCATCTCTACTTGTATTCCTACTTGTCTACTTGTTTATATCTGTTATCGCTGCTCGATATGAAAAGCCCAAAGCTATGTCAAAAGTATATACCAGATACTACCAGGATTTTTAGACCTTACAACAAACAAATAAACAAACAAGATCAAGCAGTGCTACGCACAGTGCCAAGGGAAGGTAAGGATCATCTTTCGCAGCTTTCCGCCTTAAGTTACCTTCAGATGCCAGAAGCTGCTCGCTGTCATCTCAGTAAGTCCACTCAATATTTCTATGAGCTTCTTCCCCTTTTTCAATAGTGGGTGTATACTAATACATGAGACTGGTGGGGTAAAGATGCTATCGTAGCCCTCTCCTTTCTCCAGTTTCCTCTTTCTTCTCTCACACACCTGAACCTGCCCCAAGCTTCTGCATTCCCATTTACAAACTAAAACCCACATTCTTAGCAATGGAGTTAATATTAGATTTGTGCAAAATTGTGTGGGAGACAGTCAAGTGCAAGATGTAGCTCTTGGCTACACTAGCAGAAGTTAGCTTAAAATGCTCTTTTTCACTATTAAAGAGGGTTTTCAGCTCATTTGCCATCCTGGTAGCCTCTTGGCATGTGTTTCTATTTGTTAGTGCCCTTCTCAAAATGGAACACTTGTAATTGAACCTAATATTCCAGATGTGACCTGATTAGGTCACTGTACAACAGTATTAATGCCATTCTTCAAAATCAGATCTCATCAAAGTGGCTTCCTGCTTACAGCCCTCATCTGATTCTCTTTCTTGGTATTTACCAATGATGCTGAATTTATATTGATGACCTCCCCATGCCCCTGACACCCAACCATCTTAATTTCCTTTCATTCAACTGACACACCAACTTCTCAAGATCCTTCACCTTTTCCCAGTCTTTTCTTTGCATGCACAATTCTCTTTTTCTGGAATGTTATTTTTTCTTCTCCACCTGAAGAAATGTTTCTCATTCTCCATTTCTCTTTTGCCTCAGTTAGATGGTCCTTCTTCAGTCCCTTTTCAGTCTCACTTATCACATTTTATTGTTATTATCTTTTAAGCATATGCCACCCCAACTGTAAGCATTTTCCAAATATTGATGGCAGAAATCACATATGATTTGTTTCCCAGGCTTTTATTTTCTGTCTAGCACAGTTAGATGTTCAGAACGTTTCACTTAGTTTTATCCAGAAATTAATTTGTATTATCTATTTAGTCACAATTGCTTTATTTTTAATATTCTATAAAATACTAGATGACTTGTTAGACATATTTTTTAAAATTAAATTGCCTAGCTTTTAAACTAGATGAATTAACAGAATACCTATGTTAATGGTGCTCCCACAACAACCCATTTTGGCAGAAATGGCTGGTTGTTTGTATTTTCCTAGGCTGTTTTTCAGAGGGAGATGGGTGGAGAGAGTGTTCTAATCATGTGTCACTTGTATTATGCCTTAGAGTTGTAGAATGATTGCTTTAAAACACACCTGGAAGTAATCACCACCATCATCTTTTTAAAGATAAGAAAACTGTGGCTTAAAAAATTTAATGGCTTGCTGAAGTTTTCACAGCTAGTTACTGTATATTAGGTTTGTGCAAAAGTAACTGTAGTTTTAGATCATGAATTTTAAATCATTACAACTAGGCTCAAACACATCTTTATTAATAAAAATGGGAGCCATCACAATAAATACATTATTGCCAACAAGAAATAAGTTTATTGGTGTAGTGGAAAAATCAGTGCTTCTGGATTCAGTGAATTCTGGAAAGCATTTATTGTATCCTGCTGGTTGTGGAAGCGTTTTCCCCGCAAAACATTGTCTAGATGCTTGAAGAAGTGGTAGTCAATTGGCGAGAGGTCAGGTGAATATGGTGGATGATGCAAAATTTCATAACCCAATTTGTTCAATTTTTGAAGTGTTGGTTGTGTAATGTGTGGTTGAGTGTTGTCATGGAGAAGAATTGAGCCCTTTCTGTTGACCATTGCTGGCTGCAGGTGTTGCAGTTTTCAGTGCATCTCATTGATTTGCTGAGCATACTTCTCAGATGTTTTGTTGGGATTCAGAAAGCTGTAGTGGATCAGACCAGCCACAGACCACCAAACAGTGACCAGGACCTGTTTTTGATGCAAGTTTGGCTTTGGGATGTGCTTTGGAACTTCTTCTCAGTCCAGCCACTGAGCTGGTCATCGCTGGTTGTTGTATAAAATCCACTTTTCATCACACATCATAGTCTGATTGAAAAATGGCTTGTTGTTGTGGTGTAGAATAAGAGAAGATGACACTTCAAAACAATGACTTTTTAAACTTTTCACCTTGCTCATGAGGCACTCATTTACCAAGTCTTTTCACCTTTCCAATTTGCTTCAAATGTCAAACAACCGTAGAATGGCTGACATTGTGTTCTTCAGCAAATTCTTGTGGTAGTTGTAAGAGGATCAGCTTCTATGATGGCTCTCAATTGGCTGTTGTCAACTTCCGATGACTGGTCAGTATGATCCTATGCTCCTCATCTTCAAGGCTCTCGTCTCCTTTGCAAAGCTTCTTGAGCCACCACTGCACTGCACATTCGTTAGCATTTTCTGGTCAGAATGCATTACCGATGTTGTGAGTTGTCTCTGTTATTTTATGACCCATTTTAAACTCAAAAAAGAAAATCACTGAAATTCGATTTTTTATGCAACATCATTTCCACAGTCTAAAGTAAATATAAAATAAACAGTAAGTCATAAGTCATTAGCAAAAAAACAAAAAGCGAGAAATGCACATTAAAATGATATATACTGTAACCACATTTATTTAAGAATGTATTCCAATATCAAACAGCAAATTTCAACAATGCAAAAACTGCAGTTATGTTTGCACCAACCTAATAGTACAGCTGGAATGAAAACCCAGGTCATCTCTAACATTGCTTTTTCTCTTTTAATGTGCTACTATTATTTCTTATTCGTCTTTCATAAACACAACTTTAGCCTCTTTATTATTTACAATATCTTACTTCACTGGCAGGATGATTAGTGTTAATGCACATGACTGGAGCCTAAACTGCCTAAGTTCATAAAGCTGGCTTTGCATCATTCTCATTTGGTAACCTTGGGAAATAGTTCAAACATTTGAGCCTCAATTTATCTACAAAATGGGTATACTAACAGTTTTTACCTAATATTAGTGTGAAGATTGATCTATCTTAATCTTGAAGATTTATTTATATTAAGATTAATATAGATAAATCACTTTGATCACTATAGGCAAGCCCTATATGTGTTTGCTGTAATTATGATTACCCACAATTCTATGCTCTGTTTCACCTGTCACCAACCTGTGTGGCTCCTTAATGTAATGTAGCTGTTGTCGCCATATCACAACCAAGCAGCCAGCATCTTGGATTTTCTCCTTGATAATTTTAAATAAACTTTTAAAATGTTGGAATAATTTTAGACATGCCTAAAAGTTGCAAAGATGGAATATTTACTGTATGGCCTTCATCCAGCTCCAGCTAATGTTAACATGTCACATAACCATTGTCCATTTGTCAAACCTAAGAAATTAACATTGACACAATATTATTGACTAAATTACAGGCTTCATTAAGGTTTCACCAGATTTTCCATGAATATCCTTTTTTTCTAGTCCAGAATCCAGTCTAGAATATAGAATTCCATTTAGTACTTTATTCTTTTTTATTTAATGTTCCTTTTAAAATGAACACTGATGATTGGACATAAAAGTGCTAATACGGGCCATTTTGTCCAAAGGAGAGGCACCATTACCTCTTTCATGACCAGTTTACTGTACTTCAAGGACATCTAATCACCCTAATCTCCTGGCAGAGATCAAAGTGAACAGTCAGAGAAGATAATCAGTTTCCCTACTTGTAAGCTGCACTTTCCGCAGTTAGGAAAAGCATGAGAGTAAATAGAGTGTAGAGAACAGAGCTGCTGATCAGAAAGTCTTGTTAGACTTGTGGGATATGGTCTAGGTAATGACTCACAAGGAAAGAGAGTAAATGTGGGAATCTTTTAGTGTCTCCCAATTTCAGAGAAAGTTTATAAAGAGAGACATTTGTTCATTTATTCAAATATTTATTGAGCACTTACCATTGTCAGACATTATTCCTGGTGTGAGATATAATTTAGAATTTGTAAAAACAGATTATCTTTCTCAAATTGACTTCAGCAATATAAGAAATTTTATTTTTTAAATTATATCATTATTTGATTTTAAATGCCTGAAGATAATAAATAAATACACATACTAATTTCTTGTGTAATTTGATGCATATTTTGGCTTTTTAATTTCACATAATATATTAATAACAGTAGCTAAAGCATTAAAATTAAATATCATTTTTTAAACCTTTACTATGTGCCAGGCACTGTGTTGTCTATTAAAATTATCAAGTTAAACATTTATTAAAATTCTCCAAAGTGCAGATTTACTGTTCAACTTTAAGAGGTGAGTAAGCTATGACTCACAGAGGTTGGGTGAACTTCATGAGCTCTTGAATATCAGGACACAGTTTGGAATTTAACGCCACTGTCTCTGAAAACCCACATCTTTAAGGCCAGTTTGTCTCATTCTGTTCAGTGCTGGGGGTGACATTGCCAAGCCTGATGGATGGTAAGGAGCAGAAACTCACTTTTCTGGTCTAAGTTTGAATCTGGTCATTTATAAAGGGAGCATGGAAAATAAAATACAGTTTTGTTATTGTGGTTGAGAGTGAGAAATCATTGAAGGATTAAGAAAATTGGAGGAGAGGTTTATAAAATGAGGCTTAGAGAAGAGATAATTTCCTAAAGAAAAAAATAAATATATCGGAAGCAAAGTCAGTAACTATTAAGCCTTTTTGTGGTGGTAATAAAAAAATCAAAACACAACAGAGAAAGAAAGCTAAGGAACAAAACAGGCATGGCTGTGGCAAGCCCCATGCCCTCATGCTTTCTCCTGAGTCCCAGCTCTGCTCTCTCTCAGGGGCGGTGTCTCCCTCTGCCTCAGACTGGGCAGCACCCTGTGGAGGTCAAGGGTGGGCTTGGGAAAGCAGTCAGAGAAGCAACAATAGCTCAAGCCACTGCTGTACTATCCTGTGGCCTGGGCCCAGGTTTTTATTTCTCCCTTTAGCAATAAAACTGCACTGAATATGACACACAACTTTACTAGGCTGTGATGGTGTCCCGTTAGGCCTCCTGGGGCATACATCTAGTATGTTCTCTCAGAACAGAGTCATGATAGGGGTAGTCCTTAAATCTGTGCCACGCTTACTTCTGACCAACAGAGGAGAGAGTATCAGCTCCTCTATTGTGTTTTTCTCAAGGTAGTCCAAGTCTCCTTTCTCCTCACCCCAGTGCTTTTATGATATGGGCAATCGCTGTTTTATGAGAATGCAGGGAATAATTATGATAACAACCACTGTGAGTTATCTTTTCTTATTTAAGTGGAGAGGAAGGATCTAGATTTTTGAAGAACTTCTCAAGATCAAATTAGAATTTGGCCTTCGGGCTTATAATCCAACTTGAGAGTGGAATGCCCACAGTGAAATTACTTTGGATAATATTTGATTGAATTGCTCTTCATTTTACAGACAAAAAAAGTTAAATGCTTTTCATAAGGCACAGAGTTGGCTATGGTACAGCTGTGACTAAAACTTAGATCACCTCATTTCCAAATTAGTGTTCTCTCTACCATAATACTGAAAGGTAAGAGATTTTTAAAAATGTGAAAATCCACTTACAATAAACTTTAAATCTTTTCCCCCAAATAAATAATTATTTGGGGGAAATAAACATTATTATCTTTAAAATAGTTTTATCTTTAAAATAGTTAAATCTTTAAAATAGTTTTTAGAAGAAAACATCGATACTTTCCACTTTTCTTGAAAGTGTTATTAGAGGTCTCTGTGTTAGAAATGATTGGCAATTTTAAGATCAGGGAGAATTTCTATTATGTAAGTCATATTTCTATGGCTATGTCAAGAATTCTACTTAGTCTCTGACTATCGATTATATCATGGCTATTATCTTTCCTCAATGTCTAAGGCAATTCAACTCCATAAAATAAAGAAGCTGTAGCCTCACAGGATAAAAAGGTATCAGGACAGAAATATCCATTTCAAGTTCCCATCTGGGAAGCCACATAGTAACATGAGACCAATATTGGGACCAAGGGTAGGAGACCACCACAAACAATTCATTAAGGGCAAGACTAATCACAGAAAAATGGGACAGAGCCTCATCTGCTTGCTTCATTTTGTGCCCTAGGCACTCAACTCTGAGAATTACATCTGCCACTATGATTTCATTGCAAGCTGAGGTGTTCTCCTTAATAGTGGGAGAAACGATGGGATGGGACTCTGTTCTCATTTGCCATTTAGCTTTTATTAGCTTGTTCTTATATAAGGTCTATGGGGGTGTATATATATTAAATAACTGCACTATCTACTGTTGAATTTGTTTATTCTTAATCATCTTTGAGAAGAAAGCAAAGTTTCCTGATTTTTTGTTGTTGTTCATGAAAGAAGATAAAACATACATTTAGACTGGTAAGATTAACTTTCTAAGGACTTTGACTCTGTAAAATAAAGACACAGGACTAAATTATCTTGAAGATATTTTCCAGCACACAAACCACAAGATTTACAACATATGTATATCGCTATTTCCTCTCTTCTTAGTGATGAAATGGATAGGTCCTGAAAATTTATGAGAAAAGGGAGGAAATACATATACACACACATTTTTCCCCCTCTGTTTCTCTGTCTCTTTCTCTCTTCAGACACATGCAAACCACAAACTCTCTGCTGGAACTTGGACTCTATGGATTCTGTAAGTGATCTCATTTCATCCTTGCAGGAATCTTAAGAAGCATAAGAAAAAATGCTCATCATCACTGGTCATCAGAGAAATGCAAATCAAAACTACATTGAGATACCATCTCACTCCAGTTAGAATGGCGATCATTAAAAAATCTGGAGACAACAGATGCTGGAGAGGATGTGGAGAAATAGGAACACTTTTACACTGTTGGTGGGAGTGTAAATTAGTTCAACCATTGTGGAAGACAGTGTGGCGATTCCTCAAGGACATAGAAATAGAAATTCCATTTGACCCAGCAATCCCATTACTGGGTATATATCCAAAGGATTACAAATCGTTCTACTACAAGGACACGTGCACACGAATGTTCATTGCAGCACTGTTTACAATAGCAAAGACCTGGAACCAACCCAAATGCCCATCAACGATAGACTGGATAGGGAAAATGTGGCACATATACACCATGGAATATTATGCGGCCATCAAAAACGATGAGTTAGGGACCTTTGTAGGGACATGGATGAACCTGGAAACCATCATTCTCAGCAAACTGACAGAAGAGCAGAAGATCAAACACCGCATGTTCTCACTCATAGGCGGGTGTTGAACAATGAGAACACATGGACACATGGAGGGGAGCACTACACACTGGGGTCAGTTGGGGGGAAATAGGGGAGGGAGGGTGGGGGGTGGGAAGCTGGGGAGAGATAGCAAGGGGAGAAATGCCAGATGTAGGTGATGGGGAGGAAGGCAGCAAATCACACTGCCATGTGTGTTCCTATGCAACAATTTTGCATGTTCTTCACATGTACCCCAAAACCTAAAATGCAATAAAATAAATGGGAAAAAAAAAGAAGCATATAATTTTATTCTTTTTAAAGATTAGGTAGATGAGGTTCAGAGAGGATAATTAATTTGCCCAAACTCATACAACCATTGGCAGAGATGAAAATACATTATATGATTCTAAAATCTATGGCTTTACACTATACTAGAGGATCAGTAGAAAGGCATGGAAATTAGGTAAGAATGATAAAAGGTAAGTCACATTGCCTTTATTCTGAAGTCTACATTTTATTGCTCTTCTTGAAATTTTTTTTCTCCATCCCCTTTCTTTCTCATATTTATTTATTTCTGAACACATTTTACATTTTCTTAGTCCATCTCTCTGATTCCAAAACAGGATAAACATATAAGACATATAAGATGAATGCCATCTGTATTTCCAATCCTCCCCTTCCCTCCCCTTCGCTTCCCTTCTCTTCCCTTCCTCTCCCTTCCCTTCCCTTCCCCCCCTTCCCTTCCCTTCCCTTTTTGAGATGGAGTCTCTCTCTGTCACCCAGGCTGGAGTGCAGTGGTCATGGCCTCAGCTCACTACAACTTCCGCCTACCCAGTCCAAGCAATTCTTGTGCCTCAGCCTCCTAAGTATCTGAGATTATAGGCACGTGCCACCATGTCCAGATGATTTTTGTATTTTTAGTAGAGATGGGGTTTCCCATGTTGGCCAGGCTGGTCTTGAACTCCTGACGTCAAGTGATTCACCCGCCTCAGCCTCCTAAATTGCTGGGATTACAGGTGTGAGCCACTACACCCAAACTTCCTCTGTTTTCTTACAAGTTCACTTTCGAAAAATAACACAACAAAGTGTAAAGGACACAGATTTGGCTTATTAGTTTTTTAGTTGATGATTTGATACTGATAAACTATCTCCTAGGATTATTATAAAGATTAAGTTGCATAGTCCCCTTGAATGAAGCATTCAGTGCAGAAAGACTAGTGTATATACTTCTTTAAAAAGGATAAATTAGGCTCAGTGTGGTGGCTCACACCTGGAATCCAGCTCTTGGGGAGACTAAGACAGCAATTGTTTGAGGCTGGGAGTTTGAGAGTAGCCTGGACAATATAGCAAGACTTCATTTCTACAAAAATGCGAAACCATTAGCCAAGTATGTGGTGCATACCTCTAGTACCAGCTTGGGAGGCTGAGGTAGGAGGATTGCTTGAGATCAGGAGTTCATGGCTGCAGTGAGCTATGATTGCACCATTGCACTTCAGGCTGGGTGACAGAATGAGATGCTGTCTCAAAAAAAAAAAAAAAAAAAAAAAAAAAAAAGGCAAGTTATTTTTTCCCTGAGTACTGATGAAATATAGAATGGCGAATGTTATGTGGAGAAGAGGATGCAAGAAGGGGATGCGATTGCCTGGACTATCTAGTTGTAATGTCAGTTTTCCTTTCCAGTATGTCTTGAACTTAGTGGAGAATAGATTCTCTAAAGGGACACTGGGGAATCTGCCCTGTGAGGGGTTGTGATAGGAGCCATCATCCTCTCCTGGCAGCTGGTGCAGCTGTGCTTGAAGAGCTCCTCATTATGCCCATGTAGACCCAAGTGGCATTACCTACTCTGTTTTCACACATCATCCATTATCTCTCTATTAATAATGCATTTTGGGTGTGACCAGCTGCTAACATTCATTAAAAGCTTCAGGAAATTTTTGTAACTTAGGAATTAGTATTATTAGAGATTTAGAGGTCACCTGATGTATTTATTCATTTGTCTGTCTTACACAGATCTAATCATTCCTTTATTTATCCAATATTTATTGAGTGTAACTATGAACCAGGCAACAATGGTAAAAATAAAATAACAAACAACAAAACAACAAACGATATTCTTTGGATGAATTCCATGCCAAGTATTTTATATTTTAAGCACTTTTTATTAATTATTTAGTCCTCAGAACTATCCTATGGAGAAGGTCCTATTACCACTTTCACATTTATGGAGTGAAGATGCTGAGGATACAGCTTATAAGTGAGGTGCAAGTTGAGAATCGAAAAAGATAGAAACTTTGCCTCCCCAAAGAATATATACCCCAGCAAAGAAGAAAAACAGGCAAATAAATAATTGGAAAATAAACTATATAATTGTGCTAATTGCTGCACTGTACCATCTCCCCTGCCACCATAGTGATTAACTTTGACTAGAGGCATTAAAACACGGTATCCCACTTAAGTTGCATCTGGAAGGATGATTTTAACATATCACTTAGTAGACAAGGCAGAAAGAATCATCTAGATTGAAATGCTAATTCATGGCTTATGGAGAAAAATGTGAGTAGTTCAGAATAGCTAAATTGTGAGGAAAAGCTGGAGCTAGTGAAATCCAACGGGTGTCAGTCATTAAAGGTCTTGAATATTGCAGAGTTTTAGAGTTTTATACACCAGACAAAGAATAAGAACTTTTGGAGATTTATAACCAGAGAAGTGACATGATATAATTTACACTGTAAATGGATTCAGAGGAAAGAAGCCGAGGACAGGGGAAACATCCTAGGAGAAACTTGTGTTAATCTGAATAAGACATGATAAAGAACAGATTGGTGGTTGTTGAATTAAAAGTAGAAATGAGGAGGCAAATGTAACTGATATTTACAAGTTAAAATTTTTATTACACGGTCAGTCAGAAGAAAAATTGAAAGTGGAATCCAAAGAGAAGCAGAATCAAGAGACTATGAGGAAAAAAATTATTGGTCATGTTTGATTTTGTATTCTAATTAAGGCTCAGCTCCAACCCCTGCCTCTGTGACTTGGTTACATAAATTCCCCTTTTGTTCTATGCTAGTTCATATTGGATTGTTGGCATTTGTAGCAAAAAATATTTTTGACTAGTATACTCAGGAACCACAAACATTTAAATTTTGGGAAGTAGAAGAGACAATCCAATACAAGATCTGACCCCTTTGTTGTGGATGAATGAAGCTAAATATTCAGATGAACAAATCATTCTGCTTTCAAGGCTTAAAAATATTGTGCCCGTATGCATCTTTTGATATCACAGAGACCTAGAGATGCAGATTCTTAATCAAAACTTGTTCCATTGCATAAAAGAGAGATGAAGAACAGATTCTAAAAGATTTTCACTGCAATTCATACTATAAATTGAGGAGCTGTGATTGATATTGCAGTGAACTAGATTAAAAAGTGAGCAAAATTTGTGAAATATTGAAGCAATAGAAATCATTTAGCATGAAGAAAGACAAGCCAGAACAGAAAATTACTGTTTTGAATTATTGGAAATGCTCTGAAATGGAGCTCCATGACAAATGCTTCTTTCTTTCTACCAAAAAGAGAGCAAGAGGAAATGGATTCAAGTTGAAGCCGGATCTATTTAGGTGAATTATACTAGAGAGCTTCCTGACCTTGAAGGCTATTTGGCATAGGGATGGATTCCAGGTCAAGGAATCCCTTTCTCCAGAGAAAGAATCAGAAGGATGAAGGGGATTTAGGAAGTATTTAGGCATATGAAAATTGATCTCCTTCCCTTGAGGAAGTATTGCCATGACTTCACTCCAGTGTCTAATGTCTCACTCGTTACTCATGTCTAGCTTGGTGTTATAGTTACAAACCATTTCCTTATTTTCTCTTCCAGGTTGAGACAGAGAATAGTTAGCCAGGACCTATAAAATTCTTAGTTACCCTAAGGATCCGTATTAAATCAGCGTTCACATACTCTTTGGAAGGTTAAATAAGCCCCTTTTGTAGTATTTACTTATAAACATTACCTCCCAATCTTTTAATTGTCATTGTGTTTATGTGTATATTAGCTGTCTACATCTTAGCTTGTACCATCTTTTTTTTTAAGATTTTCGTATCTGTCTGTAGTTTGGAGACCTAACCTGAATACAATTATTTAATATGAATTTTAAATGCTGAATATTGTATACCAGTTTCTTCTAAGTTTGTAAACAGTTTTACTCCTGTTCACATGATTCAACATCCTACACTTTTTAATTTTTTAAAACAGCAATAACATGAATTGTGTATACTTAATTTAGTTGCTCCATTTGTTTTCTTCTTTCACCTAGTTTTCTCTTCAGTCCCTAATGCAATCCAGGCATACAGTTAAACACATAAAGTGTAAAGCATCATGAAGCATGAAAGAATGAATCAATCTCTAATGCATACAATTTATATAGGTGTTTGTGAGTTGTTGAAAAGATACAATTAGATAATTTATGTTATAGTTCTTTATAACTTGAATGCACTCTTCTCTTGCATCAAGATCATATGAATACAATTTGAATATTAAAATATATTCAAATATTCAGTGTTCAATATTTAACTTGTAGTTCATAATAATTTTGAAATTTTTTGTTTTTGACAGTATGTACATTCAAGAGCTACATTTTCTAATTTGTTTATTGTTAGTTCTTAAAAGCATATATATGCTTATGGCAAAAAATAGTATTTTTTGAAACAGTATAATAAAAGTAAATGTCTCCTACCACCCCCCCCGACTCCCAGTACCAGTCATTTTCCAGACGTAACCATTGTCAATAATTCTTTTCCTGTGTTACACAAATGGTGTTATATCGTATATATTATTTACTACCTTGTTTTTTCAGTTTTTCTCCATTGTGTATGGTAGCTTAGTATATATACAGACTCTGACCACTTCTAATCCTCTTCTGCCATCATCCCATCCCAAACCATCATTGCTTGTGAATTATTGCAATTGTCTTCTAATTTGTTTCCTTGCTTCCACTTTGCCCCCCACCCCCAGTTTCTTCTCCTCAAAGCAGGCAGAATGGTCTGTTAAAAACATAAGACAGATCCCGTTGTTTACTTGTGTTCACCCTCTCAGGGTTAAAGCCAAATCCTTAGAGTAAGCAGCCCAGGAGCCCTCTGTGCTTGACTTTCTACAACTTCCGTGGCATTATCCTAATGTCTTTATTGTTATCCCACAACTTCTCTCAGTCAGCCCAGCCTTCCTAATTTCCTGAAATAGGCCGGGCATAATTCTTTCACATCTATGCCCTGCTGTTTTAGCTGCTCAGGGTACTCTTCCTTCAAATGTCAACAAAGCGAATTCTCATTTCCTTCTCATCAGAGTGCAGATGTCACCTTTCCAGCAGGGACTTGATTAATGGCAATACAAGGCTGTGTAGACATCAGCTCCCTTCACTCATATTGGGTTCTCCCCTCTCTGTTCTGGCACAGGGTGTGGGGGACAGGGTAATTACATTTCCACTCTAAGAGTCGTGAGACCATGTGACTTCCTTAGATCAATACAGTGTAAACAGGAGCTGTGATTGATATTGTAACAAACTAGATTAAAAAGTGGAAGCAGGCCGGGCACGGGGGCTCATGCCTGTAGTCCCAGCACTTTGGGAGGCTGAGGCGGGTGGATCACGAGGTCAAGAGATCGAGACCATCCTGGTCAACATGGTGAAACCCCGTCTCTACTAAAAAATACAAAACATTAGCTGGGCATGGTGGCGCGTGCCTATAATCTCAGCGACTCAGGAGGCTGAGGCAGGAGAATTGCCTGAGCCCAGGGGGCGGAGGCTGCGGTGAGCCGAGATCGCGCCATTGCACTCCAGCCTCGGTAACAAGGGCGAAACTCCGTCTTAAAAAAAAAAAAAAGTGGAAGCATTTAAAAGTTAGTGGGTGATTCTCCATGACCCCTCCTGGCTTGACACCTGCTGGAGACACCGCCACGTGGATGCCTGAGTGATCACTGCCTAAAAATATAGCTTTACACATAAAAAGCACTGGATGAGGGTGTGAATGAATGGTATTCATTCTGCTTTATACAAAAAAAGATTTTGGGGTTTGTTATCAGAGTTTAACCTAGTTTACCCTGGCTTATGTGTTGTCACCTTTCTTCTCCACTTTCCTTAAGCTCTTTATGATTCTCCAAAGCACTTACACTATCTGACGTGTTTTTTTTTTATAGTCTGTGTATACCTCTTACAGGACAGGAACTTTGTTTTTTCGCTATTGTATCCCAGTATTTAGAAAAGTACCTGGAATATAGTAGGCACTTCATTAGTTATTTGATGATTCAATAAATGAATTCTGAAACAACATAGTATGATCGTTCTGCATCAGCAGGTGGAAGGTCTACCTTATTTGTTTCTCAGTTGTATGAATGTGTTGTAGATTGTATGGATAGGTACAGATTACTATGGTATTATTTATATTTTTGTCTTTATATTAAAACAGGCTATAACAGAATATTTTAAACTATTTTCCCACAATTTTGTGAAATTATATCTGTAGAATAAATATCAAAAGCATTTAGAATCAAGGTAGACGTTAGTTTTTATTTAAAATTTTTATTTTCTTGTATATTGCCAAATTGCTGTGAAAGAGACTGAAGCAAACTAGAGGACATGACTGTGTAAGAGTATGAATAGAGTTCATGAGATTGAATAGCCCAGAGGAAGAAATATTTGTAATATTTAAAGTTTGTCAAGGGGACTTGACATTGAAGTTTGGAGTAAACTGGAAAATCTGAGGAAAATATGTCTCTCTCTCTCTCTGTCTGTGTGTGTGTGTATAAAGGTGTTGATTCTACACATCCATATGAATGTGCCTGATTTTGCCATTCTCTTCTTCATTAAAAATGCATGTAGAATCTAGTTTAGTTTGTGATTCTGATCAGTGTTTGTCAAATGTTGCTCTGTCGAACATGATTTGCATGGATACCCCTGAGGCCATGCAAAAAGGTCACGCTGAGAAAGGTTGAGACTCTTAGTCATTCAGAAAGTAGGTTATTACCCTGTTGCATAAAAGTCATAAGGTATATTTTATATGCCCACCCCAGCTTAGATAGATTTAACTGTTTTACTCGTTCTGAGAAATAAGAACACCCCAATATGTAAAACAGCAAACAGTAAGTGATTTGCCTAAACCCACACAGGAAGTCACCAGTATGCAAGAATAGAATCCAAAGTTCCTGGTTCCCTGTCCTTTGCTAATCTCACTAAATAATTTGTCAAAACACTTCAAAGTCTTTCTTCCAAAGTCAACTGAAAACTTTTCATGAAATTCACCTTCTAAATGAAGACTATATTAAAAAGTGTTGCTAGAAAACAAATATTGCGATTTTATATTGCAGTGCTACTATTTGCAAGTGCCAGCCTCTTAATCTGTGTTTCCATTCCTTCCGCTCTCTGCCGTACCCTTGGGGCAAGGTAGGGAAGGAGCTATGTAAAGAGAGAGACCTAGTGAGTCTGTCTTGGACACCATTCCATCTGCTCTTCTGTCCCAGTGCCTGGAGACATCAAAATATTAGTCATGTAGTCAATGAGCAAGTGAAACAAAAAAGGTACGTTTAAAAATAATGCTGGGAGGAGAGGAAAATTGGGAATGAACGCTTGATGGCTATGAGATTTTCCTTTGGGGTAATGAAAAAGTTCCAGAACTAGATGTTGGTGATGCTTGCACAAAATTGTGAATTTAATGCCACTAAATTGTATATTTTAGAATAAATATAATGGTAAATTTTATGTTACATGTATGTTACCACAATAAAAAAATACTAAGAAAAAAATTCCATTAAAATTATTTGCTTCTTACCTCCTCTCTGAGAAACAAAATTTCGTCTGCTAATAAGCATCCTTTTTGAGTATTAGCTATTACTTCAGAGAAATATGCAAATGAAGATATTTTGAACAAATGCACGTTATTCCCATACAGAAGCTTTACCAATACTTAGTTTATTATTTTAGCATTGATTCATTTGCTTGTTCAAGAACTTCATATAAATGAGTTCATTCAACATGTACATTTTTGTGTAAGGCTTTTTTCACTCGGCAGAATGCTTTAGGATTGTCTTATTTAGTCATATTTTTTTCAAGACTAAAATAAAGCTAACACCAGCAAGCCTTTAATGAAGTCCTCCCTGTGCTTACAAAAATGGCATTACTTAAATCTGTCGTCTCAGAAAAACACTAACAATGAAATCCCGGCCTCATCTCAGGATAAATACAATTTTTATTCAAGAGACCAAGCACTAGGAGAACATGTAATTAGGAATTTTACACAAATCATTATGATGCTGAAAAGTATCAACCCATTTCTGTTTTGGTCTGAGCCCTGAGGAATTGCATCCAGGAGTTCGCTCTGGAGTCAAAGGTGCAGTGTTCTCTCAGAAGTCAGTGAGAGCTTCTGCTTAGTTCAGCCCTGTGAAGAATGGAGCGAAACCAGATACAGGCAGATTCCCATCATTTGTCCATTAAAAAAAAATAACAAAAAAACATGCATATGGTTCCAATGATGGGTACTGAATCTTCTGCCTGGATATTTTATCTTTTCTTATTTATAGTGTAAAGTATCACATTATTTAAAAGCAGCACGATACACTTAAAATACTGCAAGTCCTGTTTTCCAGATAAAACTGCAATCACAAAGGGGGTTGACAAAACTGAATTCTATTACTAAGCACTTGTATTTCAAGTTTCAAGTACTTCAAGTTTACTTTAAATGACCCGATGCAAATATATGATTTAAATATTTAAGTAAGAACTACAGAAGCTCTGCCAGGCTCCATCATTTAGTCTTGAAAGTTCCATTATTTCCAGACATCCCAAAGGAAGAGTCTGCCAAGAAATGGGAGGAACAGAAGGTCCTATCAAAAGGTGTCCTGCCAGGGAGATGACAAGACAGATATAATTTCAACACCATCCTAATTTGCTTTGCTGACCAGAAAGAGAAGATTCAGGCTTTCTCCATCAACAAAATCCTCCACAACTGAGAACTTTATTTTAAATCCTGTCAACTGAGTTCTCCTCCTACTCCCCATGTATGCCTGCATTTTCCAGATGCAAAATATTAGTTAAATTTTGAAAATGTTTTCTATGGGTTGTGGGGTGACTGTGACAAAAAGGGTACTTGGGAAATAAAGCTTATTTTTTTTTTACCTGTATGAAACTCATTTACAAATGTATTTTTAAAATTAAATTATGCCATTCTAGAATTTTTCAAAAGATTTAAAGTAGTCTAGTGCTGTAGGCTGGATATCAAAGTAGTTTCTTAAAGAATGTCAGACATTTCTGTTTTTGGAGCTACTTAAAACTAAGATTTTAGGACACATAAAACTAGGATTTCTCCAGGATTCGAATGATCCTAGTGCCTCAGCCTCTGGAGTAGCTGGGACTGCAGGAGTGGGCCACCACATCCAGCTAATTTTTCCCTGTGAATTTTGAAGTAATTTTATTAATAATGTTACTGGTGGAGAGTCTTGACTATGAGTCATCAGGTTCTTGTCATTTTAAACAAAGAATTGGACAATACACATGAACAAAGCAATGAAATAATGAAGCAACAAAAGCACAGGTTTATTAAAATGAAACTGCACTCCACAAAGTAGCAGCATGCTAGAGCAAGCAGCTTAGGAGCCAGTGTTTCAGAATTTTCTGAGGTTCAAATACCCTCTAGAGGTTTCTCATTGGTTACTTGATTACACCCTAGGTAAATGAAGACTTCACCCTCTACCAGTCTGATTGGCTGTGGGAGGGGCCAATCAGAGGTACATTCCATTTTTCATCTGACAAGACAGTGGAAGTGAGGGTGGTTGCAAAGGGGGGGTAGCCTTTGACACTTTTGTCACTTGGGTACGGATGGCTGGGGTTTTCCTTTTGATTCAGATTTAGGAAGTTAGAAGCCTTAGGTTTCCTGCCTCCAGACCCTATTCTCCTGGTTCAATAGCACACTAGACACTGAGCTTTAAGTTTTGTGCATTGTATCTTTCCCAGTATGTGTCAGGTTTTGGGGTCAGAACATCAACCGGCCTCTTAGAGATTTCATTCTAGCAAGGGAAATTCCCCATTATTATGATTATTATTTGAAGACACACAGTTACTGGTAGTACCTTAGTTAAGCAAATTTGTGAATTCTACACGTTCCCAAGTTTAAATAAATAAATAAATAAATAAATAAATAAAAACAAAGTATCTGTCAATCAGTTGAACCAAAGAGGAGCCAGATTATGAACTCCTTCTAGGTGCAAAACTAAAAGGTATAGACACAGCATTTAGTAGCACTCTTTCACAGGTTATCATAATTTGACAGAATATTGATTAAACAGTATTCATGAACTCAGACTTTATTAGAAAATCACCTTCTCCTTGATTATTTCTTTGTTGTGCTGCTCTAGTTTAACCTATTCCTGGTCACTTTCTTCAGTCCAGACTACTCACTGTTTCTGAATTTTTGGTGAATGTATGTGTATCACCTATTTAATAAGAAATGTTATTTTCTAGTATTTTAAGTTGCTATTTTGTATATTCCCCTTACCATAAACTAGGCTAAAATATCATCTTAGAATAAGTCAGCTGTCTGTTTTTCCCCCCAGCACTTACTAGAAATTCAATAAATACTTAAATGCGATTAAAAGACATTTAACATGACTATTTTCATTACATAATTGCAAATAAAATTTGAAAAATATAGCAAAGTTATAAGGAAGGAAAAAATTCTCTGATAGTTGAATTCCCCTTTGCTTCTAATATTTTCCTTACATATTCTCATTACACATTAAGTTTATAAAGTTGTTTTACTCTAAACATAATTCTGTTAACATTTTTAGAAATTTGCATATTTATAAAAGTATTTTAATGATTGCTTATTATATTTCAAAACATTTGCTTAATTTTTAGATTACTGTGCATTCATAATTTTATACCTTTCAGATGGAAGGTCTCTCTGTTAAGTAGTGGCCTCCTTTACTCTTAATAGCGACTTTTTTTTTGCATTTAAATTTATTTTGTTTGATAGGTACATGTAAATATATATTAACTTTCTTTGGTTAGTAATTGCCAAGTGTATTGGTTTCAGCCCTTTATTTCCAGCTCTCCTTTGACAATATGTCTTAGGTTCATCTCTTTGTGGATAATATACAACTGAATTTTATAATTTCAATTTTTATAATGTCTTTAACAAATTTATTATACAATATTTGATAAATGAAGAATATGTAATATATGTTTATTAATGTTTGTTATTTATATATTAAAATATGGTATTTATATTGTTTCAGTTAAATTTTTCAATCATTTTTAGAGCTTTTTGTCTTGAAACAATTTTGGTCTAATAAGAGTTGCAAAAGTAGTACTCAGATTTCCTGTATACATTCACTCAGCTTCCCCATATATTCCCAACTTACATAACCATAGTATAATTATTATAGACAGCAAATTAACTTTAATATATTAACTAATAATAACTCTTGTTTAAATTGTTCCCATTGTGTCACAAGTACCATTTTTTGTTGTTATTGATGTTGTTGCTTTTTGTCCAGAGTCCAATCCAGGATTACATTTCATTTAAATATGATTGTTCTATTCTCCTCTAGTATAAGATAGTTTCTTAATGTCATTTATGACTTAACACTTTTAGAGTCTGGTCAGTTATTTTGCAGAATGTCTCTCTGCTGCATTTACCTGATATTGTCTCAGTATTAGACTAAAGTTATGCCCTTTAAGCAAGAACATCACAGAAGTGATGTTTTGCCCTTTTCAGTCATCATGAGGTACGCTATGTAAATTGGTCTCACTACTGATGATTTTTAACTTTAGTCATTTGGATAAGGTAATGTCTCTCAGGCTTATCCACACCAAAATTATATTTTTTTCCTGTATAATTAATAATTATATTGTAAAGAGATCATTATTTGAGACTATGCAGATATGCTATCTCATCATATTTCCATTTGCTAATTTCAACCTCTTTTTGCCTGCAACCATTATTAATGTTGTGTTTTTCAAATGCTGTTTTTTATTTCCACTATTCTTTTTACATTTATAAATTGGATTTCTAACGTAAAGAGAATTTGTGTTTTCTTTGTTTGTTATTTATTTTTAGTTGATAGTAAATGTTTACTAATTTCTTTTTCAACTTCACTATTTTTTCAGCAATGGTTCATGAGTAAAACATTTTATCTTTGTTGGGATATATATATATATCTTTTTTTTAACAGTTTTTAATGATGATGTAAATAGATAAAAAATTTTATGAATAGTTTATGATATTTTATCTTAATTTGTTCTCATGACAGTGAATAAGTCTTATGAGACCTGACAGTTTTATAAAGGACAGTTCCCCTGCACATGCTCTCTTGCCTGCCACCTTGTAAGATGTGACTTTGTTCTTCTTTTGCCTTCTGCCATGATTTTGAGGACTCCCAAACCATGTGGAACTGTGAGTCAATTAAACCTCTTTCCTTTATAAATTACCCAGCATGCATATCTTTTTGTTAGTCATGTTAGAATGGACTAATATAACTGCTAAGGTGTATTGTCAGTATGACCTTCACAATTGGGATTTGTTTGCTGTTTTTCTCATGATCAAACTAGGCTGATGGCTTCTTAATAGGAAGGGCACAGAGATAAATTGCCGCTTTTGTCAGGGGTCCATATGATCCATATGTTAATTCCAATCTTGATTACCTAGCAGATGTAGGGTTTGTCAGATTTACTGTAAAGTTACTTTTTCCTCCTTGCCACATTCTATTGAGTGGAAGGAAGTCATTACATGCAGTCCATACTTAAGGAGCAGGGAGTGATGCTCCACTTCCTTGAGGGCATGAGGTCTTGCTAATTGTTTGGAATTCTTCTGCATGGGAAATTGACTGTTGTCCTGCATATGCTTATTTATTCAATTATTTATTGATATCAGTACAGACACATGAATATTTTTCTTATGCTTTTGGATATATGGCAATTTATTAGTACTTTATTTTGATGAGTAAATTAGCTCAGTTTGGCCAATGGAAATCTATTATTTGACTCCTGTGTCCTTTTCTTCCCTCCATTTTGTTTATTGTGGTAAAATACATGTAACGTACATTTAGCCTCTTAACCATTTTAAAGTTTACAATCCATTGGTATTAAATGCACGAATAATTTCACTACCATCCATCTTGATGCTTTTTTCATCTTCTAAAACTGAAACTTTGTGCCCATTAAATAATAGCTTCCTATGTCTTCCTCCCCTCAGTCCCTGGTAACCACAATTTTACTTCCTTGCTCTATGATTTTGACTGTTCTGAGTACCTCATATAAGTGAGATTATACAGTACTTGTCTATTTATGACTAGCCTATTTCATTCAGCATAGTATCTTCAAGGCTCATCCATGCTGTAGCATATGTTAGAATTTCTTCGTTAAAAAAGACTGAAGGATGTTCCATTGTATATTTACCATATTGTGAATATTAATTCATCTGTCAGCTGAACTATTTCAGACTCCCACCGACAGTCCACAAGGGTTCTAATTTCTCCCTCCTTTCAAACACTTGTTATTTTCGGTTTTTTGATAGTAGCCATCCTAATGAGTATGATGTGGCATTTCATTATAGTTTTGGTTTGCATTTCCCCAATGGTTTGTGATACTGGACATTTTTTTCAAAATAATTTGTTGGGTTTTTGCTTTGGATTGTATTAAATCTATAGATCAAATTGGGAACAAAATTGGCATCTTAACATATTTATTTTTTCTAATCTATGAGCATGGCATATTAAGATCTTGGATAAATATGCCATTAATATATTTAGACAATTTTTCTAATCCGTGACCATGGCATATTTAGATTAATTTAGATCTTCTTTTTTTCCTTCTTCAGTGTTTTGTAGTTTTGCACATATAGATATTATAAATAATTTTTATTTTACCTATATATTTCATTTTGGCATTATTATTATAAATAGCATTTTAAAAATTCAAATTTCAGTTTTTATTGCTTGTATTTAGTAGAATAATCGACTGCGTATATTTATCTCCTCTACTTTGACTGTTCCATACTTTTCCATAGCAAAGAGTTTTGTCAACTTTTTTTAGTTGGATAACCATGTCATCTACAAATAAAGAAAATTTTATTTTTCCTTTGCAACGCATATATATTTTACTTCTTTTTCTAAGTTTTATTGTACAGCTGGAATTTTTGTATGTTGGATAGGAGAGGTAAGAAAGGAAATTCTTGCCTTGCTTCTGATCATAGACAAAAAGTGAAGGTTCCTTGTCATTAAACACAGTGTTAGCATTACATATTTTGTAGATATTCTTTATCAAGTTAAGGAAATGCCTCTCTATCCTTAGTTGGCTTAAAGTTTCTATTATGAATGAATGGCAAATTTTGTCAAGTTACTTTATTGCCACCAATTAACTTGATTTTTCTTTAGCTTAATAATGTGAAGGTTTATATGAATTGATTTTTGAGTGTTTAACCAGTATTTTATACCTGTAATAAATCCCAGTTTGTTGTGATGTACAATATTTTTATGCATTATTGAATTTGATTTGCTAAGGTTTTGTTTGGGATTTTTTCGTTTACATTCATGAAAAGTACTAGCTTGTGTTTTTCATTCCTTGTAATTTCCCTACCTTTTGAAGGTATTAGGTAATGCTGACTTTATAAAATGTCTTAGAAAGCATTCACTCCTTATATTTTCGGTGTGGAAAATTGGTATTACTTTTTCCTTAAATGTTTGGTAGAATTCACTATTCAAACAATCTTGGCTTGGAACTGTCTTTTTTGGAATGTAATTAATTATTAATTAACTTTCTTTAATAGACATAGTAGTAGTCTATGGTAGTTTGTGTCTTTCAAGAAATTGGCTCATTTCATCCACTCATTAAATTTGTTGGCACAGTATTCTTTTAATATTTTAAAGTTCAGGTTATCTGTATGATGATACCACTTTCATTTCTGAAATTAGTCATTTGAGTATTCTTTCTTTTTTTGTTGGTTAATGCAACTAAAGGTTTTTCAACTGTCAGTCTTCCCAAGAATCAGACTTTGGTTAAATTGTTTTTTTTTTTCTACTAATTAATTTTGTTCAATTTCATTGAGTTTTCCTCCAATTTTTATTATTTTTTTTTTCTTTTCGTTTTTAGGTTTTTGTTGGATTCTTTTTCTCTAGTTTTCTAAGATAAAAGTTTAGGTTATTTGTTTCACACCTTTATTCTTTTCTAATACATTGTTTTACAACAGGAATATGTTCTGAGAAATATATCATTAGGTGATTTGGTTGTTGTGTGAAAATCATAGAGCATATTCACCTAATCCTATATTGTATAGTCTAGTACACATCTCGGTTATATAAAATAGCTTATTGCTCTTAGGCTTCGAACTTATACAGCATCTTACTATAATGAATACTATGGGAAATGTATCACAGTGGTAAATATTTGTGTATCTAAGCTTATTTAACATAGAATAGGTACAGTAAAAATATAGTATTATACTCTATGGAACCACCCTGGTCATGCAATCATTTCTTGAATGAAACATCATTATGTAGTGCATGACTAAATGTAGCCACAGTATTGCTACACTATAATTTCTTTGTAAGCACTGCTTATACTACATTTCATAATTTTTGGTAAATTTTATTATCATTTTCATTTAGTTTAAAATATTTTAACATTTCTGTTTAGCCCTCTTTGACATGAAGATTATTTAGAATTGCATTGTTGAATTTGCAAATATTTTGGAATTTTCTAGATATCTTCTGTTTTTGGTTAGTAGTTTCATTCAGTTGTCATCTGAGAATATATTTACTATAATTTATTTTTTTAGATTTAAGTGAATTTTCATTTTAATGCCTTAAAATATGCTAAAAATGTGTATTCTGCTACTGTTCCTATGGGGAATATTCTATAAATGTCAATTAGACCAAGTTGATTGCTAATGCTGCTCAGGTCTTGTACATCATTATCATTACTGATTTTCTGCCTGCTTGATCTCTCAAACCTGTCAGAAGAATTTTATGTTTCCAACTATACTAATGTATTTCTCTATTCCTCCTTTAAGTCCTATTAGTTTTGTCTACACATATTTTGATGTTCTGATGTTTAGAATTTTATATCTTCTTAAATAATTGACCCATTTATCACTTTGTAACACTTCTCTTAATTACTGATAATTTTCTTGTCTGAAGTATGATTTTTTTCTGTAATTAACAAAGCTTCTCTAGCTTGCATTTGAGTATTATATAAGCATGCTATATACCTCTACGTCTCTTTAATTTACTTTTTATGTCATTATAGAAAGTAAAGTAGATTTTGGTAAACAGCCTATAATGGGTCTTGTATTTTTAACCTATTCTGATAATCTTAGTTTAACTAGTGTATGAAGTATATATCTAAATGTAAATTAATTGTTGATATAGTTAAATCAATATCTGCCATGTTTGTAACTATTTTTTTGCATACCTGTATTACATTTATTCTTTTTCTCGTCTTCTCTGGTTTTAATTGAGCAGCTTCTATAATCTTCTTTTTTTTCTCATCTCAAAACACATCGGTAGTCATTAAAAATATATTTTTAGCAGTTGCCCTAGAGTTTACAATATACAGTTTTTACTTATCTAATTCTAGTTTCAAATTACAGTATAACACTTCACATGTAGTATTGGTAGTTCACAATAGAGTATTCACACTTTCTCCCTTCTGTCTCTTCCTTGTGACATTGCTGCCATTTATTACACATACATAGTCACCTAATGTATCCTTAAATTTTAAACACACAGTTATGATTTATATCAATTAAGATAAGTAAATTATTTACATTCCTTTGTTCAGAATTTATGCTCTTACATTATGCAGATATGGTTCTGACATATCATTATCTTTCTTCCTGAAGAATTCACATTTTAACATTATTTTTGCATTAAAGATTCACTAGAAATAAATTCCTTAAATTTGGTTTAAGAAACCTTTATTTTTCATTCATTGTTGAGAGATAATTTTACTGAATATAATAGTGGTATTATTTTTTCTTTCAAAACTTCAAATACTTCACTATCTTCTAACTTACGTGGTTTCTTTTGAGACATTCGATGTAATTTTTTTTTTTTTTTTTAGATGGAGTCTCACTCTGTTGCCCAGGCTGAAGTGTGGTGGCATGATCTTGGCTCACTGCAACCTCTGCCTCCCGGGTTCAAGCAATTCTCATGCCTCAGCCTCCCGGGTAGCTGAGATTACAGGTGCATACCACCATGCCAAGCTAAATTTTATGCTTTCAGTAGGGACAAGGTTTCACCGTGTTAGCCAGGCTGATCTCGAGCTCCTGGCCTCAAGTCATCTGCCTGTCTCAACCTCTTAAAGTGTTGAGGTTACAGGCATAAGCCACTGTACCCAGCCTCACCGTAATTCTTTCCTTGGCTATTGTGAACCTACTGATGAGTCCATTGAAGGCATTCTTGATTTCTATTACACTGTTTTAAAATTTACAGGAATTTTAAAAAATTTTTCTTAAACTTTCCATTTGTCTGCTTATGTTTCTCATCTATTCTTTCATGTTGTCTACTTTTTCCATTAGAAAAACATACTAATTATAGTTATTTTAAATTTCCTGTCTGATAATTTCAGCATTTCTGTCATAACAGTCTGATTCTGATGATTGCTTTGTCTTTTCAGATTGTGTTTTTCTTTGCCCTTTTAATATACTGGAATTTTTTGCTGAAAGATACACTATGTTGGGTAATAGAAATGGTGGTAAAGAGTCTTTTAGTGTGAAGATTTATAATTATCTGGCTATGGTGTACTCCACTATAATTATTCTTGGGTCCTGTTGGTGTGGTGAAGTGTGTACAAAAAGAAGCGATCTTTTTTTTTTTTTCCTTTTTGAGATGGAGTTTCGCTCTTGTTGCCCAGGCTGGAGTGCAGTGGTATGGTCTCAGCTCACAGACAGACACTTCCTCTTCCAGTGTTCAAAAGTTTCTCCTGCTTTAGCTTCCCAAGTAGCTGGGTTTAGAGGCACCTGTCACCACACCTGGCTAATTTTTGTGTTTTTAGTAGAGACAGTGTTTCCCCATGTTGGTCAGGCTGGTCTTGAACTCATGACCTCAGGTGCTCCACCTGCCTCGGCCTCCCAAAGTGCTAGGATTACAGGTGTGAACCACATGACTTGCTGCAAAAAGAAGCATTCTATCATCTAAATTAATATATTTTAGTTGGCCTATGTTTCAGGGCTGTGAACATCACAAGTATTTCTAGTAATCTAAATAATAAAATTATTAGAAATTAGTAAAAATTATTTTCCCCCTTGTTCTCTCCTCTTTTTCCTGGCAACAGTTTTCCATTAATTTCTCTGAAGCCCTAAACCCTGTTCACCATATTGACTCCAGGCTCCAGGAGAGATACTAAACTTTAGGTGGCTGGACTGAGAGGCATGCTCTTCCTCCAGCTAGGAAAAGGTCCTGGAAAACATTTCTTCTTTAGCTTATGTTATAACAAAGACACCGGGTATAGTTAATAATGATCACTCTTGAATTCCTCCTCCCAGAGCCATTTCTAAGAGCTTGACCATAAGAACCTGTTGGAATTCCTAGAGGAAAAGTCCATGAATGTATAGAAACCCTTTAAGACTGTGAGCCAACAGGAATTTTCTACTCTCAATCTAGGCTACATTCAGCCTCATGCAATTTCTCAAATTACCATTTAAGCATTACTACTAGCTTATGGCTCCAGCATCTTCTGTTCCAGATAAGCAATTCTTGGTTGTTGTATATCTGGATGCACCTGTTTTTCTAGGTTTCATAGTAGTGGTTTGCCTAACAGTCTCACTTCCTTCCTTAATCCAAAAATTTTTTGATTTTCAGTTTGTCTAGTTTTTCAACTTGCAAGAACAAGAGTGATGACTTCCAAGAATTTTACATATTATAGGTGATGAGGAGATTTATAAGTGACATTTTGGTTTTGTTAGTTTTCGTGTTTCCTTTGTATTTTTGTAGTTAATCACTTTCAGACTCACAACGATCAAAAATTCTCTGTATCTTTCAAGATCAGTCATTGTCCAATTTAATTAAATTTTAATGTATCAATCATATCTTAATTCTTCCATAGAAATGAATAATTATCCTGCTTTAACAATAAAAAAAAATCATTTGGACTTTGAGCCAAGCAACATGACAGATGCTATGAAGAAGGTCAACCCATGCAGTGAAAATTTCAGCTTCCCTCAAAGCCATTTACAAAATCACATCCTTGTTATAAGTCAAAAATTGAAGAGCCACCTGGGATATAGAACAACCAATTTATTAAACATTTTGTATAAAATACGTGCATGTTATGTAAGAAGTTGTGGATTGATTCATCTTGAGTTTGAATTACTATAGTGTTTTCTAGACTTTGTCAGTGGCGATTCGTGGTTTAAAAAAGATGTGTTCATTATTTCTGAACTTAAAAGAAGTCAAGAAAAGCCCTTTCACAAGATGCTCACATATTTTTCTATGACAGCATGCTTCAGAAAGCATTTGCTCAGTGATCTTAGCATAATAGTCTTTTATGTTCAAATACAACACTGTTACGAAATTAAAAAAAAATCTGTAAACAACAAAGTAGAATGAGATTCTGTGTACATCAGTAGGACATTTTCAAAAGATTGACATTTATAACTTGTCAGTAATATAACTCTGGTGAGAGAGTATGGCATGAACTTTGTTCTGGCCTAACCTCTTGAAAAGCTGTAACATTGGAACATACTAGTGATTTCCTATGATTTTTTCTGGTCTGAAGCTGTATTTTATTTTCATATAAAACCACAATAAATCTTTTCCAAAATTTATTAGTTTGACACTGGTCATTTTGTTTTCTTTTGTTATGATGAGGGATGCTGATCAAGTTGAATCATAATCTAAGAGTTGGAATAAATCACAAAAATTGCTCAAAGATTGATATTAAACACCTTTATCTCATATAAACCACAAAAGTGTAAAACTTCAAAAAAATAAACAAAATCAATCAGTCATACAGCCATGATCAAATTTTTGTAAAACCAAGCATACATAATGTCCATAACAGAAGAAATGAGGAATATTAAAATATTTTACTTTGCTACTGTAATTAAAGGACAACTCTGAAATCTGGAAAACTCGGTGTAACTTTAGATGTAGCAGGCTACTGAAAAGACTTTCTTTCTTTTTTTCTTCCTGTTTTCCATATATTTCTTCATTTGTCTGTGATATAAATCAGTTTCAATGCTTTCATTTTCTGCATATGTAGTGAAAAACACGGACTTGAAATGTAAAGAACAGACTTCAGACATTATCAAGAAGGGAGTTGACCCCTGTATTTGTCTAATTATGCTAAATTAAAAGTTATACATTCTTTGCTTGAACTATATAGTAAAGCTACTTAAATTTGTTAAAGGGCTTGGGTTTTGTCTTAATAATATTACTGATTCTGAAACAGCAGAAGTATTGGCTGTGCAGGATCATTTGAACTTTTCTACATTAATTGGGTTAACTACCCTTTAAATTAAAGGAATCACATTAGTGTCCTTCCTGCTTTCCAATGAGAGGTAGCCTAACATTTAAGCTTTATAAATAGCATGTCTTTGTTTCTCTTGTATTTTTAGACCCTATTTCAACCTGCAAAATTCAAAAATGCCTTATATTTTTAGCTTAAAATTAAAAAGTGTTTATTAATTTCCCCCTCCATTAGAGAGAGAATATTATTCTGGCAATGTTCTTCAAAAGTTGTTTCAATATCATCACTGTTTAGTGGGTGTGGTGGTTTCTTTCCAGTATTAGCTGGGGTTTGTTTTGACTGATTCTAACACAAACGCCCAAATAAAATGGCTTATACAATGTAGCAGTATACTTTTATCACATAGATGTCGGGAGTGAAACAGTCCATGGCTCATCTGGCAGTTCATTGGTGTCAGGAACTCTCGCTCCTCTCATGTTATTCTATTAACTTTAGCTTGTAAACTAATTGCCCAATGGGCTGCTTGAACTCTGGCCATCACATCAAAATTCCAGTCAGCAGGAAAGTCAAAAACATCAGAAAAGTTTACTCTGTTTCTTAAGATAACATTCCAGAAATCCCACATAGTATTTCCACTAACATCATATTGTCTAGAAGCTTGTTACTGAGCCACACATAGAAGCAAGGGAGGTTGAGGAACGTAGCGTTTTACCTAGATGGCGACTTGTCCAGTTAAAATAATGTTTATTGAACTAGAAAACTGACTATCTCAGCAACTGTGATGGCGTTTTGATGTGTGAACTCCAGTAAGTTGAACTACAGTCTCAAGGCATTCAACCAAACACTGATGTAGACATGCCATGAAGTCATTTTGTGTTATCTGATTATGACCCCCTAGTCAGTTGACTTTAAGCTAAAGAAAAAAATATTATTCTGAGTGGGTCTGGCCTAATAAGATGACCCTTTTTAGAAAGGACTTAGGCCTTCTCTGAGTTCAGAGACTAAAGATGGCCTGTATTCACAAGGTTCTAACCTGCTCATGATCTTCTCTTTCTGATTTTCCCTGCAGACATTCAACTTGCTAAGATAGTCTCTAGTCTCTACAATAATATCAGCCAATGCCTTGTGATACATCTCCCTTGAGCACTCTCCACCACCCCCACCTCCCACTGGTTGAATACTGAAGGATACAGCAATATTTTGCAATATCTGTTTCCAGTGCTTTAGTTTCCTTCCAGCTGTTTACCCTACCTGGAGGTGTCCATGTGCTTTGAGACTGTTATACCAACTTCAGAGACTGGAGCAAATAACATGTCATCCTCTGGCCACTACTAGTTCAAAGACAATCATAAGACCTAATTTCAGCCACTTCAGTAAAAAAGAGAATGGCCTCATGTTTCTCAACCTAATGAACCCAGCAACTCTGAGCCTATTTTTGAGAACTTCCTTGCTCTCTAGGCTTCAGTGTGAACATAGAGAACGGAACCCCAAGAACTTGTTGATGTGATGTAGAAGACAGAGTGAGTGTGAAGCAAACACACAAAAGATGGATAAGAGAGAGAGAAAATATTACTTTTAAAGGTATAGAATCTAACCAGCCTTAACCTTCCATAATCCCTCAACATTTTTAAGGGAACCTATGCATACAGTATTGCTAGTCATTATCACATTTTGAGTTGGCTATATGTCTCTGGCAATAAAACATATCCTAACTGATATAACTAGGAAACACTTCATTTTATGAATGATTAAAAATAGGTAGATATCTAATTTGGACATTGCCTTAAAGAAATATCTGGGGATTTCTATAGTGCCTCTGACAGTTAGTAACTGCTGTTCTATTTGGCAGACAGACACATTTCAGTTTAGCATTAAGTACCAAAACATAAACATTTGTTGATAATTTTGAATATTGTATATAAGAAATTAGTTAATTGGAAAATCACATAAAGCTCTTATGTTTTGCTGAAATGACCAATCTGTATTATATCTATTCCTCTTGATTTGGTGTGTTCCTACCAAGAGATTCTTTACAAAGAAGATAATGGCAATGGTTTGGATTGTGGCTTAACTTGTGTCCTACAAAATGTTAATTCTAACCCTTACCACTTTTGAATGTGACTTTGGAAACGCGTTCTTTGCAGATGTATTCAAATTTAGGTGAGGTGGTTAGGGTGGGTGGACCCAGGTGGGTGGGCCCTAATCGGATGTGATTGTCATATTGGATTGTCCTGCGAAGACAGAGGATGCCGTGTGATGTTAGATGCAGACACACAGGGAGGATGCCATGTGATGTTAGATATTGAACGGATACAGCTGAAAGCCAGAGAATGTCAAGGATTCACAGCCACCACCCAAAGCTAGGAAGAGGCAAAGAATTCTACTCAGATTCTCAGAGGGAGCATGACCCTGCAGACACCTTGACCTTAGGTTCCTGTCCTCTGGAGCTCTGAGAGAATAAACCGCTTTCAGTTTTATCCACATCGTCTGTGGTAATTTGATATAGCAGCTTTTTGAAACTAATACAATATGGACATTTCTTTTGAAAAATGGAAACGAAGTGAGGAAGAAAAGAATATAAACTGAGGAAGCAGGACATTCAGTTAATATCTAATCTGAGTTAACCTATAATCTTAGCTAGTCGGAGGCTAAGGCAGGAGGATCGCGTGAGCCCAGGAGTTTGAAGCTAAATATAATCATACCACTGCACTCCAGCCTGGGTGACAGAGTGAGACTCTATCTCCAAAAAAATATTTCAGTAGACATGTATGGCATAGTAGATATTTATCAGATGCTTTTTAAGAAAAATAAAGTGTTGTGGGGATGGAAAGTGAAGACATTATCAACATATACTGAATACTTAACAACAGGCAAGGCATGGTGTTAAATGCTTTACACATGTTACCTCACAATATTGTGGTAAAGCAGTTGTAATTATCTTAATTTTATTCCTGAGGAAGAGGTGGCTTAGGTAGGTTATGTAAATTGACCGTGATTACCACGATAATAAGCAGTAGGTTTGAATTCTTGCAAGTCTAACTTAAGACTTCAAGTCCTTTCCTCTAGAAAAGGTGTCAGCAAATCATGGCCCATCATGGGGGTCAGATTTAACTTGCCCCCTGTTTTGGAGAATAAAGTGTTATGGGAATACAGCCATGCCCCCGACTGCTTATGCACTGCTATGGCAGAATTAACTTGTCACAGAAACCTATGGCCTGCAATGCCAAAAATGGTTACAAACTGACCCTGTTCAAAAAAGTTTTACAAACTCTGCTCTAGACTTGTACAAGAAAATCTGTATTTGATTCTTGACTCTTCTGCCTTCTAAATTATCAAAAATTGAGTAAATTATTTTAATGTCTAAGGCTACTTTCCTATCTTTAATATGTGGATAATCCCTCATAGTGTCATTCTGGGAATTACTTGATAAAATGAATGTTAGTGGACTTTGTAAACTGTATAGAAATATACAAACCTAAGTAGTTAATACTTAAAAGCAATAAAAACCACATTACTTAATGTTTTACTTCAATATTGAAATAAATTTAAATACCATCTTACAACTTCAGATTTCTCTTATTTCACTGAGTTTGTCTAACATAAATTTTAGGCAGATTTACTTCTCAAGCTGCCTTTGTTGTAGGGGTTCTTCTATGTGGGGTGGTCCCTCCGTCCTGGGGAGCTGTTTGTTCTGTGATCAAAACAGTAACATTTTTTTTTGTCTTTGAAAGGCAGAATTAAATCTTTTATTGTGGGCCACCAGGGGAACGTTCCTTACATTCCAAAAGAGAGAGTTTTCCAAATGTAAAGACTTTGCAATTCCCTGATTAAGTCCAACAAACTCATCTATTTCAACTGTGATGTTTAGGTTGAAGTTCTAAAAATCTAAGGGTGCATTATTTCCTTCAGTATCTCCTGTTCAGTTCTTAAAAATTTAATTCTTTTCATCTCTTTTGACAGGACATTCCTTTAGGGTTCACATTAAATGCTGCTGATTCATAAAAAATGTAAACTTATTTTATTAGCGTTCTTTGATTGTTCATTTTAGGCACATGGGGCCACAGTTTTTAGGCTCAAAGTCATCTTTCAGTATCCATACTTATGCCTGGACTAAAAGAACACATCAGCTTCGAATCCTCTTTCCTTCTTGTGTTCCCTATCAACACCTCCTCAATGCCAAGCTTAGTGAGACTACCTGCTTTCTTTTAACATGACAGATTGTCAACATGGAAGACTGCATGAGACCAATCAGTTAACTGGAAACATTTGTAAAGCCTATCTGAATGTAGAAATCAATGTGAATATCACCTATTTCTATGTCTTATTTTTTGTGCTTTTTCAAATTAAGACTCTCCAACAACAAAGTCTCTCTAATAGGTTGACAACCTACTTAACCTTGCTTACTTTGAACAGATGTTGAAAAATACTTTCTAGGTAGGAATGTATTTGGGAAATAGTGGTGGGCTAGAGCTGGCTGTACTGGCTCCTGAGACACATTTGTTAAATTATTAGAAATTTTGGTAGGGGGTGGTGGCTCATGACTGTAATTCCAGCATTAGGGAGGCTGAGGCAGTAGGTTTGCTTGAGCCCAGGAATTGAGACCAGTTTGGGCAATAAAGTGAGACTTCCTCTCTAGTTAAAAAAATAAAAATAAAAATATAGCCGGGAGACTAAGTATTTTTCTCAAGGTCACACATGAACAACTATGCAGTTGTCAGAAATATACGTATATATATATATATATATATATATATATATATCTGTAACATTGTAATGAACAATAGCTTTCTTATAAATGAACTATAGCACATCTTCACAGTTTTGTACAATTACATAAATATCCTACTTCTGTTTACTGCAAGTCTTCTTCAAATTACTTAAATATTTTTAGTTTCTTTCTCCCCTAAGATGGGCAATTTAAAAATTATTGTTCTTACTGCCCTGAAATGCTTTTACTTTTGCATTTGGTGCTTCTAGAGGTCTTTAAAAATTATATTTCTTGTGACCTGAAACTTTTGTTTTTTCTCCTGTCTGATCTCCATTTTATTCTAATGACCAGTGGCATTTTCACATTGATGACTATCCCTGCCAATCAGTTCTGAGACTTAATTTCTTTGTAGGCATCATCATTGGATGAAATATTTCAGTCATCAACAACTTTAATCATAGCAAAAGACTCACAGAGTTGTATGCAGAGGGCTACATGTCTATGAATTACATGGACATGCACGTCTATGGATTAGGGACTAGAGATGTTTTAAAAATAATGAAAAATATTCTAAATAAGAAGGTTTGTTTTTGGTAAATTTGTAATTTTTAGGTTACCCCAGGGTTCATTAAGAGGATTACTGCCTACAATGAAGAGCTGGGCTTTAGGAAAATTGCCCAAGCTCTTCTAACTACGTAGATCTACCCGTTTCTCTATGAATATCGAAGATTTTCCTTTCACAGAGTTGAGAACAATAAATCCGTCATGTGCCTCACAAAGGCTAAAAACTAAGTGAAAGATGTTTGATAAGTTAAAAGCTTGATGAAGTGAATTGGATTTAGTGAAAAAAAAGTTTTCACCAAATAAACATTTTGTAGACACTGTATCATTTGATAGCTACATCCCCATGAAGTGAGATTTTTACAATATGATTTGGGTGGATATGATAGCTACATCCCATGAAGTGAGATTTTTACAATATGATTTGGGTGGATATGACAGTTTAAGGCATTGAAACTATTTTTTTTTTCATTCCTAAAAAAAGAAAGACAGTAAAGGTGGAAGCTTAGGGGACATGATGAAAAAAAAAAATAGAACTTTGTATGTAGATACTCGGTGCAAATATTTCTGCTTCTGAATAACCAAATGGAGTAATTTTCAGGGATTGAAAGAAAATGATTGAGGATACAAGATAGCAAACTTTCCCCTTAGATTTACTTTACATGTGTGTGTGAAAAAGAGAAGTGGCAATTACGATATATTCACATTTAACTATCTTTAAATTTGTTTTTTGGGAGCTGGATGTGGTGGCTCATGCCTGTAATTCCAGCTACTTGGAAGGCTGATGGGGGGAGGATCTCTTGAGGCCAGTAGCTCAAGACCAGCCTGAACAACATAATGACACCTTATCTAAAAAAAAAATAGATAAAAGTAAAAATAAGTTAAAAATATTTATAACAACAAACAAACAAACACAACATCCCTCCCAAAACACTTAGTGTCAAGCTGTCAGAACTGGTCTTCTCATACCTAAATATGTCAGTGCCCTCAGGAGTCACTTATCCTTTGGTTCTTTTTCAAACAATCCATTTTCAGAGTGACCTGAGCCTATCTATACATAGCTTTCCTAACAAATGGTAAATTTCTCTGGGAACTAAGAAAGAAATAAAAAAGTGATTCCATGCTATTATTTGCTCCTGAAGGAAATTACATCTAATTTTTTATTTACTTCAAAGGGTATGCTTTTTCTCAATTAATTACTGGAATCTGTACGTGTTGAAACCTTTTATTCTATTGCACATTTATTAGCATCTATATGTCTTTTCCTGAAGGATATTTATTGATGGAGTGTCATCACTTGCTGAAGTCTAGAATTTCATTGAAAATATTAACATGCAAGTCTTATAATTACCCTTTTCATATATCATTTTTAAATGCCTCCTTTGGCTGCCTTTATGCAACAGTGCCAGGATGAATTGTGCCCTTGTGTTGGAGAACAGATATAGTAGTAGCCTTCATTCCACCTGATGTGCCTTGGCAGGCCCAGCCTCTGACACAGCTCGTTATGTCTTTCATTCTGGCTACATTCTTCTGCAGCCCGATTTCACAGATTGGGAAGTGAAAAGGCCTCCACTGTACTCCCACTTCTAGGTCAATATTAAGACAGTATGGCCAAGTTGCCTGATTAACAGGTTGCAAATAGAGATGTGGTTCTAAGGCAATTTTATGTCTCAAAGGAAAGGGGGCAGGGCAATCCTGCCGAGGCACTGTGAAGAGGTTTATCAGAGTCAGGCTATAGTTGGGTCCACATGAGTGATCAGGGCTATATTTCCACTTAAGATTCAGAACACAGAGATTATTAACTGAACAGAAGCAAAGTTGTCTGAAATACAAGGGACTAGACACAAAGGTGTTAAATGAAAGTAATAAACACAAGAAACCATTTGAAATTGTAGAGTCAGAGTGAGGAAGACTCTGTGTAGTTAACAGGTTACAATGGCTAAGGGACTCACCATGTTTCCAACTCATATTACAGAATATTTTTGGTCAAAAGAGTTCCTGGGTGACAGTGGGGTGGGAGAAGATGCAGAGAAAGAAAGAAAAAGAGAGAGAGAGAGACAACTACATTTTGGTTTGGTTTGTTATTCAACAATAGATAAAAGAAACATTACCATTCAGGTTATTTATTTATAACATTGGTTTTCAGTTATGTCTTTTTGATAGCTTCAGAAGAAAAACCCATTTAATGAGGCAATGGTTGAATTAAATATCCATTGTAGAACTCTGGGGCCCTCCAAAATCCAAATGAGTAGTTTTTAGACAAGTTATATGAGCACAATCTAAATAGCTACTGGTCTAGGCAATGGGGACATAGTGCTAAACACAGAAACCAAGAACGCTGGATTAGACTTGTTTCATGTGGCCGCAGGATTGAAATTCCAATTTATGTGTAGCAATTATGTAGAGAGAGATTTTTTGTCTCATCATAAGAAAGAACTTTCTAAAAGGCAAAGCTATTAAAAGATGGCTGCCTTTGAGGTAGTAAACCTCTCTCATATATCAAAATCTATTTTGGAAGATGAAGTATATAGGATGCGGTTACAGGAATTAAAGAGACAAAGGAAAGCCAAGTAACTGACTTTTAGAACCCTTTCCTACTGTAAATTTCGCTATTTAATGAAATTAAAAAAAATTCATTTTTAAAAAGGTTAAAAAAAAGGGTAACAAGAAAGTGTAAGAGAGCAGGTGTATACTATTTGCTTGGAAACCCAGTGCTCTAATCTCTTATTCACATGGGAAAACTTTCTGTAATTGCAGCAACTGTTGCAATAATAGAAGAGAATCAATTCAGCTGGTATAGTCTCTGGTTTCCAACTCTGTTTCAAGAAGATAGCATGACAGAATGAATGGAAAGTATTCTAATTGATACAACACCAGACTAGTTGTTTAAGACTTGGAACTGTTGCATTATAAAGTCATGACTCCAGAAATAGGAAGTGTCTTCCAAGTTGGCAATTTGCTTCTGTGACTTCTATAATAGAGACAAATGTTAAACTTAAAAAAAACTGAGCCAATATTAATAAATATTATACATAAACTTATGCATCAAAATGAAAACAATGCAAAGACTTAAAATCTCTAATTTTAGAATAGAGTTCAAGGATACAGATGATATGTATGAAGCTTCAGAACTTCATAAAAATATAAATGCAAATCAATATAAAAGAATCCCTAAGCTGGGTGTGGTGGCTGACACCTGTAATCCCAGCACTTTGGCATGCCAAGGCAGGAGGATTGCTTGACCTCAGGAGTTTCAGACCAGTCTCAGCAAAATAGTGAGACTTCTTTCTATTAGCCAGGTGTGGTGGCATGCACTAGTAGTTCCAGTTACTGGGGAGGCTGAAGTGGGAGGACTGCTTGAGCCCAGGTGGTTCAGGTTGCAGTGAGCAGTGATTGTGTCACTGTACTCCAGCCTGGCAACAGAGTAAGATTCTGTCAAAACAACAACAAAATGCACATTTATAGACAGAGACTTTGAAGTTTCTAATATTTAAGTTGCAACTTAAGAACCGCTGCCTTTTTATGAGAAAGAGAGAGAGAATCTCACTCTGTAGCCCAGGTTGGAGTGCAGTAATGCAGTCATAGCTTACTGCAACTATTAATTCCTGGGCTTAAGTCATCCTCCTGCCTCACTGTCTTGAGTTCCTAGGACTATGAGTGTGCACCATCATACCCTACTAATTTTTAAAATATTTTGTAGAGACAGGGTCTTGCTTTGGTGCCCAGGCTTTTCTGGGACTCCGGGCTTCAAGCAATCTTCCTGCCTCAGCCTCCGAAAGTGCTGGGATTACAGGCATAAGCCACTCTGCCTAGCCTCAAAGTTGTCTTGGTTAAAGTTATATTTGCATGGAAGCTGATGCAGAGTCAAGATTTTACTTTTAATAAATTATCAGGCAACAGAAGTATACAAACATAAATTGTCTACAGTAGCTTTACACTGGTGGCCCCCAACAGCCATTCCTTCTGGTTTCCAAGGCTTCAAGTAGTTCTTATTCATGCTGGCTTTGGGCTTTGCCACGTGACTTCCTTTGGCAAACAGGACATTAGCGAGCATGACACAAGCAAAGCCTTGGTTAGGTACTTGAATGGGACTTGTTTCTTGGCATCAAATGTTATGCTGTAAAGAAGCTTGGGCTAGGCTATTCAATGGTGAGAAGGCTCTGTGAGAGTCTAAGGCGATGGAGGATGAGGGCCTGCTTGGATATTCTGGCCACAGCTGAGTTCCTAGTTGATTGCAGTCCCAAGTATGACTTCAGCTATAAAAGAACCATCCAGCTTATTCTAATCAACTCTCAAGGATCATGAGAGAGAGTACATTTTTGTTGTTTGAACCCACTACATTTTGGTTTGATTAGTTATTCAATGATTGATTAAAAAAAAACACTATCATTTAGGTGATTTGTTTATAACATTTGTTTTCGGTTATGTCTTTTTGATAGCTGCAGAAGAAAAATCTATTTGACTAGGCAATGGTTAAATTAAATATCCATTGTAGAACTATGGGGCCTTCCAAAATTCACATGAGTAGCTTTTAGCCAAGTTATATGAGCACAATCTACATAGCTCCTTAAGAAGAAAGGATTTTATGAAAACCTATAACATTTTAAAGGCTTCTAGGAGAGCTTTTAGTGGCCAATAGCAATTTATCAAATAATACATTTAGTCACATGTTTTAGACTTCTGAAGCAGCTAATTATAGTGATGCTTATTCTCTATTATCACCCTAGTCACTAATAATTTTTTTTCAATGTAGACCAGAATTTCTTTAAACAAACAAATTAGAGAAACTCTTTTCTAATTTTTTTTTTTTTTGACAGAGTCTTACTCTGTCATCCAGGCTGGAGTGCAATGGTGCAATCTTGGCTCACTGCAAACTATGCCTCCTGGGTTCAAGGGAGCCTCATGCCTCAGCCTTGTGAGTAGCTGCAATTACAAGTGTGAGCCACTATGCTTGGCTAATTTTTGTAGTTTTGTAGAGATGAGGTTTCGCCATGTTGGCCAGGTTGGTTCCAAACTCCTGACCTCAGGTGAGTCTTCCTGCCTTGGCCTCCCAAAGTACTGGGATTATAGTCATGAGACACTGTGCCTGGTCAAAGAAACTATTTTCAGTAAACTGAAACTGGCTTGTTTGTTGACAAATTATTCACTTAAAAAAATTCGCCTGAGGATTTCTGAAAATTACGATTCCTTCATTTATATGACCTACTATTGAATTTAAAAATATTTACATTAAACTTAATAGAAGCCCTCTATTACATTATCCATTATACAAACCAAGACTTACTGGTATTTTTAGATTTATCTAAAAAAATACACTTCTGCATATGTTTTAAAATGTAAATGGTTGTTACATAAAACAGCATTATAATTATAGTTTCAACAGATAAAACTGAAAAAAGGCTTCTTTGGATTATAGATTTTGTAGACTAAGTAAAGTGTTGCTGTCTCTAAAATATAAATGTGAATGATAAATTCAGTCATGTGGCCACAGGTATAAGAAAATTTAAGTTGTTTATGCATATGTTTTACAAGAATTTCAGTTAGATAATATTCCTTTCAATTATACAATGGTTAACAATTTGCATAGTTCTTTATGAGACTTTTTATTCACCAAACGCTATGAAAATTCTGAGATATCCAACCCAAACTCAACAGATATATTTACATGGACCTCAGATTGTAATGGTATAGCAAGCATTATCAATGTAATTTGAAAAGTGTTTTGCTGGGAAAAGTACTGATATGATGTGGCTGTGTCCCTACCAAAATCTCCCCATGAATTTTAATAATCCCCAAATGTCAAGGGCAGGGCCAGATGGAGATAATTGAATCATCATGGTGGTTTCTCTCATACTGTTCTTGTGATAGTGAATAAGTTTCATGAGATCTGATGGTTTTGTAAAGGGGAGTTATCCTGCATAAGCTCTCTGCCTGCCATCAAGTAAGATATGACTGCTCCTCGTTCACCTTCTGTCATTATTGTGAGGCCTCCTGAGCCATGTTGAACTCTGAGTCCATTAAACCGAGTCTTGAGTATGTCTTTATTAGCAGCATGAGAACTAATACAGTAAACTGATACTGGAAGTGGGGTGCTGCTGAAAAGATACCCAAAAATGTGGAAGTGACTGCAGCTGGGTAACAGGCAGAGGTTGGAACAGTTTGGAGGGCTGAGAAGAAGACAGGAAGATGTAAAAAAGTTTGGAACTTTCTAGAAACTTGTCGAATGGCTTTGACCAAAATACTAATAGTGATATGGAAAATAAAGTCCAGGTTGAGGTTATCTCAGATGAAGATGAGAAACTTGTTGGAAAATGGAACACAGGTACTTTTGTTATGTTTTAGCAAAGTGAGTGGTGGCATTTTTCCTCTGCCCTAGAGATCTGTGAAACTTTAAACTGGAGAGAGATGATTTAGGGCATCTGTCAGAAGATATTTCTAAACAGCAAATAATTAAAGAGGTGACTTGGATATTGTTACACACATTCAGCTTTATGTATTCACAAAGATATGACGTGGAATTAGAACTTTGTTTAAAAGTAAGCAGAGCATAAAAATCCAGAAAATTTGCAGCCTGATGATGCTATAGAAAATAAAAACCCATTTTTTCAGGAGAAATTCAAACCTACAGCAGAAATTTGCATAAGCATTGAGGAGCTAAATGTTAATTCCCAAGAAAATGGGGAAAATCCCTTCAGGGCACGTTACAGGTCTTCACTGCAGCCCCTCCTATCACAAGCCAAGAGGCCTAGGCGGGAAAAATGGTTTTGTGGGCTGGGTCCCCCTGCTCTCTGCAGCCTAGGGACTTGGTACCCTGCATTCAAGCTGCTCCAGCAGTGGCTAGAGGGGCCTAGGTACAGCTTGGGCCATGGCTTCAGAGGTTGCAAGCCTCAAGCCATGGAAGCTACCATGAGGTGTTGAGCTTGAGGAGGTTGCAAGCCTCAAGCCATGGAAGCTACCATGAGGTGTTGAGCTTGAGGGTGCACAGAAGTGAAGAATTGAGATTTGAGAATCTCCCCCTAGATTTCAGAGAACATATAGAAACGCCTGGATGTCCAGGCAGAGATGTGCAGGTGTGGGGCCCTCACAGAAAACTTCTGCTAGGGTACTGCAGAAGGGAAGGGAAATGTGGGGTTGGAGCACCCACACAAAGTCCCCACACAAAGTCCCCACTGCCTAGTGGAGCTGTGAGAAGAGGGCCACTGTTTTCTGAATCCCAGAATGGTAGATCTACGAACAGTTTGGATTGTGCACCTGGAAAAGCCACAGACACTCAACGCCAGCCCATGAAAGCAGCCAGGAGGGAGGCTGTACCATGCGAAGCCACAGGAGTGGAGCTGTCCAAGATCATGGGAATGCACCTCTTGCACTAGTGTGACCTGGATGTGAAACAAGGAGTCAAAGGAGATCATTTTGTAGCTTTAGAATTTGACTGCTCCGCTGGATTTCCGACTTGTGTGGGGCCTGTAGCCCCAATGTCTCTTTCAGCCAATGTCTCCCATTTGGAATGGGTCTATTTACCCAATGCCTGTACCCCGATCGTATGTAGGAAGTAACTAAGTTGCTTTTGATTTTACAGGCACATAAGTGGAAGGGACTTGCTTTATCTCAGATGATACTTTGGACTGTGGACTTTGAGTTAATGCTGAAATGAGTTAAAACTTTTGGGGACTGTTGGGAAGGCATAATTGGCTTTGAAATGTGAGGACATGAGATTTGGCAGGGGCCAGTGGCATAATGATATGGTTTGGCTGTGTTCCCACAGAAATCTCACCTTGAATTGTAATAATCTCCCCATGTGTCAAGGCCAGGGCCAGGTGGAGGTAGTTGAATAATGGGGGGTGGTTTCACCCATACTGTTCTCGTGGTAGTAAGTCTCCTGAGATCTGATGGCATTATAAATGTGAGTTTCCCTGCACAAACTGTCTTTGCCAGTTGCCATGTAAGACGTGACTTTGTTCTTCCTTTGTCTTCTGCCATGATTGTGAGGCCTCTTCAGCCATGTTGAACTGTGAGTCCATTAAACTTCCTTTCTTTATAAATTACCCAGTCTGAAGTGTATCTTCATTAGCAGTATGAGAACAGACTATTACAAGTACTAACCAAAATTTTATGATGGATACACTTGTTCAAACCTTTGGGGTCATGAGAGATTGCCAGAGAAAATAATCAAATGTGAAAGCCTAGAAATGAAGGGACATGATACATGTAAAAAAAAAAGGGGGGGGGGAAAGAATTCAAAATCAGTGGTGTATATCTTATAGGGCAGAGTGGCAAGGGATCACAGTGGACATATTAGTACCATCTAGATCTACACTGACTTTTAAAATCAAATTAATCTAAAGAATTTTAGATATTTTCCTAAGGAAATAGGAAATAAGGAACCACTGAAAGTTCTTTTTTTTTTTTTTTTTAAAGAGACTGAGATCTCACTATGTTGCCCAGGCTGGGCTGAAACTCCTTGGCTCAAACAGTCATTCCAGCTCAGCCTCTTCAGTAGCTGGGTCTACAGGCATGTACCACTGCATCTGTCCTGAAAGGTCTTAAGAAAGAAGAAGACATCGGATTACATTTAGAAATATTACTTTGGGCAAATATGTTTGCAAGGAGCCCAATTAGGAGGCTGTTGGAGGAATCCGGACAGTAAATGAAGGAGGAGGTAATTTGATATAACTGCCATAGGAAGAAGTGTATGGAAGTGCACAGAAGTAGAATCAACAGCACCTAGTGATGAATTGATTGCAAAGAGCAGGTGTCAAGATTATTTTCCAAAGTTTGGCTTAAGCAAGAGGATATATACTGTTTTCTCTTGCTGAAGTTATAAACCTGGGAAACAGGAATTTAAGAAAAAAATATGCATTTTGGGGAAAAAGTAATACATTTTTGTGACTGGAGATTAATTAAAGGTACTTGTTGAACAGACAAGTAAGACTTTCAGCGAAAAGTCTTATGGGAAGTGAGGACTGAAAGAGAAAGGAAGAGAGAGAGCGCACAGGTGTGTGCACATGTAGACAACTCTTTAAAAAGATAGGCCCTAACGGGGAGGGAACAAAAGATGGAGAAGGATGTACGGCCAAGAGAGGGATGGAGATTAATTTGAGCAGAAAAGAGGAGGAAGTTGAAGACAAAAAAAAAAAAAGGAAATAATTGGGGACGTCAAGTGTCTGAGGACACAGGAGGAAACACTGATTAGAGCATGCATTATCTCACTTGTCTCTCCCTCAATCTCTCTCTCTCTAACACATAAACACAACAACCGTGATGATATTAATTTATGGATAATATAACTAAGATTCAAAATCATATCACCAACAAAATGTCACTTAACTGATATACCTTGGAGCTAAAATTCAATTCCCAATCTCCTGACAGCTGAACCCAGAGCTCACTCTATTAGAGACAGTGGGGACAATGGCTACTTAATGAATAGCTGGCATACATTATTAAGCTCTAGCTGACAAGTTAGTCAGTCCATTAAAATAATCAGTCACAAGTAATCCTGCATCTTGTAAGCCACAATTGCATTTTCCTTTTGCATTTAAATTTTAATAAGATAATGTTTGTATGATCTACACTGGATGGAGGTTGTTTGTTTGAAATCAAAAAGTGTCAGAGATACGCGTAGAAATCATATTTGCATTTTTTGATTCCGAGTGTATACACTTTTCACGACCTTTGCTGTTTCATGTTGGTCCAAAATGACCCATTTATTATCTATTTTTGCCCTGTGGCTTTAAAGTAGAATTCATTTATTTGAACAGTTATGGAAATTAATGGCAATAAAAATATAAGAGAGAAAAGGAGAAAATTATTCAATATTATTTTCTTTTCTATATAGAACTCCTTTTATTTCAAGGATTAAATTATCCAGAAAGCACTTTTATTCTTGTATTTAATGTGGATTATTAGATGTAGCATTTTTCTTATTTGGAACTCAAGTTACATAGGACATACATTATTCATGGAGAGAAAATTTGGTAGTAAGCACACTTGTATAAACATCATATGTAGGGTATTTTAAATTTAGAAATAGTATTTGGCCTGATGCTTTAGGAAACATCCAACTAAATCATACAAGGACTAAAGCTTTTGATAGACATTTATCAATCCACCATGGATGCCTACTGTGACAAGCTATCCTTAGAAACTGAGAATTTTCCTTTTATAGAGAAAGCCCAGTAATTGAGAACTGAAGATTCAGTTACTGGGCTTTCTCTATAAAAGGAAAGCAGAATGTAAATGTATTTGCATTGTAACATACCAGCCTAGCTCTTGGGTTTGCTAGAACAGTATTAAGTTTAAATGTTCTGACTCCTAACAGATGATGTATGATATTATATATCCTGAATTTTTGTTAGAAAAATATAGTCACCATGTTGTGTTTATACTTGCCGTTGGCAGCAAGTCTCCTCCAAATCGTTCATGATTTCATTCCAACCCAAATTTATTTCTCACCTCGGAACCAAAACTGCCATAGACCGATCACTAGTGACTAGATAATGTCACATTCAATGATCATTTCTCAGTCTTCATGTTAATGAGCTTATCAGATGCATTTGCCATAGCGTATCGTGTCCTTCTTTAACCACTTTTCTTCACATGACCTCCAGGGCTCCTATTACCTGGTTTTTCTATACCTTACCTGATTTCCTTTTTCAGTCTTATTTTCTTTAATAACGAATCTGCCACAGCTCATTCTTTGGACCTCTATCATCCCACATCTATATTCACTTTTCAGGTGATCTTGTTCACACCTATGACCTTTAATTATTTTATAGCCAATTTTTAAAATCTCGAACATGGATGCTCACCTGCAATCCAAACTTGTATAATCATCACTACTTGGATATCTAATAGACATCACAAATTAATAGGTTCAAGGCCAAACTCTAAATTTCTCTTCTTCTCTCACTTGCTCCTCTCCTAATCTGCCCCATTTCAGAATAGGACAAATTCATTCTTTGGTGACTCATGTCAAAACCTCAGTCATCTTAGATTCCTTTTGTCACTCCTCACGTCCAATCTGTCATATGTTATCATTTTTGCATTCAGGTACATCCACTGTCAGAATAAATCTCTCCTTCTACCACTGATTCTTTCCTCTAAATGCCTGTCATTTCTTAGTGGAATCATTGCAACTGCTTCCTAACTCTTCTCTTTGTTTCTGCTTTTATTGCCTTACAGACTATTTGTAACTTTGTTTCCAGGATGATTATTCTAAAGCACAACGTCATATCTATTGTCTACCCAAAATTCACTGATGGTTTCCCAATCCCTCTTATGAAATGCTTAAAGGCTTTCTTGCACTCTTCATGGCTTTATAAGAACTGTACCTCACCCTAATCAACACTGTCTTCAATACTTAGTCTCCTATCAGGATCCCCTTATTATCCCATTTTCTCCAACTCACCTAGCTCCATTCCAACCACATCAGATGCCTATGTGTCTTACGAACACACCAAGCCAGCTTGTATGCCAAAGCTTTGGCTCTTGCTATTTGTTTTGGGACCTTTTCTTTATGTCAGCATGGCTCACTCCCTGCCTTCTTTTAAGTACCTTTTAAATGTCACTTTGTATGAGAGGCCTTTTCTTATCTCTGCGGTAAATGCTACCCATGTTATCACACATTCACCTTTTGGTACTTGACACTGTATTTGCTAGTTTGTTTGCTGCCTATAGCTGTTGGCCAATTATGTATTTAAAAATTAAAATCACATGCTTTTAATTAGATAACTAGAATAGTTAGCTCCATGGAAACAAGGACTTTGTCAGCTCTACACCCAATAGTGGTGCCTGTTACATAGTAGGTTCTAAATAAATACTTGCTGAATGAATGATTATATATTTACTACTGATTCTTGAATTGAACACATATTTTTCATAGAGTAAAAACCAACTAAAAGTCACCAATACCTTCCAACTACTGCTTCCTCTGTAAATAAGATTTTAGCTCCATGGCCTTGATTTCTGCATACAAATATCAGCTGAAGAAAATGGAGAATCAGTACTAGTGGGTATTGTGAATGTAGGTTGCAATTCATAAGATTATTAATACTGAACTACAAATATATACAGACTTTACCTGTCGATATTTGGGTTATTAGTTATGATACCTGCACAATCACAATAGAAGACTCTTGACTGCTGGCAATTTGTGAATTATGACAGTGACTTGAATTCATGTCTTATAGTACTTTCTTTCCAGGATTGAAATGTCTCCTAAGGTAATTTGTTTAATGTTATTTTTTTAAAAAATATAATCACTGAGGAACAGGTTCTCCATAACTTACACTCTTATTCTGTAAGTTGAAGAATTCAATATCGATGACTTTTTAACATGCTGGCAGGCAATAGTGCAGAGTGACCAGGTTTTGGTCTGACAGTGGTAGACAAATCTCAGCCCTTCCAAGTGCTAGTCGTATGAGTTTGGCCTATTTATAACTTTCTTAAGTGTAGTTTTCTTGGCTATGAAACAGGAAGTATAGGAGCATCCACCCTATAGGGTTGCCTTGAAGATTAAGTGAGGAAATGCATGAAATGAAATTCAGAAAATCGCTAAGAAAGCTCCTGTAGCTTCTTCATCTAGCATTATTTTTAGCATTATATTTACCAGTTTCAGTGTTCCTGTGTAAAGTATCTTTCCTTGAGTGATCTTGGTTTTCTGGTACATAGAGGGACAGTTATAAATGCAGCTGTTCTAAGAACAGAGTATAGGGTTATTGAAATCTTGGTGTTATTACCTGTGTTTAAGAATTATATGTTTTTCAAGTTCCTTTTAAATTCCAAGGGAAAATCAAATTAATTTTTTTTTGTGCTAGATTGCCTCAAAAGTGTGCAAGAGCATCTTTTCCCTCCCTTGTAAGGAAAAAATAATTTTTAAAAAAGTGATTAAAACTAAAAAGTCAATTTAAATGTTTAAAAAACTGAAGCTCATATGTCTTTATATTATGATAAATTTTGCACCTGCAAACTAATGCTACAGAAGTTTGCATCATGTGTTAGTGAATATTTCCGTAGGAAGGTGCTAATGCTTCCTAAGTAGCATATGGGCCATTAGATCTGATATGTGAAGAATGACTTGTGCAGCAATCTTCTGAAAATTATTCAAGAATTTGTTACAGGAGAAACAGAATTTCTAGAGACACAAGAATCAAAATACCAGCTTGAATATTATAATGACACTTTGCAGTTGTATATCACCTTTTGTAGAATTCTTCACACCTATTTTCAAAATAACACCTAAATAACATTTCTGTAAGTTAGTAAAGTGGCAGGTGTAGGCTTCTCTTCAGTAAAAAGGGAAATACATATTAGGGAGTTAACTACTGTGTTTGCATTTGTACTATAAGTTCTTCCTAATTGAGCTTTACATTTTTAGGATATTAATATATGCATTATTTTACCGAGAGTAAGAAAACTGTCAACTCTAGCATTAACTTTAAATAAAGGATATAGCAGATATTGAAAGTAATCTTGTTAATCCAGGTCCTGTTGTATGTGTTAAAGATAAGGAGACATTAGCACCAAACGCCTTGACTATAGGTGAGAACATTTATAGATACAGGAATCAAACCAAATCAAATCAAATATTTATTTATTTATTCATTAAGCATTGACTCTGCATTTACTACGCACCCATTAAGTGTCAGGTAGTGCAGGCACTGAAAATAATACAGTTTGAATTATACACAATCTCTGCTATCAAGAAAATTATAAGTTTTTTTTTATTACAAAATGAATGCCTCTTTAGTAATGATTTTACTGGCCTCATTGAATTTCAAAGGAAATTCAATATAAAGTAGAATTATGCCATAACAATAAATGTGAGCAATAGCCAAATAAATTAGTTTGATAGATTTTGCTCCAGGATGCTAGTATTAGCCACTGTTAAACTTTTAGTGGCGCAAACATACGTGTGCATTGAACTTGGAAAAAATCTCTGCCAAGAGTCACTTATTAGTGTGACATTAGACCTAGAAGACACTTATAGAATTGGGATTCTTATTCCTAAAATGTAAATAATGATGGCAATTGCTGTCTGCATAATGGAAGGCCCCATGTTAATGAAAGCCAGTCAGTGTTTCCTTACAATTTGTGTATACACCCTGTTATGAATTTTAAAATATTTTGCTATTCTTCTTCATATGTTGCTGAACAGAAAAGTGTTTTATGGTACAGTAAGTAAAAATAAAACCATTAGACTATGTTCAGAAAAATTATGTTAGCCCACAGCAATCTGCATGTAGTAGAAAGAAATCCCCCACATTCTGATACTAAATTTAAATTTACAAAAATGTAAGCATCAATGCACATCCACTTAGTTTTTTCCTTCAGTTATCCCCAATTTTCCCCTCTCATCAAGACATATAGATTTTTTGCTCTTCTACTTAAGTCCTCTTCCCTGCCCCTTCTTTCACTCCTATTTCACTTCAACTCCGTGGGCCATAATTCAGGATCACTGTTGTCTATAAAACTACATTTCCTTACCTCATTTTCTTTTAATCCCACTTGTGCAACATACCTCCAACACAGAACAAATCAATATATCACCTTTCTCTTCTAAATTTGGCCACTGAAAGAGTCTTGGAGCAATGCTGAAAGCCCTGGTTTGGCTTTTCTTGACCACCATTCTGCGACCACGGATATTGGCCTTGTTGAATTCCATAGAATAATTATGTCTACCTGTGCAGAGAACAGCCAGTGACCAACTGTTACCTCTGACTAAAATAATACTTTCCCAGCTGGCAGAATCTGTCAGACTGTTCTTTCCATGTGGAAAGAGAACATTTTGCTACTTGATTATAGTGTACCTCACATAGGACACATTTTCCAGGGCTCCCTTCCAGTGCTCCATGGCCCACTTCTGAACCGGTTGAAAAGACCCACCTTCCTGGGTGTCAATGGGATAAACAGTATGCCACAACCTTGCATGATTTCTCATTCTTAGGTTGGGAGTAATTGACTTGACAGAATATTATAAAACCTGTCAACCATGCAAAGCAAAATGGTCAATAGACAACCCAAGACCTAGAAACAAGACAAAAGGTCAATCTAGTCAACCTATCATAATTTGCATGGGCCTCCACTAGCAGAGAGGCAAAATAATTAGTTTTCTTCATCCATACACACGAAAGTCAAGAGAAACAAAAATATTCTCCAGAATTCTTTCCTGTAAAAGGCAACTTCTCACAACCTGTTAGCAAATTAACCATAAGCCAATAACAATAAATGGAATTGTTTTCCCTTATTGACTTGGACTTACCTTGGACTTGAAATTTTTTTTTCCTATGCTTACAAAGATATGTGGAGGAAAGATGGATATCTGAAAAAATGAAATTCTGTTTGGAGGATGAGACAGTGTATGGTATTTAGGCTAACTGGAAATAGATATGAATTTTTTGGAGGGCTAGCTTGGATTTTTAGATACACCCAGACATATCTAAACCCACCATGAAACGTAACTTAATTCTGAACTTTGACAAATTTTATAAAGGTTTCAGATACATTGATCCTCTTCTAGTTCCTCAAAACATCATCATTCTTTAATACCTCTATTCCTTTGAACATCTGTCACCATTATTGCAATCGTGAAGTTACAAGAACAGAAGTCGACAGAAGGGAACAATCATTACAAAACGAAAAGAGGGGAGTGACCAAGATGGCCAACTGGAAGCAGCTAATTCCTATTGCTCTCACAGAGAGGAATGGAAGGGGTGAGTAAATACAGCACCTTCAAATGAAATGTCCAGGTACTCCCATTGGGATTAATCAAAGAAACATCTCAACTAATGCAAAAAGGGGAAAATCAAGGCAGGACAACAGCCTACCTGGGAACAACAGGGAGCCAAGGGATGTTCCCCAGCCCAGAGAAGTGGTGAGTGAATGTGCAGTCCCAGGAACTTGTGCTTTTCCCACAGATCTTTCCAATCCTTGGGTCAGGAGGTTCCCTTATAAACCCACTCCACCAGGAGCTTCAGGCCTACACGAGAGCCACGTGGAGTCTTGAGCAGAGCATGCTCAGGCATGCATGGAGATGGGGAGCTTTAGATACTAGGGCATTTCGGGCTTCAAGGCAAAAGTAAATCCAACATCAGCAAAGCAGGAGGCTAGAGTCCTGTACCTACTCCTAGGAAAGAGGTTGAATTCAGGGGGCTGAGCAGCGACAGTCTGTGGGCCCCACTTCCTGGCACCTCACAGGATAAGACCCACTGGCTTGGAATTCCAGTCAGCAACTGGTAGCAGCATTGGTCCCTGGTGGGATGGAGCTCTGAGGTGAGAGGTGGGCCACCATCTCTGCTGTTTGAGTGACCTAGCCACTAAGGCCTTTGGGCTTTGGAGAGTCCAAACCCACTGGAGCTGAAAGGGATCCCTCGCGTAGCACAGCTGCTTTGCTAAAACGTGACCAGACTGCTTCTTTAAGTGGGTTCCCAATCCTATTTCTCTTCTCTGGGTGGGACCTCCCTACTGGGACCTCTAGCCAACCCCACTGGTATTCTCTGGCTGACAGATATTTGAAAATTCCCTAAGACAGAGATCCCAGAGGGAGGGGTGGGCCACATCTTTGCTGTTTGGGCAATTTGCCTATTGCAGTCTTAGGGCTTAGGAGAGCCCAAGCCGATTAGGGGTGGAAGTGGACCCCCAGCACAGCACGGTGGCTCTACCAAAGCACGACCAGACTGTTTCATTAAGTGAGCTTCCAATCCTGTTCCTCATCACTGGGTGGAGCCTCCCAATCAGGGTCTGGGGCTACCTCCACCAGAGTTCCCAGGCTAACAGTGGTTTCAGGCCTCCCAGGAATAGAGCTCACAGAGGGAGAGGTGGGCTGTCATCTTTGCTGTTTGGTTGACTTGCCCATTCCAGCCTTTGGACTTTGGAGTGTCCGAGGTGACTGGGGGTGAAGCAGACCCCCATCACAGCACAGGTGCTGTACGAAAACATGACAAGACTTCTTTTTTAAGCCAGTCCCTAATTCCATTCCTTCTGACTGGGAGACGCTTCCCAAATGGGGTCTTTAGCCACCTCCTACAGATATGTTCAGTCCAGCAACAGGCTTGGACATCCTTTAGACAGAATTCCCAGAAGGAGGGGCAGGCTGCCATGCCATTTTGGCAGTTTTACAGGCTTCACTGGTGATACCTCCGGGTACTGGAAAGTGCAAGGTGACTAGGGACGGGAGAAGATCCCCAGGATACTGTAGCAACCCTATGGAAATATGGCCAGACTCTTATGTGGATGCCCATTTCCATATCTCCTCACTGGACAGATCTTCCAGGCCTGGCCCCCTATCCACCCCACACTGGCTTTTTGAAACATTAGTAAAAGAGAAAGATGACTAGCTAATAAGGAAGAAAAAAGAGAAGATTCAAATAAATACAATCAGAAACAATAAAGGGGATATTACCACTGACCTCACAGATATGCAAATAACCATCAGAGAATATTATGCACCTCTATGCACATAAACTGGAAAATCTAGAAGAAATGGATAACTTCCTTGACACATACACCCTTCTAAGGCTGAACCAGGAGGAGCTTGAATGCCTGAACAGACCAATAATGAGCCCTGAGATTGGTGTAGTAACAGCCTACCAACCACAACAACAGCAACAACAACAACAAAAGCCTAGGACCAGACAGATTCACAGCAGAATTCTACAAGATACACAAAGAAGAGCTGGTATCATTCCTGCTGAAACTATTCCAAAAAAATAAGGAGAAAGGACTTCCCCAGCTCATTCTATGAGGCCAGCATCATCCTGATACCAAAACCTGGCAGAAATACAACAAAAAAGGAAAACTTCAGTCTAGTATTCTTGATGAACATTGATACAAAAATCCTCAACAAAAACTGAATACAACAGCACATCCAAAAACTTATTAACTGCTATCAAGTAGGCTTTATCCTTGGGATGCAAAGTTGTTTCAACATATGCAAATCAATAAATGTAATTCATCACATGTACAGAACTAAAGACAAAAACCACATTACTATCTCAATGCAGAAAAGGCTTTGAATGAAATTCATCATCCATTTATGTGAAAAACTGTCAAACTAGGTATTGAAGGGCCATACCTCCAAATATTAAGAGCCTTCTATGACAGATCCAGAGCCAACATCCTATCGAATGGGTAAGAGCAGAAGCCATTCCCTTGGAAAACTGGCACAAGACAAAGATGCCTTCTCTTACCACTTTTATTTATTATAGGAAGTTCCAGCCGGGGCAATCAGGCTACAACAAAAAATAAAGTTACTTTGAGTTTGAGGCTGGCTGCAAAGTGAGGTAAGGAGCAGTTTTTTTTTTTTTTTTTTTTTTTTTTTTTGTTTTGTTTTGTTTTTAAAGGTATTGCTATGATCTGACATTTGAATTATGGAGAGTTGGTGGCTATTCAAGTGTAGCATAAAGATACTTTAACAGAGAATATTTAGCAGTATCTCCATTGGCTTGTTGCATATGATTCTTTCTTAATCATGTGGGTGACCGACAGGCTACCTCCTCTAATTGGGATTACAAAGAGTTGAAGGTGAACTTCTCAATTGACACTCTTCCTAACAATAAGAAACTCTCACATACCCTTGTCCTTTTTCACTTTGTTCATCAAAGTGTGGCTACCAATACATTCATCTCAGTTTCTTCCTGATCTAGCTTTGTAGTCCCATAGTTACAATCTTGGAACTTTGTATTCCTTCAGTGTCAATACAAGATGAGTCCCCTTTGTTTCCTCAATTCTAAGAGAGTAGCAATGCTCTCTAAATGTGTTCTGGTTTCTTCTTATTATTCCATTTGGAAAACGGATGGATTTTTTTTAACTTATGGGGTGGGGGAAAGGAAAAATATAAAACTATAAAAGTATTTACAGTAGTAAATTTAAATATTTTAATAAAACTACTCTTCCTATATTTAACCCTAATGCCACTTTAGAAATCAAGTCAGAAACCAGAGACAATTTCTTTCTCTAAAATTATTATATGGAGACTATAGTAATACTGTTCACCATAAGATGTTGGACAAGTGCTAGCAATTGGAAAGGTTGCTTGAAATTTAGCAATGGGAGACAAGAAGAATTGTCATATGTAGGAAGCTGATGAATTGGCAACTAAAACTGAAAAATTAAGAGAATCAGAACTGAAAAATCAAACTATATGGTGTGCTGATATGCAAATTTGAAGTGAGAGCTAACAAACTGAGGAAGAATGGACTAGAATGGAGAGTGACTAATTATGAATATAATTGGCTCTAGCCACCTGCATTCCATTATTTCCCAGGGTTGATTTCTTGTGCTAGCAGGTTTGGCAACTGTTTCCTTCTGTTTTTCCAAGTTCCATGGAGTTTTTCCTAAAGTTGTGCATTAGGTCAAAGTCAACTTTATCAAATAAATGATGTTGATGATAGGTAGAATCTCCAAACGAGCTCCCTGGTTGATACTTTGAAATATAGACAGAAGTTTCCTTCAGTTCAAAGAAGAATCTTTGTTTATTCGCTCTGTCTGTGCCAGCCAGTATACTAGACAATGATGATACAAAGATAAAGACGTGACCTCCTCTGCTGAGAACATTGATCTATGGATGAGACAGGAAAGTCAATTGTGATAATGCTCCCTAACAGACAGGCAGAAAATATATTACAGAAAGGACTGGTGTGTTTGGAACATTTCTGGGCTAGCCTCTGTAAATGGTGCTCTCTGGAATTATAAAACTCAGTGGCCTTTTTGGGAATAGCTGTTATTCAACAATTGCTTTAACACAGGTTTCTAAATCAGGCAAAATCCTTCACCACCTGCACCATCTACTCAGTTATACTTACTCTGGCAACAAGGGGGATGAAGGATAATGGCACTGGTAAAACTTGCTTGCTTTGTAATTTTTTTGATTTAAGTTAAAATTAGTAGACTTTTAAAAATACAGCTGCAAAATCTTGTAGTAATGTTTGATTAATCTCCTTAAAAGGAGATTGATGGAAGAACATGCTTCCCTGGAAAACAAAAAGTGTAATGCCAACAGAATTGTATTTGATAACATTTCATCCTAGATGGTTTCTGTTTTTTTCTTTGCAAATCAAAAGGGAGTATTTCCATATGAGTTCATTTAAACATATACTTAGTAAAGAGTGACTTCAGAATAACTGGTTGCTTTTTTAGATTCAACTTATATTTGGTGAATACAGGGTGGGAGATTTTGCTATGTAGGCTTGAAATTTTGCTGATTTCTCTTGTTTAATAAGTATATACAAGTACATTTGTTTGTTTTATTATTTATTTGTATTTGATTGAAAAACTCTCCATGAGTTTGTACTATGCATACGTCTATTTTTTGTTTTGTTCGTATGTTTTCTTATTTTACTTTCTGTCAAATATCTGGCTCAGAAGTTAATATATACATTTTCAAAGAAAGTTATAACAGATGACTTCTGTGATGTCCTATTTACATTATGGCAGACTAAATAATAGTGTGACATTGAAATTTATATTTAGTAAGTTAATATACTTTAGATAGGAAGAGAACAATTTTACACAGGAGAAAAGTAAAGAGACCCATGCAGCTATATTGGTGATGGGTTGCTTTGCAGGCAAAGAATAGAAAATTATACCATGGAGCTTAAAAACAGTTTATTTTTATCACATTATCAGCAGTCTGAAGGCCAGTTGTTGTGGTAGAGTTGGAAACTTTAATTATCCAGATAATACAAATAATATAATTTAAATCTAAATAATTTTCCTCTATTCATAAGTTGGGAATATAGCAATTGGTAGATAACATTTGTTGTTTTTATTAACATAATCAAAGTTTCAGTAACTTTAATCTTACTTCTGGAATCTCTGCTCAGTTTACTAGTTCTAAGCATTTGTTACTACTTAGGATCCCACTTGGAGACAAACCTCACATGATCTCATGGAAGGTGATTGTACAACTGTGAAATGAGGCTACAACCTGGCCACATTGAACTCTGGCTTCAGTTTTCAATTTATTTGGTTCACATTTATAAACATGCTCAACAATTTTTCAAAAGCTTGAAAAAATCAATAAGAAGACAATTGGAGAAAACTAACAATGAGATGACAGTGTTAGTGAGAATGAAAGACTCAGAGGGCATTTATACTTCTTATCCAACTCTCTCAAGAAAATATCAAATCTTGTTGATTCTGTTTTTAGAAACTGTGTGGATGATTGTATCACTTGCTGAGAAAAGAAACATTTCCTAAGACAGAAAACACTAGAAGAGCAGGCATGGGGAAGGAGAGGATGACATTAATTTGAAATATAATTAGTTTTAATTGCTTCTAAACAATCTAAGCTTATAAAGAGATGTTAGTTGGTGTCTGGATATACTATTCTGAACTGTAGGTGAGAAGACCAGACTAAAATTAAGTCTTTGGAATTATAAATGAATTGTACTTACTCATTCCATAGGTACAGCTTCTAAAAACCTAGAAAATCATCTTATGGGAACGAACTACTTTTAAACTATTGAGCTTCTGTCACTGAAAGACTCCAACAGAAGTTAAATAATTTTGGTTACTATTGTGGTAAAAGGGCCCATTGGGAGACCTCAAATCTCCAGTTTGCTTCCCAAATTTCTTGGTTATGTGAAAAATAGAAAATTTCAAATGCCAATAGACATATTTTTTTTTCCCAAAAAGTCAGTACTTACATAATTCAGTAAAGAGATACAAGGACATGTTCGAAGATCATGAAATAACCTTTTATCCAACCTCTGGAGTTAAAGCCAGATCATCTGCAATGTTTAATGGATGAAGAAATGGCAAATGAAGAAAAGAGAGTCAGTAAAGTAGGAGAGGAGGAGTTGTGAAATGAAAACATCATGAGAAATGGGAGTAAGGTTAACCTTTGTTCTGCTCCTGGTTATGCAGCTTTTCTGCTGTTTTACCTTGAGCTGCTTATTTAATCTTTATATTTTCTTTTATGTTAAATGAGTGAAATTGTATATATTAGTTGTGAGGATGAAATATATGTAATATTTTGTATAGTGCTTTTCATATAAATGGAGATAATAATATAGTTACTCCTACTAGCACTGTGCATTTTGTGACTTAGATTACACAAGGAATATAATTTGTAAAAAATCAACATTTTTAGAAAGTTTGTCTAAAAGCATAGAAAGTGAATTTTAAATATATATATATGTGTATGTATATATTGTCTTATTTGAAAATAAGATATGAACATGTGGAAAAAATAAACATTTTAACCAAATTTTTACGGTTATCTGGTGCAGAAATATTTGCAAAAAACTAGATTCAATTACTTAGTTTTCTTTCTTGCTTTGATTTGCATAAGTGATGAGAAATTCAATTTTGGACACCAATTGATAATAAAAATAAACGGGTTGAGTGTAAATACAAATCATTTATCTATAATCCTTGAGCTGAAAATAATATTGAATAGAGTGCTCACATTTAAGCTAGTTAGGCAAGAACCTAAGCCATGCACAATGTCACTTTCTCTGTTATTAACGATACCTTGATATAAAACCATTGAAAGTATAGAATGGAAAGAAATACAATGTCTATTAGTCCAATCTTTTCATTAGAAAGATGAAAAAGTAGTTCTAAGAGGACACATCTAATGGTCTTAAAACAGATTTGTAGTCAAAAATCTTCTGACTTCAATCTCATATTCATTCTCCCTGTGCGGCTTCTATAAGCTGCCACTCTGTTTATACAATGACAGAAAATCTGTCATCAACCTATGCAATGGCAGAGAGGCCCTTTGGAATTTTAAGCTTAAGCAAGCTTGGTAAAAGACATGTTCGCTAAAATTTTTGCCTTCTTTCTGGTCTTCAGTGGTTATTCAATGAGTGTATTACAATGAGTCCATATGTGAATCCATTTTGATCCATAGTTTTCTGGGGCTATAGTTACAAGGCTGTGGCTTGGCTTGTCATGATTAGATCTATTCTGTTATTTTGAATTTTCCCAGGTCTGAAGCTTTTTCCTGTTCTAAATCTTCAATGGTAAGTGATACTATTTCTGCACCTGAAATCCATTTAAATTCTCAGCTGCCCATGGGGGTACAACTCAGTCTCTGTATTGTTTTGAAATCACCAGCTTCAACTCCCAGGACAGGGGGCCATCAAGATAACTGGTGAGTAGTAGCTGATTATCTCACAGATGTTCTAGCTAGACACTTCCAGCTCCAGGGCAGGAAATGGTATTTAAAAATGGAGATCTTACTTCTAGATACAGATACCCTAGCATATACTGTATCTTAGATATTCAAAAAAGTGCATGATCTAAAAAATATTTTCATGGGAAACATTTTTACAAACAATAAAGTATTCCAGCTGGCAAACACTCATTCCAAGTTTTTCAAATCATTAAATGCCTATGAAAAACTGCCAATTATTTTTATTACAGTTTGAGGGTTAGTCTAGTCTACTTCTACTTAATTACTCTTTTCTCACATAAATATGAACCTTCTTCAAGTTTGTGTATTCAGTTTTTTTCTCTATTTATCTAGATCTTCTTAGTACACATAGATCCTAGATCAACAATTTTAGTCTTTTTTTTCCCCCAGGAGTGTCATTTACTTCCTTTTATAATATGGTAAAAGCCTTGACATGTGTCATAAAAATGAACACAATTGCACACATACTCATATCTACAATATTTTACACATAATTTTAAGGGATCAATGATATATTTTATTATGCCCAATATATAGAAAACTATTGCTATACCAACATGCAATCACTTTAAGAATTATTAATGCTTCACATTATTTGTATATAGTCTTTAAAGTGTATTTTATACTTTGCGCATCTCCACTAGGGTGCCAAATTTTCAACATCTAAAGTGAAATGGAATTCTGTCCCCAAATAAAGTTGTGTTTAATACGAGTATACCTTGCTTCAGCTTTAACATTTAAATTAATTAACATAAAATAAAACGTCTAATTTCTCAGTCACATTTGCCACATTTCCGGTGGTCAACAATCATATGTGAGTGGTGGCTACCATATTAGAGAGTGCAAGTCTGTAAGATAAAACTGAAACACTGTCCCATGGATTACGGAAAAGGTCTTTGGATCAAAGAGCTTTTCATCTTACTGCCACCTGTGACAACACATCATGTAGCCATCTCAGCACAGAGAACACTTTGCCATTCTTTACACATACTATATCCTTATGCCTCTGTTATTGAATGCCCTTGGCTCATATTTTGGTAACTCTGTTTACCCTCAAATACTTTGTTCTTCTATAAAGAAGACCATTACGACCATTAAAAATTATATTGCTATCCAACCTCGAATATGAATAAAGCAAATCTTTTCTTATTCTCCTGTGGAAATACATTCTTACTGAGTACATAGAATGAATGTTAGAATCTTTCAAATGTATTCTCATGTTATCTAGTCAACCAAAGGGGGAAATTGAAGCTCATAGAAGTATGCTGTCCAAAGTCACTTATCTCAAACTAGAGGAAAGAAGAGGAGCCATTAGCCAGGAATTACTAGCATATTCTCACCACCAGATGTACAAATTTATGTACATTTGCAACCACCTTCTCTTTCTTATGTCTGTCATATTGGATAAATTAAAAGTCCAATGTAACAGGAGGTTTTTAATATTATGTTGTAAAATAGTAATATTCATGTTACTTTCATAAGTTCTCTGGATAACATCACTTTTCACATGATCAAGGACTTTGCTTGTTACTACGGTTTGATATGATTTGAGAAATAGAAGACACTTTAGGAATTATCTGCCTCTATGATTCATGCCCCCACTTCTTCCCTTTTTTGTTTTATTAGCTGCAGAAAATTTCATTCAACTACAATGCTATCAGGAAGCCAAAGGCATAAGAGGTTAAAAAGGTATAAAAAATTAAGAATAAGCAGAGTATATTGTCCAAGATTATTCATTATACCTATGGCAGAATAAGGACAATAATATGGACCTTTTAATTCTTATTTAGATTCTCTTTTCATTTTATTATATCTTCCCCTTCCAAGGCCCATACTTTATCATGAAACAAATTGTTACTCTAGAATATCAGTGGGTAGAAATATCTATTCATATAATCTCATTTAAAAGAACAAGACGAAGTCTGAGAGTTATAAAAATCAAGTATTTGGTGCTAGAGATGAACGTTTCCAAAATGTAGGTAATTTGAATGCTTTTAGCCATTAGAATACAATTATGGCATTGAGTTTTTTTCTTTTTGACACCTACAGAGTGTTTCTTTACATGTCTCTATAATTTTTATAAAAATTGAAACTTATTCAGAATGATGTATATAGTACTTTCAAGTATTCCACTTTTTGAAACATTTACTGACAATATTTAAAATTCAGCCTTCTAAACAAAGATAAATTAGAAAATAACAAAGTGTCAAAATAAATAGCTAGATCTTCTAACCAAATTTTCAAAAATATCAGCATGGGTGTTCTGGTTAAAGTAGACAAAGGAAAACTATAGCCCATGTCAGGTTATACATAAAAATGTTTTCAGAATTTTCTGCATTATAAAGACTTTGGTCCCGTATATAGAATAATAGTAAGCAAATTGTCTTCAAAGCATGTTTAGGATGTCATCTTGATGTTATTAACTGACAAAACATATTTACTATTTTATGTTATTTAGGATATTGGGGTTGGACAAATGACTGGGTATTACAAAGTAAAGCTGTGGAGATGTTGACTATATGTGTACCCAGATATTACGTGAGGATTTTCCTGTCCTTAGCAATCAGATAAACTTGTCTCGAGGCCTTAATTTCTCATATTTTGCAAGTGTGTGTTCTTCTATGATCCTTACAATGTTATAATCTATAAGGGACCTTCTTTTACATTTGTCCCCTGCTCTGCTTTGAGTGCAAAACACTGCCCCTTGATGGCCATTAAAAGGAATGGAATTACAGCAGATAACAACATTTTAGTTGCTTCACTGAAATGTGAGGTTTATGAGCAGCAGATACAACTGAAACATGAGTTGCTGTTTTTCTCTGCGGCTTTATCCCTATTTTCTCTTTTGGGAAACAAATATATATTTCACCTGCAGCATGAAACCACCACAAAAGGTACCAGAACAAGCTCCAGCAGCTCTTTTCATGGATATCTGCCTTATTTAAGCTTTAATATCTTTCCTAGCCAGCAACCACCTCCAGTCTCCCACTTCCATTTCTTTCCTAGAATTATTGTGAAAAATGTATCGTCCTCCTATGCAAATCCTGTGATCAGCCACCTTGTTACAACCCTTCTTAGCCCTCATCTTCACTTTCTCAAGACTACTCTTAATACTAACATTTCTCTCTCTCTGTCTCTCTCTCTCTTTCACACACACACACAAACACACACACACACAGATACATACACATGCACACACCCACACAGATACACACACACACACACACACACCCCACCACACAGAGTTACCTTCCCTGATTTTGTATTTCAGTAGACATTCAAAGACTATGAGGCTATGAGGAATGGATACTACAATACACCATAATGCAATTTAATTCAATACAAGGCAATATAACTTAATATAACAAGACAACAGAATCAACTCTCTCCTGACTTTTTGCTACCCTACCTTAAGAATCACAGACTAAGAAAAGATCAATTCTTCCTTTCCACACATTCATTTGGGGTCATCTACATGCTATGTCTTCCACCACACTGTGTTAAATGCAAGGAATAGTACAATGAGAAGATCCATTCACTTTGAAGAAGGTCATGGTTTGATGAAAAACCAGGGCTAATATCTTTCCATTACTTTACAGACAAACCACTAGGTACATTATATCTCTCACCTTTACAATGCCCAGTGGAGGAAACAATTTTATTTCAATTTTGTGTATGATCACATCACCCATCAGTGAGATGCTTTTGTAAGTAGATGCTATTGCTGCCTGATAACTTTTTTTTTTTTTAACTCTTGTCACGGCTATTAATATCAATGGCCTCAGAAGACTTGGGATCAGTGTGCAGGTTACCAGTCTCATGCTTGATTTCTCCTCTTCTTCAAATGCAGTAGGAGCTCCCAGAACTGCCTTAGTTCAGCCCATGTCTGAGTCTGAACTAGTTAGTGTCTTGCCCTCTCTTTGCTGCTTTCACATGCATGTCGTGTCTCTATGTGCGCAGATTGTTTAATTTTGCCTCCAATGGAAGGTGGGTTCAAAAAGACAAGCTGACATTTTAATCAACTCATACAGCACTTTAGAAAAGTTTCTATCTCACAAAAATTCTCTGTTCTAATAGCAGTTGAATCCATGGAAATAAAAGGAGGCTTGGATTTTTTAGCAGTTTCCTCTGAGCCATGACTGCATCATCAGGGAAGTAACAGAGTGGATAGAACACTGTGATCAGGAGGAGAAACACCAGGCAGGGAACAGTGTGGGAAGGCAAACAAAAGGGAATATTGTCAGTGGAAAATACCAGGGGTGAAGCGTGAGAAGGACAGGATTGCTAATTCCTCAGAATCATTTCCTAAATGCCTCCTCTCATGTGGACTTCACCTCATGAGGTCCTTTAATTCTCACCTACAGAGCCAGAGCCACTGTGAGCACACTATGTGGTGACTATGTCCTAAATAGAAAAATCAAGTTTCCTATATGCTCTGTAAGGAATCTCTGAGCTATCTTCCAGCTCAAAGTTGAAAGGGCTTTAAAGCTGAGGGATGCTGAGATAACTTGAAGTCCATCCTTACGAATCAACTAAATATTCCCTTATAGGGAAGAGTAGCCTGTGTAACAGTAGCTGTTCAAAGACAGATATGATCTAGTTTCACATCTGACATCAACATGGTTGCTAGGTTTGGACACTTCTGTCAGCTCTCAGCATTTCCTGTATTTCACATATCTTATTTTTAAAGGAAAAAACATTCTAACAACTGAAATGTTTAAAAAGGAAGGAAATTATTGGAAAACATTTTGAGCCAATAACAGGAGGGAGATATAAACGTCACATTTACATAAGAGCAAAAATACTATAAATTTAAAAATAGGACACCCAACATTTGTCAATTTGATAATTATCTTTACTACTATTAAAATTAACTGAATATACATTATTCAGTTATTTTATGTATATAATTATAACTTTTTCTGTTGTGATGCCTAGGTGGCAGATCCTAGCTGGTTACGAGCTTTTGTCATAAATCACTGAAAGGTGCCGCCACTTCAGTTGTCATCACTGAGAGTCCAGGGGAGTTAACGCAGTAGAGAGAGACAGTCCGCCACGAGTCTCAAATGTCCCTACACATCCTTGCTGAGTCTGCCAAACTGCAAGTTCAAACTTTTCTCCTACCCTGAGCCATAGCTGTGCATAGTCTCCAGGGAATTTAGTAAGTCAACGTGACTCCATTGATATGGTTTTTGCTGTGTCCCCACCCAAATATCATCTTGAACTGTAGCTCCCATGGTTCCACATGTTGTGGGAGGAACCTGGTGGGAGGTAATTGAATATCAGAAATGGGTCTTTCCTATGCTGTTCTTGTGATAGTGAATACGTCTCATGAGATCTGAGTTTTATAAAGGAGGATTCCCCTGCATGCACTCTCTTGCCTGCCACAGTATAAGATGTGACTTTGGTCCTCATTCGCCTGCAGCCATGATTGTGAGGCCTCCCAAGCCATGTGGAACTGTGAGTTCGTTAAGCTTCTTTCTTATAAATTATCCAGTCTTGGGTATATCTTTATTAAAGCAACACGAGGACAGACTAACATACCCACCATGACTAGCGCAAATCTACTGCCTATTGCTTGTATGTCTACTAGTTTGTTTGCTGCTTGGTACAAAAGGTGCTGAGTCCTTGGGTTTGGGTTCCTCATCTGAGTTACAACCTGCTGCATATATCACTGCTCCCTGTGCACGCTGAATCTCCCCACCGGACTTGGGGGCAGGTGAACTGATGCTACCATGCTGATGTTTCTGCTGTTTGCTGCTGTGTGTAATAAACCATTTTGTTCTAATCTGTTGAGTCTGTTTCAGCTCTTATGTAGTTATGGCAGGCTAATCTCTGCTTGTGAAGTCCTCTCCTTTGGAGCCTTGTACTCCTTCTCATTCCGCCTAATACTGGGATTCTCACTGACCAGCTACCTACTTCTAGATTGTGCATTCTATGTGGATGTAACGGTGCCTGCTTATCTGAATTGCTTCCTAATTTTCTGGACTTACCTCCTCAACCTCCTTTCACTCCTCCATTTTCTCCTCCCAACACCCACATTTAGGAAGGATTAGAAGCTTGAACTTTAATTTTCTTCTATCTTCACACACTTCCTTAGGCTATCCTATCCATCTTCGTAGCTTAAAAAATATCAATATGCTGATTTCCTCAATATCTCTCCAGACTTTTTTTTTTTTTTCCATGTTTTGGATGCATTGCCTTTGGTTGTCTTCCCTGGATGCAGAGGCTGGGTCAATGTTTACTGTGTAGGTGATTTATAATAAGAGTGTTTGCAGGAGAAACTTAGGTGGGAATAAATGAAAAAGAATAGGAAACATGAAAAAGCTAAGCAAAGATTTCATGTGACCCTGCAGGGAACTCTATAATAGAGTATAAATGACACTGAGGAATTATTAATAACTTGAGGCAAGAGGGTGAAACTTTTGTATTCTTGCACCAGTCACCATAACCTGGCTGCCTAGAATGGGCTTTGTAACCCCCAGGAATATTTAATCAAAACTGAGGGTAATCCTTTGTAAAACATTTAAGTTATATATCTTTATTAGCCTGTAAAACAAATTTGTGTATCTGGGCAGGGTACCAACAAGCCTGCTACATGTATGTATTATATTTATGGCTTATTAATTTATTATTTCCTATGAGGAGGAATAATGTTTTATCTCATTTAATTTTAATATGATAATTATTCGATAATAAACATAATATTTTACATAGATGTAACATTTATTGGTATTAAAATTACACATACATAAATATAATATGTACATAAATGTAATGCATGGATGTATTATATTTATGGCTTATTAATTTATTTTTCCTATGAGGAGGAATATTTTTTATCTCATTTAATTTTAACAACAACCCTTTGGTTGTAGTTACTTTTCCCTTCATTTCAGAGGTGAGACCATTGAGACTTATGACAGGAAATTATCTGAACCAAGGTCACACTGTACTATGTGAACCAAAATTTAAATTCAGGCCCTACATTTTAAACTACAGGACAGAATCATCTAGTGGAGATGTGAATCTGAAAGTCAGATAGTGTACAGTGCTACAAATGGGATTTGAGTCAGACTGTGGGACTTCAAAACCCAGTTCTATCATTTATGGTCGTGTGACCTTGGGTACTTTACTTAACCTTCATAAGCGCCAGTTTCCTCATCCGGAAAATGGAGGCAATTTTACTACATAAATCATGCACACATAGTGCAATGTCTGGTACCATTAAATATATGTTATTTAATATATGTGAAATGCAGGTTATTTATTGTTGTTTCTGTTATTACCATACTGAAGTTAATATACTTAAATTGTTGATATTCCATCCAGAATATGATCCTTCCCCAGCCTTCATCTTAGAAAATATCACTACTTCTACCCATTGCTCATACAGGAGCTGATCAGGACTGATCCTTGCTATTTTTTTCTCTTCTCTTCTTTTTTTGAGATGGAGTCTCACTCTGTTGCAAGGCTGCAGTGCAGTGGCTTGATCTCAGCCCTTTGCAACTTCCACCTCCTGGGTTCAAGCGATTCTCTTGCCTCAGCCTCCCGAGTAGCTGGGACTATAAGTGCATGCCACCACCAGCAAATTTTTGTATTTTTAGGAGAGACAGGGTTTCACCATGTTGGCCAGGATGGTCTCTGTCTTTTGAACTCGTGATCCATCCGCCTCGGCCTCTCAAAGTGATGGGATTATAGGTGTTGAGCCCCTGCATCCAGTGATCCTTGCTATTTTTTTCTCACCCTCACTCATATATTTAATTCATCACCGAACCCACATTATTATTTCCGTCTAGGGTCATATCTTTCCATTTTCACTGCTATCACCATAATCCAAGCCTATCTTTTTCCTCTTCTGACTATCATAATAGTCTTCTCCATCTAATTGATTCCCTGAAGAGCATTTTTAGTATTTTTAAAATATGTAAATCTTATTACAATAGTTTTCTTCTTGAATCCTTCAAAGATTTTCCAAGGCTTTCTAACTCAGGTCACCAAACTCTGAGTGGTCTATCCCTTGCCTATCTTTTGGTTTCACTCTGAAGCTCTCTTCCTCTTCTCATTCTACTCCAGCTACACTGGAGAAGAGACTGTTGTTCAGTTTATTAAATGCACCAAGCTTTTTAAGGCTCAGAATATTCAGACACACTCTTCCCCATATCTTCAGGGTGTTAACATTTATTCAGCCTTTAAATCTCAGCTCACTCCCCAGTCTAGTCTAAACTTCCCTTGGATTCTCTCTCATGACATACTGAATGAATGAATGCATTGGAACGACTTCATCAATTATTCTACTTTTCCTATATGGACATCAGGGGCAGTGGCCTTATTAACAAGCTCACATATAATGTATGCCAGTCATTTTTAGGCCTGGAACTTTGAATCAATTGGTATTTTATGGCTGCTTTCTGTTTACAAATTGTATTCACACATACTGTGTCATTTGGTTTCATTTACACCCTATGAAGTAAGCACTAGTTTTATTGCTGTTTTACAGGTAGGGAAAGCTCCAGGAAGTAATCATATCCACAATCTTATAAACAGAATCTTATCTGCTGTTAACAACACTGGTGTCTGCCCCTTAACATGAGAAATCTTGTATAGTAGCAGTGAGAAGCTATCATGGGACCCCAGAAATATACTAGAGGATTGCAGAAGAAAGAATGGAAGAGTATATTAGTTGTCTAGTTTAGGCACGAAAGCAGCTATTCGAGTGTTAAAATAGTGTCTTTTTCATCTTTGAAATTAGTTCATTGTTGCTGAAATGAAATCAAACACCTAAAATATTTTTAAAAGGGAGATTAAAGTGGTTTGGGGTCTAAGTAACTAGAATAAAAAGGTGGACACAGCTAGTTTGACTTTCAGAATAAATCCCCTGCTAAGATATACATGAGAAAACTTCAAACATCAGAATCCAAAGAAAATTAAAGACAAATATCAGAAAAGCCTCCATTAAGGCACAAAAACACATAGTGACAGTAATAAAAAGCATGACTCCTATTCCACCTCCCTTGGACCCATCACCACGCCACACGTACTCAAACAGATTATTAAATAGGAGAGAACATGTTTCCAAATATTTTTTTTCCGATTTTGATTTCTCAGTATGATTACAGCAATAAGGAAACCACTCAGAGCAGCTGTGTTGAAATTTCAGATGTTTATCAGCTTGGCATTTCTGGAAAAAACGATGTCTGAAACCTAATCATTCTAAGTCATGGGGTTACACTGAGCCCTAAGAAACAGTGGGTCCTCAAGGATTACAATATCCATTAAAACTGGAATGTTCTTTTCATGTGGATTTAATAACAAACGAACTCAAAGGCTCCTTATGATTTTCTCATATATATATATATATATATATATAACTTTTTAATTGTTACTGGTCTATGAATTAATATAATTAAGTATTAAGTGACATATAAATAGGAAGTACATATTTTTAATATGTAGGCTTTTATTTCTCTCTCCCTCTCTCTTTTTTTTTTTTTTTTGAGCAGGTAACTAATCTTGACTCAAATCCCCAAGTAGAAGAATGCGTTGAGCAATAACTACAGAGTCTTAGGGATTTTAAAAAACGTTTGGCTGTAAACCTAGGTGACTCCCATTTGTTTCAGAAGAACTAAGTCTAAGCAAGATGAAAACTACAGATTGAAATAAAGAAAGCTGTTTTGCTCATCTGTGAACATATGAAATAAATGAATAGAGTTTTTGTAATAATTTAGCCAACAACTTGCTGCTCTGTTGAAATAGGTAGGTCAAACTGTCTCTTTGTCTCAAGACAAAGAGCAGCTTCTACAGAAAATATTACTAGGAAGAGCATATTATATGCATATGAATTAAGAAAATGCCTTTGCTACTTACTACTGTCTTTAGTTTACTGTGGTAGGTTTATATAATTCAAAGTGGGCTTGTGACTACAAGCAGATAGAACATGATAGAAGTGAATTATGAGATAAGGTCATAAAGACAATATAGTTTTTCCCTTTTTCACTTAAATACTTTCAAGCGGAGACCTGGGCTACTCTGAAGCTGCCATGCTAAGAGAAACCCAAATCATGTGGTGAAGACTCTTGTAAGTGTTCTTGGCACTAGCCCAAGTCTCCCGGCCCATATGCCATGCATGTGTGTGAAGAAACCTTCAGTTGACTTCAGCTGCTAGCCATTAAGTCATCCACAACCTCCAAATTATCCCAGATACCTTTTGATATGTGGATTAGCGACAAGTCATTTCTGCAGTTTTCTGTCTAAGTTTTTATGAGAACATAGACTCTGTGAGAATAATAAAATGATTATTTTGAGCCACTCAATTTTGGTTTAATTTTGTGATGTAGCAATAGTAACTGGAACAATTAGTGACCTTTTTTTTTTTTAACTCGTAACCACAGCCTTCAGAACATGAATCCAAACAGGAAATATGACTTCCCAACTCTTTGGCAGGCTTCTTCTTGGATCATGGTAGTAAGGAGCACCAGCTGAGTTTCAAGAAGCAGAGGTCATAATACTGCTTTCCCCAGGGATGCAGTGATGATTTTCAAGTGAAATGGAGACAAGAAGAAATAATTCATAAGACTGAAAGAAGATTTTTAAATACGATTGCTTCAATTATCCAGAGATACTAAGAAAAATTTTATATAGCTTGAATTATCTTGATAATAGCTTGAAGTCCACTTAATTTTGTATTCATTTCCTGGTCACAAAATGAGATCTCTGGGCAAATGTCTGAGTTTGCAAAGAATGAATAGAAAAGTCCTCATTAGTTGATAAATAATACTAGATGTCTCACACACAAGGTTTGTCACGGGTACTAGTGAAATATGTGAAAGAATGTGGTCCCCAGTGGCTAATTCCACAATAACCATATCCCCCTTCCAGACTCTGAGATGAGTGCCCAGATTTAGATAAGCTTGACAGTGCTCAAGTAGAAATGGAATCATCTGACTGGTGTCATTGAAAAGAATAGTGGCTTCTCCTCTCTTCCATTAAGTCTAAAGAGAACAGAAAAAATGGCCTATTTTCATATTCAGCTTCTTTCTTCATTCATTCAGTTCTGTAAATTTGTATCAGCTTATTTTTCTATAATACTATCAACTCCTGTCAGTACCTGAAGAATTGGGGCAATGTTTTGGCTGGAACAGATAAATATGCAGAAGTTAGTTGGTTCACAAACTGACTTCCAATCAGGTTCTCTCCAATAGGGCAGAATAATCACTGTCGCCAAAATAAACTTAATTACAAATGCATTATATTATTTTTAAATAGTTGAATTTTTCCCCCTAGACAGAGAGACTTATTTAGTAAGAATATTCTGAGAGGAATCTATATTGACAGTGTCTAGGACTCATTTTCATTCAGTCACAAATTATTAGAAAAATAAGGTAAGAGAAAGTAACATTTGATCTTATTCTTGGACATGGTAATATCTGATTCTATAATGATACAACTTTTGTTATGAATATACCACCCACCCACACACACACACACACACACACACACACACGCAGACAAGAAAAGGAGATGGAGAATTGATAAATTCTGCTCATTTCAAGCTTTGTAGATAGCCAAATTTGATAGGGCTGGGATACATATTAAAACCAGATTAACTGTAACAATGTGGGGATAAGTATATTTTCAACTTTGCTTTGGATAAGTAGGTCCCCTGAGCTTACTAAGTCTGATTACATGTATGAGGGTAAGCCAGAACCTGAGTTGTGTACAAGTGTAGCGAAACAGACGATGGCTAGGCCACAGGGGTAATTCGTTACCAGAATCATTATTGCTATGGCACTACAGGAGAGAGTATATCATCAGGTTTAAACTGGCATCAGACCTCTATCTTAAATCAGTGCAATGCACGCTTTTATATAAGAAACCTGCATAAATTCACACTTTGGTGGGTTAATTGTGTATTTTGCAAAACAGAACTTTCTTTCAATTAAATAAAGAAAAGGGGTAGCTGTTTGATTCACTCATTTGTGGAATCTCTATAGGCAGGTTTTAGAAATGATTTCCTTTTCAGCCTGTGTATATATGTGTTTGTGTGTGCGTATGTATAAACAACCAAACCAAATTCTGCATTTCTTCTATAGATTTAAGAAATTTCTTAAACTGAAAATAAGGAATTGTTTATTATTCATAAATAAAAATTATTCGATAATAAGCCCATGAGTTTCATAAGGCTCATAACTGACCCTTACACATTTATGTTTTGGAAAAAGTGGTGTCAGGCATACATCTTTTTTCTCAACATGGGCTTAACCCAGTCAGTTTTAAACAAGTTTAGTAACTTTCTTCCTTTCTCATACTGTTCATTCAACTTACAGAAACAATCTGCCCCTTTTCTTTCATTCAATGTGTGTGTGTGTGTGTGTGTGTGTGTGTGTGTGTGTGTGTGTGTGTGTTGAGACCAAGAGGCTTTTCCTCGACTTCTCCTCCAGGACATAGCATATTAAGAATTAGTCTTATTAAGGAACAGTATGAATATCACAATAATTCTTTATTCACGTAAATCTATTCTAAAAATAAACTCATAGAAAACAATCTTTTATACAAGTAATTGCTGATATTAAGCACATAAACTTTGATCATTAACAAAGTGGTTGAATAATCTGTGGCATTTCCATACAATAAAATACTGTACAACATTGAGAATGAACAAACTTTATCTCCTTACAATGACATGGATAGCTCAGACCTCACATTACTCATATTTCCTTCCTTCCTTCTCTTTGCAATTTTTTTTTTTTTTGCTTTTCATTTCCTTCCTTGATTGCTAGGTTATTTAACTCTTAAGATATCAGAATCCTTCTTTATATCATGGGTTATGATAAAAAGCATTTTTTTTAAAAAAGCCATCAGAATCCTTCTTCCTTCATGGGCATTAGGGAAAGTGTTCCTTACTCAACTGATAAGAAAAATTGCATTAAGTGACCAGATTATTATGGAATCTGAGTATTATGGCCTAGGAGAGCTTTTTTGGACCTACAAGGCTGTGTACACACATATGCTCTTTCAATTAAAGCAACCAGCCATATTTAAAGAGGAATGGGGGTTAGTGTGTAGAACTGAAAGTTCAGGAGCTATGAATGGGCGAGAAAAGCAACCTCAGAAGGGGACTGAAGCAAGGTGTCTTAGCTATTTTCTGTTGTTATCATTAAATACCACAGACTAGGCAATTTGTAAAGAATAGAGACTTATTTAGCTCATCATCCTGGGAAGTTCAGGATCATGGCTCCAGCATCTGGTGATGACATTCTTGCTCTGTCATAACACAGTAGAGTGCATCACATGGGAAGGGGGCCAACTCACATCTCTCTTCCTCTTCTTATAAAGCCACTTCTCATCATGGATCTCTACCCAGAAGACTATGTAATTCTAATTATCTCCCAATGCCTCATCTCCAAATGACACCAACATATGAATTTGGGGATTAAGTTTCCAACACATGAAATTTAGTGGACACGTTCAAACCACAGCACTAATAAAGGGCCAAGACAACTGTTTTAGTGAGTGGGCAAGAGTGTACTCTAAGTTGGACATGCTTCCCTCTTCTTGTTCTAGCACATAGCCAGCAGACTTGCATTTTACTTTACCACTGAATAGATGAAAGGTAAACCTTTAGATGCTGGTGCCTTACGAAAAATATAACTTTTGGCATGCCCTGGGTAAGAGAAGTCTTAACAGACCACAAATTCTGTCCCTTCTTACTACCTGTGGTAGCACTATTTAGTAACTATCCTACAGAATCCAATGGACATATGCCTGCTAGGGAATGTCATTCCATGTTAGACACCGTGTTGAAACATGTTATTTTATACTCTCATTCTCAGTCAATCTCCATATCATGTTATCTAGGGCTTTAAGAAATATGGATAAACCATGGCAAACTAAATCAACTATCTTTAACCAAATAATTCCTTTTCCTGAGCTTAGGTTAAAAGCACAACCTCTCATTTTCTCAAGGTAATTTTATTTCAAAGAACATGCTGTCTTTTCCTAACTTTGCTGTTGGCCACTTTAATAAGAGTGGAGTGTTGGTTTCTTTGCACATCCATGCTAGAGACCCACTTTGAAAACCAGAGATCCAAGAGGTAGGTAGTGATATTGACAAAGTTTGTAAAAGTTCTGGTAACCCCTACCCCACCATCAACGTTTTTCAGCAGGTGCTTCTTTGACCTGTATTTCAGTAACTAAGAGAGCCTATGCTAATACTTGATTCTAGACAAAGATCTACATAAAGGTGAATTAATATCTCCTTTGATGCTAATTACACAGAAGGAAAAAAAAAACAGTTTGTTTTTCAAGCAGTATAAAACAAGACCCTGTCTTTGCTTTGGAAGGAATTTTATTGAAAATGATTGCTCAGATGAGTTTATGGAATAAAACACTACATGTTAGAGCTTTTAAAAAAGATTTATATTTTGTTATTATCTTCAAATCAGAGGCAACCATTAATGGTCATATTGCGAGAGCAGCTGAAATAGTTAATCTTAATAAAATAATTGCATTAGAGTAGATATGTTTTTTTATTGATAGCCACCATTTGGAATGAAGATGATATCAGTCCACAGTTTATGTTACTTTTTCCTCACAAATTTAGTTTAATATGCTCTAAATGATTTGCAATGAATAAATGATAAAGCCATGATTTCTGCTGGCAATTACTTTTTTTTAAAGTGCAAAATGTAGGAAATTAATTGAGCATCTTTCTCTTTTATCCTTATACTTGTAAATCTGGTTTTATTTTTAGAATCCAAATATCTGATTAGTTGAACATATTTTTATAGGTTTAAATGTCTTCAGTGCAAAGGAAATGTCTGAGTCTTTTTAATTTGAGTAAATTTTAAAGAAATGCTGGCTGGCATTAGGCAATATGATAAATTCCTTTCCTGTGGATAATTAATTGTAAGAAGGTCAGAGAAACAAAGCACTTACAAAAATCTTTCCCTGGAGAGAGAAGATGGGGGTAGAGGGCAGAGAGCTGAGAGGTGCTTGCTCAAGATGTTTCCATCCACTGGGTGTCACTGCTTATACGAGTCTGAACCAACTGAAAGATATTCCTGTGGCAGCAAGAATTTCTGAAACTGAATGTGAAAATCCAGAGGTTTAGAGGTTTGGATGCTATCACTTTGACCTGCTACACAATGAAAAATACGTTGCATTAATTGCATCAAGGTGGTGAGCACTCTGAATAGGGTAATGGCACTCCAAAAGAAAAAAAATAAAAGAAAGAAATAAAAGAAAAATAAAGAAATAGTAGAATTTCTCCTTGTAGCTGAGTAAGCACTGGTAATAGGATTAAATATGCTTTAATAATATGTGTCTGCTTTTCTCAGTTTAGCAAAAAAAAAAAAAAAAAAAAAGTGTTTAAGGAAACAGAGCTCCACTGGGGACTTTGCCATTGGAAAATACATATAGTTTATCCCCTAATTTTCCAACTTGCGAGACGTGGAATCAAGAAGTTTTTGGGTTGCCCAATCAGATCATAATGATGTTAATACTGGGGCTTTCTTCTCATTTGCTTAAACAGAAGTAGCAATACCCATTGAAATGGATATTTGTATGACTTAGGCTTCCTTTGGAGCTTTCTTTTGCTCCTGTTTTTTTTTTTGTTAAACACATCAAGCTTCTGGAAACAGGAACCTGAAAGTAGACAGAAACTTAAACAGTTTTCTTTGACTATAACGTTCCGTGTCTTGTTAGTGAAATAAGACTAATATACTATAATAAGACTTATATACTAATAAAATAAGACTAATATACTAATACAGATATGAAATAATGAGTTTGGTAATAGGAATAAATAGAGGGTCCATTGAAGAGGCAAAGGGACAGGGAGTGTCGTTTAGATCAAGAAATAAATAGAGATAAGAGAACAAACCAAGTAAGAGGAATTATAGGAGGAGGATAAGAAGTAAAGACTGAAAGAGAGCTGAGGATTGGAGGAAGAAGAGAAAGAAGGAGAAAGGAAAATAAAGAGAAGGCAAGAGGAAAGACAAGAGGAAGAAGAGAAAATAAATATTTTCCCTGCTTTATTCAATGACTTCGAGGGCATTATTTTCAGTGCTATGCGGTCTTTGCCTGGTGGTATGCAAGTTGACAGCAAATAGAGCCTCCTGTCAATCCAAGGAATTTAGAAACCCAAGACGTGAATCGGTTATTAATCAGAGTAACCCGAGATGCAGATTAACGGCCAGCGAAGAGAAGAAATAGTTTGAGGAAGAAATGATAGGGGATCCATGACTATTTTTAAGGCATGGCATCTACAAAAGCATAAAGGCTGAACTTTGGAATTGAGAGCCCTGCAAACTCTCTCCAGCTAGCTTCTAACATTCACGTTAGCAGCCCGGCCATAGCAGATTGTGGTGGTTGTTATTCCACATATAATATCTATCTTCGGCAGGGCGCGGTGGCTCATGCCAGCACTTTGGGAGGCCAACACAGGAGGATCACGGGGTCAGGAGTTTAAGACCAGCCTGGCCAACATGGTGAAACCCCGTCTCTACAAAAAATACAAAATTAGCCAGGTGTGGCGGTGCTTGCTTGTAATCCCAGCTACTTGGGAGGCTGAGGCAGGATAATCGCTTGAAACTGGGAGGCAGAGGTTGTGGTGAGCAGAGATCATGCCATTGCACTCCAGCCTGGGCAACAAGAGCAAAACTCTGTCTCAAAAATATAAAATAATAAATAAAAATAAATAAATAAATACCATCAGGTGAAAAGTGAATCCTGTTTAGAATTCCATAGTCAGCTTTCTGGCATTTTGAAACCCATTGTTAAGGGTGTAGGTGATAGCTCTGCATGGGATGTGAACTTCATATGATATGTACCTCACCTATTTGTTGACTGCTATGATTTCAGCACCGGACACAGGGTAGGCATTCAGTCTATTTTTATTGAAATGCTGTATTGGCAAATCTCCCAGAAGTGTGAGTCCAGCACGTATGATTCCTAAACTTGCATTTACTTTCAAAGAGCATGCTGCCATCCCCAAGCATTTGCCTTTGTCCCCCAAATGAACAACCTTGTGCATACTTCAGAAATTAGCTCTGAGACCCTCGGATCCATTGCCTAAGATCATTCAGCAGAATGCATTTTGGAGTTCTTTCTATTAATTAGGTCTCAGTAATACTGAGACAATTAAAAGGGGATGTAAAGCTTGGTTTTATGTCATGAAGATAGCTCAACAAGCATCCTAATTAAAGGGCTTATCTTCGTGAGTAGGTGACACCACAGACTTGATGCTTAATTCAGAATTAGCTCTATTATCCTAGGAACATTGCTTAATATGTTGGTTAAGTATGGCAGAACATTTTTTTCTTTCCAGACAAATTAACATATTTTTGTGCATAAAACATAGAACAAATTTGGTATGGCCAGTGGAAACTATGGAGCCCAATTGCTTTTTAATGTAAATTCGATTTAAGTAAATGCAGTTAAACAGAGGTTGCAGGTAACAAAATTGTTTTTATTCTATTCTATTAAGTCAGGGTATAACATGTATTTAAAAGATTTGTATCTGTCTTACCAAATGTACAATTCTTGGCTTTGAAAGCAGAGATGACAGAATGCCACGACCTATCTCACTCTCAGTTTTCCACATGTGAGGCTATGGTTATCTTAACTGTGCATCTTAAGCGGAAAAATTCTTGAGAGAAAAAATGTCTTTCCCTGTATATTTTCAACCATGAATAATGTTGCAAACTTAACTGATGTTAAAACTTACTGTAATTGGCAACTAAGGAAAACTGGCTTTGATTTGAGTCTCTTTTCCATAAAGGGCGAGTGTGTGCATATACGTGTGGATATGTGTGTGTGTTTGACCAGCACTACATAAGATATGCACATAAGCAGATAGATACATAAGATACATATTTTTTTTCAGAAAGTGAATTTATTTAGGTAGAGAAAGAGAAAAATAAAAGTAGAAGAAGAGAGAAAATTCCCATGAAGACTGTGGAAGAGGACTCCAGAGGGGAAATCCAGAGAAAGCCAGCTCTCACACTGAGTGAGAGTAAGAAAAGCCACTCTCACACTGAGTGAGAAGGGTTCCCAGAGGCGGAAAACCAGAGATGGAAAGCTTCTCTCACACTGAGTGAGAGAATCCAGAAAGATGGGATCCAAGAGAGGAAAGACAGCTTCCACACTGAGTGGAAGGGAATTGAGAGAGATGGAGTTTAGGAGAGGAAAGGCAGCTTTCAGGAGGGTGGAGAAGGGGATCCCAGAGGGGGAAAATCCCAATACATAATTTTTTATTGGGCTAAATAGCATCTGAGAAATGGTAAGACAACTATTTATAAATATGTGAAAACCTTAAAAAATAAACAAGGGAAACATTATTATCTAGTGCCAGGATCTCCTGGGGCAGAAGAATAGGTTACTTTGCTAAAGACATTTACAAACTGGATTACGGAAAACATTGGTGGATGTTTTTGGACTAGTTCTATATTGATTTGAGCAAGTATTAAATACCTTTTTCTTGATTTCTTGGGCTTGCATAGTCTATAGTATTTTCATATTCAATTTTATTTTCTTGACTTTTTTCCGGTAGTTGATTGAAAATGTTACTAGAGACTAGTGCTTCATTTTTTCTGTGCTTATTATGTGATTTACCTAAATGCATACGTATCATTGTTATGGTGATTAAATGTGTATGATTAAATCAATAAGATTAAAATTTAATAAGGAAAATTTTCTAAGATCTTGTTTAATAATTTATGCGTTGATTAGACATTCTTGGTGCTATTCACATAATTTGTGGGACAAAATGTGTGTGTGTATGTGTGTGTGCATATGTACACATGTACATATTTTCATGGTCAAATAAGTCTACAGTTGTGAAATGACATTTTAACTAAGCAATTCAAGGAAAATGAAGGCAACAAGCAGGGAAATAGTAAAACAAAAAGAAAAAAACCATTTTCTTTTTTGTACAGAAACATCATTATTCTCAATACTGAGCTGTCTTACATCCAGGGTGTGGACAGTGTCTAGAAATGGTTTAATTCTTTCTGAGAAGCACTATTTAGAACTGGTTGATAGATATTCCCAAGTAGACAGACGAACGAAGAGCTGCCCTGGTGTCCCTTAATGAGGCTTCCTGTGTAAGAAATTGAGCCCACATGGCTGGGGTAAAACCAACACAGTTTAGGCTGGAATATAAATGTCCAAGAGGCTTCACTGATATTTCACAGCAATTTAATGCACACAAGGCAATCTGTAGTATAGTGCTGCCCAACACATAATTTTCATTGACTTAGTAACATTTTAACTAGATACAATTTAAATCTTTTTAAGTGGATCAGCAGAAGAGAAGAGGCTTATTGCTTTGCAGTAGTTTCATGGTAGGGATAAACTTGAATTGCTACTCTGTTTGGTGAATAATTAGTAGTTCTATGTATTAATAGTGGCAGTGGCGGTCTGTCTGGAGTGGCTGCTGCCATGGCCACAGCTGCAGTGGGGGAGGCGCAGCTGGGACTGTGCTCTCCACAGAGCCTGGAGAGCCTGGAACATGTAGAAATCCCGCTTCCTTCCAAGTTGGAGGGATGGGGTTCTCTCCCTCTTGGGAGCAGTTGCAGCCACCCAGCCCGTGGCTGCAGACCCAGGCATCTCTGCAGTCTCGAGGGCCTGGGAAGCCCCCTGCCCCTGCAGGCTTGGAAGTACTTGCTTCTACTGCCTGGCCTCTCCCCACTCTTGGTGCAAACTCCAATTTCAGAGCAAAGTTGTGGCTGATCCTGGGTGCTGCCACGACCTGCCAGGTGTGTACATGTTCAGGGCAGAACTGACACACCAGACCCCTGCTGCCTCAGCCAACTCTGGATTTTGGGCACCAACGAGCATGAGGAGAGGGGGGCGATAGGCATGGGAGGGAGGCTGAGGGGATGCTAAGGGTGGCTCATCTCGGACCTGCAGGCATGCCTCAGCCTGGCACTGCCCACATCGTGGATGGCAGGTTAATGATGGCAGGAGCAGACAGGCTTCTGGGAAGAAAGAGGTGAATCCCAGGTGAAACCCAATCTTCATGTCAGGAACAGCTTGGGGCCTGGGGACCTGGCTGCCAGATCCACAGACAGGAGTGACAATTTATGGTGCTTTATATGGGCCCACCCATGGCCACCCATGGACCATTCAGTACACACTTTCTACTCTCTGAAGCCCATAAAAATCCCAGGACTCAGCCAGACTTGGGCAGATGAATGGATGTCCTGTCTGCAGAAAGGAGCTATCCACCGTAGGTCTTCTTTTTGCTGAGGGCTGTGCAGATGATGGAGCAGCCTGCCTGCAGAGAGGAGCTACCCACTGATGGTCTCCTCTGAACTGTTCCATCGCTGAAGAAAGGGCCTCTTCACTTAGCTCCACCTCCACTTGTCCGACTACCTTGTTCTTCCTGGATACAGGAAAGAACTTGGGAGCCACCAAATGATGGGACTGAAAGAGCTGTAAGGCACACAGGGCTGAAACACATCCCTTGCTTGCCATGTTGTGGGCGACAAGAAAGAGAAAAAGAGCTGCCCTTCAGGAAGCCCAGACCTAGAAGATCCCCAACCCAGGGCTGTGACATCTTCCTTGGGGATCTCTGGTTCTGGTGTCTTCAAGCCCCTTGTGCCACCGTGTTCCCTGGTGCCAGCCAGGGAAGCTGCTTTGGTATGCCTGGTCTGGCTGCAGTCTTGCAGGGAGCCAGCACATGCACTGGTCCCTGGAGATGCCTGCCTTACCGCAGCCAACATGCCTGGCTGTGTGCAGTGTCCGGACCCCACAATCACTCACTCACATACTCCTCACCACTCAGCGCCTGGCTTGCCCTTTGCAGGCATGGGATCCAGGCCAACAGCATGAGCCAAGTGCACCCTGCCAGGCCAAGTGGGCAGAATGAGCCCAGTGGGCCTGAGCAAAACTTGGGAAAAGGCGCCACCAGCCATAGAGGTTTCCAGCCAGAAAATCAACATCCCATGGATCCTGTGACATTATGTGCAAAGAAGACTATAACTGCCAGTTGCATACATAGTTACCTGTCAAAAAAGAGGTGCTTTTTTTTAGTTTTATTATATTAGATTATTAAATTCTTTGGGCTCTCAAATTTATTAGATAAATTTATTAGATAAACCTTTAAGATAATATTGCCATCTAAGACATAACCTCTACTTTTTCCTCACTTGGACTTTCCCAGTCTGTAAAGGAATTATACGTGATGACATCAGTTTGAATTTGTCTTTTGCACTTGTTGGTAAGAAGATAATGTCATGGTGGCGAGTATATCATGATTTCTCCTGTCCACTTTATTTTGTTGAGCAAAGCGTTTCCTCCTGAATTTTAAAGAAGAGGTTTAAGAAAATATTTCATCAATATTTTAGCCCAACTTTTAAAAAATAAACAAAATATTGCCAAAGAGTTGGAAACTAAGATAAGGCACGTCTTGTTTGTGTAGACCAAGTTAACAGCGTAGACCAAGTGAACCTCCTGAGTTCATTCACTGCATTTTCTCTCCTGTTATTTTCAAGTAGATACTCATTCATCCTCTAGACTTGTCTAACAGATAAAAGATTATGAAATTCTTTAACCCAGTGGTATCATCTCCTTTCCTGGGAACATGTGGAAATATTTGAGAATTTTTTTTTTTTTTTTTTTTGAGACAGAGTTCTGCTCTTGTTGCTCAGACTGGAGTGCAATGGCACGATCTTGGCTCACCGTAACCTCTGCCTCCTGGGTTCAAGCAATTATCCTGCCTCAGCCTCCCAAGTAGCTGGGGTTACAGACATGTGCCACCATGCCCAGCCAATTTCATATTTTAGTAGAGATGGGGTTTCTCCATGTCAGTCACGCTGGTCTTGAACCCCTGACCTCAGGTGATCTGCCCGCCTCGGCCTGCCAAAGTGCTGAGATTACAGGCATGAGCCACTGTGCCCGGTGAGAATATTTTTTATTATCACAGTCCTGGGGATGACTACTGCCATTTATTGGATATTAGACAGGGGGTGCTACATGGCCTGCAATCCATGAGACACTCCAATACAATGAAGACTAGTCTCACACAATATTCCAATAGTGCTTTGTAGAGAAATGGCTCTTTATATGAGAGAACCACTTGGCCTTCCCTGATTTCCAACTGGGTCATATTAGGTGTTTCTGGTTCATGTTTCCAAAATAGTTATCAGGTATATTTATCACTCAATTCCATATTTAAAAGAAAATGTCTCCTACAGATAACACTGGAAGTGTTATTGTCAAAGAACTGGAATTTGAACATTAGAAGTACAGATGGCTGTTCCTGTTCACTTTAGCTCTGGGCACTCAGTGCAGAATTTTGATTGGACTAAACCAGTGGAGCATCTAGGGAGACTTTTAGGCAATACAATTTTTAAAACAGAAGAACAGTAAAATGCATTTAAAACAGACGTAGAATTTAAAATTTAGTAAACTTTTATTATTCAGATAAAAAGAGGTTTATGATTTTTTTTAATGGGACCATGAAGCACCATATTTTGATGAAAATGTGGTTTGTTCAGAACTTCAAGTAAGTAATTGGCCTCAAGATGTTGGAATAAAGACATATTGGTAGTCACCTCCTCAGCCTCATTTCATAGATGACAATCCAAAGTCAGAGTCGTTAACTAATGTGTTTAAGATCACACGACTCCTTGCTCACAATTCTACCTTCTGACAGGGTCAGAAACAGAACACAGTAGATGTTTAAATCCACATGAAGACACAATCCTGTGCAGTCCAGCATCTAACATGGGGCCAGCTATTTGATGACAGCTGACAGCACTGGTTAAATAATTGATGTTTCCTGACTTGCAGTCCACAGCTCATTCAATTATGTCACATTGCCTCTCTGGGATGAAATTGTAGGTAGATAATTGGATGATAAAACATACACTCATTGGTCTAGAAAAATAGTTTTCTTTGAGCTGGGATAAATGTCTTTTGCTGATGAAAACCCTAGAAGATAGTAAATCAAGCGGCTTACTAATAGTGAATTCCAAGTACTAATTATATTATTAATCTAACTCTGTTTCATGATGATCAAAAGAATCAAACTACTTAAAAAGTATGATACAGAATTAGATTTTAAATATTTACTTATTTATAAAGGATGGATCCATTTATGTGTTTTGAATGAGCCATGCTAATAATATTCTAGCAACAATCTGGTTTCTTGCTGTGATTTATATTCCAATGTGCAAAACAAGACTATACATTATCACCTTTCTCTGCATATTTCCTCTTTAACAACAAGGTTCAGTTGAAGAAAGCAGTGGCTGAATATCTTTAATAGGGAATGATAAAAGAGCAGTACTTCCTCTTTATCCACCATTTATCAATGTACAAAGCACCGTGATATGAATAAAAATACAAATGTGCTTACATCTTATTAAGCATATTAACCTCCTGAAGCATACCCTTTAGAGTTGCCTTTCAACCGTTCTCATTTATATTCTAAGCTTTGTTACATGCTGTGGTGTTCTTACCTTTTTCTCCTCCCTTATGGCTCAGAGCTCAATAGAGAGTAATTTGGTAAGTGATATTGTGTGCACAAAACCGCTACAATGATCAGGTATAAAATTCAGCTTTTCCAAGTTTCTGTTGATCAAAATACATCAGAAAAGGACAGAATTTGGTGGATACTTCTGTCGCATTTCTGTATTAAATCAAAATTTGTGTAACTTTGAAATAAAATGATAGAAATAATCACAAATAGCACAATCAGATTAATATTCACTCATGTATATATTTTATTTTTGTGATTATTACCTAAAGATTGTTTAAACATTAGTATTTCTTTTATCTGATTTTGTGTTAAGGGCCACCTTAAAACTTAGCAGCTTAGAACAGCAATTTATTATCTTTCATAGTTCTGTGGCTTATCTGGGCTCATCTGCACTTTCCCCACTTTCACAGTCTTTTTTGGGGTTGCTATTATGTGTTGGTTGAGGTGGGTGAGTTATCAGAAAGCTGAGTTGAGCTGGATGTCTAAGACAGATGCTTCATTCAAATGGCTGATGACTTGGCTAGGCCAGCTGTAGCAACACTCTCTCCACATGACCTCTCCACATGGCTAGCTTGGGCTTCCTCACAGCTTGGCAGTCTCACAAGACTAGGACTATTTATATGGTGGCTGTTTCCCCCCCCCCCCCCACTGGATGTACATTTCAAGAAAGCAATACAGAAGCTGCAAGGCTCCCTGTAACCTAGCTTCAGAAACCAAGCAGCCTCGGCTAGGCGGAGTGGCTCACGTGAGCCTGTAATCCAAGGACTTTGGGAGGCCAAGGCAGGTGGATTATCTGAGGTCAGGAATTTGAGAACAGCCTGGCCAACATGGTGAGACCCCATTTCTACTATAAAATACAAAAATTACCTGGACTTGGTGGCAGGCAACTGTAATCACAGCTACTTGGGAGGCCGAGGCAGGAGAATCTGTTGAGGTGGCAGAGGTTGTAATGAACTGAGATCACACCATTGCACCCCAGCCTGGGCAACAGACAGAAACTCCATCTCAAAAAAAAAAAAAAAATACTTGTTCTAATTGTTCAATACCTGCCTATGAGTGAGAACTTGTGGTGTTTTGTTTTCTGTTCTTGTGTCAGTTTGCTGAGAATGATGGCTTCCAGATTCATCCATGTCCCTATGAAGGACATGAACTCACTGTTTTTTATGGCTGCATAGTATTCCATGGTGTATATGTGCCACATTGTCGTTATCCAGTCTATCCTTGATGGACATTTGGGTTGATTCCAGGTCTTTGCTATTGTAAACAATGCCTCAATGAACATATGTGTGCATGTGTCTTTATAATAGAATAATTTCTAATTATTTGGGTATATATCCAATAATGGGATTGCTGGGTCAAATGCAATTTCTATTTCTAGGTCCTTGAGGAATCACCACACTGTCTTCCACAATGGTTGCACAAATTTGCACTCCCACCAACAGTGTAGAAGTGTTCCTATTTCTCCACATCCTCTCCAGCATCTGTTGTCTCCAGATTTTTTAATGATTGCCATTCTAACTGGTGTGAGATGGTATCTCAATGTGGTTTTGATTTGCATTTCTCTAATGACTAGTGATAATGAGCATTTTTTCATATGTTTGTTGGCCTCATAAGTGTCTTCTTTTGCAAAGTGTCTGTTCATATCCTTTGCCCACTTTTGAATGGGTTTGTTTGTTTTTTTCCTGTAAATCTGCTTTAGTTCCTTGTAGATTCTGGATATTAGCTCTTTGTCAGATGGGTAGATTGCAAAACTTTTTTCCCATTCTGTTGGTTGTCAGTTCACTCTAATGATTGTTTCCTTTGCTGTACAGAAACTCTGGAGTTTAATTAGGTCCCATTTGTCTATTTTGGCTTTTGTTGCCAATGCTTTCGGTGTTTTAGTCATGAAGTCCTTGCCTATGCCTATGCCCTGAATGGTTTTGCCTAAGTTTTCTTCTAGGGTTTTTATGGTGTTAGGTCTTATGCTAAGATCTTTAATCCATCTGGAGTTAATTTTAGTGTAAGGTGTCAGGAAGGGGTCCAGTTTCTGCTTTCTGCACATGGCTAGCCAGTGTTCCCAACACCATTTATTAAACAGGGAATCATTTCCCCATTGCTTGTTTTTGTGAGGTTTGTCAAAGATCAGATGATTGTAGATGTGTGGCGTTGCTTCTGAAGTCTCTGCTCTGTTCCATTGCTTGATGTCTCTGTTTTGGTACCAGTACCATGCTATTTTGATTACTGTGGCCTTGTAGTATAGTTTGAAGTCAGGTAGCATGATGACTCCAGCTTTATTGTTTTTGCTTAGAACTGTTTTGGCCATGCAGGCTCTCTTTTGGCTCCATATGAAGTTTGAAGTGTTTTGTTCCAGTCCTGTGAAGAAGGTCATTTGTAGGTTGATGGGGCTGGCATTGAATCTATAAATTACTTTGGGCGGTATGGCCATTTTCACGATGTTGATTCTTCCCAATGATGAGCATGGAATGTTTTTCCATCTGTTTTTGTCCTCTCTTATTTTCTTGAGCAGTGGTTTGTAGTTCTCCCTGAAGAGGTCCTTTACATCCCTTGTTAGTTGTATTCCTAGGTATTTTATTCTCTTTTTAGCAATTGTAAATGGGAGTTCACTTTTGATCTGTCTCTCTGATTATTATTGGTGTATAGAAATGTTTGTGATTTCTGCAATTGATTTTGTATCCTGAGACTTTGCTGAAGTTGCTTATCAGTTTCAGGAGATTTTGGGCTGAGATGATGGGGTCTTCTAAATATACAAACATGTCATCTGCAAATAGAGACAATTTGGCTTCCTCTTTTCCTAACTGAATATGCTGTATTTCTCTCTTGCCTGGTTGCCCTGCCCTGTATTGAACAAGAGTGGTGAGAGAGGGCATCCTTGTCCTATGCCACATTTCAAAGGGAATGCTTCCAGTTTTTGTCCATTTAGTATGATATTGGCTGTGGGTTTGTCGTAAATAGCTTTTATTATTTTGAGATATGTTCCATGGATACCTAGTTTATTGAGGGTTTTTAGCATAAAAGCCTGTTGAATTTTGTCGAAGGCCTTCTCTGCCTCTATTGAGACAATCATGTGGTTTTTGTCTTTGGTTCTATTTATGTGATGGATTACATATATAAGAGCGGAACATCACACACTGCAGTCAGTTGGTGGGGGACTAGGGGAGAGACAAAGGACAGGGAGGGGTGGAGAGTGTGGGAAGGATAATGTGGGGAAAATATCACATATAGGTGATGAGGGGATGAAGGCAGCAAACCAACAATCCTGCATGATCTGCACATGTACCCCAGAACCAAAAGTACAATTTAAATAATAATAGTGTAAAAAAAATAAACAAGCAGCATCTTCTGAGTATTTTACATTTACATTTTACACAAGGTCAGACCCAATTCCCTGTGGGAGGAGACTACCAAAACCTTAAATAGAGGAAGGTGTGCATCATTTGAGGAACTTCTTTAGGCACTTGCTATTTCAATTTAAGTACTGTAATCTGCTCTCATTGTCTTAATCTCTCTGAGAGCCTTCCTTTAAGTGTATACAGTAACTGTAGATCAGAAATACTATATAAAAATATATAAAACTGTTTCCTATTAATAAATGTTTTGTTTTCACATGTGAAGTGCTATTTTAACAGATCAATTATTTTTATGTTTTCTAAGACACCATGTCCAGATAATCTTTGCTCTACTTGACCCACACTCAGTATATAAAATGTGCCAGTTGATTTTTAGAGGCAACATATTGGCAACCAGCCAATAAACATTTAAAACATCTCTCAAGGAATAAAAAGAAAATTGTACAGAAAATGTGACAATGAAGATATATAAAGATGTTTTAAATCTGCAGATAGTGCTATTGCCTACCATCTCTGGTTTTGCGTTTATCGATTTACTAAACATTTATTAGACAACTATGATATTTCAGGAAATCTGAATGCCACGTTGAATATAGCATGGGTTATGCCAGGAAATTAATGCTTTCATAAGACATTCTTCTGTATCAGTGGTTCTCATACTTAATGTGCATCTAAATCACCTAAAAAATTTGTTAAAATACATATGGCTGGGCTCCACCTCAAATTTTTGACTCATTATGTCTGGACTCAGGCTTGAGGATTTGCATGTCTAACATTTTACCAGGGAATGCTGTCGTTCTGATCCGAGGACCATACTTTGAGAAACACTCTACCAGACAACATTCTCATTATAGTCTGCTTATTTGATTCACTATTAGATGAAGGTTAACCAAATTGACCAGTTTCAATCTAACAACCAAACAAACAACCTTCAGTTTGTTTGTGCACTGAAGGTTGCCTGGGAACAAAGAATAATCTCTGAGCTTTTTTTTTTTTCCATGAATGAACTTGAACTGACCCCAAGGAATTCACACTCTTACTGAATCAGAGTCAGGAATGTCTGTAAAAATCAATTGGTCAAATTCAATTTTCAATATTGGGAAACCTATCAAGTGTTTCATCATAATTGATTTATACAGACAAAGCCTGAGAGACAATCTAATTTCCAGAAAGGCAATAATATCACAGAAAGATCATGGAATTTCAAATCAGAAACCAGATTGAGAGCTTTGATTGTACCACTTACTGGTTACAGTAACGTAGGAGTGTTTTCTTTTTCTCTGGGAATATTTCTTCCCTTACCTATTAAAGAAGAAACTTTATAATAAAATCCACATTATAAAAATGTTATGAAAACAAAATGAAGTGGTATATAGGAAAGCTCTTCTTAAGTTGTTGTGCAGATCTTCTAGATATTTGAGGTCAATATTGACTAGTAAATTGAGTCAGTGGTGCCTTGCATTGCTGCTGATTGGAATCCACGTACTTCTTTGTCTTTACTCCCTATAGTTAATCAGGCAGCATCTCAGAGGATTGATTGATTAGCCCTTTAACAAATCTTTTACCTCTCCAGTTCCTTACTTTTCTATAATTGTGTAATTGTGCTCAACTTTATAATTTCGTGTCTGGTTAAATGTAGTTTTCTGCCAAGAAGGCACTACCACCCTAGGACCCAACCCACCCCCAGACCTATATACACATCCAATTATGCGCTTTGTACAAAAAATGTTGCTCTCAGGTAGAAGGGGAGAAATGATAATAAAAACAATATAAAATCACTATTTATTAAATACTGTTTCTTTCATTGTGGTAAAAAGCTATACAAAACCATTTAACTTTTGCAACAAGACATTGAAGTAGACGCTATTGTTTTCCTGATTTTACGGTTGAGAAAGCTAAATTCTAAAGGAATTTCCAAGGTCAAGCAATAGTTCGGGCTAGAATTAGAATGCAATTGCAGGTCAATCACCTATCGTTGATCCTAAGTCTTTTTTGGCTTCGCAGAGCCTAAATAACAAAGAGAGAGCTCAAAACAAGAAAACGTAAATTCTGGAAGGATCTTTCATTACCTCTACTCAGTCTTGGCTTGTCTCCTTACTATCTCTTTACTACCATTAATTCACATATTCTTGAATATTTTATTAATTTGATAAACATAACTTGTGTGCCATAGTTTATCTTTATTGAGTACTCGTGATTTGGAGAAATTGTTTACATGTACTGAACTATTTACATGTACTAATTTAATTTGCATAACAACTTGCAGAAGTAAGTACTATTATTATCCCCATTTTATAGATGATTTAACTAAGGAGCAGAGAGATCTGGAAATCTGTTTCAAGTCATATGCTAGCAGGGAGAGAAGCTGGGCTCTAGGCAGTCTGGCTGACTACAGAGACCATGGTCTTAAGAGCTATATTGTCTGGGCCCATATGCTGCATAGTACCTACTCCTTTTTTTCTCTCTCTCATCTGTATCCTTCATTTAAAATTATCACCCTTCTTTTTCTCCACTCATCAATATCCAACACTTTTTTTTTTTAAAAGCTCAAGGCAAATTTCCTCTTCAAAAAGTTTTCTAGGGTAGACCACATTAGCTAGCATTGTCTGGATAGGGCAGATATCAAAAGACATGTGCAATATGTCTGAAAATCGTGTTAGACACAGGGTTATACTGAGGGTGCTTAACATTTTTAAGATCCTTCATGTCCTAGAAATGAGGAAAGCGTTGATAATTTTCAAAGTCATTATCAGTGGAATAATTATCTTCCATATTAAATACAGATTTCCTTTGTTGGGGCTCAGAAAACGGTACCTGAACATAAGACACTTCAGCATGCTGAGCACTTTAAACTAAAGGAAATTAAAAGAGTTTAGAAGCAGCCTCAGAACCCAGAACTTTTCTGACCTCCTCCTGTTTCTTCCCCTAAATGCCAGGTAGAACTCTCTCTCTGAAGTTCTCTTATCTGAAGCTCCTCCATAAGAAACACAGTTGCCTTCAACTGCCTCCCTGAAATTTTATTAACCAGAGGCAATTAAATTTATATTGCAGGAAGAAAGCCTGAGGAACGTCACCATATCTAGGCAGACTTTGTCACCAGCTATGGTCTGTTCTTTGGGCCCATTTAATTCCCGTGAAAATCATTTACCATCCTTCAAAATTGCCTACATCCCCACCACTTTCCCTCTCGCTTGTGAATAAAGTATTTAAGACTCAACTATCTGGCTATTCTTTGAGTCTCATATTTCGCATGGCTCCTGTGCATACTTGCACATTAATAAATTTGTATGCCTCTTCTACTGTTAATCTATTGACAATTTATTCCAGGGGACTCAAACCTTCTCAGAGGAGGAAAAAAATTCCCTTCCTTTTCTTCATGTTATAGCAGAGCTACTGCTGTCTTTTCAGCTCTTTCTCATTTTGAATCTCTGGAAGTAAATATTGAGGAAGGAATGTCTCAAAGCTAAAATGCTTGTATTTGTACCAAGAACATGGACAGATGGATATTCATATCCATGTTACTTACAATTTTAAGAAAACTAATATTAGTAAAACCAAGATGTCTGTATAACAGATGTCCATTTCTCTTTAGCAACCATGAATAACAGCTGTTCAGATGAGGTTTTCATGAAGCATACAATTTCTGAGAACTGCTGCTCTATGTCCTGGATATTCTTATTTTTTCACAGCATAAAAAAAAAAAAATGGGCTCCAGGAAAAAAGTGAGCCAAACTATCGGAATGGCATTACATTAATTTAATGCTTTTTTTTTCTATTCATATATGTGCAATGTCTCTGAGATAGGACTTATAAGCAAAAAAATTAAATGAATACCAAATATTTCCTTTTCATGTATGAAATATGCAGAACCACTTCCCTTGCTTGATGGTAATTCAATTTTATAGGGTTAGCAAATATTTTTCCCTTCAAACTTTAATATCAAGAGGACTTTTCAATTTAGAAATGAATATCCTGCATCTACCAAGAGCTTTACCTTGATTAACCTTTCTAACTAACAGGGAAGGTTGCTTGCTATGAAGGTGTTTGCATGTGAACTTGAAGCTAGTTTTATTGACATAAGAGGTCAGTCTAACAAGGTCCCAGCATCAAGGGAGGAAAGCAGAGAAGCTGTACTAATTGTGGCCATGAAGAGCATGTAAGTGTTTTCATTAGAAGTCAGTACTCATGCAGATTTTCAGTTCACCATCTGGCCTTCTTTGCAGATATTCGAAATGCAGGAAGCTGATTTAGTTACCAAATTTCTTTATCAATTTGTTGTACATTTATATACCTCCATTTTACCATTGCTAGGTAATAACTGTGAAAGCAAAGTAATATATTTTATGTATTTCATTCTATATTTCTTTGGCTATTGGAATCAAAATAGTAAAATATTGCTAAAATACAGTTTTAATTTACTATTTAAGGAGAATAAACTTGATCATCCTCCTTAACCATATACATTAATCCTAAGCAATAAAGAACCATTTGAAACTATTTGGAAATTTATGCTTCATACTGAAATCAATTTATTTGTAAAACTCTTAGTATATGTATAGGTGAGTATGAAATTAGGGATGGGGAATAATTCTTAGTTCTGAGCCATCTCTGTGGAAATGACAAAGAGTTTAGCAGGCAATCACCTCCAAGTAGTATACATAATCACAAACTCTTATTTCATAGCTCATTGTTGTATTCTCTGTTCCATGGCTCATATATGAAATTGAAATTAACTAACATTTTTAATTTGTGTCTATTTTATTTTATTATTAAAGGAGATTGTCTGTTTGAAACATCTTTACTCTTGTACTTGTTAAACAAACATGAGTCTTAATGAATAAAAGGCTGGGAGATGGGGGAATTTTTAGAAGTAATATTATTCAATGAATAAAATCTTTTTGGGGACTTAATATATACCAGACACTGTTCTGGATACTGAGAATTCATCAGTGGGATATGCGAACAGCTGACAAATAATGAATGCCTAAATCCTTCACATGCATTATCCTGTATAGTACTCACAATAAAAGAATGAGTTAATGTTTGTCCCTCACTTTAGAAACATGAAAACTGATTCTAAGAGAAAAATAATTACCAAAATTTTCACAGCCAAGAAGTAAAAGATCTAGGATTTAACACCAGATCTTTCAGGCTTGGCTTTACCAGCCATTTTCTCCTTGTGTTCACACCCAGAAAACATTAGTGTAATTGACATTTAATTTTTTTTTTTTGTAAAATTTGGCCAAATGTTATATTTGTCAATTAAATTTCAAGAGTAACAGTGATTCATTCCACTTATTCCATCTCACTGATCCATGATTATAGTTTTCTATGTGTATTTCTGTATTTATATTTATTTATTGCATTTATTTATTGTTTTTCTATGTGTACTTCTGTATTTATATTTATTTATTTCATGTATTTATTTATTGAATGCTCCCTGATCCTATCTTTACTCCCTACATAAATGTACACTCTGTATCCAATTTTACTTTAGTTAAGAGTCACTTCTTCCTCTCCCAATTCTTCTTCAAGTCTCATTGGTCTTTTCTCCCAATTTCTCTATTACTCAGTTATTCTACTAAATTTGTGCTAACCCAAATATTGAGCTGTCTTCTATTATTTGCTGTATTTTCAACTACATTTTAACATTTTAAAGTAATTTTGTTTTCTTAGTATTTCTACCCAAAAATAAGACAAATAAACAACAAATAATGTTATTGATGTATAGTAAAGAATTAATCAAGACTAAGTTGTTTAATATACCTGAAACATCAATCTGTTTCTGTTTTTAAACAGACAGTGAATAATGTGATAAAACTGAAATGGAAATATAAATTTGTAGAAAAACCAGTTTCAGAACAAGAAATGACTGACAAAAGATCAGAAAGTCAATAGGATATTTATGTCAAGGAAAAGGCTTCTCTGTGATCACAGGTAACTGAATTATCACCTTCAGGAAAACTTCTCAGAAATCACCATTCTTTAGCAGAAAGGAAAATATTTTATTGATAAGATTAAGATCTTCTACAGGTATCATTTGAAGCCTGATTTCCTTAAATACTACCGATTTGAAATAACTTTAAAATATTGAAATCACAAAACATAATGAAAGCATGTTGTAAGAATTAAGTTTGTTGCTTCAGTAACTTGAGCAAATATTGTGGGTGGTTATCATGAAGTCTAAAAACATAAAAGTTGGTAAGACTCTGACCATATGCCTCCATCCTGGCTTTGATGACAGTGTGCCCTGATCATGGATACAGCATTCTGGCCTATAGCAGAGGATGACTCATTAGGTTACCATGGCATTATAAAAATATTGTGTAACCTACACTTTCTTGGGTATAAAGTGATTAAACAGCAATGCTTCCAGCTACTGTTGCCTTGGGAAGTTTTAATGATGCTACAAAGTAAGTGTCATGATTTTTGCCCAAGTGGAGGACTTGTGCCTAGTTCAGTATCCAAGCAGGAGCAGACCCTTTTCTACCAGAAGGCCTTTAAAACCCCTTCCATACTTAGGTAGAGAGAGCACATAACTGGAGCAGAAAATAACATTTTTCCTTGTTAGCGAGTCTAAGAGAGAGGTGATAGCCACAATATGCTCAGTTCAGAGCAATGCAGCAATGTGCTACATAGCTGTTTGAAAGAGTAACGTATAAAGGCTTGGTTTTCCAAAATCCTACATGAGTGTTTATGTAAGCAAAGAACAAGTCTTGTTACTAGGGATCCTGAAACAAGAAGTGAAGGTCTCAGACAGAGAGGAAAAGTGTTGAAACACAAAAGCAAGACCAGACTTTACTACAACAGGGAACCCTCTGTAATCAAGCTGGTTCCCATTTACCACTAGCTCATTATTATTAATTAGGCAAATAGTTCCATGTTACATAGCAAAACATTCAGGCAAACAGATGTGACTCCTGACTCTCAAGAAATTTATAGATTAATACAAAAGAAAAAAATTAAAATGAGTCCTACAAACAAAAGTATAATCACAAAGTATTTTCAATGTTAACGAGAAAAATTACAAGGAGCCAGAATGATTTGAGTGTTTGTCAAAGTGACTTAATAAGGCCTGGGCAATGGAAGAGTGATGAGTTTTCCCAAGGATGTATCATTTAAACTGAGTTCTGAAGGATGAGTGGGCATTAAGAAGGAAAATTGAGTCACTAGAAGAGAAACAAATCGGAAGGGTGAAGAGAAAATCACGGATCATAATGTGTCAAACAAGAGTGCTGTGTGGATCAGAAAGCCAGCAAGAGTCTCTGGAAATATAGAGAAAGAAGGAGAAGTTTGGAGGCAGACCTTCTAGGGTCTGTTTAGCATTTTGGTCTTGATTCCAGTGGAAAGTCATAGAAGGTTTTAAGATAAGAAAATGACATTACTTGCACTTGGAAAATATGTGTGTTCATAATGTAGACAATAAAGTTAAATATGGTAGACTGTTTAATAGAATGAGTTTGAAAGAACTCAAACAAACGAGAAAAACCTCAGCCCTTTCTGACTTTAGTTTGAGACACATGGAGGAGGAACCAGTACTGTGTTTTTCAAGGCACATAAAGGTAAACTTATGTGGTATTTTCCCAACCAAAAGGGAGTAGAGGGAACTATGAACTTGTTAGGGGGTAGAAAGAATCATACCAAAGAGGGCCTTGGAGAGATTTTCCTGATTATAGGGAGGAGAGGAGCATTTTCCCACTCCTGAGATTGGCATGGGTCATGGGAAAGAACCTCTGAGAGATGATCAGATCTCTGCTCTAAGAGTGTGAATAACAGTTTACATGAGTCATTACCCATCACTGAAGCACTGGCCTTGGGAACACAAGGTTATTATGTCAGCAAAAAGGTGGCAGTGTCATTCTGTCAAAGCTGTCAGGAAAAGCAAAGAGCAACTCAGTAGATTAGTGTGGCTAAAGTAGATCCCTTTCCTAATTGTGCACAACACAAATTGTACAGAAAGATATCCAAAACTTGCAGGCTGAACTGCTACTAGTTAGGTAGATGTTGAAGCCAGGCTAAAAGAATTATGAACTGATGTTTTAAGCCATTAAGTTTTTATGGAGCAATAAATGACTAGAACATCTAAAATTGTCCCTTCCCTATCCACTTGTTAGCAGCACCATCTTCCACAACTAATGACAAATTGTGCCTTTTTCAACTTCCCTAGCTTTAAGAGAGAAAAGAAGGGGAGGAAAGTTGAAAAACACTTCTCTCAAGTTTTAAGTGTTTACTCTACTTGGTGAGTAATATGTCATTACAAGGCTTTCCCTTTTACTGAGAATTTTGCTTCAGTTTCTCAACAAAAATTGTTGTGAATTTGTCATGCTGTAGCATACATGTTATGCTTCTGCACATGTTTCATAAAAAACACATTGTTTGGAGACTAGTAACACTTTAATATTTTATATCATAAATATTAGTTTGTTAATTGTATATAGGGGGTGTTTGGTGTGTGTGTGTATTTTTCTTACAAAATTGATTAGGGGTTTAGTGTTTATGTGTAATGTGTTACAATTTTTCTGTTTAAAATATTGGAAAATAAGCTCCTTATTAGTATTTTTTATCCAGAATATCAGATTTTCAGAAATGAATTGCTGATATTAGGGGGAGATGCCTATCTACAGATTTTCCCATTTCCATAGTGGAGAAATCAAGAGAGAAGGAATTGGTCTGTTGGGTTATCATAGAATAGTGTTTGCTAGTGATAGAAGATATTGGGTTTGTTTTGGATATGTGAATTGCCTGGTGCTTTTCACATATAGGTGGAGAAGCCAAGTAGGCAATTGCTTAGTAAGAAAAGGGAAACCAAACCAAACCAAACACTGAGAAATGATCAAAGCCACTGGAAGTTTTTTACAATGAGTCAATTTTATCAGGTCAAAAGATACAATCATAGGAGGGAATTGCACACATGTAACAGCCCAGTACTCAAGTCCAAACATGTAGATGAACCCATTTATTTTCCACAGATACCACCTAATATTCCCTCCTTTGAAGCCAGAAATTGAGAACAGATTGCTTCTGGTCATAGCAGTGATTTATGAAATCTTCCATTTTAACTCACATTACATGAACTGTTCAGGGATATTTCATGTGGCCAAAGCAATTGACTCAGGCTCCTAAAGTGTTTAAATGTCACTATGTGTATGTGAGAAATATAGCCATACATTTCTGTAAAACTTCCATATATGTGTAAGTTAAATGCAAAGAACATATGTTCAGTCATAAATATGTTCATGTAAAACAGTCTAGTCCTCCTGTGAGTACATGCCAAGATATTTGGGGGAAATGCAAATAAAGTGCTTAGAAGTGTTCTTGGCACCTTGTAAGTGCTCAATAAATGTTAACTATAATAAAAATATTATTGTTATTCTTTTCTTTCTGTTTCTACTCCTCTTCCTCCTCCTCTGCCCTCTCTTCCTCCTCCTATTCATTGCTTCTCTGATGCTAGTGCCATTTCTGGTTCTCAGCCACCCACTTAAAAACCAGAGTCATGATTAATCCTCTCCCTTAGCCTTTCTGTTTTTCCAATCAATTCCCTTCTAAGGTCAATTTCACTCCCTTTCCCTTTAGTTCTCTCCTTCGTTCCATGCTCACTACCACTGCCACATTTAATATTCCTATTGCTTTCTTAATAGACCCCAGATAAACCTAGACTGCATTACCCAATAGGCAGCCAAGCATTTCCTTAGGGTGCTTCAAAGCAGGGCTATCATAAAGATGAAGATGGTTCAGCTTTAATAAAGCTTTTCAGGATTTTTCCATCAGAAAACTTAGAAAAATATATTGAAGTTTTCCGACATCTGTTTCATTATTTATAGTTAAGTATTGGTTTTATTCTGGTTTACAGTTAAAGGTAGTAATACTGTAACATTTTCAAAGTTTAGGGTTTCTAGTAGTTTTCAATCTCAGCTCGCTCCTGACTTACTTCCTTGACTCTGGCTGCTTCTTTTCCTACATGCTCTCCTTTCAGGACAGTGAACACCTCTGCAATGAAAGTTCACTGCTTAAAAATCTACAGTGAATTTATAGTGATTAAAAATAACCAGCAACCATAGAGAGGTGGGTCAGAGGGAATTTAATGATGTTGGGAAGTATGGGTACAGAGAACAGGCTTTAATAGGGGAAACACGCAGCAAAGTTCAGGAGGAGAAGGCAGGGTTCCCCTGATGTCTTATTAGCCCCCTGAGAGATTCTTTGAGGATGGAGTACTTCTGGATATACCATGGGTTTGTGTTGCAGGGATGGGACACTATCCCTTGGCTTCCTTCTGGAGTACATTTGGGAGAGGCAAGAGTCAACGTTTAATTTACATGCCGGCTCTTCAGAGAGTTGTCTGAAAATGTTAGCTGCTTGGGGAAAGGAATGCACTCAAACCCATAGGAAGCTGAGTTCCCGTGCAGTTCCTTCCACTGGGGCAGAAGGAGAGCTTAGTCTCTGTCCACTTATTGCAAGGCAATCTGAGCATCAAGATTTAGTCAGTGAACAATCCTACTAGTCTTTCTCCACAACAGCTTAAGTTCATTAAAATTTGACTTAAACCTTTCGGATCCTATTCTCTGTGCTGCTCTGCCATACATCCTATGCCTTTTTTTGTTTGTTTCTTTGAAAGCTTTGTTTATTTTGTCAATCTGACACCTGGAACATATTACCACCTTCCTTCTGCCAGCCTCTCAACTTCACATGTATACTTGCTTCCTATACCATCTTCCTGTTTATCCTACAGAACTTTCAGAAGCCAGAGTCAAAACTGCCTTCTTCACAGAGCCGTCCTTTCCGCCATGTTCCAAGCAGTGATGAAGGGGAACTATGTCTGTTGTTTCTTTCATGGGCCTCAGTCCCCATGTGCTTCTCATAGAATGGGAATTTCACAGGGGTTTTTGGTTCTGATAACCCACCACACAGTTTTCTTGCAACATAGTACCTAAATGCAACTCAACTCCTTCAAATGTGCTGTGCCAAAGAAACACTAATTTTCACTAATACTGCTTCAGAACTGGCTGGGAAATCACACTAAAAGTCAGTGCCTTTCAGTGCCTCTTTATGGAATTTATAAGGGTTTTTATTATACCTAGTTTTTTACATTATACTCTAATTTCAGAATCAAATGCTACCTAAGCTGTATTTCCTCTTTGGAGTTGCATTATTGTTACAGGATAGGGGTCCCAATCCACATCCCAAGAGAGGGTTCTTGGATCTCTTGCAAGAAGGGATTCAGGGCAAGCTGGCAGCTCAAAGCGAAAGCAAGTTTATTAAGAAAGTAAAAGAATAAAAGCGTGGCTACTCCATAAACAGAGGGCTATTGGTCACAAGTTTTTATGGTTATTTCTTGGTGATATGCTAAATAAGTAGATTATTAATCTCTCCCCTTTTTAGACCATATAGGGTAACTTCCTGATGTTGCCATGGCATTTGTAAACTGTCATGGCACTGGTGGAAATGAGGATGACCAGAGTTCAGTCTTGTGACCATCTTGGCTTTGGTGGGTTTTGACCAGCTCCTTTACTGAAATCTGTTTTATCAGCAAGGTCTTTACGACCTGTATTTTGTGATGACCTCCTATCCAATCCTGTGACTTAGAATGTAGCTCATTATGTTTTAGCCTCATTTTACCTAGCTCCTGTTTAATATAGAGTTGCTCTGGTTCACACTCCTCTGAGATTATGGAGCAGTGAATTTTGGAGCTTTTGCTTTTTGTGTTAAACATTTAAATAGACATGGTAGAGATTCTTAGACTGCCAGTCAGTCACTAATTCTAACTGAAGAAATGTTTGAGTTTTGAAAAGACTTAGTTTGATTATATACATTTCCCACAAATTTTAAGAGATTTATCACTAGGAATGTATATATCCAATCAATGAATTTTTGAGAGTCCTTTAAATTCATGTCAATGAAGACTATTTTGGATTCATGGAAAAATATATATCGCTAAGAAAAACATCAGATCAGAGTATTCATTAGATGATTGTAATGTTGTTCTTGAATGATGTTCTCATAAGAATACCATATTTTTCAACACCCGCCTATGAGTGAGAACATGCAGTGTTAATAAGAACGCATGGACACAGGGAGGGGAGCATCACACACTGAGGTCTGTTGTGGGGAGCCAAGGGAGGGACAGCAGGGGGTAGGGGGTCGGGGAGGGATAACATGGGGAGAAACGCCAGATGTAGGTGACAAGGGGATGGAGACAGCAAACCACATTGCCATGTGTGAACCTATTCAACAATCCTGCATGATCTGCACATGTACCCCAGAACCTAAAGTACAATAAAAATAAAAATAATTTAAAAAGAATACCATATTTTTAATTTTATTCTTTTTATTTAAAATTTTTTTTTAATTTTTTTTCTAAGACCTCTATAATTAAACATGGCTATTAGGTATGAATTTTAATCTGCAATTCCTGGCATGAAAAAAAGTATTTTTTACTTTCCTAAATAAAATGTAATGTGCTCTCAGGCACCCTTTGGTGAAAAATTCACTCCTACTTGTGCCCTTTCATACCCATTCTCCCAAAGAATTTTCTCTTCCTCAGTCCAGAATAGTCAGAAAGGGGTCCGTTAGTCTTCTGTCCACTTTGATCGCCACTGATTTGGTGGTCATGGCCAAGACTCCCACTAGGAAAGAGGCTGTTTTTCTGGAATCTGTCAAACTTAACTTCTAGTCCTCTATCATGCTAGAATTTGAGTCAAGAAAAGACAGAGGCTTCCTTGAAAGTTCTTGAGATTAGGGATTTTTAGACAGCCCAAGGGAATGGACTTCTGTCTGCTCACTGCTGTGTTTCCACTAACACTCGACCCTGGAATATATTCAACAAATATTTTTTAATGAATTAATGAATGAATTGTTCAGGAAGGAGAAGTAAGATTACATATAGAAGCTGAGTACAATTTAATGTCTGTATAAAATGCTCTGCTATTCACATATTATTTCTTTTAAATAGGTAAACTCAAATAAATGCTTTTGTAAACCACTGTTTATTCATGGACAAGAGTACAAGTTTCAAATAACTTAAATCCTAATTTGATCAGCACAGAATATTTCCAACATCCTGCAGTCTCTGACTCTAGTCTTAGTATAATGTGTTTTTAATGTCAATGACTGTTTTAAAAATAATGTATCCAAATGCCTTTTCATGGCATTCGCTGAGCAAATTCTGGATTTTTATAGAGAAATACAAAATTTAAAAGGCTAAAGATGGGCTTCAGAATTCTGATCTGGCCTATAAGAAGCTTGGAAGTTGCCACTCTGTCCCAATGAGCCAAAAGCTAAAATAAAACTGGAAAACAAATCAACAGCAACAACAATCAATAACTCTTCTTAGATCTGTAAAAGAAGTGAGATCATAGAGCAAACTGCTGCCTTCAAAAGTAGAGAGACCACTAGGTAAATACAGAGAATCACAACTTACTAGAGCAGAAACTCATCACTAGTAACCTCCATGGAAACCAGAGTTTGGGTAGGGAAACCTGAACTGTAATTGATAAATTGCTGAAGACTTGATGTGGACAACTTTGAGATTTAAAAACCTCAGGGTTACCTAGTTATAAGGGACATACTCACAGTTCTGAGTGTTTTACCTACAGGAGTCCTAACAGGTTCTCGCAATAATTATCAGAGAAAAATTTCCTCGTGCTTCTGGGAGAGAGATGAAAAGGAACCATTTAGAAATATGTCAGAGCACTTCTGGTCTTTTTAACAAGTTCTGTCCTCAGGAGAAACAATTTAATCAGAACGTAGCCTGCTGGGATTTTATCAGAGCTGAGCTGACCTGGGGAAAGTGAAATAACCAACGTCTCTTCTAGCTTTCTATGCAGAGAATTGGAAAATACCCCACTCCAGCCCACTCTAGCCACCCTGCCTCATGTGAGTGGGGAGGATTGAGAAGCATATATCAGGTTCACAATTCAGAGGTACAGGCTGGCTAAATGATTGAGACCTAATCAAAGGGGTATAGAACACTTTCCCTCCTCCACAACTTAACACCAGATCACTAAAGGTTCATGTGCAGAAGTACCTTTCACCAGGTACATTATGTCTGGCTATGAAAAAAAATTACAAGGCATATACTAAAAGGCAAAAGAAAAACACAGAAACAAAAACATAGTTTGAAGAGATAGAGCAAACATCAGTATCAGACTCAGATATGACAGGGATATTGAAATTATCAGACTGGAAACTTAAAACAACTACCATTAATATGCTAAAGACTCTAAAGAATAAAGGAGACAGCATGCAATAACAAATAGACAATGGACAGAGAGATATAAAAAGTCTACGAAAGAATAAAACTAAAACATAAGATACCAAACACGGTACCAAAATGAAGAATGTCTTTAATGGACATATTAGTACCCTGAACATGACTGAGGAAAGAACCTCAGGTTATGGATATCTCAATAGAAACCTCAATAGAAACTGAAAGACAGAGAGAACAAATACCACCACCACCACCACCACCACCACCACCAATATAATAACCAAGAAACATGGGCCAACTACAAAGGTGTAATATAGGCATAATGAAAATGCCAGATGGATTTTAAAAAAAGGTAGAAAAGAAATAGTTAACACAATAATGACTAAGAATATCCCTGAATTAATTTCAGGACACCAAACCACAGATCCAGGAAGTTCAAGGAACAGCAAGCAGGATAAATATGAGAAAAGACCTATGTCTAGGCTTACATTTTTCCAACTACAGAATATCAAAGATAAATACAAAACTATTGAAATTAGAGGGAAAAAACACCTTAGCTATAGAAAAGCAGAGATAAGGATTACATTCAACTTCTCTTTATAAACCACGTAAGTGGGAAGCAAGTAGAATAAAATATTTAAAGAGTTAAGATAAAAACACCTTCAATCTAGAATTCTGTATCCTGCAAACTAATCTTTCAAAAACGGAGAATAAACGGAGATTTTCAGACAAAGCATAATTGGAGAATTTGGTGCTGATAGACATGCCTTTGCAAAAAATGTTAAAATCACGTTTTTTAAAAGAAGGAACGTATATAGTTTAAACTCTTTATAAAATATAGAGTTTAAAAACTCAGATATGCATAAAGAAAGAAGAGCATCAAAGAAGGGGTGAGTAAAGGTAAAATGAACATGAAACTTTAGAAAGAGAATTGAAGATAAAAGTAGGAATGAAGAATAAGGGCAATAAATAGAAAACAGTAACAAATTTGGCTGGGTGTGGTGGCTCATGTTTGTAATCCCAGCACTTGGGGAGGCTGAGGCAGGTGGATCACTTGAGGTTTGAGACCAGCCTGGCCAACATGATGAAATTCCATCTCTACTAAAAATACAAAATATTAGCCAGGTGTGGTGGCACACATTTGTAATCCAGGCTACTAAACAACTGAGGCAGGAGAATCCCTTGAACCTAGGAGATGGAGGTTGCAGTGAGCCAACATTGCACCACTGTACTCCAGCCTGGGCAACAGAGCAAGACTCTGTCTCCAAAACAAAGCAAAATAAAACAAATTTGACAGATATTAATCCACCTACATAAATAATCTACCAAAACTGAAAGCACTTTGCCAAATGGGTTCACTGGTGAATTCTACTAAATGTTTAATGAAGGAATTATGCCAATTCTTAAAAATCTCTTTTAGAATTAAAAGCAAAAGGAATGCTCTGTAACGCATTCTATCAGGCCAGTATTACCCTAATTATAAAATCCAACAGTGGTATTACAAGAAAACTACAGGCCAACACCTCTCATGAACATAGGTACAGAAATTCTAAACAAAAGATTAGTAAATCAAATTCAACAATGTATTAAAAGGATTATACTCCATAACCAAGTGGGATTTATCCCAGGATTTAAGATTGATTTATCATTCAAAAGTCAATTAAGATAGTTCATCACACTAACCAATTAATAAAATAAAATCATATGATTATGTCAATAGATGCAGAAAAAGCATTTGAGACAATCCAACATCCTCTCGTAATAAAAACTCTCAGTAAACTAGGAATAAAGAATTTCTTCAAATTGATAAAGAATATCTACAAGAAACCTGTAGGTAGACATACTTATTGGTGGAAAACTCAGCAATTCCCTGCCTGAGATTAAGAACTGAAGCAAGAATACTTATTTTCATTATTGATTTTCAACATTATACTGGATGTCCTAGTTAATGCAATAAGAGAAGAAAAAAATATAACAGGTGTACTGATTGTAAAAGAAGAAATAAAACTGTCTTTGCTTGTAGATGTCATGATCCGATATGTAGAAAATCTAAAACAATAAATAACTGTCTGAAACTAATAAGCAGATATAGCAAGATTCATGGATACAAGGTTAATGTTAGAAAAATCCATCACTTTCCTATATGTTATCAATAAACATGTAGAAGTTGAAATTAAAAACACAATACCATTTACATTATCATCCTCTAAAATAAAATATTTAGGCATAAACCTACACACACACACACACACACACACACACACACACACACACACACACACAAACACACAAGATTTATATGAGGAAAACTGTAAAAGTTTGATGAAAAAACTTCTTCAAAATCAATCAATAGGGAGATATTCTATTGTCATGGATAAGAAGATTCAATATTGTCACAATATCATTTCTTCTCATCTTGATATATAAATACAATGTACTTTTAATAAAAATTCTAGCAAGTTACTTTGTAAATATTGCCAAACTAATTTTAATGTATAAATGGAGATGTGAAAGACCCAAAATAGCCAATACTATACTAAAGAAGAAGAACGAAGTTGTTCTTCTTCTTTAGTATAGTAATGGGCACTACCTGACTTTAAGACTTATCTTTTCTGTTTTTTATTTTCTTTGAGACAGAGTTTCACTCTTGTTGCTCAGGATGGAGTGCAATGGTACAATCTCGGCTCACTGCAACCTCTGCTTCCTGGGTTCAAGTGATTCTCCTGCCTCAGCATCCCAACTAGCTGGGATTACAGCCACCCATCACCACGACTGGCTAATTTTTTGTAGAAACAGGGTTTCACCATGTTGACCAGGCTGGTCTTGAACTCCTGACCTCAGGTGATCCATCCACCTCAGCCTTCCAAAGTGCTGGGATTACAGGCATGAACCACTATGACTGGCTGACTTTAAGACTTATCATAAACTCTAGTAATCAAGTCAATGTGGTATTCACAAATAATCAAATAGATAAATAGAACCAAATAGCTCTCAAATAGAGCACAGGCATAAAGGTAAAATGCAAAACTATAAAGCTACTGAAAGTTAACATGAGAGAAACCTAGATAACCTTGGGTATAATGATAGCTTTTTAGATATAAAACCAAAGGCATGGCACCACATCCTGACAAGTGAAAAATTTATTGCTAGCAAAAATGCAAAATGGTACAGACATTTTAGAAGACAGTTTGACAATTTCTTATGAAACTAAATGTACTTTATCGTGTAATCCAGCAATCACACTCTTTGGTCTTTGTTCCAAAGAGTTGAAACCTTTACTTCATTAAAATTTAAAACCTCCATTTTGAGAAAGACAATTTCAAGAGAATGAGAAGACAAGCCATGCACTAGGAAAAAATATTTGCAAAAGACTTACCTGATGAAGAACTGTTATCCAAAATACATGCAGAACCCTTGAGATTCAACAGTAAGAAAACAAACAACCAGATGGTAAAATGAGCCAAACATCTTAACCAACACCTCACCAAAGAAGATGTAACAATGCAAATAAGCTCATGAAAAGATGCCCTACATTATATATCATTAGGGAAATTCAATTTAAGACAACAATAATGTATTACTACATGCCTATTAAAATGGCCAAGATCCAGAACACTAAAAACACCAAATACTGGCACATATGCAGAGCAACAGAAACTCTAATTTACTGCTGGTGAAAATGCAAATAGTTTAGCCAGTTTGGAATATGGTCTGGTGGTTCCTTATAAAACTAAATATACTCCTACCATATGACTCAGTCATCACACCCCTTGGTATCTACTCAAAAGAGTTGAAAACTTATGTCCATACAAAAACCTGAACACAGATGTTCATAGTAGTATTATTCATAATTGCCAAAACTTGGGAGAAGCCAAGATGTCCTTTAGTAGGTGAATGGAGGAATAAATTAATTCAAACTGACAATAGAATATTATCCAGCACTATAAAGAAATGAGCTATGAAGCCATGAAAAGATATAGAGGAAATTTACTTGCATGTTATTAACTGAAAGAAGCTGGTCTGAATAGGCTACATTTTATGTTTCCAGCTGTATGACATTCTAAAAAAGGCAAAACATTGAAGGCATTACAAAGATAAATGGTTGCCAGAGATTAAAGGGGGAGGGAAGGACCAACAGGCGAGCATGGAGAATTGTTAGGGTGGTGAAACTACTCTGGTATGATACTTCATATAGTTAAGATATGTGTCCCCACTCACATCTCATGTTGCATTGCAATCCTCAGTATTGGAGGTGGGGCCTGGCAGGAGGTGATTGGGTCATGGGGGTAGATTTCTCATGAATGGTCCGGCACCATCCTCTTGGTGCTCTCCTTGTGATAGTGAGTGAATTCTTGTGAGATTTGGTTGTTAGTGTGTAGCACCTGCACTTTTCTCTCTTGTTCCTGCTTTTGTCATGTGATGTGTCTGCTCTGCCTTCACCTTCTGACATCATTTTAAGCTTCCTGAAGCCTCCCCAGAAGCTAAGCAGATGTCAGCACCATACTTCCTGTAAAGCCTGCAGAACTGTGAACAAATTAAACCTTTTTTCTTATAAATTACTCAGACTCAGGTATTTATAGCAGTGCAAGAATGGCCCAATATCATCATATAATAGTGGATGCATGCCATTACATGTTTTTCCAGACCCACAGAATGTACAACATCAAGAGTGAGCCCTAATGTAAACCTTGGACATCAGATGATTATGATATGTGAATTTAGGTTAAACAATTGTAAGAAATGTACAAGTTTGGTTGGGAATGTTGATAAATGGGGAGGCTGTGCATCTCCGGAGCCAGGAGGCATGTGGAAAATCTCTGTATCCTCTGCTCAAATTTGCTTGAACCTAAAACTACTCTGTAAAATAAAGTACATTAAAAAACAGAAGCTGCATACAAGCAAGGGTTATTTTTTAAAGTAACTTTTAACATCTTGTGCATTTTAATTATTTTCATCCAAACTAAGTAATACAATAATTCCTATTATTTAAAAATTTCATTGAATGAATTAAAAAAATACAAAAGATCCAAACTGACTTAGGAAATGATATTTTGTCAGAACTAAAGTTTTATTGAACCATATGAATAGGTTAAGCCATGATATCAGTGTCAAACTTCTGACACTGTAACAGTAACTACAGATTCCTAAGCTACAGTTCCCCCAGAGCTCTGTTAGATAATGAAAGGTGAGCTTCTTTATAGACATGTATAAAATTGTATTATTTGCAAGTTTGGGAATATATCACATGTTTAAAAGTGATGATTTTTGATGTAAAATGCAAATATCATGCAGGATATGAAAACATTCTGAAGTAGGATCATGCCTGGCACAGAAATATATTCATGTTAATTTCAGAAAGTATCAAGAAGGATTAAGGTAAAAACTCATTAAGGTGATGGTTCACACCTATAATCCCAGCACTTTGGGAGGCAGACGTGGGAGAATCACTTGAGGACATGAGTTTGAGACCATCCTGGTCAACACAGCAAGACGCTATCTCAAAAACAGAAAAATGTATCCTATTGGTTTTGTTTCTCTGGAGAACCTGGACTAATAGAGCCAGACTTTTTTCTTAAACAAAGATGAGAAAAATTGACCTCAACAATGCTTTCTTCCTTTTTTATTCCATTTTTTGCTCATCCTCAACCAAAAGTAAACTATTTAAAAACCTGTGTCCTAAATACATACCTTGATGAAAGTATAATAATTTATGTTGATGTATTATTTCACAAACTGGTTATTTTGGGACAAACGCATACACGTACCCTAAATAGCCCCAACACAGTATTTCTGTTTCCTTCCTCCTTCTTCCTAAAGGGGAAGAACGCTTCACTTGCAGCAAAGGACATTTAATGAAGAGTGACAGGAAACAAAATTTTCACCTGCCTTAAAATTTTAAGGCTATTTTATTAATGGTGTAAGTGAATTATAACAGTTTATATTTGTAACTTTCTCAGATTTTGGTTTCTTAGGTCTGGGTCACACATACTGGAAAAAATTGAATCTTAGATTATTCTATTGCTTATTGTGAAATAGTTTCATGGTATTATTGTATAATCTGTAGTGCCACACACTGCTACAGTAACTACATTATTAAAACTCCATCAAATCAAGGTTATATTTCAGAATACTAGCTTTACCAGATGGCCTATTAATGTAGTTTAGAAGTGGACTAATTAAATTATATTCTTCAAATAATACTAATGAAATAGATATTTACACTGGGCTTGTCCAACAGAGTCTGCCATGATCAGTTTCCAGGGAAAAGAAAGATCTAATCAAATATGTATATTTTTCAAAATGTACATGTTAATTTGAAAGCTGAGCAAGTTGCAGAGGTATTTCAGGATCAATGACTAAAAAGAGAGCATGGTCCTTGGCAAAATAGAGTTGGGAATAATTAATCATTTTAGAGTAAATGTTTCTCTACCTGAATCTCTGCCAAGAACCTTGACAGAGTGCAGACTCCCAGAAGATCCAAACCTGCTGATGACAACAATGTTAGTTATACAGTATGCAATATTACAATAGATCCTTTCAGTGCTTGAGATCCTGAAAAGATGCCAGTATCTAGGATTTCTGATAAAGCTTAAAATTGCTATGAATGATATTTAGATTTTAATATATGAGGTTTCATGCCATTATATGCACCGGTTCCATCCTTCACGCCACATTGGAAGGCTCAGTTAAATCACCAGGGGCCAATTCTGGAAATCTTTTTTACCAATGATGACATGGCTTCCTTTCCAGAGCCTCTAGTGTATTCTCATATAGGCTGACTTATGGAGGAAGTCAAAAATTATTGGAGGCTCAGATAATTTTTGAACCACACCTTGCTTTTTTAATCAGCAGAACTTGATAGAAGTAAATGCTATGAACTGCTTCATGCTTATATTGCTTCATTCATAATATGGCTGTCACATAAAATTATCCGCCCACACTTTACCAGGAAGAATCTTTGCCTACTCCTTCATCCATCAGGAGAAAGCCGCTCCAAATAGAAATTTCTTGGCTGCTTTACAGGTCACTACCTATTTTGATCAAGAAAGTAGATGACAAAGCCTTTCAAGTAATGAAGTTTTCCATAAAAAGCCATTTTAACTTGAACTGTTCTATGATTAAGCTTTTGAATATGCAGTCTTTTAGAGGTCAAACATTTAGATAGCAGAATTTTTTAAAAAAAACAATAGAGAATTAATAGAAAGAAATGTGTTCATTACATAATTACAGAGGTTGTAAAATGCTGGCATTTCTGCTGGAGAATCAATTTCTTATGCTTCTGCTTAAAGCACAAAAGAAAACAAACAAATAAACATCGCATATTTATTTTTCTTTATATATCTGTATCTTACTTTTTATGTATTGGCAGCTAGAAATAAATCTGGCTTCTGGAAAAAGTGAAGCTCTGTTAGTTGAGATATCTATCTGTAATACTATATAGATACACACCTTAGCTTGGGATGTTATATAGAGTACACAAGATTAGAAAAAAAAGAAAGACTGAATTCAATATATTGTAAAAGAAAAACATATATAGTTTACTTAAAATTGAAGTTGAATTGTATAACAAAATCAAACTTATCCATGGTATGGAGTGAAGTTGTAATATGGAAGGCCAAGTCTACTAACATCAGGAAATTGGTAAAACTTTTAGAGTTATGAGACTTAAAATGATTTCTGAAAGAACTGGCTAATGTCTCCAATTTTTCTGATTATCAGCAGTGTTTTGATAGTATACTCTTTGTTGGATCTCATTCTAATACTATTGCAAATCAGGTTGAGTTAACATTTCTTTGAATAAGACCCTTTATTTGGTAGGTACCCTTGGTCCTTTATTTATAATTGCTACAATTTCTCTTCAAAGACAGCTATTCTTTTTTAATTCAGCTGTACTTTGTTTCCCTAAATAGTATGCTGTAAAGTTTTTGTCAGTACATGCTTATCATAGTATCACTATTTCTGAGACGTTGGATTGGTTAATGAATTTAACATCTAGACAGGTTTGTTTTCTCAGTGTCCTGTTTCACTTTGAATCAGGCTTAGATTCAAGTTCATCTTAAGCAATTTGTTTAGAAAGTGTTCCACGTTGTGTTTTGCTTTCAGTGACATAGCAGATTGTGTTAGTCAGGCCAGTCCTCCCATTAAAACCAATAACATGCTAGACAAAATATTTTAAGGTACTTTTCAAAAACCGCCAAAAAGATGACAAGGTTGTGAGGAATTAGGAAACAAAAATCTAAGGAAAACCTGGAACATAAGTGGTAAGGGAGTACTAGTGCTGTTTTTGCCCTGAAGGCAATTATAAATCAAGGAACATCACATGTCAGTTCTGACGGCTTGAACAGGAGGGTAATTGAAGTTAAAACCCAGAGCCTACCATTCAACCAAGAGAATAAATCTCGTTAGAGATTTTTCCTACATAAAGTAGGACTTAGAAAGCAACACCATCAGAGTAAGAGTAAATCAGAAGTAGATCTGCCTTTTCTCCACCTTCTCCACTGAAAATCAGGGAAAGTTGCTTTGCAGTTGTGTAGAACAGAGAGAAAAAAAAAAAGTCTCAGAGAAATTGCAATCACAGCCAAGTTTGAATAACGGAGTTGCAGCATAAATTAATATCATCTGGTAGTTGCAAAAAAAAAAAAAAAAAAAAGAAAATCCTAGGTTGTGAATAAATGTCAAAGTAATTGCAGAATGGTAGTGCCTGTAGATGCCTCCAAGAAGCCAATATAAATCTCTAGAAAATGTTCTTTAATTTTAATCTTCAAAACACCCATATAGACTTTTTTTTAAGACTATGAGAAATATGCAGTTAAAAATAACGAAACACATGAAGATTCAGGCATTGTAAACCAGAATGATTAGAAGTAATAGACAATGGACACATGCACACAGATGATCAATATTGGACTTTTAAGAGACAGAATATAAAATCTACTTACTGTATTTGAAGAAATAAGATAGACTTAAAGATATCTACAGTCTGTACAGAAAAGTATAAAAATGATCAATTTAAAAAAAATAGGAAATGTCTAGAAATAAAAAAAAAGCAACTAATAAAATCACAAGCTCAATAGACAATTTTAAAAGATTAGATACAGCTAAAGAGAAAAGAGAAACTGAAAGATTAGTCAGAAGAAATTATCTAGAAGTTGGCATGGAGGAATTCAAAGATAAAAAATATATATAGGACAGGTTAAGAGTAAAGAAAGATTAAGTGGTAAGTTCTGTGGTATATATAATTGGTGTTCTAGAAGGAGAAGGTAAACTGAATATGGAAGAGGAGAGACATGAAATGATAATGAATAAAACATGAGCTGGGAGCGGTGGCTCAAGCCTGTAATCCCAGCACTTTGGGAGGCCGAGGCGGGTGGATCACAACGTCGAGAGATCGAGACCATCCTGGTCAACACGGTGAAACCCCATCTCTACTAAAAATACAAAAATTCAGCTGGGCATGGTGGCGCGTGCCTGTAATCCCAGCTACTCAGGAGGTTGAGGCAGGAGAATTGCCTTAATCCAGGAGGCGGAGGTTGCGGTGAGCCGAGATCGCGCCATTGCACTCCAGCCTGGGTAACAAGAGTGAAACTCTGTCTCAAAACAAAAAACAAAAAACATGAGACTTTCTGAATTGGTGGAAGATACAGATTTTAAGATTCCCAATGAATCCCAAAGAATAATAGAAAGAATAATTACTCTAACCCAAGACAGATTAAAGTAATACCAAAGACAAAATGAGCAATCTTAGAAACCAACCAGGGCAAAAAAATACAGATTATATTCAAAGAGTGGTGTGTGGATTAATATTTAACTTTTTGATAGCATATGAAGAAATCAGAGACAATAGAATAATACATTCAATATGATAAAATAAACTAATTGCCAACTCAGTGAAAACATATTTCAATAATGTGGGCAAAATACAGAATTTTTTATAAAAACAAAAACTGAGCAAGTGTAATTCTTGACACATCGTAGGTGCTTAGGAAATAATTTTTCCGTATTTAGAGTGACTGTGGCCAAGAAAACAATCATATGGTTATCCTCGTCTCAAATCCCAATGGCTTTGGACAATGTTATATCACGCTCTGTAATGCAAGAAGCGTAGTTTTACTTGCTTCCCCTGTCAGATATGCAGCATTTAACATTATTGACTACAACTTCTGTCCTTACCACCCCTCAATCCCGACATCATCAGCACCAACTCTTTCAATTATCAGATAAATGGTAAGTAGCATGCACAAAATAACTACAGAACAAATAATACACTTTAATTTTTGGAAAAGAGAACAATTATCTTTAAACATTATACTCAGAAACACATGTTTGGTGTGCATTATCATTCCTTACCAGAATTTGGCCTATATAGTCAATTAAGACATTAATTGTGTGTGTGTATGTGTGTGTTTGTGTGTGTGTGTGTGTGTGTGTGTGTGTGTGTGTGCATGTGTAATATTCCGTAATGCATTTGAGGATACAGGGAGGTATATTTATATTACATAGTGCTTTAAATCATATAAAGTACTTCATACTTTACCTATTAATAGCAAAATCTTTAAGATTGTCATAAAGATCGTTGAAGGTTCTGTTTTTAGATAAGTAAATAGACATTCAGGGAGATTATGTGACTTGCCTAAGGTCACAAAGCCACAGAGTAAAGTGTTCAGAATAAGGTGGCCGGACAGAGACTGATTCCAAGGACAGGGAAGAAAAAAACAATTGTGGTCAGAAAATCACATTCAATTTTGGGACCCTCTACATGCCAAGCCTTGTGGTTACTGGAGGCAGAGAGACAAAGGTGGATACTTTCATTAAGGTGTTCCTAGCTTTACAAGGGCCTTGAGGCCAGTCAGCAATGGAAAGATCACAGTGGAGCTCTGAGAGTCATTCGAAGAGGGAGTGAAAATAAGTTTCTACACACCTATTAGAATGGCTAAAATCGAAGACATTTACAGTATCAAATGCTGATAAGGATGTAGAGCAACAGAAACTCTCATTGGTTGCTAGTAATACAACCGCTTTGGAAGATGATTTGGAAGTTTCTTACAAAGATAAACAGCCTTACATACTATCTAGCAACTGTGCTTCTACATAGTTGATCAAATGAGTGAAAACTTATGTCAACACAAAAACCTGCAATTGAATACTTATAGCAACTTTATTCATAATTTCTCCAAATCGGAAGCAACCCAAGATAGGTGAATAAGCAAACCTTGGCACATCCATATGATGGACTATGTATTTAGAAATAAAAAGAAATAAGCTATCAAGTTACAAAAAGGCAATAGTGCCTTAAATGTACATTGCCAAATGGAAACTTTAGTCTGAAAGGCTGCATATTGTATGATTCCAATGAAATGACATTCTGGAAAAGGAGAACTTATAAAGACCATTAAAAAATCATTGGTTATTGGTTGGGGTGGTTATTGTGGAGTATGATTAAGAGGATCACACAGGGATTTTAGGGCAGTGAAACTATTCTGTATGATACTGTAATGGTGGATATATAACATTATATATTTGTTAAAATCCATAAAATTGTGCAACAGTAAGAGTGAACCCTAATGTAAATGATGCACTTTAATAATATTGCAGCAACATTGGTTCATCATTTCTAACAAATGTATATGAGAACTTCTGTGCTTTCTGTTCAATTTTTCTGGAAACCTAAAACTGCTCTGTAAGATAAAAAGCCTATTAATTTTTTTTCCCTTGAGATGGAGTCTTGCTCTGTCACCCAGGCTGGAGTGCAGTAGTGTGATCTTGGCTCACTGCAACCTCTACCTCCCAGGTTCAAGTGATTCTCCTGTCTCAGCCTCCTGAGTATCTGGGATTACAGGCGTGCACCACCATGCCCAGCTAATTTTTGTATTTTGAGTAGAGACGGGTTTTCACGATGTTGGCCATGCTGATCTCGAACTCCTAACCTTGTGATCCACCTGCCTCAGTCTCCAAAAGTTCTGGGATTACATGCGCAAGCCGCCATGCAAGGTCTTAACATTTTTTTAAAAAGATCGCCAAAGTTAAGTTAGAGAGGCAAACAGGAAAGAGAGGCCTGGATCAGAATTGATGGTGAGAATTCCATTATTAGCGATGTTATACATGTTTTGGCATACCTCTTTTGTCACACCAGAGTTTTTCATAAAAATCCCATATATAAGAGCATTTGCTCTCAACAGTTTAAGAATGCTGGCAGATCTCTGATATTAAGGCATACAGATCAGAACTGAATTTTAGTCATCTGACTTCAAATCCAGGATCTGTTCCTCTATCACAAGTTACTGATTCAATTGCCACACACTAGAAGGTAAATGCAGAAAAGGCGGAATATTTTGGAAAAAGCAGTACAAACTTCATTCTAGAGGAGGAGCTCAAAAAAATGGATATGATATTCAGAATGAACTATGTTTTACTTGGCTTGTCCATTGCTCCTTTTTACTTTAAAAAATATTCTTAAAAAAACCTCAAACTGCTGACAGGCAGACTCTTTGTTCCTTGAGGATAAAATCTTCAAGGAGAAATAACGGGGAAACGGAAGGTACTCTGGAATGTAATTTTTCTAACCGTTAACTAGATCAGTATTTTGTATAAGCTCCAGTAGATGGCGGAAGAGAGTAGGATCAGTGTCCTTGCGTGGTGCAGTTTGAAATAAAACAGCCGTATTTTCAACAGCTCTGAGTCTGTGTGATTTCTGGCAAGACATTTAGCAGAGGAGGAGAGCAGACAGTTTTATAGCCTCTGTCACTCTTCTTGGCAGAGCCAGAAGACCCTCTGGTCTATTGGACTTGAGGATTCCTTTCCTCTAGAAATATTTGATGGCAGCCAAGTGATTGCATATTCCAAGACCCTTCAAAAGTACACTTCTGCGTCACCCAGAGGGTCTTGTGTGCCTGAGGGCCTTTCCAGATCTGTGACTGATGGCAGGCAGCTAGAATAAAATCTGTAGAGCTCTGCTGTTTTTGCCAGAGGAAGCTACTACAGCATTTTGATTTTTTTTAAAGGCTACCAAAACAAACAAACAAAAACTATGACTCACAGCTAGACAGTGAAACAATATTTTTATTCATAGCTCTAAGTGCAACATTTACAAATAGCACATCTTAGAGTTTATTTTGTTTCTTTTCAATTAACCACTTTCTGGAATTAGAACATAAGGGAGAATTGTGTAATCAGAATTTTAAAAAATGTTTAAATGAATATATTATAAATTCAGGCTGGTTACCTATATAGTGACGGAATTACAATGAACTGGAAAGCAGTGCCCTCCCCAGCTCCATCAAATTATCAAAGGTACCTCAGCAGCCTCCCTGAACTTTCTGACTACCTATCACTTTCTCTGGAAGCCAAGAACCATGGAACCATAAAAAATGTGTGTGCGTGTGTATACACACATATGTGTGTATGCATATATACATATAAGCATATTTACGTATACACACAAATATATAAACACATACATACATTAATTTATGTATATGTACAGTGCACATATACACCCATATATACATATACATACACATGATACACATATTCAGTTTTCTACCTTTTATATTACTTTCTTCATGACAGATCTAGGGTAACCTCATCTGACTTTATGTGGTTACAAGAAAGTTAACTCTCAGTTCTTATTTAGTCAATTTGTTACATGTTTCACTACCTGCCAAGCCATACTTTTGTCTGAGACAACTTCTTGTTCTGTTCTTCTTTTTACTAAAGCTCCCATCTTACATAGTCAATTTCTGATTAGTAACATGGAGTCCTGGTTTCTTTATATAAACAGAAAATAAAGTTATCACTCTAATGTCACTCAGTCAATCAATAATGAGAAAAATAAATGTAAGAATGGATGGATTAATAAGTATTTAGTGCCTATTACACCTGGATTGGGGGTATATAAATATGAAAAAAATAAAATAAAAAACAATGTCCTTTTCCTCTAGAGGCTCACAATCTCTAGTAAGACAAACTTATGATACTCATGGTTTACAATAAGGTAATCTTATCACGGGAGCACAGAGGAATGCTTACTGATGCTTGAGGATATCAGAAAAGGTATTTCACAGGAGATGAAACTAGAGCTGAGTATTAAAGAATTAGTAGGAATTCATCGGGTGGGGAAAGGAATGAACAATATTAATGACCATGAGAATGACACATACAAAATTTCCATAATATCTGATTTATAAAGGACAAGTGATTTAGAACCGTTGGAGCATTGGCTAAATGCAGCAGAAAGAGGGAACTAAATTTTAAAAACACAGAAGAGGTAAAACTAAGAAAGGCTTTAGTGTAAATGCTTGAGAATCTAAGGTTTTATTCAGCATTGTTCAATCGAACTTTCTTAGAGGATTGAAATGTTCTATAATCTGCACTATGTACTCTGGTAGCCACTAACCATGTGGTTATTGTGCAGTTGAAATGTGGCTAGCAAGATGGAGGCAATTAATTACTTTTTGGCTTAATTTAAATTTAAATTTAAATAGCCACATGTAACTAATAACTACTATATTGGGCAGCCCTGTTTGAATAATGGGAGTTATTGAAAGATTATCAATGTGGAATGGAATGATTGTTTAAAATCAGTGCAAAAATAATACAGCTTGTGATGATTCCATTGGAATGTATGGTGCATTTAAATTTGAAGATCTTTAAATATCACTACATATTAATTTGAAATTGTGTTCAGTTGTGTAAGCAAGGCAATTGTAACTGGCCAAGACCTAGGAAAAGAATCATTTTTTAGTCTACTCGGCCCAAGCAGATATAGCATAGATAATTAAGTATATTTAGCTTAAATCTTCAGCTTATACATAAGAAGGTTAAGTACCAACATTTGCAATTGAAAGAAGTATTAATAGACAGAAATAATTTCCTCCAAGTTAAGAAATTCCTGTTAAAGAGAAACATTTCCAGTAAGGATACAGATATGCCCAAATCATTTTGAGACCACTGGTTTATTGAATTCATAGAAGTTGTGTCTGGGTGATGAAAGAGACAAACACTGATTAGAACGTAGACTCTGAAATCTCAGAAAAATAAGCCTGTGGCAATACTCAAGCCTGGCTTGCTCTTCTCTCAGTAGATTTCACTGGAGTTAAGACTCCCTTTCTTCTCTGTGACATGGCTAACCACTTATTTCAGTAGCAGATATAGCTAGCAGCACATGACTTTTGGGAAGATGAGAAGTGATTAAAATCAGCACTATCAGCTGGGATCAAATGAGAAATCATGTAGAAAAGACTAATAAGCAGTTAAGAAAATTATCTTAAAATGAAGCACTGTTAAATCCATTTCGAATTATGTATTTTCTCCTATGCACGTTGTATTAAATTTTTATTGTTGCACAACAAATTATTACAAATTTAGCTTCTTAAACAACACTATTACATTACAGTTTCTGTAAGGTGGAGGTTTAGGCACCATGTAGCTGAATTCTCTGCTCACTGCCTTACTAAGTCAAAATCAAGATGTCTGCCAAGTTGCACTCTCTTTGGAGCTCAAATTCTCTGCTAAGTTCATTTAGATTGGTGGCAAGTTTCAGTTCCTTGTGGTTGTAAGTTTGAGGCTGTCAGCTCCTAGGGGGACCTAAGAATTTCCTGCCATGTGGCCCACTCTATAACGTGTGGTTTGCTTCTTCAAGGACTACAGAACCGGAGAGTGTCTGCTAGTTCTTTGTGTATTTTTCTTTTAAATGACTGTATTATTCCGGGTTAGTTAGAGGGACAACACTAATAGGATAGATGTATATGTGAAGTGGAGTTAATTAAGGCATACTGACAAATACAATCACAAGGTGAAGTCCCATGATAGGCCATCTGCAAGCTGAAGAGCAAGAAAGCCAGTCCGAGTCCTAAAATCTCAGAAGCAGGGAAGCTGACAGTACAGCCTTCAGTCTGTGTCCAAAGGCCCAAGCGCCCTGGGCAAATCACTGGCATAAGTCCAAGAGTCCAAAAGCAGAAGAACGTGGAGCCTGATGTTTGAGGGCAGGAAGCATCCAGCACACGAGAAAGATGAAGGCCGGAAGACTCCGCAAGTCTGCTCTCCCATCTTCTCCTGCCTGCTTTATTCTAGCCAGGCTGGCCGCTGGTTAGAGGGTGCCCACACAGGCTGAGGGTGGATCTGCCTCTCTCTGTCCACTGACTTAAATGTTAATTTCCTTTGGCAACACCCTCTCAGACACACCTGGGAACAATACTTTGCATCTTTCAATCCAACCAAGTTCACACTCAGTGTTAACCATCAATCACCGTAGTAATCTGATTAACAGAGTCACATAGAATAATCTTCCTTTAATTAATTAAGAGTCAATAGATTTGGAAATTTAATTAGATCTTCAGCCTTATAATGCAGCATAGTCATGGTAGGGATATCTCATTATAACCACAAATCTGGCTAAGATTCAATAGGAGGCCATTATAACAGGGAATGTGCACCCAAAGACAAGAATCATTGGAGCCATTTTGGAATTCTGTCTACTATACATGGCCATGGCTATAATTACACCTGCTTACATGTTTGTCTATCTCATTAAAAATAGTGACAACATTGTACTAGTCTTACCTTTCACAGTGATTCTATAACAGGGTTTTATAGAAGGAAGTCTCTCTCTCTCTCTTTCACCTCTCTCCCTGCTTAATAAATAGTGTTTGGTTTTATCTTATTTTTTGCTTATATAAAATTATATTACATAGATAAGTGTATAATAAATTATATAATCATATATTTATCAATGCAATCAAAGAGAGTAAAGATGAATTTGTTATGAAAATAAAATAGAAATTCATTTTGAAGTCAACTGGGAGTTTCTGATGTATAAAGGATACACTGTGCTGGTATGAGGCTCAGGTTGTTGGGGTGGAGGAAGAAATGAACTACTGACATAAGGGAAAAAAGGAGAATGAATTTTTTCATAAAATAGAGATGAATCACTTCAAAGATTATGCATTTCATAGCTGGATTTGGATTCTCTTGCAAAATAGTAAGTTTCACAACCTCTGAGACTTTGTTTTATCTCTCTGCTGATTTGTAGTACAAAATGAACACTAGCTTTGTGAAAAAAAAATGTAGACAATGTTTGTCATTCAATGGATTTTTTAAAAAAGTATCTAATATGTGTCTGAGTAAAACAATCTGTTAACCAGAAATATGTGGAAGATACTAAATTGTAAAATAAAATGTGTGTGTGTTTTATAAGTTTTGAAAAATGATAAACAATATTCACTTATAAGAAGGCTGATCTTCCTTAGCCTAAAGCACCAGTATTGGCCTCCCCTGTGATAGCTGGCTTGCAAAGCACTGCTGATTTTTCTCAGGACTTACATGAGTGCTTCTAGACATTTAGCTAGATTCAAGTTAGAGACTCAGTTCTAAATGATGAGGTACGAAGTGTGACTTTCCAGGAGCTTCACTGAACTATGCACCAAAAAACTACATTAAAATATAAATATTTATATAAAAATCCAGAAAAAATGTGTGGAAATAGATGTTAAGTGTGTAGGATAATGGGAAAAACATAAAGTGTAATTAAGCCAAATTTATTGATATGGGCTGTCTTAGGGTTTAACAGAAGAGAGAAACAATAGATTTTATGTGTATATAATTCGATCCTCTGGTGCACACTACACATACATACACACATATATATATACACACACACATATATATGGAGACAAAGAGATTTTCAAGATTTATTATAAAGAATTGGCTCACACACCTATGGAGTCTGAGAAGTCCCAAGATCTGCAATTGGCAAGCTGGATACCCAAGAGACAGATGGTGTAAGTTCCAGCCCAAGTCCGAAGGCCTGAGGACCAGAAGAGGTGATGTAAGTTCTAGTTCCATGTCAGAAAAAGACCAATATTACAGAGAAAGCAGTCAGAGAAGGCACTCCCTCTTATTCAGCTTTTTTGTTCTACATAGGTCTTCTATTAGCTGGTTAAGGCCCACTCACATTAGGCAATCCACTTTACTTAGTTTACCTATTCAATGTTAATGTCATCTAGAAACACCATGACAGATACACCCAAAATAATGTTTGACCAAATGTCTGGACACCCTGTGGCTCAGTCAAGTTGACATATAAAATTAACCATCACAGCCTACCTCTTGTCAACTTGGCATTGATACACATCTCTTTAAAACATACTTAATCTCCAAATACAGACAATAACAACGCATAATTTTGCAAAACATGACACAACCGTTCTGAATACAACCAAAACCTTATTCTACCTTTCCCCAGAAGAAGTGGTAAAGTCTTTGAGTGACGTTTAATATTTGATATTTCATAAGTTGACTACTATGATGTAAAATTTACTTAAATACTGTGATATGAAATCAATAGTTCTTGTCTTATTTGGTAAGGAAATTAACAAAAAAAAAAAAAGGAAGGGAAGAAAACAAAGGCATTTGCTTAATACATACACACAAACCCACTCCCCCCATCCCCCACCACACACACATATATTCATAAAAATAGAAGGAAATATCATGATAATTACAGTACTTGTTTTTGTAACTGGTGGCATGGTTGCAGGTGGCATTTATAACAACATTTTCTCACTAGCCATTTGGAATCTACTTTACTTTCAGCAAGTACCTCAGTTCGCCTTGGCTCTTTACCAGATGGGGTGATCCAAACCTTCAGTTCTGAAAGTTCTGTGTCAGTAGAAGTCCTCCCCAGATTGGGTTGTTTTAGTTTTCAATTGACCTTAACCGCAGGGCATGGTAGTACTAAGGGATTCCCTAAGGGATCTCCTGTACTCCGGACATACTCTTCCTTACCTTCATTGTGGAGCAGTTGTACAATTTTCTCTTGGTAGTCAGGATAACCATCTTAGCCAGCAAAGCTATCTCCCCTATTTGCCTATGGATCCAGAGGTATGAGAAGCCCAAATGGGTTTCATGGCAGTCTAAACTTCCAGTTGAATGGATGCTTTTTCTGTCTTTTGGTAGAAGCATTCCTTCCTTTGGAACTAAAACCTCTAGGCCAGCAGAGCATAAGGTCATGGAAACAGTACGCAAAAATTTTATTAGTGGGTTATTAGGGGGTAATATATGTGGTGCACTCTCATTTTCACCCCTTAATTCCTGGACCTGTGAATCCTTTCCATGGAGAAATAACACCATATGCTGGAGACTGATTTAGATGTGCACGGCCTTCTGAACAACTTTGCTTCAGTGCTGCAAGGTTTTACCACTTAGTGATGCTGTAACTGAGTCTTCAAATGTCAATTCCACTGTTCTGTCAAGCCAGCAGCTTCAGAATACGGGGAGCATTTAAGACCAGTGAATTACATGAGTGTGGGTTTGTTGCCTTACTTAATTTTATATAAATTAATTTCCTCTATAAGAAGCAATACTGTGTGGAATATCATGGCAGTGTACAGGCATTCCATAGGTCTATAGCTGGTAGTTTTGAGAGAAGCACTGGTGCAGCAAAGGCAAATCTGTATACAGAGTAAGTTTCTGTTCCCATAAGGCCAAAGTGCTGTCCCTTCCAAAATATGTCAAGCTGAAAGGGGCTCTCTTAGCAGGTGTCCTTTGCTGCCATTTTGAGGACAAGAAGGATACATTTGGCTGTAGCCAACATGACTACTTGCATTCATTGTATTTTGTCATTTCTCTCTAATCTACACTTACTTCTGGCACTATTTCACTTTGACTGCTTCTTTCTATTCCTGATTCTAAAAATACCCTGCCCAGCCTAAATGTCACCTCTTTAAGGATATTTTAATTTATCACTTCAAGTAGAACCGCTTTCTTTTTTCTCTGAGTCTCTAGGGCAGTGGTGGCAATTATGTTTCCATTATCACTAATCATCACAGTGTTCTTCTCCTAAGCTGGGCTGTGACCTCAGTGTCTTCAATAATGTAGCACGCCATGCATCCGTTACAATTTCATCAGTTAGCATTTGATATGAAGATTAATTGTGAGCCCATCATATTTCTCAAATACGGATTATATTATAGTTAGTAATATGTATGCCTCGTTCTTCCAACTCAACTGTGATATGTATGCCTTGTTCTTCCAACTAAACTGTAAGCTCCTTGAAGACAAGAAATAAATCACTTTATATTTCTCATAATAAACAACAAAATGGCTTGAAAGTAATAAGTATAAATGTTATACAGCTATCTCCTATGTATTGAAAGCAACGCTCTTCAATATCATGATCTGAATAGAAATGCTGTCAAGAATCTATTTCCTGTTATTTTAAATGGGAGAAAATATAATGAGAAAATATAATGAGTACTTGTCAACTCCAAGCTCTCAATTTTCTAAAACATGGTGAATATTTAAAATATTTCTTCCAGATCACCAAATATAATTTATTCTCTTGAAAAAAATATAAATTGTTTGCAGTAACATTGCCTTTTTTAATGCCAGCAACATCTAAGATAAATGCCCCTTTGATGAGAATTGGCCTGCTTCTCAAAATGTCCCTGTGATTATGACACTGTGTCAATTCTATTTGGAACATAACTTTTTTTCCCACAAAGTTTTGTTAAGAAATGTCATATTGAGTATTTGAGACATAAATGCAATTTTTCCTATATAAATAATTGGCTGTAAAATACTGTGCTAAGAGACTCATATATTCTATGACATTGGAATATTAAAACACAGGCAGCCTTCTACCAGGAAAATATTAACTATGTAGATAACTTCTCTGTGGTTTTCCTGAACTTGTGTATTTACTTCATTGTTTATTTATTCATTCAACATTCAATTGTCAATTTATCTATCATGGTCTAATCTCATATAGGCATTAGACATTAGACAGGTGTTACACAGGCAAATATAAAAATCACTTTCTGAAAAATTAGCTAATGGCCTAATGAAGGGATCAAACACAGAGAGAATTAATTACAACACAGATTAACACAATCTCTAATTTTTTTTTTTTATAAATATGGGGTTTCACGTGATGGCCAGGCTGGTCTTGAACTCCCGACCTCAGGTGATCCACCCACCTCGGCCTCCCAAAGTGCTAGGATTACAGGTGTGAGCCACCGCGCCCGGCCAACACAATCTCTAGTAGATTCAGCAAGTCATAGCAAATTGAGACATTACTAGTTTTGCCATCATAATTATTGAGGCTTCACAGAAGAGATGGCATATGATTTACCTTGAAGGAACAATAGAAATGTGCTAGGTAGACTGCTAAGGTCAATAGTACAGAGTTACATTTGAGGCTGGGCAGGGTGGCCCACACCTGTAATCCCGGAACTTTGGGAGACTGAGGTGGGAGGATTGCTTGAGGCCAAGAGTTTGAGACCAGCCTGGGCAATATAGGAAGATCCCATCTCTACAGTAAAAAATACAAGAATTAGCTGGTTTTTGTGGTATGTGCTTGTAGTCTCAGCTACTCTGGAGGTTGAGATGAGAGAATCTCTTGAGCCCAGGTGTTCAAGTTACAGTGACCCATGAGCCATGATAGTGCACCACAACACTCCAACCTGGGTGACAGAGTGACATCCCATCTCAAAACAAAACAAAGCGAAACAAAACAGAGTTACATCTGAGAAACTTTTCAATAAGTTTTAAATGTCTGCAGTGCAAAACGCTGGTAGCTGAATAGAGAGAGATGTGACTTGGCAGTTAATTGGAGCTAGATTCTGAATAGTATAACAGATGTTCTGGGAGTTTAGACTTTTTTGGCAATGAGGACCAAATTATGTAAGTTCTTTTGTGGGAGAGCTAGTCAGGGCTTCATTCATAATTGCTGATTATGAGATATAGTGGGAAGATACTATAGACAGTAAATAAGAAGTGCCAAAATGATGAAGGTCTAAACAGGTTTTTAAATTTTCTAAACTGTGATAAAAGCTGGTACCACCAATACATTTTTATGAATCACAGAATACCAATATCTGATAATCCCTAAGACATTAAAATATATTTTCATGAAAAATTATAAATACATAAACACATATTTCCATGAAATAAAACCTCACTGCAAGAAAGAGCATCGTACAGAGTAACTGAGGATTCATATTCTCCTATGGATGAGAATGTAATATCTTACAAGTCACTGAGGATGATAATGCCTTAGTGTCTTGTGGAAACTTTTTATCAAGTTCTGCTCAGATAACGATTCTCAGGGCTGGGAATCTGGGGCCCATTGAAGACACACCCCAGGTTCCTCTTCTTATCCCTTTTCCCAAGGGTTATAAAAATCTTTCTTCTGCTGAGAGTCTTATTCAGATAACCCAGTGGAATTGCCCTCTGGCCGCTGTCTTTAATTATGCGTGTATATTCCTTTACCCCAGTGGTGGTCAAAGAGAAGTCAAACTGGTACTACTGCCAAATCTTTGCATTCATCACAGGAGTCTCGTTGAAAAGGGCAGACAGCCAACTTTGTTCATCTTCTTTCTTGAATCTTTTAGTGAGACAAATTTCAGTTGAGCAGTTTTTGTAAGGAGCAATTTTGATTCTCAAGAAGTTTTTACTTAAATGTGATGTCTGATGCTTCAAAGTGTCTAATTAATACTTCTGGGGCTTTATCACAGCAAAAGCAATTCTGAATGGGTATTGTCTGTAATCCCAGCTACTCAGGAGGCTGAGGCAGGAGAATCACTGCAACCTCTGCATCCTGGATCAAGACATTATTTTCCCCCTGTTTTACAATGTAATCCCATATGTTATGAACAAATAGAAAAATTTCCCGAATGCTCAAGGCATTGGTAATATTTCACAATCACATAGCTATTTTCGATATTAAAAACTTTACGCCAAACTATAAAAAATATATTTATCAAATCTTTTAAAATTAACTGTAAAATGTAAAGTGGGGTTTTATTTAAAGAAAAACATGGTTGAGCAAGTAACTCTTAACCAAGCATTGAAGTCTGTAGTCTTATTACTCAAATATTAAAGTTGAGAGTAGTGTTTTTGTCCAAAAGTCTACAAATAAGTATTTTTAAGTACTAAAAAGAAACTAGTATTTGAATAAGTAAAATTTTTGCTCAATATTTTTAATTTTTAATAGTGTACTTTATTGGGAGGAATTTAAGCCTTGGGATTTCATATTTTAGAGGAAAAAAATAAAGTATTGAGAGATCAAACAATTTGGAAAAAGTAGAATTAAATAGCTGATTTCTGACAAGTGATCTTAAGTTGATTACCAGCATTCTCTGCCTTTAAATGATACATGAGGAAATGAATCACTTTCTACAATTGTACTATTTATATTCAAACTGAAGTAATTTTATTTGTAATACAGTCGAAATTTGGAGATAATTATCAGTTTGAAATAACCTGACTTTGTAAAAAAATGACATTATTTTATCTGTTCAAAGAAAAATCAAACTTGGAGATTATATTTACTTTTATAAAAGAAAATGTGCAAACCTTCCATTGTAGCTTATATTTGTGTTTTTTATTTTTAAAATTTTCAAACATAGGCAAATATGTCTTCAATTTAGTCATTTTCAAAATGAGAGTAAAAACATTTTATACCCTGTAATATGGGGAAACAGATACTTTTATACCTTATAAAAGAGCATGAATTGATATATTTGGAATTAAAGGCAGCTTTATTATTTAATCATAAAGGTAAATTCTATGTTCCAGCAATTCACTTTCTATGGATATATTTTATATCTATATCTATATCTATATGTATGTATATCATTTTTTTTCTTTTTTATTCCTACCCAGCTCTTCCCCTCGAAGGCCACCACCATTGCTAGCTCCTTGGATATCTTCCCACAGATATCCTATGCACATATAAATATATATATGCCTGTAGATTTCTTCTTTAACATGTAAATTTAGCATAATATGGAGTCTTTTCTCTATCTTTATTTTTCACTTAATATAGAGTATTCTATTTTGGTGCATATAAAAACTTTTTAATTTTTTATAATATCTGCAAAACATTCCGTTAGACAGATTTACAATTATTTATTTAAACAAACCCAATCAATGTACATTTTCAGTGCTGCAATGTGTACATGCACACATGCTTTATTCTGTGTATTTAAAAATATTATATCTATAACACTATATAATAATGCATTTTGTGTATTTTGAATAATATTATATGATAATACTATGTAATAATACTATGTAATAGTGCATTCTGTATATCTGAAAATATTATATATATATATTATACTATATAATAATGCAGCTACAGGCACATATATACTTATATGTGCAAAGGATATCCATGGAAGAATATCCAAGGAGCTAGCAATAGTGGTGGCCTTTGAGCAGAAAAGCTGGATAGAAATAAAAAAGAAAAATACTTCTTTATTTTCTATACTTTAATATCTCTGAAATCTGTTTTCAATGCATGCATTACAAATTTAGAAATACAAATTAATTCCAAAAAATAAGAATAAAACAGGTAGTAGCCCTTATTTTGTTTTGTTCCCTTTCTGTTTACTTCAGATCATTCTTAAAAATAATAATTTATATTTTGGTGGAAAATGCTTAAAAAGGTTAATATTATCAAAAATATACAGCAATATTTATGAGCTGTTATCTTTATTATATGGTCCTAAGTCAGGGTTCTCTTTCTTATGTGAAGAGAAACGTCAGATTAGCCATCTATCTTAGTGACCTAGGGAATCAACGGATACAGGCTTATGATTCTTTTAGTCATGGCAATTAGGTTTTATTGTGAAGACACTTTAACTCACAGGACAAATATGTCATGATATGATGCTGGTATGCATAGTTTTTGCTCATGGAAAAGCATAACATAGCTTGATAACTAATGTGTGACCATTCTGCTTCTTTATATATATTTCTGTAACGTTGAAATTTTATCTCAAAATAAATGAACACTCAACAGGAAAACTCTATCTATACAATTACTTAAGAGTAGTTCTTCAAGTTATACTCTATTTTGAATGAGCTTTTATCAGATAAATGGGGTTTTACTGAATATAGCTATTGTAAGTGTCCTTCAAAAATATTCAAGAAAGACTATATTTTTACAAGACTTAGAAATTGAGAAATATGTTGGCAAAATATCTAAAACTTACTTCTAGGGGATTGAAAATTTTCCACATGCAATTATGATCCTTCAGCTATTGGAACAGTTTTCTGACCATTTTATTTAGTTTACATTTCTTATTAAAGTATATTTGATTCAACACAACAATTTCTCAAACAATTGAAATATAGAAAGAGATACCCACTTTCCATCATCTAATCCTGTCAATTTTATACTTCGTACATAATCAGGTGATGTAATTTTCTTTTTTATTTTTTACTGCTTTTCCCATAGTTAGAGGGAAAGCTGAATGATTTTTCAATAAGTTTTAATGACTCCAAGAACCTGTGAAGTTAATCGAATAAAGGGTTCCTCACCTGTCTTTTAAAAATATAGGCCAGGCGTGGTGGTTCACACCTCTAATCTCAGCACTTCGGGAGGCTGAGGCAGGCGGATCACCTGAGGTCAGGAGTTTGAGACCAGGCTGGCCAACACAGTTGAAACTGGTCTCTACTAAAACTACAAAAGTTAGTTGGGAGTGATGGTGCATGCCTATAATCCCAGCTACTTGGAAGGCCGAGTCAGGAGGATTGCTTGAACCTGGGAGGTGGAAGTTGCAGTGAGCCAAGATTATGCCACTGCACTCCAGCCTGGATGACAGAATGAGACTCCATCTCAAAAAAAAAAAAAAAAAAAAAAAGAAAAAGAAAAATATAGTCATAAATATATATAAGCTTTTAATCGCCAGTGTATGAGAGTCAATCTCTTCACTGTATTTAGCATCTTAATACAAACAATTTTAAGTTAATGAATTATGTTATCTAGTTAAATGTTTTTGATTCAATTTTATGTGCCACCAATTCTTTTAAATACATTTGTTAGTTTTTAGGTCACTGAAGACTCATAAACAGTTTGGCTATCTCATATTTCCTTAATCACCCATGAAGTAAGTTACTACATATATTTTTTGTAATTATTATGTTTCCCTCCAGCCCCGTGGGGCCTAGAACATCATGTTTTTATATTTAAATTAGTAGAAAAATAGAAATATCACTGAAGTATGGAATATTTTATTTTCTCTCATGGAGGCCATCAGACTGGCTCACATTTTCTCTGTGGAAAAAGAAAAAAAAATACGGAAAATGAAAATGTTTACTGATGTGTTCCTTTTTCTGTTTTAGTGCCACATCATCCAGAACAGAAAGTTCCACACATTCTGCTGCCATCCTGATCAACTCCTGCACTGACAGGCACACTGCTCCACAGCAATTTGTGGTCTCTGCTGTTAGAAGTGCCAGCAGCTGGTAACTTTAAAATGACACATTCTTTCATTAGTAATAAAAATATTCACAATAATAAAATGTCACCTTCTAGGTACCCCGATGCACAGTTGTCAGGAATTAGTTGTTTTTGCAGTCACAATTCAGTTGTGTATTTATGTGAATTAATTTTTCTTCATTTTTAAAAAAGTGAACATAACTTGGATGTGGAGCTCCCACTTTCATAATGGTGTAACATGCTTCATCTGGAAACTTTGAGATAATCGTATCACTTCTGATGAACAAACATCATTTTCCTCTTGAGGGTGTCTGACATTAATGCCGTTATTTGACTTTTCCCTGCTGTCGTATTTGTTGCTCTGACTGACCTTTGGCTCTGTAGACTAGCGTCCACAGTTTCTTGTGGTCTTTGGTTGTGTGGCTTACCCATCTTGACCAAACTCTTGGCCAAAGTCCCTTCAGCGTAAGGACCTTGCTCATTCAGTTTAAAGACTTTCTGAGTGTGCACTGGCCCTGTTGGAAATTGTGTACTGTGCATTCTCCCCTGCTCTCTCTGTCACGGGATTCCCGCTGGGCTTTGCAAGGTTTGTTCTTGGCCTCATCTGTGGAACACCTCTACCAGACATTTGTCATCTCTGCCCCTGTTTGGATTTTCTAGCACTTCTGTAAATGAAGAGTTTCAAAGAACTTGAAGTTTTACTTGAATGTTTTTTTGAAGATATAATTCTTTTCTCTGGGATTTTGCTAATCCAGTCTAAGTATCTATATCACATTTTCTTTTTCACCCTGTGAAGCCTCAAAAGTATAGGATTGTAGCTTTCCTCTCAGGGACTCAGAGAGCATCTAAATCTTAAATTATTGACTTCAAATATTCTCCAAACTCCATCTTCCTTCTCCAAAAGTGTACATGAGTGCATGTGCGTGCATCTGTGTTTAATATTTATTTCCTGTGTAGCAGGAAGCTGCTCTTAGGTGATCACCCTCAACCCTTCACTCTATGCCTGTTTCATAGACTTTATTTAGTCCTCTAGGCTCTGCCTCTTGTTCTTCTAAGAATGCTCATTTGCTGTTGTTGTTGTTCAAAACCACAAACTGAAAACTGTCCTCATAATAAATTCCTGGGATCTTACATATGGAAAACTTTTTGGCTTTTTGATAACTGTGTTTGTTATGAATTTCATATGCATTTCCATAGCTTCTCAAATGAGTTCTTTGTTCTTAGCTGTACTTGAATGCCCTGCTTGGGTCCCCAGGGCTGATGATATTCCTACCACATTATAGTGCAGGGAAGGATAAAGGTAATAGAATTGGGGATTAAATAAAACGACCATTTAAAGCCAAACTGTTATCCTTGACACATTCAGGCACCTCCTTTATTTATAGCATCATACAATAATACATTTGTAATGGATATAGAAATTGTACTACACCCACTTTACAGACAGACGAGTAGAGTCTAAGCCATTATTTTCCCTACCATCACATATCTGACAAAAACAAGACTAGAACCTAGGTCCTTTGATTTTTAGTAATATGCCACAGGTGTCTCTCTCTCTCTCTCTTTCTCTCTTTCTCTGTCGTCTCACTCTGTTGCCCAGGCTGGAATGCAGTGACGAGATCTCAGCTCGGCACTGATGATGTGCCGGACCTTCACAAGTGATGTACCAGACTCAACCTCTCGAAGTGCTGGGAGTACATGCTTGAGCCACCACGCCCAACCGGACATTCTTAACTTTGTTTCAGTTTGGTTGTAGCTGCCCTAAGTCCCCAAAACTAAACTTTTATAAGATGTAAGTTCTGTTTTTGTCATTCTGTAATTCTGTAAAACTTGGATTTTATTCTAAGTACAATGAGAAGCTGGCTAGGAATTTCAAGCTAGGTGATGAAGTGATCCTATTACCATTTCTTAAAAGATGTGCCAACCTCTTCCTCCCAGGTTCAAGCGATTCTCATGCCTCGGCTTCCGGAGTAGTTGGGATTCCAGGTGTGTGCTATCATGCAAGGCTAATTTTTGTATTTTTAGTAGAGCCAGTTTTCACCAGGTTGGCCAGTCTGGTCTCCAACTCCTGACGTCAAGTGATGTGCCGACTTCAGCCTCTCAAAGTGCTGGGAGTGCAGGCATGAGCTACCACGCCTGGGCTGCCAATCTTTACTGTTTCATTTTGGTTGTAGCTGCCCTAAATCCCCAAAACTAAATTTTTATAAGTTTTTTTCATGCAAGTTCTGTTTTGGTCATTGCAGAGGAAAGGCACAGAGTGAAGAGCTGGTGAAATGAAAACATCCAGCCTGTCAGATTTATACACATTGTGTCTAATATAACTTCCCATGTTTTATCTTTTTTTCTGTGAGCTAGCTTCTCTTTCCTGCTAAGCCAACTGAAATCCACATCCCCAATATAATTTCTTAGATTTATATATGTGCATATAGTTAAAAAATCAGAAGCCTAACAAATTGGTAAATCATATTACTTAAATGCTTCATTGTTATAATCTCATACTTCTGGGTTGTATATGCATGTACATTAGAGAAATAGTCAGGTTCTGCATACATACTGCGTAGATTCTATAAAAATTGGATTGTATTATAAGTACAATGAGAACCTGGTTAGGAATTTCAAGCTAGAGAATGAACTGATCTGATATCATTTCTTAAAAGATGAGTCAAACTGCTGAGAGGAGATCAAATTGAAAATAGGGGGAAGGCAAAGATCAGAATGAGAGGAGGCAGAGAGGAAGAGGTTGTTATGACTGCCAGGTAAGAGATGCCTCAGTCTGAACTAGGGCAATGGAAACAGAGGTAGAGAGAGAGACAGGGCACATGTTGGAAGTAGAGTGAACAGGACTTCCTGTGCTTCTTATCTGGAAGCAGAATTCAGAGACAGGCAGCAACTCACTGTAATTCTCTCATTTGGCTAAATACATTTAATATGATTTCTGTACTCATCTAATATGAAACCAGGAAGAAGTATAGACCTCAATGCATAATAAATAGAAAACAGTGATTACCACATATTCTAATATTCTTGGTTTTTCAGTATCATTTCAATAAGGCACAATGTTTAAGAAAAAGAATTTCTCAAGTGTTGGCACACTGAAATAGACAGTTAATTTATTATCATTAATATTAGGATTGTTCTAAGGCCAATGGAATTGGATTTTCCTTTTGTTCTTAATCCAAGAAGTGTTTATTTTTGTTGATATTCTTGGCTTGGAGTAAAATCTACCTTTTGAGATTGGCATTCCCCTGTGACTAAATGGTGAATTATGCTGTCTGGAAAGTTATCATGAGTTCCACTGTGGTTTTGGTTCAGCAAGTTTTTATGTATTTTTACAAATTTTGTACATACACCCAGAGGCTTTTTGGCACTGGTTACATTTTGAAATCCAAGAGAGTAAATATGAACCATTTAACAGTCTCCAATGATAGGTTCATCATTTTAAATATATTAAAATATGTATATGAGAAATTTTCTGAAATTTAAAACAGAGACTAATTTGGCAAAGATTGTATTAATATTACAAAAGAACAGTTTTCTCTGCAGCTTATTTGATTACATGTCTTTTAGGTCAAGAGAAACACATTATGAACCTGAGCCCTGGAACTTAGAGGAAATGTGCTTAATATTCTAGATATTTGTTTTTCATACCTAGTAGTGGGCTAAGCACAATGCTAATTGATTTAACCTATTCCTGGAAAACCTCTCAAGCTTACAGTAAATTTAAATTTAGCAATACTACAGAGAAATGCAAAAGTACTTGGGAAAGAAGAAAAATTCATTTTAAAAATAAAGCATAGCTCCTTCAAAAACATAAAATGTGTATTTGCAAAAGTATTTCTTCCCTCTTGTGACAAATGTAAATAACTCACTAGCAAAATGAAGCCACATACGGCATATTTTACTAAAAGTGTTATTTATAATAAAATAAAACCTATAATTCTTATTTATGCTCATCATTAACTCCCCAAATTAAGTACTAATTATACAAGTTAATTAATGTCAATCAAAGATACAAGAAAGGTAAAAAAAATAAGAAATATTCTGAATTATGTGACATATGTCTTAGAAATTGCTTTTGACCGTGACAATGTGAGTTTCATTCAGGAACTTATAATGCATACTCACACATAGGTAATGGCATTATTTTAATAAAGGGGTATTATTTGTGCATAATCCCAATGAGACTATGTTGTGACAGAAGGGTACAGCAGCTTCAAAGGCAGCAGGAGTGGTTTGAGGCATAGGATTATTGGTACTATTGTTATTTTCAGTGTCATGATACCCTCATTTTGGCCACTGCTTTTTCATCTGCCGAGGAACATCAGCAACTCTTGTCTGCTACCACCTCAAATGTTGTCAGGGCTTTCATAGTTTGCTTGGTAATCCCTTAAGATCTTTGGATGAAAAGAGCCATAAAAATCTAAAATGTTTTTCTAGGTGGGGGTTTCCAAAATTGGTCCCTTTGAGGGAGCCACCCACTTAGACATTGAATGCCCTCTCTGTGTAATGTGGAAAAAGTGGTTGGTGAAAATTTGCTCCTCTAGCATCACCAAAACAAAACAAAAAAACAGATATCTTTATTGTTTAGAAAGTAAAACACACCCATTGAGGTTCACTTCATCATTTTTCTAAGTGAATGAAAACATCACAAGTTGAACTGATGAAATGAAGGATTAGTGCAAACAGACTACACCCTTCCTCTTTCAATCACAAGGAGAAGTGGTCTGCCAAGTCTCCCCACTGCACCCTCCCTGTCTAGTGAAGGGCCCTAGTTGGCTTGCAAACCATATCCGTATCTGAGCTACAACTAATCATGCCACTGTTGAGTCATCAACAGAAAATCCCACAGGCTGGTTGCTTTCCTTTTTGTGGTGTAGAGCAATGATTTGAAAGAGAATCTATTCCCGGTCATTTTTTCTCTTTTTATCTGAGTCATTTTTCTCCCTCTTCTTATTCACTTTCATTTCTTCCAGTTTTTAATTATCATCTTTCTCTTAACCCATCCTTTTCTAATCTCAAGGGCTATTTTAAAAGAATTCTTGCTCACCAGATGCAACTCTCCAAGAGCTCATTTGGAAAAAATAACGGTCTCTTTCTGTCCCTCCAGCTGCCAAAAGTCATCATGAGTCATGTTTTTGACTCAATTGACAGAAATACTTAGTATAAATAGTTGGCCTTTCTCAGAGTAGCCTCTTAGCCGCCTTTCCATCTTTCTGATTTTAACTGAGAGAATGCAGCATTTTGATCAGAGTACCCTACCTGGTCATTACGTTCTTTTTATTTTTCCTTTCTTTGTTACACCTGGCTAAAGCAATCCATTGAGTGGAAGATAAGCAAAATACATGCCTGTCTGTGAGCATTCTTGCTCTAGAGTATCTTCTTTGGATCATTCTTTCCAAGTTTCTTCCCCTAAATTTAACTGGGTTCCCATATGCTGAATCAGAAATTAAGTAACCTAGTTTCTAAATACCAATAATATTAATAAAATAATAAAGTCATTACTTAATAATGTTATGATGACAACTTGATACTAGCGACTTGGGAACCATGGAAAGAAACTCTTTTAAATAGACATGATATTGGATTTCTTACTACATTAAGAAGTAAGTATACTTAGTGGAGTACAAAGGAACTATTGAAGATATTTTCTACTGACCTTGTCAAAGTCAAAGTTTTTAAAACTTAAAAAAGATGACTCATACAAATATAGAATAAGCATATCAAAAGTTTATTTAATTCACTAACAAAGCTTATGAGTCAAGAATTTAACGAGGTAAGAAGAATCAATAAAAACACATGGACACATACACATATTTGTTCACTTCAAGGTATTGATTTATAAATTCTGGACTTTCTGCACTTCAGAAGTCAGAAAGTCCAGAAAGGAAGATTCTGAAAGTTCTATAGGTCAGAAAGTCCAGGAGGGAAGATTATAAATATGCTGGAACTCCATCAGTTTGGACCAAAGTTCATTATTTATATGCTGTCAGAAAAGAATGATTAGGAGAAGGCTGGAACTTAAAAGGACCCAGGCTGTGTTCTCAGGGAAAGCTTAAACATTTTAGCCTTATACATTCCCCAGTTTAGGCCCAGAATACTCTAAACTGACTCAAAAAGGTCCATCCTTCCCAGAGTAATCTCTCTAATTTATACCTAAGTAATCAGAAACTTAATTTATGTAGGCAAAAAAATCCCTTTACAGTAGTACCTAGATTGATGTTTGATTAGGTAACTGAGAAAACCATGGCTGCTGTGTCCCTTCTGCCCTCCACCTCTTGTTAAGAATATCTCTTATAGCTCACCTTACCTGGAAACACACTAGAAAGGCAGTTCTGGAGAATGTAGTTTATTCTAGCCAGGGTGCCACAACCATAAAGCCATTTGTGTATATTTATGGACTGAAAAAACAAAGGTTGGATTAATATTGCTTAATTAGATACAAAGCTGATTAATGTTCAATAAGGCAAAGGAACACTTATACACTGTTGGCGGGAGTGCAAATTAGTTCAACCATTGTGGAAAGCACTATGGCAATTTCTTAAAGAGCTAAAAGCAGAACTACCATTTGACCCGCAATCCCATTACTGGGTATATACCCAGACAAATATAAATCCTTCTACCACAAAGACACATGCATGAGAATGTTCATTGTAGCACTATTCACAAGAGCAAAGACATGAAATCAGCCTAAATGCCCCTCAAAGAAAGACTGAATAAAGAAAATGTGCTACAAATATGCCGTGGGATACTATGCAGCCATGAAAAAGAATGAGATAATGTTTCTTGTGGGAACATGAATGGAGAAGAAGGCTATTATCTTTAGCAAACTTGGGAACAGAACAATTGCCACATGCTTTCACTTATAAATGGGAACTAAATTATGAACACAAGGAAACCACAAACACTGGGATCTACTTGAGGACAGACTGAGAGGAACAGAAAAGATAACTGTTGGGTACTGGGCTTAATACCTGGGTGATCAAATAATCTGTATGACAAATCTCCATGACACGTTTACCAACGTAACAAATCTTCACATGTACCCTCAATCTTAAAATAAAAGTTAAATACAATCTTTTGGGATATCTTTTCTATCAGATAGAAAAAGATTTCCAGCTCTACCAGACACAAATCTATAAGTTAACATGTAACCATAGACTTTGAACCATAATTGATTATAAACAGCAAGTCAAATATGGGCACGTAAGCCTAGATGGATAATCATCCTTGCATGGACCTATTAGACAATGCTCCTAGGACTAAAAGTATATGTCGACCTTCTTTTGCTTTATATTCAAATTTTGGATACTTTTTCTTAACAACTTACTAAATAGTTTACTGTTTTCTCATTAAAGTGCTAATCTTTCATTGAGAAATTAGATTTCCAAATATATATTTTATTTGCTTAATTAGAAATTAGAATTGATTTTTGCAATTACAGGCTGAATTTTTTAGTTTCCTCTAATACAGCTACCTGTAATGTCTAGCCCTTTATTTAGTGGCTACCACAGTCACAGGAGTGGTTCTGGATATATAGGAAATGACTCTCATACTCATAGGCATATGAATATCTTCAATTAACAGGCCCTGAGCAATTAGAAAGGAAGAAGTAAAAAAAAGGATAGAGGTCATTATTTTATTTACAGACTCAAAATAACAATGATGGAAACAGTAGGAAGGAAGAAAATATTAAAAGGGAAAAGAGAATCATTATTTTTTAACTTTAAAAATTTTTTTAATAAAAATAATATGAGATCTAACTTCTTAACAAATAAAGTATACACTAAACTACACTACTGTTATCTATAGTCACAATGCTGTACAACAGGCATCTAGAACATTTTCATCTTGCATAACAGACTTTTTTTTTTGAATGAAGTCTCACTCTGTCACCCAGGCTGGAGTGCAGTGGCAAGATCGTGGCTCACTGCAACATCCGCCTCCCAAGTTCAAACAATTCTCTTGCCTCAGCCTCCCAAGTAGCTGGGATTACAGGTGCCCGCCACCATGCCCAGCTAATTTTTCTATTTTTAGTAGAGACTGGGTTTCACCAGGTAGGCGAGGCTGTTCTCAAACTCCTGACCTCAGGTGATCCGCTTGCTTCTGCCTCCCAAAGTGCTGGGATTACGAGCATGAGCAACCACGCCCAGCACATAACAGAAATTTTATGCCTGTTGATTAGTAATTCTTATTTGCTGGCATCCTCAGTCTCTGACAATCACAATTCTGTTCTTTGATTTCATGCGTTTTATTATTTTAAATAACCCATCCAAGCGGAAATGTGAGGCATTTGTCTTTCTCTTACTAGTTTATTACACTCAGCATAATGTACTAAAAGCTCATCCATATTGTTAAATATTGTAGGATTTCTTTCATTTTTAAGACTGAATAACATTCCACTGTATGTCCATTCATTTATTGGTGGAGCCGGGCATGGTGGCATGCGCCTCTAATCCCAACTACTTGGGAGGCTGAGGGTCTGAGGCAGGAGAATCACTGCACTTCAGCCTGGGGATAGAGTAAGACTGTCTCCAGAATAATAATAATAATAATAATAATAATCATCATCATCATCATCCTTTGGGTTACATCAAGATAAGTTAGAGCTCTGGATGCAAAATCCAACACTTTTCCTCCTCAGGGGAAAGCTGGGAGTTTGGGTTTATCACCCACTTGCTCTGCACTGAATGAGAAAAGGAGCTGTGGTGAGTGCCCACATGCTAGTTCAAACCAGTGCTCTGTTCTCTGTAGCTCCCAGAATACTTGCTTATGCTAAATCCTATCAGCTTTCCCAGACAGATGAGATAGAAGCCAGATTCTTGGGCAGCACTCAAAACATTTGGCATACTACATGTGCAATTAAACTCCTTTGCTTCTCATGGAGTAGCTGAGTTGTGGATTTGCTTCTGATGGTATGGGGCTGTGCCAGAAGTGGAAATATTGGCAAGAGGAAATTTTAGCTATTTCTACTGGTAGCAGTATTACTGGTTTCACACTGAACTGAGGTGCAGAAGTCTTTTAACTAAAATTTCTGGATTTCTCACAGGGGGGACCAATCCATATGTTGTTAAAGTGGTGTGTTCATGGGTATAACATTTCTTCTGTCATCTTTCTGTCATCATGCCAGGACCATTATTTTATACTTGTGCAGTATTTTTTAAATTAAGAAATAAGATATGGACCCAAAGTTGAAAATAATCTTGTTGAAAATAATTAATCAAACTTTTAAATCATCAATTGGCTTAGTAAGAACAAAGAAAACGATGTGCTTATCTTGAATGTTTTATGCCACTAAAGTCTATCTTACTGTTTTGAACATGACTGATTCATTATTTTTCTATCTTTAACTAATGACTATAGGTCATATTAATAAACCAATTATGCAGTAAATGTTTGGAGACATACATTTCCAATGAAGCTTAAAATGACATATTTGGAGGAAAAATAAAAAATAATCTGTGCAGACATTTTGCTTCATCTGTCTGAAAACAATTTGAACAGTTTGTAATATATTCACTACACTCATCATTGAGTTTGTAAATTGTTTTTTCAATATTTTCCTAAGTTATTGGGGTATAGGTCATATTTGGTTACATAAATAAGTTCTTTAGTGATGATTTGTGAGATTTTGGTGTACCTATTACCCAAGCAGTAAACAATACACAATATATTTGGTCTTTTATTCCCTCACTCCTCTCTCACTCTTCATTCCAAGTCCCCAAAGTCTACTGTGTCATTCTTATGCCTTTGTGTCTTCATAGTTTAGCTCCCACACATCAGTGAGAACATATGATGTTTGGTTTTTCATTCCTGAGTTATTTCACTTATAATAGTAGTCTCCAATCTCATCCATGATGGATGGATGATGGAATATCACACACACACACACACACACACACACACACACACACACACACACACATATATGTCAGTTGCAAAATCTCCTACTTAGTTTCTTAATGAGGTTATTTGGATTTTACCTCTTTTTTCTTGGTTTATCTTGCTAATGGTCTATCAGTTTTATTTATCTTTTCAAAGAATCACCTTTTGTTTCATTTATCTTTAGTGTGTTTTTTTTGTTTGTTTGTTTCAAATTTATTTAGTTATGCTCTGATCTTGGTTATTTCCTTTCTTCTGCTCAGTTTGGGTTTGGTTTGTTCTTGTTTTTCCAGTTACTTGAGGTGTTACCTGAGAACATCAGTTTGTGCTCTTCTAGTCTTCTGGATGTAGGTGTTTACGGTTATACGCTTTCCCCTCAGCACTGCCTTTGCCGTACCCCGGAGGTTTTGATAGGTTGTGTCATTATTGCCATTCAGTTCAAATAATTTTTAAATTTCCATCTTGATTTTGTTTTTGATCCACTGCCCATTCAGAAGCAGTTAATAGTTATTAACTAATTTAATAACATAGCTATTTAATTTCTGTGTGTTTGCATAGTTTTGAAATTTCCTTTTGGAGTTGATTTCCAGTTTTCCAGTTTTATTTCACTGCGGTCTGATAGAGTGCTTAATATAAATTCAATTTTTTTTAATTGATTAAGGCTTATTTTATGGCCTATTGTATGGTTGATCTTGGACAAACTTCCACGCACTGTTGAATAGAACGTGTATTTTGCAGTTGTTGGATAAAATGTTCTTTTCTGTATATATCTGTCAGGTCCATTTGTCCCAAGGTATAGTTTAAATCCATTGATTCTCTCCTTCTAGCTTTAGTAGCTTTACTGTGGTTCATTATATTAACGACATCTCTGTCTGGGTGTATTGGCTTATGCCTGTAACCCTAGCATTTCGAGAGGCCGAGGAGGGCAGATCTTTTGAGGTCATCAGCCTGACCAATGTCATGAAACCCTGTCTCTACTAAAAATACAAAAACATGAGCTGGCCATGGTGGCATGAGACTGTAATCCCAGCTAGGATTTCTGGGCAGGAGACTTTTCACCCAATTCAAACTGTTACAAAGTTCAGATGGAGATTTCCTTCTGTTTGTAGTGTTCCCACTCCCCTGCCCCCTCCGCCATCCCCACTCCCAGTCACTGGTCTGGCCACCCTCCTGATGGATCCCTGTGGTGCCCAGAATGGCCTGCTTGGGGACCCAGAGAGCTCCCAGAGACTTTCTGCTGATTCCTCTACTCCTGTATTTCACTTGGCTCTCTAAATTGACTCAGCTCCAGGTACGGTCAGCAATTTCTTCCACAAACAGACCTGTTGTAGATAACAGGGATTTGATGTCTTAAACTACTATTAGTGCTTTGGACAAGTTCATATTGGTGTGTGTTCATCCCGTTTCAATTTAGATGTCTTAGCAAGTAATTGCAATGACTATATAATGAACATCTAACACATTTCTCTCTTGTTACTCTGGCTCATTTTCCAGTCTTTTAATCAGCTGGCAACATCATTATTCCAACATGAAATAATCTTTGTTTTGCTTTGTGATATAAAAAGCTTACACAAAGGCGTATTGCCTGCTGTATCAATGTCACCCACCTAATCAAAATAGTCAAGGGCCTTCATGATCTGGTCATATTATATCTCCAGTTTTATTTTTGGCCACTCGATAAGCATCTGTGTGCAGTATACCTTTATAAAAAGGAAAAAAAAAAAAAAAAAAAAAAAAAAAAAACCTTGTTATTTTCCAAATCCTTAAATGAGGCCTGATGTATCCTTTTTTATGTACAATATTTCCTGCAAGAAATATCCTTCACTCCCTTGTCCTTTTGGGAAATTTCTACTCACCCTTTAAATCAGCTTAGAGTTTCTTTCTCTGAGAAACTTTCCACTGTCTCTGCCAGTGCTCGTAGGCAGCTAAGTGATATTCTTCAAGTTTTAATGGCATGCTGGGGATGTGGCTCTATTGTAGCCCTTAGCTTACCACTGATTCAAAAACGCCTTTGTGCAGGTCATTTGCTCCCTGAGTGTCTTCTTTCTCTTTTTTCTAGACTCTAACTCAGGATTTAATTAAGTAATAGTTGCTTGTTCACAATAAACATTTGTTGAATACTAAACATTAATATAATCCATTCCTCTGATATGTTGCTGGCTTTTTGGCATTAAAGCAGGTAAGTAGAGAAGCCATTGACCTGAGGTCATGATCATCTTATTACTTCTATTTACTAGTGAGTTTCAAACTTTAGTCTGCACTGGAATCACCTTGTTAAAACACAGATTACTTGGCTTACTCCCAGAGTTTCAGATTTAGTAGACCTGGGCTGGAGCCAGGGAATTTGCATTTCTAACCAGTGTCTGGTTGTTTCTGTTCTCGCTGTTTAAGGACCACACTTTAAGAACCACTACTCTGTATTGACACAAAAGACCATGGTGCTGAAAGGAAATATGTGTGTTTAATAAATGACTATCTAACTGATAATATTTTCATAGTAAAGACAGCCTTAGTACAGAGTATAATTTGCGGTGTTCCCTTCTAAATTAAGAGAAATGAAAAGATATAGATATACATTTTTTTCATTTTTTTGCAGTGAAGATTAATATTCTGAACTTTCCTCATAATTACACATCCTCCAATTAATCTGCAGTATGTTTAATGAGGTAAACTAAATATTATGACTGTATTTCTTTTTCTTTAAAACAGTGGAACTCATTTTTTGTGTGTGGGGTAGGAAAAGAGGCTTCCATAGCCATTTATGTTTCTATGAAAGTAATTAATCCTCTTTTTAGAAAGTTGTATACACGTGTTAAGTTTGTCATGTTATTTTGGGTGGCCACTGGACTGTCTTGAATTTTATATATGGATCCAGATTAAGAATCCCTGTTTTTAAATGTGTCATAGGAAACAAGGGATTGTAGAGGTAAAATGAGAGAAATCTTTATTATTTTTATTTCTATTTATTTTTTGAGACAGGGTCTCACTTTGTCACGCAGACTAGAGTGTAGTGGCATGATCTTGACTCACTGCAATCTCCACCTCCTGGGTTCAAGTGATTCTCCTGCCTCAGCCTCCTGAGTAGCTGGGATTGCAGTCACATGCCACCATAACCAGCTCATGTTTTTGTATTTTTAGTAGAGACAGGGTTTCACGACATTGGTCAGGCTAGTGATCTCAAATGATTTGCCTACCGCGGGCTCTCAAAATGCTAGGATTATAGGCATAAGCCAACACAACCAGCCAAAGAAGTTGTTAATATAATGAACCACAGAAAAGCCACTAGAGCTAGAAGATAAATTGAAAAAGTTGCAGGATAAAGATCAACAAACAAAAATTAGTTCTGTTTCTTCAAATCTGCAATTAATGATTCAAGAAAGATATTTAAAATCAAGTCCATTCACTGTAACATCTAAAAATTTAAATACTGGTGAATAAATTTAACCAAGGAAATAAAAGACTCTACATGGAAAGCTATAAAATGTTGATAGAAGAAATGAAAGGACACAAATAAGTGGAAAGATATTCTCTGTTCTTTGGTAGCAATACTTTATATTATTAAGATGTCATTAGTAACCAAAGTGATCTACAGATTCAATAAAATTTCTAATAAAATTCAACCATATTTTTTAGGAAATAAAAAGGCCAGTTCTCAAATATATACTAAATGGCAACAGGTCCCAAATAGCTAAAATAATCTTGAAAAAGAAGAAATAAGGTAGAGGACTCATACTTCCTACTTTCAAAACTTACCATAAACCTGCAGTAGTAATCAAAGCAATATGGTTCAGGCAGATGGATACACATATAGATAAGCGGAAAGGAATTAAGACTCCCGAAATGAGTGCATTTTTGTATAGCTAACAGATTTTTGACAAAGATATCAAGCTCACTCTGTGGTAAAAGAACATTTCTTTTTTCAACAAATCATGCAGGAACAGTAAGATTTCCACATGCAAAATAATCTAGTTGTAAAACTACCTGATACCATGTGCAAAAATTAAGAAAAAATACATAAAAATGTAAGCATAAGTAATAAAACAATAAAGCATTAATTGGCAATGGATTCTTAAATACAAAACCAAAAGCAGGAGCAACAAAAGACAAGAATAGGCAAACTGGATGTAATAAAATGGAAAACTTTTGTGTATTAAATTACATTATCAAAGATATTAAAAGACAACCCAGAAAATGGAAGAATATATTTGCAAATCATTTATCTAAAAGTATTTAGTATTCAGCATAAAAAGATAAATTGAATAAACATTTCTCCAAGAAAAATATGCAAATGGCCTATAAGTATCTGAAAAGATGCTCAATATCTGTCTTAGTCCATTTGTGCTGCTATAACAAAATACCTAAGACTGTGTAAGAATTTAGAAACAACAGAAACTGATTTCTCACAGTTCTGGAGACTGGGGAGTCCAAGACCAAGACATGAGCAGATTTGGTGTCTGGTGAAACCTCACTCTCTGCTCCAAAGATGTACCTTTATGCTCTGTCGTACCATGGTAAAAGGGGAGGAAAGAAGCCTGTATTTTCACGTGATGAAAGAGATGAAAGTCCAGCCAGCTCACTGAAGACTCTTTTAAAAGAACATTAATCCCATTCAGGAGGGCAGAGTTGTCATGATTTAATCACTTCCCCAAAGTTCTCACATCTTAATACCATCTCCTTGGGGTTTAAGTTTGAACACATGAATTTTAGAGGGACACACATGTTCAAATCATAACAACATCATTAGTCACTAGTATAAAGCAAATTAAAGCTACAATGACATACCACTTCACATGTACTGGGATGACTATAATAACATTTTTAAGAAAGAAAATAACAATGTGTTGGCAATGATGTGGGAAAAACTATAATTTTTATATTTTGCTGGTGAGAAGGTAAATTGTAGAAAGTTAAAATAGAGAAACTATTTGGCTGCTCCTTGAAAAGCTAAATATGGAATTACTATATGACCCAGCCATTTTATTCCTTGGTTTATACCCAAAAGAATTGAAAACAGGAACCCAAACAGATATTTATATGCAAATGTTTATTGTAATGTTACTCACAATTGCCACAATGTGGATACAATCCAAATGTTCATCATGAAATGAGTAAATGAAGAAAAAATTATTCAGCCCTTAAAAATGAATAAAATTCTCTGCAGACTGCAATATGGGTAAACATAAAAAGATTGTATTAAGCAAAATAAGTTAGACACAAGAGAACAAATGTATGATTACATGAAATATTTAGAATAGGCAAGTTCATAGGAAAAGAAAGTAGATTAATGTTTGCCAGATGATGGGAAAATGGAGGAATGGAGAGTTATTATTTCATATTTACAATTTCTGTTTGGGATACTGAAAAAATTTTGAATTAGAGTAGTAATGGTTTTACAACATTTTGAAGGTAATTAATGCTTCTAAATTAAGCACTTAAAAATGATTTAAAGGGCAAAAAAATCTAATACAGGCAGTTACAGAAAAATAAACAAAGATAGGTTAAGCCCAAAAGGTAGCAAAGACTAACAATTATATAATATTTACAATATCCTAGGCTGTTTTCTCATATTTTTGTATGTTAACACACTGATTGTGCACAACAGCCCTATAATGTCAGTATTATTATGTAATCCTATCTCACTGTTGAGAAAATGAGGCAGAGAACGTTGAAATGACTTATTAATCAACACATGCTTAGTACATGGGAGGGCCAAGTTTGAAGCTAGGCACCTTGTCTCTAAAATCCATGCTTTTAAACACGCTTATAACTGCATTACCATCTTTGGCTGGCATTCAACCAAATGCTGAATGATTTGAATGAACATGGTGCTACCATAAGCAGGAGGGTAGGAGAAGTCAGTCTATTTTCAGTCATTCTGGTTTCATAAAGGCAGTAGAATTTACAAATCTAACTGCCAATTGACAAGTGTATACATTTTTTGTATGTATACTACCTTCCGATGTTTTGAGTAAGCAGAATATGATGACTTTTCCTATTTGATAGTTTTTGAGCATGTGCTTTGTGCTTTTTTTCCCCAGCAATTGATAATTTGTTAAAACAGATTATCTTTAAAGAAGCATTATGAGAGTTACAAAAAATTGTTGAGAAATATGGCTTTTACTTTTTATTTAATGAATTCTTATAGAATTAAGAATATAGTAATGTAAAAGCTGATCTACATTCTTTCCAATATTATTTCTTTTCCAAAAATTGTAGTGTCAACACTACATTAACTTTTATGGAAATGGTAATGCATATATCATATCAATATATAATAAATTTATTGAACACCTATTTTATGCACAAGTAAATGCAAGCTTTTTCCACATCAGTGATAATTTCAGATGAATCCTGATGATGTTCTTGCCTGACGATGGTGGTTTTTTTCAGTATTCTTTCCTATCTAGCCACTTGAAAAACGTGGGAATAATTTGGGAGCTAAGTTATGATAAAAAACAACAAAAATAGTATCTTTGGGTCATAATGTTTTCACCCACATCAAAAGAGTTTTCAGAAAAGTATTTGCTATACCTCAATAAATGTAAGTATTCTCTGTTAAGTTTTAATAATCCTAGTATGAGATTTAAATAATTTTAGGGACAACCCAGAGGAAATTTATATGCTGTAAGCCAATGATCTCAGAAAAACAACTATATCCTTTTTATGAGCAACTTTGATTTGCAGCAATGTTGACTGCCAGTTTTCAAAAGTCTCCTTCCATTTTCTCTTCTCTACTCCCTCCCCTTCCTCACAATCAAGTCTCAAACTAGAGCTCTTGGCTCCTGGGATCAATCTCTTTCAGAAAACCTGAAGCACAACTTCCGTCTGGTTCTGTACTTTAGCTGTTCCTGGCTGGAATTCAATTATATATAGGACACATGGCTGTTTCAAATTCAATAGGATTAAAAAAAAAGGCTGCTTCTGGGGAAACACTTGTTGATTACTAATAGATATTATTTGAGACTTGAAACATCTGGAATTTAGAAGAGCCTACTTGGTAACTCTTCTGGTTCACATGTAACCAGGTTATTGAGAAATATGATTTAAATGAAATATAAACAGGATAGTAATATTTCATCAACTATTATCTTCAGTCCCACTTTTTGGTCTTCCTTCTCTGAGCATGGAGTACGCTTCACTAGACATGGCAGTTTTCTGGCCAGTTTCATGCATTAATTAGTTCAAATCAAATAAATTCTTTCTCATATCTAATTGAAAGAGTCTGTCCCTCCATTTTTCCTAGACCCCAGTTTGGCCTGGCCTGCAGTGTAGGTGGTATAATCTGTTCTTTGACTCTTGCTACCTTCCCTCCTTGTATTGCTGGCTCCTCCATGGGTGAAAAAGACATTAGAAAAGGAGTAAATGTTTGTTTATTAGTGCTGCTGCCAGTGTTCAAAGGTTGACTTTCTTTTAGAACACATTTGTGTGCTGTGGAGCCTGTCTACTGGAATCCTTGGATTGAAGAGCTTACTGATATACGAAATATACTCCATCTAAACACCAGAAACTCTTCTTCGGCATTTCCCCAAAGAGCATACACAACAATCTATCATTGTTGAATCCCCTCACAGTGAGAGAATGCCTCTTGGACAAGGTCCTTTGAAGTAACCTTGTGTCAAGCTAATTTCCAGAGTTTCCACTGGTACATGGAAATTGAGAGTGCTAGTTATCGGCTAGCTGTGCAACCAACCTGCTTCCTTTTCTTTCTGGATATATAGCTATTCTACATTTCCCAGCTTTTCCTAAATTTAATATGGACATACGTTTTTAGTTCTAGCCAATGAAATGTGAGCATAAGTGCCATTTCCGGGCTTGGCCCACTAATGCATGCCACGTATAATCCTCCATATTCTTTTCATATCTACCTCCTTGAGGCACAAAGACCTTGGAATGCACATTTGAAAATGTTGGAAACATAGTATAAAATAAACTCAGATCCTGCTAGAGTTGTTTGCTCCTTTGTAAGGTTAATGAGCAAAAATTAGATTTTTATCATACTTGAACCATTATTCGTTTTGGAGTTTGTCATAGCAGCTAGCCATATGTTAACTAATTTACTCATGCAGTCTTAATAGGGATGTGAAATTAAGTAAATAAAAATAAAGGCCATCCACTTAAATTTGAATTTCATATAAACAAGAAATCGTATTTAAGATAAATATCCTCCATGCAATATTTAGGACATGCTTATGTTAAAAATTATTCACTTTGTAGCTGAAATTCAAATGTAACTGTGAATCCTGTATTTTATGTCAACTCTAATTTTTACCAAACTAAAAATTGGATATATATGACACTCCCAGTGTTTCCCTCTTTTGTCATTACACTGTCTGTGTCCGATTCAGCTGGATTCTAATTTTTAGGTATCTGCAGGAAAGAATCAGTTCTTAGCCTCTGCATACACATACACATTAAAACTCCTAGGGAACATATGTCAGTGTCTTCCTAAAACTCCACATCCAAGTCTACTCTAGTACCCTGGCATGACTTCCTGCAGTTCATCAATCATCCATTCTGGGGAATTTTTTAAGAGTCTTGGCTTCAATGGGCTCTTAAATTTCTGTGCATGATTCTTTTGGAGCCCAAATCTGTTTGTGGCAGAGAGTGGCACTGGGTTTCTTGATAATCATGTAACTTAACACTCAGATGAACCCCTGATGAATTTAAGCCTTTTTTTCTTATTCAGGCTGGAAGGGATACTAAGTGTAAAGGAAGTAAAAGGTCTGGTCAAATCTTAATGATTCCATGATGATGTGTCCAGAAAGATCTCTTTAGAATGTGGAGCCTATTACCTGCTGTTGTTTGGGGGTCTTCAGCAGTAATTATGAGACAACAGGAAAAGTTTCACTGGATATCCAATTAGATAAAAATTGAGAAAATGTGACACTCGTTTGCATACTCTTCATTTCACTATAACATGACAACATTAGAAAATCAAATATAAAATGGTATTTCTTGGGGGGATGTGGTGGCTCATGCCTGTAATCCCAACACTTTGGGAGGCCAAAGCGGGCAGACCCTTTAAGGCCAGGAGTTTGAGACCAGCCCGGCCAACATGGTGAAACCCCATCTGTACTAGAGATACAAAAATTAGCCAAGAGTGGTGGCACCTACCTGTATTTCCAGCTACTCAGGAGGCTGAGGTGGGAGAATGGCTTGAATCCAGGAGGCAGAAGTTGCAATAAGCCAAGATAGTGCCACTGCACTCCAGCCTGGGCACCAGGCTGTGTTTCTTTTGTCCAGCATAACTCAATGTTCTTGAATTCCTATCTCCAATAAAAAAAGATTCTCTCTTAGTTTAGAGCTTGCCAAACTCTGTAACAATGCACATACTTTGTGGTCTGTGCTTTGGTCACAAACTTTATATTATTTTTGTGTCATTATATTTGTGAAAATATAATGCCAAATATTAAATTGGAGTTTTATTTTGTTTCTTTATTTATTTTAAACATTTTAAGCAATACTTCCCCAAAAGTTTGGTTTATTTCTAAGAAACATATTGCATTTCTTCAGATAGATAAGGGGAGTACAATTTAATGCACTGAAACCTGATATTTAGTATAATAATTCTTTAGGATTTCTATGGAAATAATTCCCTGAAAAAATGAGAGCAACACATACTTTCAAACCCATTTGAATAAAGTAAAATATTATTTTGTAAAAATAATACATTTTATGAGAGATGATAAGTTAAAGCTCTAGCAAAACTGATTACAAAGTATATAAGAAGCTTAGGTTAGAGACAAGCATTTACACTATTATTTTTAACTTTTCAGTATCTGCTCTTCGATCTATGGGGAAGCAAAGTGAAAACAGAAAAACAAAGGGATTCAAATTATATAATTATGTTACATGTTATTTATATTATACAATATTCTATTTTCTCAATCTAATTTTCTGTGGCTAGTATCAAAAATATTTGGTTTAATACAACAATACAGCTTATGAGATGGATGCATAAAGCAAAAACAGAATGTACAGTGATCTTATAGCTAGTAAAAAAGTAATAAAGCTAGGTAATGAAAATCAAATTTGATATTTTACATTATGATTTTTACTCAATATTTAGAAAATATTGAAAACATCTGCAAAGAAAAGATAAACAAAACAAAATATATGGAACCTTATTAACTCCGAACAGGAAATAGCCCAGAACAGGAGTTGGCTAACTTTTCTGTAAAGGTTCAGATAGTAAATATTTTAGGCTTTGTGGGCTGTACAGTCTCTGAAGAAATACATAAATGAATAAGCATGATTATGTTTCGATAAAGTTTTAAAGACAACTAAAATATATAGGCTGGGTTAGGTCCAAATGCCAGAGTTAGTTTACTTCTGTTAGTAACAAGTACACATTGCATTACTCTCATTGCACCAAGAAGACGATCTAATTAACTACTTATTGGTTTATAAACACGTTCTAGGGTAGGGCGCTGTGACTCACGCTGAGGAGGACAGATCACCTGTGGTTAGGAGTTTGAGATCAGCCTTTTCAGTATGGTGAAACCCCATCCCTCCTAAAAGTACAAAAATTAGCTGGGCCTCACGGCACACGCTGGTGGTCCCAGCTACTAAGGAGGCTGAGGCACAAGGATCGATTGAACCCAAGAGGCAGGGGTTGTATTAAGCTGAGATTGCACCAGTGCACTCTAGCTTGGGTAATGGAGTGAGACTGTGTCTAAATAAATAAATAAATAATATATTAAGTACAGTCTAGTTGTGGTTAATAAGTCTTACCTTCCCACCAAGACCCATCCTCCCTTTGAAACTCATCATTGATACACTGAAAATCTGCTAATTTCTTCATAGATGAATTTATAAAAGATAAGGGACTCAACTCAGATGCAATTATTTACCAAGCTCTTTGTGGTTTTAAAGGGTTGAAAATTTTGAGACAATGAAGTTTATTACTCAAAAACAAAGCAATGCTTTCTGGAGATCATTGTACTTTTCTTAATCCATTTGATTTTGTTTTTCACTTGGTTTCAGGATCCAAGCACAGCACTTAAGTGATTGTGCTTTGAACATTTGAGATTTCTCATCATGTATTTATAATTCATTTATGGGCAATCAGAGACATCTTGATTGGATATTACTCCTTTGGCTGGTTCTTTTTCCACATAGCAGATCATTTCTTTGAAATAACCCATACAATGAACTGCTTCATGGGGTGAATAACACTGTAATTTAAAAATTAACCTCTTGGTGGCCATGTGTATGTGTCCCTATCCCTGAGTTCCAATTGTGTAAAATTAACTTTTCCCTAATTCATAAACTCAACAGATATTTGTAAAAAACCTGTAGTATACAACCTGTACTTAAAATTTGACACTGAATGAGTTTTAGCTACATACATACACAGGGTGAATTTCTATTCGTGAAATCAGAAAAAAAAGAATAATGACTTCAATACAAATTTTCATTGTTATGTATAATAAAGATTTCAAGTTTACAATCTTAAACCATGCAAGGTAAGAAAATGATGAATCCTGTGGGATTAGAATGCCTTTTTAGGGATTTCTAGTGAACTTTGTTAAAGTACAAAACTTTGGACTAGTTTCCAAAAAGTTATTTACAGATTTAGATGCTTCAGCTTCTATTTTTCTCTTCTTTTGGTTTCCCTAGAGACAAATTCTTATTTCATCTTTTTCTTTTCTTTGAGACACTTTTGGTTCAGTTTCTTTACTCTGTAATAAGAAAAACAACGTTCATTTAGAATTGGGTGCTCCTAAGTATCATCATGTATAAGTTTGTGAGATGCTCAGCAAACTTCTGACTTCCTACCTCCCACCAAAGTTCAGACAATTCTCATTATTCATAGTAGCTATGTTCTGCAAAGTCAGTGTAAACATTGAGTTAGGAAACACTAAACCATTGGTCACAGGGGAAATAAAAGGTTAGGCTTCTGACAGTCTCTGGTCACATTTTTGTCAACCAGTCAATATGTAACCTGTTGTATGCATATTTCTATTTAAAAACACTTTGTTTACTATATGTTGTTGACTCTTTAACTTTGAACTATTCATCAACAACATTATAACTTATGCCTCAATAAGATTTATTTAACACCTTACTTTTTTTCTTCATAAAACACATCACAGCCTTTTCATGTTTAGGCAACCTAGGGAGCATTTTATCACTATGTTTTGGGACCATTTTAAACACTGACCTCTCCAACCAGAAGCACATAAATGCAGAGTAAAAAAAACAGCCAAAAAAATCATGGCACTAAACAGACTGTCAAAAACACTTGTTTCTAGTATGAATGCTGAAGCAAGAGGGCAGAGCACCGCCTTGTTTGAACACAGTTGGGCATGTGTTTTATAGGTGATGCAATTTTTTTGACGCCCTATGCATGTCTTTGAATAACCATGAAAACATTGTGTGTATTAATTTTGGGATTAAAAATAAATTTTAGCCAGTAGGTAAGTTTGTTAATATGGAACTCATAATAATGAAGATCAACTATACTTTCATCCCATTTTCTTTCTGTAAGTCATTTTTTTCTACCTAGTTTTTTCAAGTTTACCTCATAACAAGATGAAAAGGAAATTGATGTTTCTTTTTACTTGACTTCTATCGTACACAATTTGACTTAAGGTGCAACATTCGTAAGGCAGTATTCAGACATAGAATAAAATATATTCTTGAATTGCCTTACAAAATGCTCAGTCCTTGCCTAAATGATGCAAATCAGTTGCAAAATACATTTCAGTACTTAGAATTTCAGACTATTATAAGTAATATATTTTTAAAGTACAGATTTTATGCTGTGTAATAAATATTTTGTCACATGATGAAGTATTCTTTGCACATTGAGAAAATATTGCAAAATTTGGAGTTTATAAATAGAAAATAGCATGACGCCATATTACTTTTCCTCTTTAAGGAAGTCTCAGAGTATATGTACACTAATACTCTAAACAAAATAATTCCCTGACATATTTTTGACTCAGCCCCAAATACCTCATAGACATTAAGCTCCATAAAGAGACTCTGCCTCTCTTGATCAAGGTTATTTGACTAGTACATAATATAATGCATGACACATAGTAGTTGCTCAACAAATGTTGATGAAAATTAGTAAATGATTAAGCTCACAAATACAAAAACCTAAAAATTTAGAATTTCTTCTCCAAAATCTATCTTTCCAGAGACAGAGTTCTTAAACAAAGCTTCTATTTCTTTTGTTTTTTCCTATTATGCTGATTTCACTATACTTTTGTGAATAATCTTCCAGGATAATTAATAACATTTTACTATCAATCAGTAAGAGTGTTTTGATTTCCTAGGCAATCCAAATTTCATCAAGGTCTTCACGGCATCTAACTAGCCTATGTCCCTTTCCTTTCTCCTTAACTTTATATTCTGCTTCTTGTCCAAGATAAAATTCAAACGCAATACAAGCAAGCTAGAAATCATTTAAAAAATTTATGTAGAGTTACAAAGATGCAAGACTAGCCAGGAAATTCATGAAAATAAGAAAAAGGTGTGATGACTCAGCTTTATTAAATATTATGACTTTTTATAAAACTGGTGTAAGGGCATGTGTTGGTGTGAAGACAAAGAAAGAAAGAAATAGATCAGAATTAGATTTCAGTAACAGACAAACACAGACATATAACAAAAGTGAATTTACAGAGCCGTGGAAAAATAAAAACTATTTAATAAATAATGTCGGATTATTGGAGATGCAAATGAAAAAATCTAAATTTGACTCCTACTTCACACTCTCTATGGAAGTCAATACTGGGTGTATTGAAACTCTAAATGTGAAAGGTGAACAATAAAGCCATTATAAAATAACGTGGAAAATATCCCCCTTTGGGGGAGTTAAGAAAATATTTATTTGACAGAACACACACACACAAAACTATCAAGGAAACTATTAATAAGCTATAGTATATTAAAATTATATAATTCTGTTTATTCAAAGACATAAATAAAATAGTGAAAAGGCAAGCCCCAGCATCAAAGATATTTGCAATACATACAACAAAAGTGCTTGCTTTTTGAAACTATGAAGAATTCCTATACATAAGTGAGAAAAATAGTATAAAATAAAATATTCATAAGAAATACACAGGCACTTCAAAAAGATTTATTACAAATGCCCAATAAACATTTAATGTTTGCTCATTGAAGAAGGAGATATGAACATGACGTCACCAGAATAGTTAAATATAAAAATACTAAATGTGCCATATGTTGACAAATAAGTGAAGCACTAAGCACCATAAACTGTTAGTTTCCTGGAAGAAACAGGTAAGACACTCAAATGAATATTTTTGAGAAACAGTTTAATAAAGGCATGCATAATAAAAGCAAAGACAGAGTATAAGAAAACCACAAGGAATAGACCAGTACCCAAGGGCTGGAAGGGGTTTGGAGGGAAACATTGCCCCTCTGAGGGCTGAAATGGTAAATAAATGAAGTAATTACTGGAATCTAGAGAGAGACAAAACCCAGAGAGAAGAAAACCAGGGGACCAATTAACAATAGTGTGACCTTCATTGGGAAATAGGCATTTCACAGTGATCTTGCAGGGCAGTACCTGGGTAAATAAGTGCATGAAGATCATTCTCCCTCTTCCTGATGATCTCCAGTCCAGTAGCAGAACCCCACAGACAGGCTACAGGCCAAGGGAGCCTGGGTGATGATTTCAATCAAGTCAGTCTCCTAGGGTACTAAGCAGGATGAACAAAGGTGGACAGTGGGTTTGGAGTAGTAATTCCATATGCCCTTACAAGTCAATAATAAGTCCTTTACATGACCTAAGAAAGAAAATAGATGAAGCTGTGGTATTCCTATTATTGGGATACCTGTAAAAGGAGTTCCATCACTAGACAAGAATTGGAACCAGAAGGAGAGCTTTCCTTATCTTGTTTAGATGATGGAAGACATTTATAAGCAATGAATGGCTGATATTAAAGAATCCTGCATAGTGTAGCACTTTAATTAAGGCATCAAGTATCAACGTAACATAAAGTTCCTGCTGACTTTCAACAGAGGCTGCAAAGCTTCAGCAACGTGAGACTTAATTGATGAAAAAATGAAACTGTTAGTTTAGACATATAGGATATGATAACAAAACTCTCCTGTTCTCTGACATTCCATAAAATCATGTTGTCAATGCTTAAGGTGATTTGGTCTTATGCCATCTGTGCCTCAATCACTTTACAATAGTACCTTCCATAAGTCTAATAAAAATTGTAAATGTCAAGAAAGCATTCTGTCAAATATTAGCACAGCTATTTTTTCTCTTACGGTATTATATTCATCAATACTGCATGTTACAGTCATTGGCACCATGGGTTTAAAGACATTCCACATGATATTGCCTCCTCAATGCTAATTTTAATATATATTCACAGAAAAAAAGACAAAAAGGTATATGACTAATTATTACAAGCATAATTTAAAAGAATTATATTTGATTTTAAGATCTTTCTGTGTTTTTATAATTTAAAAAGTTTTAATAATAGGCATGCACTAAGGAGTCTCAAATTTGACTGGTCCTATAGGATATGGGAGAAGGCTTGATTTAAAAGGAATGTGTGCCTTCTCAAGTGCCTGGAACAACTACTTAAACAAATTTGTTCAAAACTGATCAAAGCATAAAGATTTGGAGGCCCAACCTCAGAATTTCTGTTTCTACATTTCAGATAGAATTTTGAGGACAAGGCACAGTGGCTTAAACCTGTAATCAAAGCACTTTGGGAGGCTGAGGCAGGCGGATCAGAAGGTCAGGAGTTTGAGACCAGCCTGACCAACATGGTGAAACCCCATCTCTACTAAAAATATGAAAATTAGCCCCTGTAATCCCAGCTACTGAGACAGGAGAATTGCTTGAACTTGGGAGGCGGAGGTTGCAGTGAGCCAAGATTATGCCACTGCACTCGAGCCTGGGCGACAGAGTGAGACTCCATCTCAAAAAAAAAAAAAAGAATTCTGAGATTTGTTTTATAAGAGCTCTGCTAGTCTATAGCACATTAAAAGAATTATCATGACATGATGTTATAGTTGTTTCAAGATAAGAGGTAATTACCAATAATGACCAAAATGTTGAACCTCCCATGCATATTAGCAGAAACTAGATTAATTTAATTTAGAGAAATCATGAGGCAGATAATAAAACTTTCATTTAGTAACATGAAAGTGTAATAAATTTCCAGGTGTTCTATGTAACTACATGTGGCCAATAAGGAATTAATATATATTAACAGGGTCTTAAATCAGGAAACATCAATAAAAGCTTATTAACTTGTGTGTTAACAAATTTGTGATTATGTAATTTGTGATTATTTAATTTAAGATGATCTGGATGGAAGTATTTTCCTTTTACTGTCTACAGAGACAAGTTTGATTACACAATTAATTACACAATTAATAAAGCCAGTAACATTGTAAAGATTTATTTCAATCTGTTTTACATAGCAAACTATTTTTTAAAAGTACGTTAATCATAATTTATGAATGGAAGGTACTAATTGCAAATTAATCTCATATTTTCATTTCAAAAGGACCAGTAGGAATTCTAATAGAAAACAGTTATTAGCAGTTAAATGTAATCAAATAGTTCTTTTCCAGGGTTCTGAAAATCAGTCTTTTGCTGTTAGACTGGTTTTCTTCTCTTCACTTTCATTGTCTATAATAGAAAAATGAAGGGGCTACAGTAAGCTCACATCAAAAACTTACATCCTTATCCATTGAAGTAATGATAAGAATTTTGTATCTTAAGAAGCTTATCATTCCATTTATTCCTAAGCACAACTGTACAAAATGAATGTGGTATTAAAACCTGTATACAAACAGGAAACCAGAGTCAGAAAGGACCCCAAGTGACTGTAGCAGAGATAATGCCATGTGTTAAACATACTGTTTCATTTTTTTCTCTGGGCACAAAAGAACACTGGATTTTTCAGCTTGTATGAATTTAGATTGAGCTTTTCATCTAGTTTTGGTCAATGCAGGGATAACAGACTTTCAGGTCAGGCTCACTAAAATCATTATGTTTTGTCCTTTACGTGAGACCATGCAGACCATCTGTTGAAGATGAAGGTATCCTGAATGCACAGAACCTGGATAACCCAGACATTACTTGGAATCAATCATCCAACCATGTCAGAGTTTGCAATAAAAAGCTTTTATTGTGTCAAGCCATTAAAATTTGAGTTTTTTTATTGCGGATACTAAAACCAATCATCCTGACAAAAAGAGAGACTTTCCTCAGAAATCAGAGCTGGTAAGTGGCAGAGTCAGAGTTAAAAGAATAGATATGTCTTTTGATTTATAATTTAGTATTCTATGTTCTACTTTCACTTGCCATATTCCTGTAACAATAAGAATTTCCCCGGAGGACATGTATAGTTTATCCAAGTAAACTCTACTAGCTATTTTTTTTTAACTTCTCATTTGTCAAACATTTTATTTTTGGGGGTTCATGTCATGTATTCAATACCAAAGATTCCAAATCAGTTCCAATTCACATGCCAATCCTTATCATTAAGTAAACATATTATAAAGGTCTGTATCAAGAGAGGGATCAAGATGGCTGACTAGATGCCAGTAGTATGTGTCTCCTTTACGGAGAGGAGGCAGAATAGTAAGTAGGTACTTACATTTCAAACAGATTGTCTAGGAGAGTACAGTAGGATTTACCAGAGAAGAGATGAGAAGAACCAGAAGTAAGTAAGGAAAGCATTTGCAGCATCCTGAACAGCCAAGAACTGAATGAAAAATGAGAGTAGTCCCAGGATTCAGGGCAACAGCAAGAGAGAAATTCTTACTGTTAGGAAACTCTTATTGTTAGGGCTTCACATCCAAAAGGGGCTTTTACAATCTTGGCTGCAGGAGAAATCTTGACTCACTAGCTCCTCAGGGATGACATAGAGAGCTGTCTAAAGATTGCCCACATTGCTCCAGAAAAGAAAACCACACAGGATCTGACAGTCATGCAAGCCTAGAGCAGCCTCAGCTGTGTGCCACCTTGAGAGCCTAAATATTGGGGATTTACAGACACTGCATTGAAGCTGCTCCAAGGAGGGACAAGTAAGACTGGGCACTCCCATGAACTCCTGGGAGTGTCCCTACTACCCTTCTGTGGGTTACTATTGAGACTTAGGTGTGACTAAACTGCAGTCCCCACAGGATCTTCATGACCATGAACACATGGTAATATAAATATTAATATTCATGACCATGAACACATGGTAATATAAAGCTCATAGTCCTTATAACACAATCACACAAAAGAGGAAAGGCAGAATCAAAAGGCAACATGACAGAATTTTATAAAATCACAGACAAAAAGAAAGTGAAAGATATAATTAATAAAACAACTTGAAAACAATTAACAATATGACAGGAACAAAGCCTTACATATCAATATTAACCTTGAATGTAAATGGATTAAATGCTTCATTTAAAAGATACAGATTGGCAGAATAAATTTAAATATATGATTCAACTATATGCTGAATACAAGAAACTTAGCCATAAAACACATACAGACTGAAAGTAAAGAGTTGGAAACAATTATCCACACAAGCAGAAACCAAAAGTGAGCAGATGGAGAGTCATGTTTATATTAGATAAAACTCATTTTAATCAAAAGACTTTTTAAAAAGACAAAGAATTTTATTATATAATGATAAAGAGATCAATTATGCAAGAGAATATAACAATCCTAAACATATGTGCACCCAACATCAGAGCTTTCAAATTTGCAAAACAAGGATTACTAGACCTAAAAAGGAGATAGAGGATAATACAATAATAGTGGGTGACTTCAACACCTCACTCACAGCAGTCAAAAAATTATTCAGTCAGAAAATTAACAAAAACCATTGAACTTAAATTGGACTTTAGACCAAGTAGACTTAACAGACATTTATAGAACATTCTACCCAACAACTACAGGATATAAATTATTTTCGTCAGCAGATGGAACAGTCTCCAAGACAGACCATGTGTTAAGCCACAAAATAAGTCTTAAAAAATTTTAAAATATCAAATTATATCAAGTAAGTTCTCAGGTTGCAGTGGAATAAAGCTAGAAATGAATAACAAGAGGAACTTCAGAAACTATACAAACATATGGAAATTAAACAACATACTCCTGAATGATCACTGGGTCAATAAAGAATTTAAGATAGAAATTAAAAAAAAAAACTGAGACAAATGAAAATGAAAACATACCATATCAAAATCTGTGGAATACTGCAAAAGCCTATAGCAATAACTGATGACACTAAAAAAGCAGAAAGATCACAAATTCAGAACTTTAGAGTCTTCCTCAAGAAATTAGAAAAGAAAGAGCAAATCAAAACCAAAGCTAGTAAAATACAAGAAATAATAAAATCGAGCAGAACTATGTGAAATAGAGACCAAAAAATTAAAAAAGATCAACAAAATGGTCGTTTTTTGGAAAATATGAACAAAACTAATATACCACCATCCACAATAAACAAAAATAGAGAAGATCCAAATAAACACAATTAGAAATGCAAAAAGAGATATTACAACTGATACCACAAAAATACAAAAGATCATCAGAGGCTGTTCTAAACAACTATGTGCTCACAAACTAGAAAACCTGGAGGAATGAATCAATTCCTGGAATCACACAAACTTCTGAGACTAAACTAGGAAGAAATAGAATTCCTAAACACACCAATCATAAGTAGCAAGATGGAAGCAATTCTAATAAATCTCCCAAGAAATAAAAGGTCAGGACCAGATGAAGTCACAGGGAAATTCTATTAAGCATACAAAGCAAAATGAATATCAATCTTTTTGTGACTACTTCAAAAATTAAAGAGGACTCTTAAAATTCTCCATAACGCATTCAACAAGGCCAGCATTATTCTGATATCAGAATCAGGCAAAGACACAATTAAAAAAAACCCAAAAACTACAGACCAAAATCCCTGATGAACATAGATGCAAATATCTTCTGTAAAATACTAGCAAATTGAATCCAACAGCACATTAAATACATAATACAACATCATCAGATGTGATTTATCTCAGGAATGCAAGGATGTTTCAACACACACTAATTGATTTGACATATCATATATATAGAATTAGGTATAAAAACCACATGACTGTCTCAATAGATGCAGAAAAAGTATTTAATACAATTCAGCATCGCTTCATGACAAAAATCTTCAACAAACTAGACATAGAAAAAATGTATGTCAACATAATAAGGGCCATGTATATCAAACCAATGGCCAACATAATATTTAATGGGAAAAAGTTGAAAAAATTTTCTGTAAAACCTGGAACAAGAAAAGGATGCCCACTTTTTCCATTTCTACTCAACATAGTCCTGAAAGTGCTAATTAGAACAAATCAGGTAAGAAAAAAACTCAAAAGACACTTAAATTAAAAAAGATAAAGTCAAATTATTCTTGTGTGCTGCTAATGTGACCTTATATCTAGAAAACCCTAAAGTCTTTTCAAAAAATAGTCTTTGATTTGACAAAATCAGTAAAGTTTCAGGGTATAAAATTAACATACAGAAATCAGTAGTGTTCCATCAATAACAGTTTAGCTGAAGACCTAATGAAGACGCCAATCCCATTTACAATAGCGATGAAATAAAATGAAGTACCTAGGAATGCATTTAACCAGGGATGTGAAAAGTCTCAGAAGGAGAATTACAAAATAATGATAAAAGAAATGGTAGACTACCACAAACAAATGCAAAAACATCTCGTGGACAGGAAAATTCAATATTGTTAAAAGTCTATATTGCCTAAATTATTCTATAGATTCAATGCAATAGCTATTAAATTATCTATGTCATTTTTTATTCACAGAATTAAAAATTGAGGAACTGTTGGGAAGACATAATTGAGTTTTTAAATGTGAGAAAGACATAATATTTGGGAGGGAACAGGGGTGGAATAATATGCTTTGGTTCTGTGTTCCCACTCAAATCTCATGTCAAACTGTAATCACCAGTGTTATGGGAGGGACCTGGTGATTGGATCATGGAGCCAGATTTCCCCCTTGCTGTTCTCATGATAGGGAGTGAGTTCTCATGATACCCAGTTGTTTAAAAGTTTGTAGCTCTTTTCTTTTCACTCTCTCTTTCTCTTGTTCTGCAATATGAAGATGTATCTACTTCCCTTTCACCTTCCATCATGATTGTAAGTTTTCTGAGGCCTCTCCAGCCATGATTCCTGTAACAGCTTGTGGAACTGTGAGTCAATTATGATAATTTATAATATGAAGAAAAGAGGTTTTCTTATAGCAGTCTCCGGCAGTTCCTTATAGCAATGTGAGAATGGACTAATACAGCTAGAGATGTTCAGCACATTTTAATATATTTTTGGCCATTTGTATGTCTTCTTTAGAGAATGCCTCTTCAAGTCCTTAGTCCATTTCAAATTGTCATTTCTTAATTGCTATTGAGGTATAAGTGTTCTTCTTTATATTGTGAATATTAACTGCTTATGACACATGTAGTTTGCATATATATTTCTCCTAGTCAGTGTGTTGCCTTTTCACTCTGTTGATTGTTTTCTTTGCTATGCAGAAATTTTTTACTTTGATATACACTGATTTATCTAATTTTTACTTTTGTTGCTTGTATGTTTGGTTTCATAGCCATAAAATCATTGCCAAGACCAGCGTTGAGAAGCTTTCCCCGTGTTTTGTTTTCTTCTAGAAGTTCTACAAAATATTCTTTCATAATAAAAATTCTCAACAAACTAAGAGGGAAATTGTCTCAACATAATAAAGGCAATTTATGAAAAGCTTACAACTACCATTGCCCTCAGTGGAAAAAAAAAAAACCTGAATATTTTTGCACTATGATTATAACAAGAATGTCAACTGTGACTGCTTCTATTCAGTATACTACTGTAAGTTCAAACCAGAGAAATTGGGCAAGAAAAACAATGAAAGCATTTAAATTAGAAGATAAAAATTTAAACTGTCCCTCTGCAGATTATAATCTTATATACAGAAAATCATGAAGATGCTATTAAAAATGATTGGAACTAATAAACACATTAAGTAAAGTTGTAGAATAAGAAATAAAAAAATATCAGTTGCATTTTTTATATTAATTTAAAAAACTATCTGAAAAACAAAATTGTAAAACAAACCCATTTATAATAGCATCAAAAAGAATAAAACATTCAAATGTAAGTAAGGAAGCGAAAAGCTTGTAAACAGTACAAAATATTGATTAAAAAATTAAAGATTCAAAGACATGGAAAGATATCTTGTAATGATGAAGAATCCAATATTGTTAAAATATCCACACTACCCAAAGAATTGTAAAGGGCTTGTGAAAGGAAAATAAATCTTGAAGCCCTGAAGTCACTAAGCTAAATGCAAAAGTGAAGCTGCGAACTGCTTAGGGCAAACCTGCTTCAAAGTCATCTCTCTGCTCACTGAGATAAATACATATCTGACTGCCTCCTTTCGACAGGCTAATCAGAAACTCCAAAGAATAAAACCATTTGTAACTGAAAGCTCTCTCCCTGGTCCTACAAGTTGTCCTGCATTTGCTTTGACTTGTCCCACCTTTTCTGGATAGAATCAATGTTCATCTTACATATGTCGATTGACATCTCATGTCTCCCTAAAAATCGATAAAAACAAGCTGTGTTCTGTCCACTTTGGGTACATGTCATCAGGACCTCCTGAGACTGTGTCATGGTGTGCATCCATACAACTTCGAAAAATATACTTCCTAAATTGACTGAGACCGGTCTCAGATTTTGGAGTTTAGGGACCCAATGCAATTCCTATCAAAATCTCAATGGCATTTTTAATAAGAATGAAACAAAATCTAAAATTTATACGGAAACACAAAAATTCCAGAAGAGATAAAACAATTAAGAAGAAAGACTATCTCTATTTCAGATGATGTGCTCTTATGTGTAAAAAAAAAAAACAAGGATTCCACAAAAAAACTCTTAGACCTAATATATAAATTCAGTAAATTCACAGTTTACAAAATCAGCATGCAAAAATTCTTAAGATTTTTATGTAAAAATGGTCTAAATAAAAATGAAATCAAGAACCCAATTTCATTTATGATGCAATAGTAAAAGTAAAAACCTGAAAATAAACTTAACCAAGAAGATAAAAATTTGTACATTGAAAACTATAAAATATTGATAGAAATTCAAGAAGACACATATAAAGAAAGAGATATTCCACGTTCATAGAATAGAATTCATATTGTTAAAATGTTCCTGTCTCCCACAGCAATATATAGATTCAATGCAATGCCAATCAAAATCCCAATGGCAGTTTTCATAGAAATAGAAAAAAAATATTTAAAGTTGATGAGTACAATAAAAGCTCAGACTTTACCACTACCCAATTTATTCGTGTAACACAACTGCACTTAGCACTCCTAAATTTGTAATAAAAAATTAAAAATAAAAATTTATATGGAATAATACAAACTCTTAAGTAGCCAATACACTTCTGAAAATAGAAAAAAACATTGGAAGCATCATCATACCGTTTGATTTGTAATTATATTACAATGCTAAGATAATGGAAACAGTACAGTACTGGCAAAAAATCAGACATATAGACCAGCGGAGCAAAATAGAGTGCTCAGAAATAAATTGAAACATATTTAGTTAGCACATTTTTTGACAAGAGCAACAAGAGGACATAATGGGGAAAGGATAATCTTCATTAAGTGATCCCAAGAAAACTTGATTTCAACATAGAGAGAAAGAGAGAGAATGAAATGGAAATCTTGTCTTATTTCATACACAAAAGTCAACTCAAAATGGATCCAAAAAAACTAAATACGAGACCATAAGCCACAAAACTTCTAGAAAAGAAAAGCTTCCAGATATTAGTCTTGGCATTGATTTATTTTTTAAATATCACTCCAAAAGCTTGGGTCACAAAAGCAAAAATAAATTAACAGGATCATATCAGTTAAAACATGTCTTCACAGTAAAGGAAGCAATCAACAAAATAATTCACAAATTGTATATCTTTCAATGGGCAATGTTCAAAATTTATAAATAACTCATACAACTCAATGGCGAAAAAGCAAATAACCAATTAAAAATTAAGAAAAATACCTGAATAGACATTTCTCCAAATAATACATAAAAATGGCCAACAGGTTTATAAAATGGCGCTCAGTATCCTTAGACATCAGGGAAATGCAAATCAAAATCACTATAAGATATCACCTCACATCTGTTAGGATGGCTATTATCAAGAAGTCAAAAGATAACAAATATTTGTAAGGATATGAAGATAAAAAAATTGTATGCTTTTGGTGGCATATAGATTGGTACAGTTATTATGGAAAGCAGTATGAGGATTTCTAAAGAAATTAAAAATAAAACTACTATTTGACCCAGCAGTCTCTCCTCTGGGTATATGCCCAAAAGGAAAAATCACCACCTTATAGAGACATCTACATTCCCATGTTTATTGCATTATTTTTCACAACAGCCAAGAGAAAACAACCTAAGTATCCAATGATGGATGAATCGGTAACATAACTGGTATATAGATACAATGGAACACCATTCAGCCCTATATAAAGAATGAGATATTGCTATTTGCCACAAAACAGGTGAGCCTGGAAAGTTATGCTAAGTGAAATAAACCAGACATGAAAAGAACAATATTGCCTGATCTCATTTATATATGGAGTCTAAAAAAATTTCAAATAGAAAGAGAGAGATGGAGGAAGGGAGAGAATAAGACAGTAATTATTAGAGGGAAGGGGGAGAAAATGGGTAGATGTGGGTCAGAGGATACAAAGCAGCACATATGTAGGTTGAACAAGTTTAGAGATCTAATATACAACATGAGGACAACAGTGGATTAAATTTTACTGTATATCTAGTTAATGCTAAATAATTAGATTTAAGCTTATCTTGCCACAAAACAAAAAACATGGTAACTGTGAGATGATGAATGGACTTGTTAATTTACTTAACTATAGTAACTTGTTACTATTTATATATATATTTTATCACCGGGTTGTATGTCTCAAACATACACATAACATTTCTTTTTAAGTCTCGAAAAAGAAGAACAAAGGTGGGGGGATCACACTTCCTGGTTTCAAAATATACCACAAAGCCACGATAAATAAAACATTATGAGATCGCCATAAGGACAGACATGTAGACAGCTGAACAGAATAGAAAGGCCAGATATAAATCCAGGCATACATGGTCAAGTGAGCTCCATTAGCGTGCTGAGAATAAGAAAGGATAGTGTCTTAGTTCATTCAGACTGCCATGACAAAATACCTTAGATTGAATCATTTCTAAACAATATAAATTTATTTCTCATAGTTTTTGAGTCTAGGAAATCCAAGATAAGGTGCCATCATACTCTGTCGGCACCATATCTTGCCGACAAAAAGGCCGGTTTTACAGATGCTGCTTTCTTGTGGCATCTTCAGATGACAACAGAAGAAGGGGAACAAAAAAAGCAAGCACTAGGGTCCTCCCTTCAACCTCTTTTATAACAGCCCTAATCCATTAATGAGGGTGAAACTCTCAGTACTTCATCTTTTCCCCAAATGCCTCGCCTGTTAATACCATCATCTTGGGTTTAAGTTCAAACATACGAAGTTTGGAGGGACACATGCATTCAAATCATATCCGATAGTCTCTTTAACAAATAGTGTTTGACCATTTGGTGATACACATGCAAAAGAATAAAATTGGAACCTTATTTTATATCATACTTAAAATGAACTCAAAATAGATTAAAGACTTAAATGAAAATTATACATTTCAAGTATAAAATAAATGTATCCCAGTAAGAATAATTAACTAGTATTATTAAATTGGTTTTACTCACTGCATTTGAATATGGAGTAAATAAGACTATGAAGTTATTCTGGTGGATATAATTTGATGACTCTTTATCACCTGTAATACAGATAGAGGATGCTAACAAACCACAGCAAGTACAAAACTCATGTAACACAGGAGCTAATAAAGAGCTGTAATGCCTAGAGTAAAAGATACTTTCCTTCTGTGTATTAGGTACATATAAAATGGATTGTTATAGGGATTTTACCTTACCCAATTATGGAAGCTGATTAAACAATACTTGTATAGCTATTGCCTTTGCATTTGAACCTGGAGGACTTGGAGTTAACAGGGCAAGGAGTTCAAAATTTCTTTTTGTGTCCTACCCCAACTGTAAATACATATGGAGGGAAATTATGGAAAAAGTTGCTCTACCTGACCAAGTTGCCACAATATCATGATACCACAATGTAGATTCTTTTTTTTTTCTTTTTATGATGGACAAAAATGTTGATATAGGTAAATGAGGAGTAAGTACCATGACATTATGCTTAATTCAATAAAATGTTTGATTTTGTTGGAAGAAAGCTAATGGATAGTTTTTTTTTTTTTTCATAGTGTTGACTTCTGTTCACTTATTTTATTGAATTAACCATCCTTTGTACTCAAAATCTCAAATCACGGGAATCATTTATTTGGAAATATCCATTGGATTAAATTTTGAAAACATGCCAGTAAAAATGGAAAGCTTCAAATTTCACCTTCTCAAAAATTATTTTCAAACAATTGGGTGAAAAAGGTACATTTCTTTATAGGCATCTGCTTTATGACTGATACAGAAGTGAGAATGTTTATCATTCTTATCAATTTTAGCTTACATACAAACTTTACTCCCTCCCTTACCAATAAGGCAAATTTTGGCTATATCAAAATGAAGAGTTACAAAATTAGATTCAGATCATTATTACCTCTACAGCATTATTGGCATCAGTCTGCAACGAATGGTGTAAAATGAAGAATCTGTCAGATTATGGACATCGATCTGTGTAACTTGAACAGTTCAGCTCTTGCCACCCTATGTGCCATCATTCATATGCATATATCAAATAAATAGTTGTTGATCACATCTAATACAATTTAAATAATAGCTCAGGGTAATAGAGATGAATAATTTTAAATGTCACTTTTTTGCAACCTCACATTGGTCACATGTATGAAGATTCTTTTTTGGCAATAAATACCTATCCTAAAAGCAATGAGAAGATCTGCTCTCCCATTCGTCATTTCCTTGTTCCTTATTTTGTTGTCTTTTAATTTTATATTTAGATTTAAATACTACATTTCTTTTCATTCTTTTTCCTAAGGAAATGACTAAAATAGGGAAAACATAAGAGATGTGTAAGGGCTGTAATATCCAAAGATAATACTTCTCATCCCCTTGGAAAACTAATAATTATTGATTGCTCTCTTTGTGAAAGACACTGTGCTGTACATTTACAGGCAATACACAATATTCCTCATGATAATCTCATAAAGAAAGTACAATTTTATTATTCCCGTTGCACATAAGAGGAAACAAGTAAACTAGGGCAGTGGATTATTTTAGTTTACAGTCTCTTTAAAATAATTTGAAAAAGCACTTACTCAAGTTTAATTTTGTTTAATTCAGTACTCAAAATTACTTTATTAGATGGCTGCATAGTTTTCTAGCATATTGCAAATACTTGCCTTCTTTCAAAGGAATATTACATTATTTTAATAATGTATATAATATAATTTAATATAATGACAATTGAATATCTTTCATTATTCATTACAAAAAATGTTGTCCTCTAACTGTGAGTAATTTTTACTGTTCTTTTCTCTCTGATACTGTCTTTATACTTAGTTTTACCCACAAAATTTTATACCAATGATTTCTTTTGCTCGATTATATTTTATTAATCCCACCATCATACTTCTCTGTTACAAAAAATATTAATATAAATTGGAATTATGGTTTTAAAAATTTTAATTAACCATAAGACTCTACATATATAAACATTTGTCTAGAATTATCATATTATCTTTACAAAATATTTAAAAATACCAATATTTGCATGCTAATAATTATTCAAAAAACTTATCTTTGAAATATGTATGTTAAGATAAATATTTGCTAAGTAATGAGTCTATTTGTGGATGAATAATATACTTCACTAGAATTCAAAAGTCCAATATCGATTTTACATTTGTTTATTTTTTAATAGAAATATAGAATGAAAATCTTAATTTCATAAATACTTAGATAACAATGAAATAAAGTTAGTAAGAGTAGTATCACTGAGTTGACTTTGGACATAAAATGCAATAGACATTCATATAGAAACTTAAAAATAGTCTGTTGCATTAATAACATGTTTAGGTACTCCTCTAATTTTGTGTCAATATTGAAATCGATTTGATTTACAAAGTATTTATTTCCCAATGTATTTCCTTTTCCAATTTTGGAAAGAATACCAAAACTTTGCAACCAAAGTTTATCAAGTGACTAATAGTTTACCTGTTACACTTTTATAGAAAGGCAATTTGTTTAAAATTATTTTCTCAGAAATACTAAAAAATAAGAAAAACTTTATACATATCTGCTACTAATGTATTTTTTAATAAAACAGTTTTAAATTCCAAAACATATGTTGATACGCTTCCCAATGACAACTTTCATATATCAGAATACTAACTTGGAGGAAAGATCTCTCGCTCACACACACACAGACACACACATACATACACACTATTCATGAATGGTATACCAGTGTTTTGGTCAATGGTGAACTTCATAGACAATGATGGTCTCAGAAAATCATAATAGCCCTGAAATATCTTTCCTCTAGTGATGTCATAGCTGTCATAATGTCATAATTAAAGGCATTATTCATATATTTCTCATGATACTGGTGTGTAAACTGAGCTACTGTGCTGCCAGTCATAAAAATGTATTGCACATACAATTATGTGCAATACATAATGCTTGAAAATGAAAATAAATGACTATGTTACTGGTTGATGTATTTACTACACTATATATTTATATTATTTTAATGTTTACTCTTTCCACTTATAAAAAATGTTGACAATAAAACATCCTCAGGCAGGTCCTTAAGGAGATATTCCAGAAGAAGGCATTGATATCATAGGAGATGACAGCTCCACGTGTTTTATTAAAAACTTCCTAGTAGGACAAGATATGAAGATGGGAGACAGTGATATTGATGATCCTGACCCTATTAAATCTATGCTAACGTGTGTTTTTGTATCTTAGTTTTTAACAAAAAAGTTAAAAAAGTGAAACAAAAAGCAAAACAACATAAATATACAGAAAAGCTTACAGAATAAGGATATATAGAAAAAATGTTTTTATATAGCTGTATGATGTTCTTATGTTCTAAGTTAAGGGCTATTATAGAATGGTCAAAAGGTTAACAAAATTAATAAGTTTATAAAATAAAAAGTTGCACTAAGCTAAGGTTAATTTATTGTTGAAGAAAGTAACACTTTAAAAATAAATTTAGTGTAGCCTAAGTGTACAGTGTTTATAAAATCAACAGTAGTGTACAATAATGTCCTGGCTCTTCATATTTACTCACCACTTACTCACTGACTTTAGAATCCTCAGACTCCATTAAGGGTAAGTGCCCTATACAGGCATACCAATTTTAATCTTTTATTCCCTATATTTACTGTATGTTTTCTATGCGTAGATACACAAATACCATTGTCTGCAATTGTCTGCAGTATTCAGATATTTCTATGCTTAGATACACAAATACCATTGTTACAATTGTCTGCAGTATTCAGTACAGTAACATGCTGCACAGGTTTTCAGCCTAGTATCATTATGTTACAGCATATAGCCTAGATATGTGGTAGGCTATAACATCTAGATCTGTGTAAGTGTACTCTGTGATGTTTACACAACAACCAAATTGCCTAATGCTGTATTCTCACAAAGTATCTCCATAATTAAGCATGACTGTGTATGTGTGTGTGTGTGTGTGTGTGTGTGTGTGTGTGTGTGTGTGTGTGTGTTTAGAGAGAAAGGGAGAGAAAGATGCTGCTTCATTATTTCTTACTGGTGCTCTCTTTGCTTGGTTCTGATAGGACTCTCCATCAGAAACAATATACTCTGGCAATAATCAGAGCATGGAAGAGGCAAGATTGTGAAATAATAATTATTTTTATTTTTATCCCCACTTTTCTATTCTATATCTAATTTCAAAATTTCCAACAAACCCCCAAATATTTCATTTCTAGTGGTATATTTGCACTTAGTAAAAATGTAAAAATGTAAAGAAATGCAAAAACGAAACCTAGAAATGATTTATCGAACCCTAATTAGAGGGGCTTTACCAACACAAATAATTTAAATTGGCCACTTCTTTGGCACTCCAGAAATTTTAAAACCCTAGGAAAACTTGCCATGGAAACATTTGTATTAGATATGAATTTTCCCTTAATTTTTCAAAGAGAAGAAAGGTAATTATGATACAGAATTTGGGAAAGGAAATACTGTGTGACACCTTGACTGGGAGCACATTCCTAGGTAGGTTGATTTTGGAAAATAGCACATATTTGAGGTTCTGGAAACTGACTTTCTGAAATCACCCATGTCATGTCCTTGGAAATGCTTTTTGTACATTCAGGAATTCATGTTTGAAGACCACTAATTTAGAGAGGTTAAGTAATTTGCAAAAGACCACAGAGATAAACTTGCATTTAAGTTAAAATATTCTTACTTGAGAAACAAACTTCTTAACCACTGCACTACAGTCCTTTCATTTACATTAGTATTTTAGTAAAGATAAATTCCACTTAGAAAGAAATGCCCATTATTCTTTAGCATTTGGTATTATACTGTCATATTCATATTTTTATTGTACAATGATGCTATTTTAATTGCCTTGGTCTGTGCTATTGCATTTTTTTTTTTTTTTTTTTTTTTTTTTTGAGACGGAGTTTCTTCTTGTTACCCAGGCTGGAGTGCAATGGCGCGGTCTCGGCTCACCACAACCTCTGCCTCCTGGGTTCAGGCAATTCTCCTGCCTCAACCTCCTGAGTAGCTGGGATTACAGGCACGTGCCACCAGGCCCAGCTGATTTTTTGTATTTTTAGTAGAGACGGGGTTTCACCATGTTGACCAGGATGGTCTCGATTTCTTGACCTCATGATCCACCCGCCTCAGCCTCCCAAAGTGCTGGGATTACAGGCGGTGGCTCACGGCTGCAATTGCGTTTTTATAATGGAACTGGTACGTTTTTTCTATCACGTAGTTCTAATTTTTGGAAATTGAATTTAGGCCTCAGAAAATTGCATATCAATTTAAATTCTCAAATAAAGTTTCTACATTTTAATTTAGAACATTTTATGGTAGTGAGGTAATGACATTTAAAAAGCAACTTTTGTTGTTCAGACTTTTGGTTTGGCTATTCTATGCGTCTCCAATTTTCTTGTTCTACTTTATATTAATACAATACCATGACATTATTATAAGATAAACATTTCTGCTTCATTCCTTAGAAAAAACTCACAATTTTGTTTGAAAAACATTAATTATAGTAATTACTACCCTATAGTAATTTAATTTAATAAATTAAAACCATATATTCAAAATAATCTGTTGTCTGTGCCAGCTGGAATTCTATTTGTCACTAGCACTCAACTGCTATAAAGAGATCAAGATAATGCTTCCTTCCTAGAATATTTTAACTGTTTTGCATGACTAACATGAAGGTTATAATATTTTTCTTGTATTTTCTCAAAGTGTTATGATTTATCACCAGTGAATTGTTTGGGTACTCTATATTATACTTACCACTGAAATCCAAAAAAAACAAAGGTAGAGTGAAGAAGGAAAAAGGAGAAGAAGGGGGGAAGAGAGGGAAGGGAGGAAGAAAGGCAGGAAGGGAATGAGGGAGATAAGAAAGGAAGGAAAGGAGAGAGGAATGGAGGAAGAGAGGAAGGAAGCCGTCAGAACTAACCAGCATTTTTGGAAACTGAGAATCCAAGGACTAACCACGTTTACACAACTTGAGTGTTAACCCCCCCGATTGATACCTGCATGTTGCCTTTCGTAGTTCTAACCTTAAGGCCCACAGTAGCAGGAAAGTGTGGGCGGCCTCTTGCACTGCTTTGTATCCAAAATAAAATACTTAAGTAAAAGAAAATAAATAAATAATATAAAAAAGGAGGAAGGAACAAGGAAAGAAAGGAGAATGAAAGAAAGGATAAAGGAAGTAAGGAAAGAATGAAAGAGAAGAAAACAGATCACCCAAACAGATATTGAGGAAAGAAATGTAGACTTAGAAGGGAGCTCATATATCATCCAGATCAATTATTTTATTTTCCAAACTGGCATATAATCACTCGGTGCAAATTTGGAATTGAAAGCCATATATTCTGTTGAAATATTAGAGAAATAATAAATCAGTCTTCTCACCGTATTCTTTCCTTGTTGTGGAGTAGTCCCTTTTTCACAATAAAGTTTTTATGTCAGCCTAGTTTTTGGATTTGCTTCTTAAATTTCCCACAGAGTTATTACTAGTAATTTTACAAAAGTTGTAAAATAGACAATGAAAGCCCATAAGCATGAGCTGCTTGAGCTGCAATAGAAATTGTAAATGTTTAATAATGCTTCTCCGGAAGAACTGTGGTGTCCTGGTTTTAGCTCAAGAGGGTAACCCACTTTTAGCTCAAATCCTAACCCAGCAATTAATTTCTCTATCCCAAAGTAAGTAACATAAAAATGCCCCATCTACCAATGCAGACTTTGGAACACTAACACAGGAGGCTAAAATAGAAACAGTTGTAATACCAGGTAAGTGTAAAAAGAAATCTTTCTTATTAACATATAGCTCACGATAAGTATTTTGTAGAGTTTATTAGATGCAAATAATCCTCCCTAACAATAACACGACTAAGCCTGATAGCTGATCAGAGGCAGAATTTCTGTGCATGTAATGTTTAGTCTCATGTTTGTTTACAGAGTGTCTTTAAATCCTCTAACTTTCTTGATTTACCTCCTCCTGTCTTTCTTACTCCACCTTTTCTAGAAAACTCACCTCCAATTTCATACATTTAGGCTGTCCTTACCTAGAATTCTGTGAATAATCAGATTAAGGTACATATTCTCCAGAGTCAGGAAATATGTTCACACTTCTTCTCACTTCTTCTCCTTCTATAAAGACCATCCCTGCTGAACACTGTCCCACTTGTTCTGTCTTCCAAAGAATCATTTAAAAGGGCAGTTGTAGGTAGCAGCAATTATTGCAATTTTTGGGGAGGTCGCACACTACAGGACAGCACACAAACCACTTCCAACTCACTGTTACGCATTTTTATTCAAGTGTTATGACTACTGGAAATTCCTCATTAATTTACTTTCTTCTCAGTGTCAAAGAAGAACTTGCTCTGGGTGGAGCTAAATAGGCAATATTATTTCAATAGGGGAGCTGAACGCAATAGGGAAACAGAAGGCAGGAGAGGTTGTGTGTGTGTATGTGTGTGTGTGTGTGTGTGTGTGTGTGTGTGTGTGAACAACTTTATTGAGGTATAATAGATATACTAAAATAATCTGTACATGTTTAATGTATGCAATGTAATGAGTTTGCACATATGCACACACCATAACCAAAAAGTAATAAACATATTTATCACCTCCTTGTGTTCCTTTGTATGTGTGTCTTTTTTTTTTAAAGGTAAAAACAATAGATCTACCTCTTAGCAAAATTTTAAATGTACCATACCATATTATTATTATTTTTTTAGTGAATTATTTATTATTTATTATTATACTTTAAGTTCTGGGGTACATGCGCAGATCATGCAGGTTTGTTACATAGGTACATATGTGCTATGGTAGTTTGCTACATCCATCACCCTGTCATCTGCATGATAGGTATTTCTCCTAATGTTATCCCTCCCCAATCCCCCTACCTCCTGCTATCCTTTTCCTAACCCCCTCCCCACCCAGTGACAGGCCCCAGTGTGTGATGTTCTCCTCCCTGTGTCCATGTGTTCTAGTTGTTCAACACTCACTTATGAGTGAGAATATGTGGTGTTTGGTTTTCTGTTTTTGTGTCAGTTTGCTGAGAATGATGGTTTCCACCTTCATCCATGTCCCTGCAAAGGGATGAACTCATTCTTTTTTATGGCTGTGCAGTGTTCTGTGGTGTATATGTGCCACATTTTCTTTATCCAGTCTATCATTGATGGGCATTTGGGTTGGTTTCAAATCTTTGTTATTGTAAACAGTGCCACAATAACATATTATTAACTCTTGGCACTTGATATGGTTTGGCTGTGTCCCCATCCAAATCTCACCTTAAATTGCATTAGCCCCATGTGTCAATGATGGGACCAGTTAGAAATAGTTGAGCCATGTGGGAAGTTTCCCCCGTACTGTCCTCCTGGTAGTGAATAAGCCTCATGTAATATGATGGTTTTATAAATGGGAGTTTCCCTGCATAAGCTCTCTTGCCTGTCACCATGTAAGTTGTGACTTTGCTTTTCATTTGCTTTCTGCCATGATTGTGAGGCCTCCCCAGCCATGTGAGTCCATTAAACCTCTTTCCTTTGTGAATTACCCAATCTCGAGTATATCTTTATTAGCAGCATGACAACACCTGCGCTATATTTCACAGTAAATCTCTAGAACTTATTCATCTTAAATAACTGAAATTTACATGCAGCAACAAATTCCCATTTCCGCCTCTCCAAGATCGTGAATAGCTAAAGTAATTTTGAGAAGGAAGGAACCTGAAGGCATAACACTTCTTGACTTCTGGATTTAATACAAAGCTACAGTAATTAAAACATCTGATATTAGCGTAAAGCCAGACATATAGACCAATGAAACAGAATAGAGACCCTGGAAATAAACCCACACATGTATAGTCAATTGATCTTCAACAAAACTGCCAAGAACACATAATAGGGAAAAGAGTTTCTTCAACTAATGGTTTTGGGAAAACTGAATACTCACATGCAAAAGAATAAAAGTTTGCCCTTATTTTACACCACACTTAAAAATCTACTCAAAATAATGTTGACCAACCTCCCTTCTAAAGTCCTCCAGTGTTTTCCCCCTAGCTTTGAAAAACTCTTCCACCTTCAGTCACTGGAAACCAGCATTCGACTGTACAAGCCAAAAGAACAAACCTGGAGGTGTCAGAGGCATGTGAACCAGAGCAACTCCAACTTAAATAGGAGCTAGGTAAAATGAGGCTGAGACCTCATTTTACTGGGCTGCATTTCCAGACAGTTAAAGCATTCTAAGTCACAGGATGAGATAGGAGACCGGCACAAGATACAGGTCATAAAGACCTTACTGATGAAACAGGTTGCAGTAAAGAACCAGGCTAAATCCTACCAAAACCAAGAAGGTGATGAGAGTGACCTCTGGTTGCCCTTATTGCTATGCACCAGCCAGCGCCATGACAGTTTGCAAATATCATGGCAACATCAGGAAGTTACCCTATCTGGTCTAAAAGGGGGAAGCATAAATAATCCACCCCTTGTTTAGCATATTATCAAGAAATAACCATAAGAATGGGCAACCAGCAACCCTTGGGTCTGCTCTGTCTGTGCAGTAGTCATTCTTTTATTCTTTTACATTCTTAACAAACTTGCTTTCACTTTACTCTGTGGACTTACCCTGAATTTCTTCTTGCGTGAGATCCAAGAACCCTTTCTTAGGGTCTGGATTGTGTCCCCTTTCCTGTAACAGAGGCATCACATTACCTGACTTCAAACTCTTGTATAAGGCTACAGTAACCAAAACAGCATGGCACTGGTATAAAAACAGACACATAGACCAATGTGATTGTGCCATCTGTGGTTTCTAATTGGCTAATTTGTGTTTATAGACGTTAGGCTCTTAACTCCCACAGAGATGAGACATAGGTATTGTCTTTCTTGGTGATTACATTTCAACAAGATGGTTCCCAGGTTCATGGGAAAGACACTCCTAGTTGTAACACTGGCAATGGGCAAGGGCAAGATTTATGTCTCACAGAAACATAGAATACATTTACAATGGCAAGTTTTCTAAAGTAAAGGCTCTAAGAAAATAGAGGTCAGAGGTCTATAGTCAGGAGGAAGCCTGTGTAAAATTTAGTCATACGCAGGGCAACCTTAAAGCCGTCTTGGTAATCAGCATCCTAGATGCAGGCTCCTTGAGAAACCATTCTTTTTTTCACAATTTTTACACATCCCCTCTTTTTAAATGGACACGTTATTCTAGAGTAAGTCCAGAAACTGCAAGTTCCACTTCATTTAATATGCAGAAAAAATCAGTTTCCTGTTTTTTTTTTTTTTTTTTTTTGTGTGTGTGTGTGTGTGTGTGTGTGTGTCTGTGTCTTTTAGAAAACAAATTAAATATAAGGACTGTGAAGAAACCCTCACATTTTGCAGCTAAAGGGCCTTTTCTCCAAGTAAGCTGTCTTCATACTGATGTGAATTGAGCCACCTTGTATCTGAAACTTGCTGCAGTAAAATAATTTATTCAAATAACATATTTTCTCTCATCACAAGAAAATAAGAGGTCAGGGTTCCAATGCAATTATCATGAAATTTAAAAAACAAAACAAAATACAGTTTACATATGCTCCCAAACATGCCACAGAGCAAGGGACTTTGGTTAATCTGTATCTATGCCTTTAATGAATGCAGAGGAGCTGTAAGAAGAGGTAAATAACTCCCCCATCTTTGCTTCTTGGGTTTTACACCAATTTCTCTGGGCTATATGAATTTATGTACAGTGCTTTTAGTTACTAAGCATTCGTTAAGCTGATTGCCAAATAGATACATTTTAGTATTTAAAGTCTGAGACTTTATTCCTTTTCCAACTCTGCGTTACTAGTTATATGAAGCCAAAACTACGCCCCTCTCAAAGGAGAGTTAATGGACTAGTTTGTCTGTTTTCTAGTTCAGAAGGGTATTTCCCATGGGGAAAATCATAGTTTCACTAACCATTGCTGGAGCACTTTCCTGCTTTAAAATGCTGCCTTGGGGCTTTTAGTGGGTGTCTGTGAAGAAAAGTGACACATTAGATACAATAGGACTAACCTTCACTTCATGGATAAAGCTGCTGCTCATTACAGAAAAATCTTGGTGCACTAAGCTGAGGAATTTCCTCCCTTCCCTGAGGGCTCTCAAGTAGGGGGTAATAAAGGGTCTTGATTTTTTACCTCTTTTATTAAACCAGCAGATTGATATGTGGAAAGGAGACTTTGACAATCTAAGGAATGATGTTATAATTATGCTGGAACTGCTGGTTCCCATGTTACTTTTTCATCAGTCACCCTATTATCCAGAGAAGCCATCAAGGTTGAGATGCATAGGATATGGAACACAGTGGTTCCATGTTTCTATTAGGCAATAACTATGCCAGCAGCTGAGAGAATGCATTTGAAATGACAATTATCTTTCCCTTTAGGGAGAAGAGCCATGTATCTATCCATGTATGAAAGCCACACATTTAGTTATCAATAGTATATTCTGAATCTTTAGACTGATCATTTAAGCATTTTGCTTTAGTTCTGTTCTCTGTCCAGCTTCTATTTATGCTTTTCTATTTAGGATTAATCTTCTTAGTCAAGCGAATTTATGTAAAACTTCTAAAAATACAAAATTAGTTTTTACTGATTTGATAATAAACATCTTAACATTTTCAAGAGCCAAATCACTTATCTGTGTATTGCCAAACTGGTAGTATTTTTATGTATCCCTCAGATGGTTAAAATGAATCAATGTACTTTTAATGTTTCACTTATGCACATATCTATTGTATCAATAAATGTTCACAATTTGTACTTGTCATGGACAGTCACAAAAATTACTAGAAAGGCTGACTATTGTGTGTATGTATCTTACATTAATATAGAAATTTAATGCAACCTTAGAAAACCCCCAAGCTGTTTTTATAAATTTATTATAATTACTCCAAAGTAGCATATCAAAATGAAATGATTAAATAAATCATAGTGATTTTGAAGATGGAATAATGATGAGAGTCATGAGCTTTCAGATACTAACTAGTTATCATAAAGCACAATAATTAATTCACCAAGTTACCAGGAAAAAAATCACTGGAAGAAATAAATATAGAAGCAAACCCTGCACATAATGATTTAGAGCATAATATCCATAGTTAAGGAACAAATAGGACTATTGATAAACCAAGTAATAAAATAAATCAAGCTAGAACACACCTTATATTTTTCAGTAAAATAAACTCCAGCAGATAAATCAAGTTTAATTCATTAAGTAAAATTATAAATACAACTAGAAAAATACTGAAATATTTATAAACATAGGAGAGGAATTCCTAAGAATTAATATCACAAAACGATTAACAAAGAATTCTTATGATATATTGGTAACTATTTATACAACGAAGTCCCAACTGACATTAAAATACCTGTGATATATAAAGATGAATATCTGACATAATACATTGAAGACTTAACATATGTAATATACAAAGTACTTAATAAATAGAATAAAACTCAAATTTACTGATCAAAGAATGAGTGACATCTACAGAAGAAAACAGAGAAAAAAATCACAAAAGGCTAATATATGTGCAAAAACTTAAACCACATTAATAATCAAAGAAACAATTTTTCTAATAGTGAGATTTAAAAAACTGATAAAGTTTGGAAAATATTTTAAAATTATATGAATATTCGCTTTGGCAAGATCATAGTATAATAGTACTCAATCCTGTTAGCCTAAATCATTTTTTATAATAAATATTTGTAATACCCCTTGACAATTCTAAGATGAAATTTACTTTTTAAAAAAACCTACTAAGTGAACTAAGTTAGAGATAAAATTTAAATACAATGTCACATTGGAATATAAAAAATAAAAAGTGGTTACTCAAGTTTACTAATAATGCTGATGACAAAGAAACTGATGTATGTGGTCTGTTAGTAAGCTCTTGGTGGCTAAGTATTTTTGATGAAAATAGTATGCATTGATGAAATGATAAAACATCTGATACTCCTTCTGAACTATTGCCGTATGCTCATTTTGCTGAACTATTCCAGTTGTTCATACTTCATTTGTTATACAGCAATGACATTGAAAAATAATTTTTTGAACAATATTATTTTTAGATGTTTAAATATAAGCAGACCTTTTGTATCTATTTTCAGCAATTTTATGCAAACAGGAATGTATTATGATTACCCAGGACGTTTTTCCCATTTGAATTTAAAATTTGCTTGCCTGCCATTCATTGTAACATAGCTAATTTTCAAATATTTCCCTTATCAACTTTCCTCAAAACAGTATCACTTATGAATGAAATAGAAGAAATTATTTTATTTGAATTTCTTTTCATTAATGGACAGCTGCTAGGATTAATTATTTTTGTAAGGTTACATGGTCTTTCATGTTTTGTGATATTGGTACTGTTCTGAAAGTAATTAAAACTCTATTCTACCATTTAGTTTTTTTTGTTTTGTTTTGTTTTGTTTTAACAAAACACTGCTGTGACAATTATGGTTTTTAAACTTCCCTTTAAAGCTTATGTCTGTGCCTGTTTTATGAGCTCTTGCTTTGTAAGGTTTTCCATTAATCATTGTGATTCCATTGTTCATTAGAGGGAAATAGAGAAATGTGTTAGTAGAATAGGCATACTGGTAAATCATTTGTGATTAAATTGATGAACACAATTTGTAAATATTCAGCTGGAAGATGATAGATCCTTATTCTTTATATTCAACATTTAAAAAAAATTTATTGAGGCATAATTTATAAAAATTATAAATAGGTATTACCATTGTAATATATATAATTTTTATATTTGATATATTAAAGGCAGGCTAATTTACCATGAATGTGGCTGCAAACAAATATTGATTAATATGCATAATATGTATTGTAATTTAACCATTATTATCAATATCATTGTGAATGATGTGACTTTCTGATATGGTGAATTAATCTTATAAGTTCTGAACAAAACAAAATTTGATAGTAATAATAGTGACTTACAATAACTTACTAGAATGCTGAATATGCTACGTACTGCTCTAATGGATTTCTATATTTTCACTTATTTAATGCCCAATGACTACCCTAAGAGATAGATATTCTTGTAATTCCTATTTCATAGGTGAAGAACCTGAGTCAGGGAGAGGGGAGTAATTTGCACAAGATCAGAGATATTTGCAGAAGATAGAGCAACTGGTTTTGAACATGAGATTATAAGCCCTAACTATTGAAGTCTCAGTGTACATGATGAGTATAGTGTGAAATACATTGTGAATTGAATTCATACTTAAACTTTTTTAGTATGTTGTTGAAGATCTTTATATTTGTTCATAGAAGATATTTTTCTTTAGTTATATTTTTTTTTCTTTTAAATTCTATGTCCCCTTTTGCCATCAGGTTAATTGAAAAGTATAACCTCTTCCATGTTTGAAATGGATTGCTTAAATTTTGTGTTATTTCTTCTTTAGATGTTTGGCACAATTAATCAGTTAATTAATTTATTTTTAGAGATTTCAGGGTCATAACATTTCTAACTGCAAATTAAATTTTATTAAAAGTTAAATGACAATTCAGATTACCTATTTCTTCTTACATGAATGTTGGCAATTTGTTGCTTTGGAGGAATCATTCTATTTTTTTTTTTTTTGTAAGTTGTCAAATTTATATGTGTAGGCCTGTCTATAATATTTAATTGTTATCCGTTTAATACTAATACTGACTACAGTGATAACCCTTCCTTCAACCCTCATATTGGTAATTGGTTTCTCATCTCTTTTTTATTAGTTAATCTAGCTAAAAGTTTATGAATTTTTTTGACCCTTTCAAAAGAATCACCTTGGTTTTTTTTTTAATATTTTTCTATTTTTCAGTTTAACTGATTTCTGTTCTTTATTATCCTCTTCTTTCTTACTTTATGTATATTTTATATTTATTTTCCTGGTAGTTTAAGGTAGAAACTTAGATGGTTGATTTTTGACTTTTCTAATAGAAGTATATGATATGCTTAATGCTATAATTTTCTCACTAAGAACTGCTTTAACTGCATCCCACAAATTTTTAGCTGTTATATTTCCTTTTTATCTCAGAGAAAAATAAATTTCCTTTGGGACATTTTTATTGACTCACAGTTTATTTAAAAGTATGTTTAATTCTCAAATTCCAGTTATCTTTCTGTTATTGATTTGTGCTTTTTAATTCCTTTGTGGTATAAATTTTGTTTATTAAAATTTGGTTTATGATCCAAGATACGGTCTACCTTGCTGTACGTTGCATAAGCACTTGAAAAAATGTGGTTGGAGTCTTTACAAATACAATTTGATCCAATCAATCGATGGCATTGCTTTGTTCAGTTATTCTATCATTTGCTGGTTTCCTGTTACTTGTTTTGCTGATTACTAAGATATGGATTTTGAAGTCTCCAGCTTTAATTGTGATTTTTTTCCATATCTCTTTTCAGTTGTATCTATTTTGCTTCATATATTTTGAAGCTGTAAGTGTATGCATATTTACATTGTTATATATTGTTGGAGAAATGACTGTTTTGTTAATACATAATATTTCCCCTTACTCATTGCCATTTTCTTTTCTCTAAATTCTACTTTGATAGCACTGGAGCCATTCCAGCATTCTTTTAATTAGTATTTGCAGATATATTGCTTCTGTGTTTTTACTTTATCCCTATATCACATTGAAACATATAAATATGTATATGTTTCAATGTGATACAGGGAGATTATCTATCTATCTATAGATTATTATATTATGTATATATATCCACGTTTTTTGTTTTTTGGTTTTTTTTTTGAGACCGAGTCTTTCTCTGTTGCCTGGGGTGGAGCACAGCAGCACAATCGCCTCCCTGTAACCTCCGCCTCCTGGGTTCAAGCAATTCTCCTGCCTCAGCCTCCCGAGTAACTGGGATTACAAGCGTGCCCCACGAATTTTTGCATTTTTAGTAGAGATGGGGTTTTGCCATGTTGTCCAGGCAGGTCTCGAACTCCTGACCTCAGGTGATCCACCTGCCTTGGCCTCTCAAGGTGCTGGGATTAGAGGCATGAGCCACCATGCCCAGTTGAATTATTTTAGACAGTATATAACTGAAGTTTTTTTTCATTAATCCAGTCAATGCTTTCTACCTTTTAATTGACATATTTAGACCACTTACACTTATAGTAATTTTTGATGTGTTTCATTTACTCCCAACATTTTATTTGCTTTTTCTTTGATTTGCTACGTTTTCCGTTGATTTAGTTTTTATATTTTTCCTTCCCAATCTTGTTGCATCATTTAAATATTTTTTATTATTCTATTTTAGTTTATATTTGAGTTTCCGTGTTTCCTTGCTCTGATGTGCACTTCCTTTTTTGTGTGTGGTGTGGGGGAAGTGGTTCATGTAGTGCAAGGACAGGGTAAGAATTTAAAAAAAGCAATAGAAAGTTGCCTTATGCTCTTTTTTGTTTTCTTTTGTTTTGCTTTGAGACAGGGTCTCACTCTGTTTCCCAGGCTGGAGCCCAACCTTGACTTTTCTGGGTTCAAATAATCCTCCCACCTCAGCCTCCTGAATAGTGACTACAGGCACCACCACTTTCAGCTAATTTTGTGTAATTTTTGTGGAGACAAGGCTGCTCCATGTTGCCTAGGCTGGTCTTGACCTGTTGGGCTCAAGGTATCTATCTGCCATGGCATCCCAAAGTACTTGGTGAACCGTAATTCCTACAGTGAAGAAGACTTGTCCACTCCCCTTCAGAGATTTAGGTAACTACCTGCTTTTACTGTCATGACTTTGCTATCACTGCTACCATGGTATTGCCCCATATTAAGGTAGAAGGAAAGAGGAAGAAAAATACAACAGGAGATATCCTTCACATTCCCTGACTCACAGAGAAAGCCTTTCCTGCTGCTTTGACCATAAATAGAGAAATTTTTTGTAGCTCTTTTTATCTATACTCAGTATAAACTTTTAGATTTTCATCTGCCATTGGTGAGGGGGAAAGTGAGGTAAAACTCACTTCCCTTTCAAGGTAACATAAAATGCTTATTTCCATCTCCCTTTCTGCTGCTACCATTTACTTTTTGGAGTTCTCAAATCCCTGTTTCAAGCATTCTACCTGGAATTTGTAGTTGCATTCAATAAGAAAAACAGGGTGGGGTATGAGTATTCCACCTTCTCAAGACAAGAATACTTGAAAGGAGCTTTTGTTGTGTTTTTATGATATATAAGAATTGTGGTAATGCCACATTTTCTAAGGAAAAGGAAAGTTAAATTTGATGTGAAAGTGTTATAATACCTGTGTAATTCATATATTAATTTCCTGAGATCGGAAATTGTCTAGGATTTTGTTTTTGAAACGGGGCAAATTAACATAACAGCTAAGATCACAGGGTCTTGGAACATACTAGCTGACACTCACTGATTCTGTACTAAACCATTTTGTGCCTTAATTTCTACATGTGTAAAATTGGGTAATTACATCATACTTATACCTTAACATTGTTACTGTATAAGGAATACTTTAGAAAATGACATGTAAAAGAATATAGAGTAGTAATTAGAAAGTAGCAAGTTCTATATGAGTGATAGCCATTATTAGTGTACTCAACTTGAGAAAAAGACAATAATCGAAAATCTAGATTGTGAGTGTGTAGGATAGTGCAGGCAATTCCCCATAGTCTCAATCAGAAAAGTATATCGCTAAATGAAAAATGCAGAATCCAAAAAAGAAAATTATATAGTTATCTAATGTAATTTAAAAGCAAATTATAACTAAACAGATTTATAAGAAACAAACAAACCCGTTCAAAAGTGAGTGAAGGATATGAACAGACATTTTATAAAAGAAGACATCAGTGATGCCAACAAACATATGAAAAAATGCTCATCATCATTGGTCATTAGAGAAATGCAAATCAAAACCACATTGAGATACCATCTCACACCAATCAGAATGGCAATCATTAAAAAATATGAAGACCACAGATGCTCGAGAGGATGTGGAGAAATAGGAACAGTTTTACACTGTTGGTGGGAGTGCTAATTAGTACAACCATTGTTGAAGATAGTGTGGCAATTCCTCAAGGACCTAGAAATAGAAATACCATTTGACCCAGGAATCCCATTACGGGGTATATACCCAAAGAATTATAAATTGTTCTACTATAAAGACACATGCACACATATGTTCATTGTGGCACTGTTTACAATAGCAATGACCTGGAACGAACCCAAATGTCCATCATCCATAGACAAGATAAAGAAAATGTGGCACATATACACCACGGAATAAGATGCAGCCATAAAAAATGATGAGCTTGTGTCCTTTGTAGGGGCATGGATGAACCTGGAAACCATAATTCTCAGCAAACTGACACAAGAACAGAAAACCAAACACTGTATGTTATCACTCACAGGTGGGTGTTGAACAATGAGAACACATGGACACAGGGAGGGGAGCATCACACACTGCGGTCAGTAGAGGGGGGACTAGGGGAGAGACAGTGGGGTTGGGGAGGGTGGGGAGGGGTAATGAGGGGAGAAATACCAGATATAGGTGATGGGAGGATGAAGGCAGCAAACCACCTTGCCATGTATGTACTTATGCAATAGTCCTTCATGATCTGCACATGTACCCCAGAACCTAAAGTACAATTTAAAAAAAGCAAATTATAATACAATATGTAATTTGAAACTATATTTTATGTTTATAAAATCTTTGATGAAGTCATAATATCTATTCCTTTTGCTTCAATTATCCATATATAATAAAAGTTGCACCTACTTGAAATAGTTTCCTCCATACAAAATAATTACCACAAACAGGAACCACTGCCACATATAGTCATTATGTAATACCTTATTGCTATTGTTGAAATAGTCTTTCTTTAGTTTATTACATTTAAAAAGATGAAAATTTATTGAGAATTTACTCCATGCTAAGTTTTATGCTAAGCTCTGATTGAACATTTAAATTTTGCTCAATAATTTTACTCAATATTAAAGTTGGTAAGGGTGTCTTTGGCTTCTCTATCAAAAACCACAGGCACTGACATCATGAACCACATTTTCTGCTTGTTTTCTTCTTAACATTTATCCCTACCTAACCTGTCGAACGTACTGTGTATTTTACAAATTTATTACTTTATTTCCTGGCTCCCTCACCAGGATTTAAGCTACATCAGTAAAAAGATTAGTTTTATTCATTGCTCTATCACCAGCACCTTGAGAAGTGCCTGGCATATATTCGGAGCTCAGTGAATTTTGGGAATAAATTGTTTAAATCAAGAAGACATATATATATATGCATTTTTTGCCGTACTTTTTTTCTTTTTTTGGTACCTGTTTTTCACATATATATAGATAGGTAGATACACACACACACACACACACACACACACACATACACACACATATACATACACACATACACACACACACACACACACACACACACACACATACATATATATACAGGCATTTTTTGCTGTACTTTTTTTCCTTCCAGAGAAGAAAAATATGCAAACAAGAGTTGGTAATTGACCACATTAGGACTTGCAATCTAAATTTGTTCCTCTAAATTTATAACCATGTTAAATCTGCTACACTGCACCGTTTCCAAATATTTACTGAAGTTTAGTGAAGGCATAGCAATGTACTAGGCACTGTGGGGAGTGTAAAATAAGATCCTAGTATGTTGGTGCATCATGGCATGTTTATAATGACAAGTCAAACACAACCATTACCCAAGTGTCTGATAAAAAAGATTACTGGTTAAATAAATCATAGGAATTAATTGAATAAGACATATACATTCTTATGAACTTTAGATGCATACAAAATATCAGTAATTGAACATAGAAATCTATTTATAAAGGATATTCCTAGAAGATAGGGTTGGAGTGCTGGTGTATGTACTAGATATAGTAATGCATTACCCAGATTCCTTTAGTTTCTTACATCAAAAAGATGAATATTGATTGATAATCTACATATGCCAAGTTCTATGCTAAGTTCTGATTAAACAAATTTTGTTCAAAAATGGTACTTGAAATTCAACTCAGTCCTTTAAGGAAGCCTCTTGCCTTGGCTTATGGGAGTGTGTCAGTTGACAACCCTCAGCTGTCAGCTCCTTCAAGGTTGCAGAGAGCTGCTTGGCTCATGGTCACACTCTTCCCACTTATGTCCATTACCTGGTGATTGAGGCAGAGGTATGAAAGGCGAGCTATTTTGATCTAATGCAAGGCAAATCTGATGGGCCATTTACAATCCTGAGCTCCTTGTGGAGTTGCCACTGAAGTTGGATTTCTCTCTGTCCAATCTTTGTTCTTGTCTTCTCTTCCACTGGTATTGATCCCAAGAATATTTCTTAGCAAACACCCTGCATTAGCTGCATGCAAGCTTGTTCTTATTTCCAGAGAACCCAACTTGTGATGGAACCTGCAGAACAGGATGTTACTGGCAGCTTAGAATTTGACTCCCAGAGAGTAAACAGCAAGACTTTTCCCCAGATAAACTAAGCCAAGTACTTGGGAGGAACTAGTACCCTTGGAAGTTGGATACTGCTTGCTGTATAGCCCTCTCCACCATGGAATTTGGAGACTCAGATTCTTAATGTCCAGAAGCTATCTGGTAATCTAAAAATAATCTGTTTAGGTTAACGTACTTAATAAGCCCCCTAACACTTCAGAGAACACAGCCAGTCTTCTATTACTAGGAAAAAAACTTACAAAAAATAAACATCAAATACTTTATTTTCCATTAAAAAATAAAAATCAGAATTACTAGGACACAGTTACTGCAGTATTAGCATAAAATACAGATAAGCAAGTGCCTCGGTTCTGAAGTACTTATACCAGGAAAAACTGTAAGTTCAGTGTCTAGAATTAGTGTCAAACACTGTAGCAAAACTCTCATGTATGGAAAGAGAGAGTGTATTTGGAAGAATATTCAATTTATCATCACCAAGATGCCTTTTGGTGTGGGCCAGTGCTTCAGATTTCATGATCTTGACCTTACATTGTGATGTATCTCCAAATGAGAGGTTCACATTGGCCCTATGGATTTCTTCTATCTGGAGATAAAGCCTACAGATACAGGAATGTGTAAGGTGACATTTTATTAAAGGCAATTTAGAATTTGCTGCCTCCTTGCAAAGCTTAAATATTTGCAATTGTGAAAAAATTTAGGATTTTCCTTGCTTTTTTCTTTTTTTTCCTAGAGTTTTGTCAAACCTCTAACTTTTCATTTATACTGTAAGCCTCAAATTTTCTCACACTGTAGTGGTGTATTTGCTGTGGGAGTCAACTAGTAACAATTTCTCATGAGCAAATGTTTTTGGTACACAGTGCTGTTTCCACTGCCTCTTGCTATGTAATTTCTTAGGTCAATAAATGCTGCCTCCTAGGAAAGGATTTCCCTTCACATTTCCCCCGCAATCAGGAGAATCACTCTTAACAAAATCTTCACCTGAAGCTATATTTATTGATTTTGGAAGCCTAGTTAAGATGAAAACTTCTGCCAAAAACTCCTCTGTAGCTCATCATCTATTTTTCATAAACATTTTATTGGCGTAAGTTTAGACTTACAGAAGGGTTGGAAACACAGTATTGAAACTTCCCATGTACTCCCCACCTGGTTTATTCTTGTTATCATTTTACATTACTGTGGTACATTTGTCAAAGCTGAGAAAGCCACAATGGAACATTACTATTAACTAACCTCCAGACTGAGTTTCACTACTTTTTCCATTAAGTCCTGTTTTCTTTCCAGGATCTCATTCAGAGAATCACATTGTTTTTCATTGTCGTGTCTCTGTATTCTCCTCTGGTCTGTGGAAGTTTCTCCATCTTTCCTTGTTTTTCATGAGTTTGGCAGTTCTGAGAAGTTTTGTCATATATTTTGTAGACAGTCTCTCGATTTGATATTGTTTGATGTTTTTATTGATAATGACGCTGAACATGTTAACTGTGATTACTTGGTTAGAGCAGTCCTTATCAACTTATTCCACTGTGAAGTTAACTTCTCTTCTTTTAGAAATGAAAATCCTATGCACAGCCGACACAACTGGAGCAGATGTGCATGTGCGCTTGCGCGCGCGCGTGCGCGCACACACACACACACACACACACACACACACACACAGAGCTAATCATGCATTCATACTAATGTCTCTGACTCCGGTTCAATACCACAGGGGCCATTCTAGCCTTCTTTCCTGTATATCTTTAAATTCCCTCTTTAACAGTGAGAAACACAGTTTCCACTATCCAGTATCTATTTTCTCATTTGGTCCACCCTATTATACATGTAAATCAGTTTCAGGACTATTAATCTGGACCTAATAGAAGCAAATTTATGAAATATAGCATTGATGTATGTTTCTTTTCTTCTCTAGTCTTATAATTTCCTGTAAAAAACATTGCTTTCCAAATAAACTAAGGTCAGCTTCTTTTTGCTCCTCACTTCCTTCAGCACAATTTTGCCTCATATTCATGGTATAGCTAACTTGATTTGTCATAGCCTACATTTCATCCTGAAATCCCCAACATCCTGGCTGATTTTTTAAAGGTTTACATGAATTAAAGTTTACTCTTTGTAATATACAGTTCTATGGGTTTTGACAAACAGGTTAAACCATGAGTTCGCTACCACAGTACTTCAACCAGAAGTTCCTCTGTGTGTCCCCTCTGTCCTTATCCACGCTTTCTTCACTCAACTACTGGCAACCATCCTTTAAATGTTCAGGACCATCATGATTTCTATGTATAATAGATATGACAATTTTATTCTCTGAAATATAATTCCCAGTTCTTATATTTATGGAGCTGTTTTAATGCTGCATGTGCACGTGCTTGTATATGTGCCTGTCTGTGTGTGCATACGTGTGTGCATGTGTGTACTGCAGCTCTAAAGATCTAGCAAGTAAGTTATATAAATTTACACCTAACCTCTCCAACCTTTCCTTCCTTGATCTGAAGTTCCTTGAGGGAAAAACATAGAAAAGGAACAAAATTTGGGCAGATGTTTAAATATTGCCTGTCTATATTCAGCACAAATTATTATTTAAAGCTAGCAGCTCACCAGGGCTCTGTATTGTATCCTTTGCCACCTAAGTCCAAAAGCCCTATGCAGATCTAACAGAGGAAAACAGTAGAGGAAAAAACTTTACCTTTTTTTTATCCTGCAGATTCTAATCTCAAAAATGTTTCACCTAAATGAAATGTTTGTCTGCTTAATAAGTTTACCATCATTCTTACAAGCTGAATTTGCTAAGGCTGGAGCCTGCAGCCTTGCCATTTTAAAAACACCTACAGACTTGCTTCCAAAACCTCTGTAAACTGCAGGGGTTCACCAAGATAAAGATACTACATAGCTTCTTAGCCAGACTTAAAGTCTAAAGCTACCTACTTGGACTGTCCCTGTTAAAAACTCACCACACAATTACAAAAACGAGCCAAAGATCACACCCTAAGCCCCTGGAATTGATCAAAAACTAAAACCCACATGGCCTCCACTAACCGTAGACAATACATCATTGCAAGTGTGCTGTTTCCTCTTTCAAATCCACATAGACTTTATTCATCAAGGTTACCACAAAGTGTAGCAGAGGTGTGTTCAGGAAGAAAATCTTCCCAGCCACAAGGATGGCCTGTCTTCTCTTTTTTCTTGTTGATCTTGATGTAGTGTTTGAGATTCACTAATAAATTGTACAAATTTTAAAATCAATAAAAAATACAGTGTTAGGAGTCTTGCAGATGAAATTAAAGGGTTATCTCATATTGATGAAGTTCATGTTGAGAATGTGACTTAGTTCTGCTACATAAGAGAGTTTGCTATTGCTGCGCCTCAGAATTAAATAGTTACAGACCATGCTGGATACCCACCAGGCTTCTCTCCAATTTTATCCTGCTAAACTTAGCACAGATGTGCACTGTCAGGGGCATAGGTGATGCCCAAAAAGAAAAAAAAAATAAACGTACTTTCTATGTTAGTTTTTCCTGTCAGATTTTCCTATTAAATAAGTCCTTTCTCATTTATTGAGGAGTTAGGGAGTGGATAGAGAGAGGTCAGTATTTTAGGTAAAACAGCACTGGGATATATGTAATTACAGAAGAGAATGCAAATAGTATCTATAGATTATGGCAATTTAAATGTAAAGGTGCAGCTAAAAATGTGACAAAATAAAATAAATGATATCTGTCAAAGGAGAGAGATGCTAAATTTTCATAACTGAATGCAGAGATTAATCGAAGAGATTAGGTACAGTGGATGAAGTAAGAACTGGAAGTAAAAATACTAATTTAGGAAGGGAAAGAGGATTATGTGAGTTAAATTCTTTTCTTTACAAATTTAAAAATTATAAAATTAGAAATAAAAGTGTGTGTGGTTATGAAAATTAAGGAGTGAACTACCGAAAGAAATTCCATACCAGGAGTTGAAAGTAGTTTCTCCAGGGAAGGGGGTCTTGTGATTGAGGGGTAGGGGGCATATCAGAAACTCCTCTGTGCAATTTTATTTCTATCATGTTCACTTATTCCTTGGGTTAAAAATTGGAAATAGAAAAAGAATATGTTTCAAAATTTATGTTAAATGTAATTCCAATAGTGTAAATTTTCCTATCTCTAATTTTATAACTTCTCATCCAAAAAAAAAAACAAAAAACAAAACTTTTCAGTAAAAATATCACAAAATAATTTGCCAAATGAGATTGTAATGTTTCATAATCAATTGTGAATTACTGAAGATCTTCAAAAGATCATTTGTTAAGTAGTAAATTGTTTTGTTTATGAAGAATCTCAAAATTTTCTTACAAAATTTCTCTAATTTTTGAATAGAATTTTTAAAATTTTAAGAAATGTACAAATGTATTTATTTATTGTCTTCCAAATATTGGAAAGTATATATTTTGTTTAAATCTTATGTTATGTGTGGCTATTTTCTTTATAAATAATTAAAATGTTTTTTTTTTTTTTTTTTTTTCTGAAGTATTCTGGAGAGGTTTAAGCCACAAATATTTCAGGTTTGGCCTTATTATGAGAGCTTCAAATTAGACTTTTATTAGAAAAGGTCTCAGCTTTCCTGGAAATCCTCTTCACTTTAGTATTTTATTGATTCGGAAGAACAAAAAGTAGCTTAATTACTTCTTATTTTATTAGCCTAATTGTTAGAGTAGGCTGACTCCCTGGAGCCAGCTTCTCTTCTGGAAAAAGTACCCTTGACAAAGCCACAGTGTTCTCAGTCTAAAGCAGACCACTATTATTGCCTGTTTTAAGAGGTGTGATGGCTCTCTTTAGCAACACTGAGCCTTTCAAGTAAAATAGATAACATTCCAGTAAAATCATTGTAGCGTCTGCTGTTGCTGGCTGGCACTGAGACCTAACTTCTGACTCTATTATTGTTACTGTGGCTTTGTTCATTTTAAAGCATAATATTTGTCTAACTGATTAGGGGCTGTAAACTGAAGGTTCCAAATACTTGAGCATGAGAATCAAGGAGTTAAGATAGTTCACTTGGGGCCTTGTAAGTTATTATTCATGTGGAAATAATATAATTTAGAATAAATATGCGTGTCTGTGTGATCTACTGTCACCACCCTAAGGATAAGGATTTTCCAAGAACTCTGGAAGGTAAGTGAGGCATATCTAATTTATCACAGATTTATGGGTTTGAGGCCCCAAAGCCGCCATTACCTTATAGTGAGTTTTAGCCCCCAAAATTAAGTTTTATTTCTAACATTAAAAATGGAATTTGTCCTAGTTGGCATTTTCTGGAAATTTTCTGTGACGTCACTTTAGTTGGATATTCTGACATTGCATAGGTTTTATATATTAACTGTATTTATATGTTCTTTATCGTGGATATTTTACATAGGCTAATCATTGTGGTCAAGTGGTGAAATTTTAGGGGCTATCCTGACCTAAAAAGGAAAATCTAATTAAAAGTTTAAAAAATTTTATGTCATATTAGAGACTTGAATGGAAACAATGATTTCAGCATTGCAAAACTTCACATTATGAAATGTACCAGCAGATATTTATTATTGGAAATAAAACCAATCATTTTTCTAAACACAAATTCCCCTGAAATATCTGACTAACAGCAATTCTTCTAGAGGAAATTTCTCTTGACATTGGTTAATAATCCAAAATGCTCTATTTAATCTTAACTCAAAAAATTGAAAATAGAATGAAATCACATGAAACTATAAACATTAATGACACAGTTACACATTGACCCCTTTAAAGTTTATTAACCATTACTTTATCTAATGAGTATATCAAAGTGTATCAGATTAGTTTTCAGCAGCAAAATTGATTTATTTATGCCATATTAGCATGTCAAAAAATAGAGCCAGACTATTCAACCAATACGATTTCTGTGCTTTTATTTTAAAAAACATCAAAATATAGATGTTCCTCTTCTATTAGGACATTACATACTCATAATAAATTTAGTTCACCCTGATTGTGTTAAATATGTATTCTATAAGCTTGAGCTTTACTTTTTAGACAAATGAATGTACAAGTTCTAAAAGGATTTTTTTTTTTTCACCAGTTAAATGTTAGGGGCTGGGTGTTGTAGTTCACATCTGTAACATGAAAACTTTGGGAGGCTCAGGTGGGAGGATCACTTGAGGCCAGGAGTTACAGCCAAGCCTGGGCAATATAGTGCAACCCTCATCTCTGAAAAAAAATTAAAAAAATATAAATGAAAAAACTGGGCACAGTTGCAAAACAATTTTAGACTGCCTTACAAAGGATGCATTAAATCCTTCCCTTTTTCCTCCTTTCCTGCTGACTGTCTTCTACTCTACTGAAAATCACAAATAATTGCCATCTATCCCTCTTTAAATTAATGACATTTTACTTCAACTCTAGCTTTAGAGTTATTATTATCCCGGTATGACTCTCATTCTCATATATTTAGTGGCTAAGTAAGGATATTAGTTACTTTAGCTCACTCAAGTATTTTTGAATAACCTCTTTACATTTAATTATCGAAAACTCTGTTTACAATGTAACTGATGTTACATCCCGAGAACATCCAATTTCTCAGAACGCCTTCAATCTAACAAAGAAAAAACAAATAGACAAACAATCTTTTATTCCTAGTTTCCCCTTACTAGGGAGCTGACATGTTATCATGTGATTTCGGTTATACCACTCAAATACACCCGGAGATACTGGTGCATGACAAAACTATGTCACAGAAAAGGTGAGGCATGTGGCTTTTTCCCACTGTCTCTGGGAATGGCAAGAGTAGTGCACTTTTGGTTCAATACTGGTGGAAGGTGTTTTCTGACTGGTACTGAGGTATTGTGGTTCTAGGTTTCCCTCCAGCACCTCCACCAAAGTTGTTCCTGGAAGCTCAGGCTAGAGTCAGTTTTTCTAGCCTTTCCAATATTCTGGTCTCCACCCAATCTATGTAATAAATCCCTCCCTGCTTGAATTAGCTAGGTGAAATTCACTCTCTGATCTCAAGGTTAAAGTAAGAAGGTCAGTTATGAACATACTGGTTCCTTTTCAGTGTGTTCCAATAATTCAACTTCATCGGCTTTTCAGAATCTTGATATTATCTAGACTAGTTTAGTTTTATAATGAACTGCCAAATTGTATTCCAAAGTGGCTGAGTTCTTTTGCATTCTCGCCAGTAATGGCTGAAATGACTGAGGGCGAGTACTCGTTGGTTGCATCTTCATCAGACATTGGCACTGTCCATTTTTGGTTTAAAAAATTTTTAACATTCTACAAGTATATAATGGCATTACATTGTTTTTTAAATTTTAATTCCTCTAGTGACAAAGAATGTTGAATATAAATTGTTTCATTTACTTATCTTTATATTTTCTTTAGTGAGATATGTATTCAGATATTCTGTATTATTTTATTAGGGTTTTCTTTCTTAATTTTGAATTTTAAATATTCTTATATTTTGGATACAAGTTTTTTCAGTTATATGTTTTTAATTTTCCTCCCCAGTCTGTGGCTTGATGTTTTTCTTAATAAGGTCATTGAAAGAGAAGATATTTTTCATTTTAATAAAGTCAAGCTAATCTGTTTTTTTCCTTACTGTATCATGCTTTTGGTATTGTATTTTAAATTTTTTCACCAAATCCAAGTTTATGTACATGTTCTCTAATGCTTTCTTCTAGAAGTTCTATAATTTTGTATTTTACATTTTGGTTTGTTATCCATTTTGAATCAATTTTTAGGTAAAATATACTTGGTCACTTTCCAGCTTTTTAGTTTTTTGTTTGTTTTTGCAGTTTCACATAGATGACACATTGATTTTAGAGGTTAGAATGAGTTTTATAATTATGGCAGGTGGAGCCCTTCAGATGTTGAGTTGTGTCTGTCTATTTCACTCTGCAGTCATTCTCCCCCCAACCACCTCCCATCTATGTTTCATTTAGTCATCTATATACTCATACATTCATTTGTTTAAAAAATGCAAAGGACTTAGGGTGTTGAGAAATTTTGCTAGATTATTCTGCTTGAATTGTGTATCTAAGAAAGTTCATCTGCATTTATCTCTTCAATTCAGTACTCATACTGTCTCCTCTCAGAGAGTAAATCTTTAGCTTAGCTCAGATGTTACCCTCTCTGCAGAAACTTGCAGATCTACTTCATTGCCTCAGCAAAATTTATTTTCCCTATTGTCACTGTTCTCCAGTAACATTTTGTTCAGATCACCACTGTATCAACTGAAATGATTTGGATCTGTGATCCTACCAAACATCATGTCAAATTGTAATCCCTAATGTTGGAGCTGAGTCCTGGTAGGAGGTGACTGTTCATGGAGCAGTTTCTCTTGAATGGGTTGACACCATCTATCTTGTACTGTCCTTGTAATACTGAGTTCTCAGGAGATTTGCTTCTTTAAAACTATGTGGCGCTTCCCCCACTTCTGTCTCTCTCTTGTTCCTGACATGCCTACTTCCCCTTCCCCTTCTACCATGACCGTAAGTTTCCTGAGGTCTCCTCAGAAGCCAGCATCATGTTTCTTGTACAGCCTGTGAAACTGTGGGCCAATTTAACACCTGTTCTTTTTAATTACCCAGTCTTAGGTATTTCTTTATAGCGATCTGAGAATGGAATAATACATGCACATCACAAGTTTGATGACATCTAGCTTTATACCTGGCTCTCACTATTCAACACAGTGGATTAGAAGTCTTTGTGGGCAGTGGTTATGTCTGTCTCATCTTCTTTCCATAACATCTAACATAGTGTTAGGTCCATGTTAATCACTCATTTATTATTTGCTAAATCAGGATATTTAAAAATAAATACATAATTTAATATATTTTGACAAATAACTTTTATCTCATAAACACCTCCCATATTGTTCTTCAATCATGTTAAATACATCCCACATATTATCAATAGAATTAATTCTGCAATATTTCAGTATAAGTTGATGTTGTTGATGTTTTTCCATGGTTCATATTTAAGGAATGATTAAAAATCAGAAAATCTATAACCCTTAGTATAGAATGAGAAAATGAATCATGCCAATGAGAGCACATGAACATATCTGCAACAAGCTTCCCATATTTCACTTTCTCATGCACTCTTATCACATTCAATATCATAAGCAGAACTAGAAACTGGTGTTATTATGTGTATTTTCTGTTGGTGACATCTAACCTGCCACTCATCTTCCTGTCAGTCACATCTTCTTAATCCAATTAGAGATGATTTTCACTTGTTTCCTTCTAAATTCAGATTTTGAACATTTTTCACATATATCTCCATTGCAGAAAGAAATATATTTAGATATTGAATATAGAGTCAAGAAAACTTTTTTAGGAAAATGCTGAAAAATATTTAGGAGTCTGGAAAGAAAGGGCAGGACAAAAAGAGGTCCTTGGAACATGTGAGAAAGAATTCCGTCAGGGATGCTCATGCAGCAGGGTCTCTGAGGAGCCCAAGTTGGAGTTCTTGCTTGAGATAGGAAGAGATTTTCAGTAGTCAGCTTAAATGAGGTAAAAAGAGCAATTGTCAGTGATATGTAAAGCTCCAAAGTGAATGTTTTCTGAAAAGCTGTCTTATCAAATGCCAACTAGTATAATACTTATTTTGAGGACTCATGTTCTAAACTCAAATAATTTGAAAATCACTTTATCAGTACATTAATGGTGAAAGATAATACCTGTCTGTGTATTAAAGGTTATCAGGAGTTTCCTATACTGAGGCAATTTGCACTCCTTATTGTTTCCAAAATTTTGCACACTTATTTCTTTGGCCAACGGCATACTCCTGGTCCATGTAATGAGTGTTAGAGATGCTTTATTTCCTCATTTTGTCCCATTCTGATCATTTGTCTTTTCCATTTGCCTTTTCCATTTGCCAACAGACACTTGGACTGGAATGCACTTAAATTTGTTCTCTGTTAAGTGTCCCAAAAGGCACACAGGCATTATTTATTTTCTTGGAAAGTAGTGTTACATCATTTATGGTAGCAACAATCATCATAGTGCCAAAAGCTGTGTTAAACACGTGCAAAGAAACAGCCCCTTGTTATTCTTGAGAGTGTGCCAAATTTGGGTAAATTTCATGCATTTTATTCTGACTCAGTATTCCCAATATTGTTTTCTAAGTTTAAATTTTCAATAAGTATTTATTATTATAAAAAGAATATGCAGTTATAAAGTTGCAAAAATTCAGACAATTTATCATTCTATATTTGAGTGTTTAGATTTTGAATTATATTAAAAGGTAAAAGCTAAATAATATGATTATTATTTCTTTAATTACATGTTTCTTCTCCAAGGAGACACCTTTGCCTTGTGTTCATTGAATTGTCTCCTTCAGGTATAGCCTCGGGTTTTTTCAGCAATCTTAGCTTCATCCTTTCAACCAGACATAAAAGGAGAATTTGAAGAGGATGATGACAATGCATTTTGGGAAAGGCATGCATTTTTAATTTTGGTCTTTTCCCAAATGGCAGTTAGATCATGTCTTACAGGCTAATGTTTGTTCTCAATATCTGTTGTCCCTTCCTCCATTACTAGAATTTTTGTTGGAAATATGCCACAATAGAATAAAGATTTCATTTGCTAGCCTTTCTTGCACCTAGATGTGATCATATGACTGAATTTACGAAAGAAAAGGGCGTTAGAAGAGGCTTTATATATTAGCTGCTGGACACCTTCCTTTGCTTCCATCTTTATTCCTTTCTCTGAACTAATGCGTAAAGCTTGGAACCATTTTGAACTATGAAGAATGGCATCCCAGTGTTCATGGAAGTTGCCTGGGTTCTTGACAGAATCCATATGGAGCATGATACTTCACTATGTGACCTTCTCAGTCTGTGTCACACAAAGTAGAGAAAAACAAAACAAAACAAAACACTTCTATCTTCTGTAGACCACTAATTTGTTTACTTATTTACTGGTTTAACTAGCAGCCAAATCACATAATACACATACAGGTGGGGCTTGATTCGGAAAGTGGAGAAGAGGATAGTTTATCACTATACCATAAGTGAGCGCAAATATCTTAGAAAAATACAACAGCGTATGCTGTACCATGTCATTAATTTGCCTTTTGATAACTTAGAGGCATTGCTTAAATATTAATATTTTTAAATAAATAAGATTCAATCAATGTCATAGATAAAAACATAAGCTACTATGTTTAAGACCATCAAGACTAAAATATAGTTTTGCTGCTTACTGATATGTTATTATAGCTTCTTGAAACTTCAGTGTTCTTTACATATGATGAAACTAAAATATGAGATTTGAGAAGCAAATAAGATGATGCATTTAAAGCATATTAAAAAGTGCCTGTGCAGGAACAGAAAAGCAAATACTGGGTATCCTCACTGATAAGTGGAAGCTGACTGTTGAGATCACATGTACACATGGTGGGGAGGGGACAACACACACTGGGGCCTGTTGGAGAGTAGGGAATAGAAGGAGGGAGAGCATCAGGAAGGACAGCTAATAGATGTTGGGATGATCTGTGCAGCAAACTGCCAGGGCACATGTTTTGCTTACCTATGTAACAAGCCTGTGTGTCCCGCACATGTACCCCTGAACTTAAATAAAAGTTAGAAATAAAAAAAAAAAAAATTAAAGGCCTGCACAAGATAGACCCTTAATCATTATTAGGTCTCACTACTCTCTCTGGGTTGCATATAAGTTTTGTGCTAAATATTGAAAGTTGGGTAAAATAATAGCAACAACAGCAGAAGCAGAAACATGAAATCATCATTTCTGCCTTCAAGAAAATCCATACTGTGTCTAGGGGGAGAAAGACTATAATTCATCACTTCCTTTTGTAAAAAATATTGACACTGGAAGCACAGTCTATCATCATTTAAAACTTCTTTTGCCTAATCACTCCTATGGTAACTTATAGAGTTGCCCTAAGTATAAAAACAAGTATTTTCCTTAATCCTAGGTCAGATGAGGTTGATCTTTCTAAACAGTTCATCACTGGATGCTGAGGGATAACCTAGCAGAGATAAATACTAGGCAGCGATTTTAGTTGTCTCATTCCATGTGGGTGCTCTCTGGAACATATTGCCTCCTCCTTACTTGTGGTTCTCAAATCACATCAAAATCACCTGCAGCACATGTTGCAAAGCTAGATGCTAGTGTTACCAAATTTGAATCTCCTAAGGGTCGGAAATTTCTCTTATATTAAAGTACCAGGAGATTTTGAATTGTTTATCTAGGTTAAGGAACCAGGTCTAGCTTGGTGACTAGATTTTGGCCTGCTTCAGTGAGGCACATAGAGGCCAGTTTTCCTCATATCTTCGTATTCTGCCAATTAGGGCTGGTATTCTTAGATCCTTTTGTTTTTTTGTGACCTACTGTGCTAGTTTCCTTTTTGATTCCAGAATTGACACCTTTCTGTAATATTTCATTCTTGAAGATTCCCTCCTTCAATGGAAGAACTTTTCTTTCCTTCAAAGTTATACACTATCAATTTAATTATTACAGAATATTAATCTAAGACTATAAAGACATCAAAAATGTGCACTGATATATATATATATGTGTGTGTGTGTGTGTGTGTATTATATAAGTAGTAAAGGATAATTTCCTTATATTCTCTAAAACAATGATTCTTACACTTTGTCATGCATCAGAATCACCTGGAAGTATTCATTTTGCTGGGAAAACCCCCAGAGTTTCCAATTAATGAGGTCAGGGTGAGACCTAAAATTTTATATTTCTAACCAGTACTTACGTGATGCAGATACTGTGTATTTAAGTGCTACACTTTAAGAATCACTGATAAATAAAACTAATAAATACATGAGCATATGCGACACATGCATATAGGTTGGGCAAAGATGGGAGAGATTATAGTTGTTCTAGTGATCAAAGGGCGATTCTCATATGAGGGGAAGTTTCAGATGTCTTTTTTATTGGCTTTGAGAGGACACAAGAGATTGATATATTCCAAAGAGTAAAGAGTGTGAATGAAAGTCATGTGTGTTTAAGTATGTTTCAAAGGCTTCTGAAAAAAGTATAATGTTTGCAAAAAGAAGAACTATGATATATAATAAACTAAACTGGTGTAATAATTAGCAGTGACTATGATGGGTATCAATATAAGCACAGAGGACAGAAAAGTTGATAGACTTAGATGTCAGATTAGCAAAAATCCCAATTATGTCCATTTATAATTGTCTGATCATGGACAAATTGCTTATTTTTTATGAATCTTAATATCTTCTGTAGAGATGGATCTTTTTTATACAACTATTGGGAAGATTAAATTTAAAAAAAAGACATATACAGCACTTGACACAATGCCTAGCTAATATACTGAATAATGATAGCTATATTTATTGCTATTTTTTTACACCCCGATAACATAGTTTGTCACCCCTGGCCTCTGCCTGTGTGGTCAAGGTCCATTTGTGAGCCAGACAGTCTGGTATTTAATGTTTCATATTATTGTTGTCTACCAGCCAGGTAGTAAGTCACTGTGAGTTACTGCTTATTTTCTCTTTAAAAGTAAAAGTAAGTAAACTTATCTTACTTTTTAAAAATGCATAATTTACAAACATTTTGTCGAATACATTTTATGATTGTAATATTTTTAAATACTTTATGTGAGAATATATAACAGTTTATTTCAAAGTAAGATCTTCAAACAGATAAACTGAATCCCTTTAACAGTACCAAAGTCACCTCTTGAATGTTTTGCTGCTTAGAAATTTCTTCTGCCAGATATCGTAAATCACCAATCTCAAGTTTAAAGTTCCACAAATCTCTAGGGCAGGGGCACAATGCTTCCAATCTCTTTGCTAAAACATAAAATGTGTCACCTTAGCTCCAGTTCCCAGTAAGTTTCTCATCTTCATCTGAGACCACCTTAGCCTGGATTTTATTGTCTGTATTGCTATCAGCATTTCGGGCAAAGCCATTCAACAAGTCTCTAGGAAGTTCCAAACCTTCCCATATTTCTGTGGCTTCTTATGATGCCTTCAAACTATTCCAGCCTCTGCCTTTTACCCAGTTCCAAAGTCACTTCCACATTTTCAGGTATCTTTTCAGCAGTGCCCCACCCTACTGGTACCAATTTACTGTATTAGTCTGTTTTCACACTGCTGATAAACATACACCCAAGACTGGGCAATTTACAAAAGAAAGAGATTTCTTCGACTTACAGTTCCACATGGCTTGGGGACCTCACAATCATGGCAGAAGACAAGAAAAAGGAAGTTCACATCTTACGTGGATGGTAGCAGTCAAAAAAAGAGAGTTTGTGCAGGGAAACTCCCATTTTAAAACTGCCTGATCTCATGAGACTTATGCACTATCATGAGAACAGCACAAGAAATATCCATTCCCATGATTTAACTACTTCCCACCAGGTTCCTCCCATGACATGTGGGAATTGTGAGAGTTATAATTCAAGATGAGGTTTAGGTGGGGACACAATCAAACCACATCAAACCAAAAATTATCCAATTACATCTAAGAGTTACTACTTACCGTATACTGCTTAGATTTCAAATTTTTGATGTTGCTTTCTCCTTTTCTTTTATTTGTCCTTGATGGTTTATGCTTTTATAATCAATTTGTTACCACTTTACCTAGAATTTTTAGCCTAACTGTGGCTTAATGGATATTTTCAAAGTGAAAACATAAAGTATATATTCAAAGGCAAATTGGAAAATCTAGATGTCTCTAGAATCTGTGACCTTAGAGAAAGTTTGAGGGAAGATTTTTAAATGCATCTTTGGTTTTAGCTTTGTCCTAAATTTCCAAGACCCAGGGAATGTGAAAGCCTGAGGTAAACAGTGTTTTTATCTGTGAGGAAAGTGCCATATCTGGAAAAGGAAGTAATCCACTGATCACTGGCATGGTGAAGAAACTCATAGAGAAATCAGAAGTAATAATCATGTTTATTGCCATTTTTTCCAGCTATTTATTTGTTACAGTAACTGCTGTGAGCATTTTACACATGTTACCTTAAAGAGTTGTTATATATCTGACACAGCCATGCTTATCTTCATTCTATTTATGAGAAAATTGTGACTGGGAAGATGTGATTTAACTGACCTGGAATTTCCTAACTGCCATTAGGAAAGTAAAGAATTGAACATTCTCATTTAGCTGATTTCAAATCTCTGTTTTTAACCATTGCATTATAAAGAACGGTAGAGCATTGATCAAACACTTTTCAGATTGATATAAGTATTAGAGAAAAATATATTGTTTAAAAAGCTTATTCTTCCATTAAAGTCATGACTTTAGAAATGTCCTCAGTTCACTTTTGATTTGAAGTATTATGCATGTATGTGTATTTGACATACCATCATTATTATTGCCTAACATTTTTGATAATTTCTATCTTGGAAACTGATTATACTTAAATGCAAAGATAGAGAAACAAGTCTAGTTTCTCTTTAATTAGTAGAAAGTATCATCTGTGTGAGGGCTTGCACAGACAGTTCCAATTTACGGTATTGAACTTAGTATGTATTGGGCTCATTATATTCTCAGTTGTCTTTTTCTTTCTAGAAAACAAAGCAGGGATTTGAAAGCTGTCAGAGCACAACAGAATCAGAACCTTGTATTTCTACTTTCTAAATTCATGAATGACAGAATTTAATCTAATGTTGGTCTCAAACTAAAGCTGACGGTCAATAACACTTGAACGTAGGCTGCTGACATCTCTATCTCAAGAGTCATTGGGTACATATAAGACCATATCTTTACTTCTTTACTAGGTGATTCATCTTATAATTCTAGATTGGTCAGCAATATCAATTTTTCACAACTCTCCAGATTTAGCAACCTATCACAGATGATGCAAAACTGATAGTCAGCAACAGTGGGGAACCATCACTACTTCTAGGCCTGAAGGGGCAAGAATAAATAGTTGACAAACCCCAGAAGCAATAGTTATATAAAAACAGAGGAAATATTTTTGGCAGAGAGGAAGCCAGAAGAAAAAATAGCTTGACCTCACTCTCTTCCTGCCTCCTACTCTCCTCCTGGTCTCTGTCACTGTTCAAATTCAAGCCAGAGGACAAGGGAGCTTGTAGATGGCAGTCCGTAAATAGTCACCTCTTGGGGCAATGGCAGAATGCAAACAGGTAACAAGTGAATTTGGAATGGCAAAGTTAAATATCTGTCATTGTAGGTTATGTAGTCAGTCAACATTTAGTAATCACTTACTATAATCACAATGTATTTGGAAACCAAAATAAGTATCAGGCCCCTACTTCTCATAAAAACAATCAGTATATTAAAGTAGACCTGAGAGAAGTGAGGGTATTATCACATGAAAACAATTAAGCATTTAAAAAATAGATGCTAGAAAAGTGTTGAAAGCAATACTTTCAAAATATGTTGTGGGAGAAGGAAAAACTCAAAAATATCAATAAATGTGTATACAAATAATTGCATCAAGTTAATGAAGTTTTTATTTTAAGATTTTGTTTTGCTGATACATTATATATTTACAATTTTGTTTTATAAATGATATATATTGGTCACTTAGGAATACTATTATTTTTAATAAACATGTATATATATATAATGTCATTCTATTTTTATTTTTAGCATTTAATCTTTTATAACATGTCTTTAAAATGTACAGTAACTGATTTAAATACAAAAGTTTGTTTTATACAGCAGGTTAAAGTGGTAGCACAGACTTAATCACAAAAACTATTTTATTCCTAAAATTATTTGAAGAAGAAACTCTCTACTGAATCATTTTCCAAATCAGTTTAGTTATTATATTTTCAGGCTCCAACCTTTATTTCAATTGAATGTTGACTTGTAGCATAAAAAGCTAACCATTTGTATATTTGTTAAGTTGGTTTTCATGGTTAAAAAAACTGAATGGAAAATTATTTTCTCTGAGTACAGGGATGTAGAAATTCTTTCTTTATTTACTTGAAAAAGATTTCTAATGCATACTCAAAACTTTCAGCCTTCAAACAGTCTGGATTTGTTATCCTGGTGAGCCTGGTTCTTTTAACATGGTTCCTGTATAAACAGACTAAGTGTTTGGCTCTGAATTCTCTGGTTTAAGTGTATTTTCTCATTAATCTTTGTTCAGTTCGTCTTTATAAACTATTTGGAACTGTGTCTAAGGGAAAACTTCAAGCATGGTCTCTGTGACAACTTGTTATCACCTTGTAGCATGGAAATGTCATTTCAATACACTATACAGAACCTCATGATTACATTGCCATAGTGATTGTTTTCTTTACTACTGCGGTGGATTTTACACTGGAATTTACATTTCAATTTATTGTGACCTGGAGACACAATAGAATATATAGACTTTTAAATTATTATTTATAAAATGAAAACAAAGTACTTCTTAAGTCCAAGGTAAAAACAATGTATTTGAAAGGACATAGAGTAGTTAGTGGTTCACAGGTGTGTTTTATTGCAAATATTTCTCTCTCTCTCTCTCTCACACACACATACACACACACACATCCCTAAACACTTTTCATTGAATGCTAAATCTGATCTGGTCTCTTCAGTCTCTCACTCTCTTCAGCATAAGGCCAGCCAAGCATCATCTAATGGGGTGCAGCTAACCCAAGAATTTCCTTGCTGCCTGAACTTCAGGTCACTTTATTCTCTTACTCAAAAATGAGAATTGGTTATATTACACACTGGAACTCACCATTAGTCATTTTGATTATCAGAGGTTAATTTTTGCAGAAACAATTTAACTGATTCAAGCAGAAAATTGCTTTGCATTATAGATTCATGTCTACCTATCACGGAAGGATTCAATGTGTCCTCAACAATGGAATAATCCTGGTCTGGTCATCTGATGACCAGGAAATGTTTACAGAAGAGAGGCTGCATGGGAAGATACTAATAGTTCAGTAACGGTCCTGATAATAAACCACAATGTCTCAACCGCAGTAGTACTAACATTTCTAAGTGGAGAATTCTTTGTTGAGGAGAGCGATAGTGTGACTTGTAAGATGTTTTAGCAACATCTTTGGCTTCTACTCAGTGGCCAATAGTAACATCCATCTCCCACGTTATCACAGTCAAAAATGTCTCCAGACATTGCCCAAACATTCCCTGGGTGGCAAAATTGCCCCCAGTTGAGAACTATTGTTCTTATCTTTGGCTAGTGTGTATGGTATTTCTGATACAGCATTGTGTATTTTGGCTTTTGTTTTTCAGAAATGTAATACATTTTCTTTGGTTTAAGAAAGAAGTGTTTGCCATGGTTGCTTTTTCTTGTAGCACACTCACAAAGGGAATTTTATTTTTTTACATTGACTGGAGAGAAAAAAAATGTAACACCCTTTAATTCAATGTCCACATAGCAACCCAAATGTTATTTTTAAATTATATAGTTTATACCATTAATTCCTAATTAGTACCAAAGATTTCTGCCATTATTTGGAATTTTTAAAATGTAGTTCATTAACATGTCTCGAAAGAATTGTGTAAGTTGGCTCGTGCTTCTGTATTTAAATTCTGTTCACATGACTCCCTACTTGTTCAACTGAAAAAACCTAATTTCAGTTTCTGTAATGTACTAACCTCCTTCGCCTATCAGAACATTTGTATAAGCCTTTTCCTCCCATATGAATAAATTCTCCTCAACCCTTGTACCCTTCCTTCAGCCAATAATTACCACTGGCTAATTCTTATTGAATTAAGTGTCTTTAAGATAATTAGGTCTTTAAGATACCAACTTAATTACCATTTCCTCAGAAATTTTAACATAAAGTTGGTAATATTACTATTAAGTAGGATCTTTTTTCTTTTTGTGACATTTAAATAATTTTAAATAATATTCTTGAGTATATTTAAACCTTATGCCTCCCTCAGTAGACATTATTTGAGTAGAGAATACGTTCAGAAAACTAATGAATTCTCAGTGTCCAGAGAAATGTTTTGGAGAGCTATCTGAGGGCTGATCAGCAATCCTCGGAATCTATTTTCCCCTCAAATTTAGTGTTCCCAAATTTATGATTATGATTATGATTATTATAGCTTAAGTTCTGAGATACATGTGCAGAATGTGCAGGTTTGTTACATGGGTATACATGTGTCATGGTGGTTTGCTGCACCCATTAACCAGCCATCTACATTAGATATTTCTCCTGATACTATCCCTCTTCTAGCCCTCCACTCCCCTACAGGCCCTTGTGTGTGATGTTCTCCTCCCTGTGTCCATGTGCTCTCATTGTTCAACTCCCACTTATGAGCGAGAACATGTGGTGTTTGGTTTTCTGTTCCTGTGTTAGTTTACTGAGAATGATGGTTTCCAGCTTCATCCATGTCCCTGCAAAGGACATGAACTCATCCTTTTTATGGCTGCATAGTATTCCATGCTGTATATACACCACATTTTATTTATCCACTTTATCATTGATGGGCATTTGGGTTGGTTCCAAGTCTTTGCTATTGTGAACCATGTTGCAATAAACACACATGTGCATGTATCTTTTAAGGTAGAATGATTTATAATCCATTGGTTATATATTCAGTAATGAGATTGCTCAGTCAAATGGTGTTTCTGGTTCTAGATCCTTGAGGAATTGCCACATTGTCTTCAGTTCAAGAGGTATGTAAAAATATTTTGGCATGTATGAATTTTTAAAGGTAAGATAAAATCAGAATATTATTTGTATGTCAGAGGCTACAGATGAAATTAATTTTCTGTAAAAGTTCTAAGATTATAACAAATGTTTATCATAGATAAAATAGTGAATACAATTTGGTGTGAAATAGTACATAGAGGATATTAATTTACTATACTACCTTGGAGCCATCTGTTGTTTTAGGAGGTTCAGAATATAAAGAGGAGTATTAAAATGACTTTGCTGAAGATGGAAAGGTCAAGGCCTCCATCATGCAGAATGGTCCAGAGCTGGTGCTGATAATCTAGATTTGAGTCTATCACTTCTCTTGTCATGACAATATAAAATTTGATACATAGAATATTTTGGCAAGCCATTGAAAAATACAGCATCACCATGGCTGCTTATGTCTCATAATTTGGCTCTTCTATGAACTCAGAAAAGTGTCAGTACTTCTTTTATTATGTAAAGCATGGGAGATTTTTTGTTTGCTTTAATACTAAGTAAACTAGCAGAGATTATTTCCAACTTTTTTCTAAGAGTACATCAACATGGGTAGCCTAATCATTTGGTGTAAACTGGATGTTTGTGTCCCTACAAAATTCATATGTTGAAATTCTAACCCCCGATGATGAGATGGCATTAGGAGGTGAACATGTCATGGGTGTAGATCCTTCTAAATGGGATTAGTTCTGTTATGAAAGAGAGCCCAGAGAGTTTTCTTTTGTTGTTAGCCATGTGAGGACTTAGCAAGAAGTTCTTCTATGAACCAGGAAGCAGTTTCTCCCTAGACGCTGAATCTGCTAACATCTTGATCATGGACTTCCCAGCTTTCAGAACTGCAAGAAATAAATGATTGTTGTATAAGCCATCTAGTCTATGGTATTTTTGTTGTAGCAGCCTCAGTGAACTAAGACATTATTATTCTTCGTTTGTTCTTAAATTTCCTTGGATAAAACTGCTAGCTACAGATAAAAATTAAGTTACAATCAGCATTATATGTAGACATATACACTGACATATTGGAAAACAGTATATGTTCTTGAATGAAACAAAAGGAAAAAGGAAGAAAGGAAGAAAAAAGGGAAAAGAGTCAGGAGGGAGAAATAATGACTGTTCTTTTTTTCTCCTGAAGAGGGGCATTTTGACAACCCTTATTGAACACCCACAGATTGCTTCTGTTCTAGAGTGTTAGACTTTGTGTAAATGTATGTATAGATGAAGCTTTGCACGCACACACACATACACACACAAACACACATATATGTATGTATCTGATTTCCTTTGGTTGAAAATAAAAATTGATACAATCTCATTAAATTAAGTAAATTTCAAAGGGAGATAAATATAACAAAATAATGCCCATCTTCCTCACTGTGAACTGTTGAATCATTCAAGCCAGTTTTATCTGTTTGGATGTAAAGGAGAGAAAAATAGTGATTCTTATGGGCCTTTCAACTTACTGCTTTTTCATTCATTCATTTGAGTCTTACTAGCTGCTTAATTCCAGCTCTGTAGTCTCCACTCCTACCAATGCTCTTCCTGAATGTAAGGATATGGAATATTACCTCACTTTTCCTTTCCTAAGGATCATTCTATTCTTGTTGTTCTTGTCCAAATTCCCTTATATTTTGGTAAGTTATTTTAATTAGAGACTTAAAGAGAGCTTTTATTATTGTTGGGGTAAGAGTGGAAACGCCAGCTTCTTTCCTGGTAGCAGCTGTGAGAAGGTAGTAAGAACTCAAAAAAGCACATTATCTCAAGTTTACTTACAGGAATGGTTTTAGAACACACTGCATGGTGAGAAAGCATTTTTTTTTTCAAAGTTATTCATTATAGGAATCAATCAGATCGCTAGGGCACTGTTACTATGGGCCATCTGCGGGAGATGGATACAGTTTTGTCACACATAACCCTTATTTATATCTCATTCCTGTTAGGGAATTTTAGCTGTAATTGCCTCTCACCAGGGGATTCTTAGGTCATCAGTAGGTTAGTTGTTGTCTAGGGAATACAAGCAGGAGGAAGAACATTCAAATACAATTATTACCCAAAATATAGCCTTTTTTTTCTTAAGCTAAATGGGCTAAATTTAACCACAGATGGGATTTAACCATTTACATTTTTATATTTTAGCTACCACCAAGGTACTAGAGATTAGAATTCACAGAGCCTGAAGTTTCTAGCTCATTGCTTAACCTGCTGAATCATATTTTTTTTATTATTCTATACACAAGAAAAATGGTACACAATGGTGCTGTATTAATGTATATTCTGTTTCTGCAGGTAGCATTAAAGTTAGTCTCAGAAATTAACGTATAATAGAAATCTGGCATGCTTTAGTTTGCTTCGCAATATAAATAATTATTTCTCTTTTTAAAAATTACCATCAATTCATTTTGTTGGCTCAGCTAATTTCAAGAAAGAGCTAAGGACATTCCTGAAACAATAATTAAAGGATAAAATTAGGTATATTTGTTTCTGGAGCAGCATGGTGAAAAGAGGCCAGTATTTGTCAATAGGCCTGATTTAATACTTATTCTGTTACTTTTGTTTTGTGACCTTAAAGAGTTAATTTAGTCTTTTTGTTTTACATTTCCTCATCTCCAAAACAAAAACATAGATACGTACCTTATTGATCTAATAAATATATTATAAAGCTAAGGTATATTACAGACACTTTAAAAATGAAACAGCATTATAGAAGTTGAAATTCACTTATGTGTTGAGGCATTTTTGTCTCATAGTTATGTTCTAAATTTCCCCCTAATTCATAAAAATTTCAGGAAGCATTAAGCTGAAAAATAGATACGGTAATGATGTCCATTATTACGAGTGTTCATCATCAGAAACATTGAAGAATATTGAATTATTTGCTAGTAAAAGAGCTTAAAAGATAGAATACATAATACATATTATGGTCTAATCAAGAATAATGTTTATCTCAAAAATAACCACAAAATAACGTTCTGAAATCATGGTTTTGAATATATTTTCTAATTTTATGTCTAACATATTAAAATATTTTTACAACAAATTTTTAAGCCAAAGAAATCAAATCTTTTTTTTTTCTTTATATACCACTTGGCAAAATTCAGCAGATTGCTACACTCCATTGTGGAGGATTTGAAAATGACTTTATGCTGTGAAATTTTGAAGATGTTATTATTGGCATATGGAATGGATTTTGGTGGTTGAACAAACAGTTGAAATATCAAATGTAGTCAAAGGGATTTCCTTTATGACTAAAATGCATAAAAATAACTGCTTTCAACGTTCTCCATATTTTTTTCTAAAATTTTGTAAGTGGAGAAGGATGAGAAAATTAATTATAATTCACAATACTTTCATGAGATCCAAATATCCTTATGATAACAACTCTAAAATGTACCATTATCTGTTTCAGTTGTGATTCCAAAGTGTTTCAATGTTTTTGTCACCTATTTCCTTGTTAACAGTCATTGGCCTTGCAATTGAAATATGTTGACAGTGATGCTCTGTTAATAGTTTTTTGTTTGTGAATGAAAAACAGTTTATGTTACCAGGTGACCATATTGCATATGCAGTAATCATAAGATTGAAGAGAAATCAAAGTTTAGTGTGGCATATTACCTATGGCAAAGTAATTCTGACCCACATTCACATATGTATGTAAATTATTTTGGTGCTAACTGTTAATGAGTCATAACTGTAAGCGTAAGTGAGGGGCCTAAAGATCCATTCATCCATTTCACACATTTTTATCCAAGAGCCTAACTACGAGGCCTAACTACGTAACTTCCTCTGCCTAACTACCATGTTAGTCGTGTTGTAGCCTCACTATCCGACTCCTACTTCAAGATAGTCAGGCTTTGACTCCCATTCTAACTAGTTGAGTATAGTCAGTTTTAAACCTAAAATAATATGTTTTTATATACACAATAATCTCTTTATGACTCAGCTTCATTTTCCCACAAATATTTGAAATAATTAGGGTAAAGTTTCCACATAGAACTCTGCAAACAGTTAAGCTTTAAACATGTCAACTTTGTATCATGACTTGCTCTCCTGCAGTTGCACAATTCCTAATTGTACTTTATATTCAAATTTATGAATATTTTTACTGTTTTCATTTATTTTCTTTTTTTATTTATTCTGAGATGGAGTTTCTTTCTTGTTGCCCAGACTGGAATGCAGTGGTATGATCTCATTCACTGCAACCTCTGCCCCCTGGGTTCTAGAGATTCTCCTGCCTCAGCCTCCCCAGTAGCTTGAATTACAGGTGCACACCACCACACTGGCTAATTTTCTGTATTTTTGGTAGAGGTGGAATTTCACCATATTGGCCAGGCTGGTATTAAACTCCTGACCTCAGGTAATCCACCTGCCTTGGCCTCCCAAAGTGCTGGGATTACAGGTGTGAGCCACTGTGCCTGGCCTATTTTCACTATTCTTTAATCATACTGGGAAATATTATTAAGCACTTTCTTTTTTTTTTTTTTTTTTTTTTTTTTTTTTGAGATGGAGTTTCACTCTTGTTACCCAGGCTGGAGTGCAATGGCTTGATTTCTGCTCACTGCAGCCTCCGCCTCCTGAGTTCAAGCAATTCTCCTGCCTCAGCCTCCTGAGTAGCTGGGAGTACAGGCACGTGCCACCATGCCCAGCTAATTTTTGTATTTTTAGTAAAGATGGGGTTTCAGCATGTTGACCAGGATGGTCTCGATCTCTTGACCTCGTGATACACCCGCCTTGGCCTCCCAAAGTACTAAGATTATAGACGTGAGCCACCGCGCCCGGCTTTATTAAGCACTTTCTATGTGTGCTTTACAAAATCTAATGAATCTGATAGGCCCTAAATGAATCAACAATATAAATGAGAAAGAAGGCAAACAGAAGAGTATATATTTTTAGGAAATATAGGTGAAACTCTCATTACAATACTTTTCTATGTTGATTATCAACAGAATTTGTAGTATTAAGAAATCCTCTCATACTGTTGTCTAATATATTCATTGATCATTCTCTTGACTTTCTTTTAAAAAGGACAGTTGCAGTTCTATGACTGGTGTTAATATTTTCCTAACAATTTTTCAAATCTCTACATTTCTACCATAAGGTCTATTCTTTGGCTTTCTACACCTGTCTCCATCTCTCTCTCTCTCTCTCTCTCTCTCTCTCTGTTTTTTTTTTTTCCTTTGTCTCTTTCTCCTCTTTCTCTCTCTGTTCCATTCCCTTGGATTTCTCATTCAGTCGTAATTTTAGTTATTACATACCTGTTGGTAGGTCCCACAAATAAATCTCCTGCACTTATCAGCAGCTCCAAGTTTGTCTTATATTTTTTTGCTGAAAATAAACATGACAAACTGAAATGTATGAATTAAACATACTCTCACTCCTCTTGATTGAGGCCTCCCCCTCTTTTTACTTTTTCTGTCATTTCTTCTTCCATCCTCACCTCAAAGTTAGAAGACTGCACTTGCTTTCTCCCGCTTACCACTCCCAGGTACTTCTCAGCATCATAGCACTGAAACTGTTCCTTTCAGCACCATCAATAGGAAAGCTTCTTGGTACATAATACATATTAAACAATCTGTGTCACATAATTGATCATTAGACCTATTTACAAAATGAAACACCACAACCATATACTTATTTTTCAGCTTAAAAAAGCACTTTATCGAGGTGCTGTGGCAGCAGGGTGGTAGTGTTTTGGTGTTCAGTACATATGGCATTGGTAGCAGGGCAGCAGCACTGTGGGGTCCACATATATGGATGCACCTGCAGCGGCAAGCAGTCTCACAGTGGCGTTTACGTTTTCCAGCAGGGGTGGAGCAGTCAACATCAGGTCCATCTGTTCACATGCACAGGTGAAGCAGTCAGAGGAGGCTGAATGATTGTATGCCAGCAAAGTAGTGGTGATAGGCCACAGTTGAATAAGCACCATCAAACCACTTGCTCTCACTGCCATTATGCCATCCAGAGCACTGAGGATTCACGTGCCTTACCTACTTGCATTGATGCCACTGCTGATGGCACCCATGTATATTTCCTGGAGACTCGAATATAGGCTTGCACTGCCTGCTGATGCCAATCCCTATACATGCCATTTTCAGGTCTGAGAATAGGCTCACCCCACCCCCTACCATCATAGGCACTCAAGTATGTCATACAGAGTCATGAGGGCCAGCCTGCCCTCTCTGTCACCTCGAGCACTTATGCACACTGTCTGGCAACCTGCCACATCCCCTCCCCCCCACACACACACTCCCACATACACACAGACACTGTTGGGGACTTAAGGACTGACATGCCCTCCCATAATCACTGCACCTGCTTTAATGTGATGCAATTATTGCTGCTGGCCCACATGTGGCACCAGCCTGACCAGGCTGCTGCTACCGTCACCCACTTGTATGCATCATTCGGGGGCCTAAGGGACTATTCCACCCAAGTCACCACTACCACTACTATTGCTGACACCTGTGTATGTTGCCCAGTGGTGCATAGATTGGTATGCCTGGCCTGCACCATCACCACTTGTGCCTGAGGACTAACTTGTCTGGTATTCCTGTCCCTGCAAAGCCTTACCACAGCCTCCACTAATAACGGCAGCTAACTAAGCAACTGAGAAATTCATAGGCACTGCTTATGTTGATTATGGCCAAAGAAATCATACAGATTACCTACCGTGCCTACCCAAAATCAAAGCTAAAGCATCCTGTCCAATCAATACTGTAGATGCACGTACAGGACAAAGCCTTTCCCTACAAAACTCTTAGCATTACTTTTGTTGTATCACATAGGTTTTGGTATGCCCAATCTGTGGGCCCCTGGACTCTTTATACAGCAAAGATAGATTCCTGTGTTATGTGCAATATTAATCTGGTTTGTTACCTTTTAACTATACTCATGGTGTATTTGCCAGAAGAATTTTTAATACATCATCAAGTCTATCTTTTGGTTTCACATCAAGGTTATACAAATATTCTACTGTATCTGCTTTCAACATTTTTGTAGTTTCAATATATTTGGAATTTTATGTGTTTCTTTCATGTGATATAGGTGTTTCATGTTGTGTATCTCATTTTATATTTTTCTAAAAGGATATGGTATTTATTGAATAAAATTTCCCATAAATTAAAAATACCTTGTCAAATTGAATATAAAGTGACCTTTTTTGAATTAAAAAGTAGACATATTAAATATTTCTCTGTCCTAAAGTGCATTTCCAAATAAATTTCTATTATATGGTGATTTTATTATGTTATTATTTTTTCTCCCAGAATGCTTGCGAAATTCCTCAACATTAAAAATTTTAATGTTAAATAGACAAATGTTTATTACTTTTTAAAATTTTCTGTATTGAGAAATACAATTAATACAGTAAGAAATGATATTCATTGATGTGTTATATGTATTAAACATATAACACAACTAAAAAATACTAACATCTAGAAAAGGACAGAAATCAGTAATAAATGATTTTTCAAAAGCTTATTAAAATGACTAATTAAAAAATTATACATCTGTACTTTTGAAAATCAGAACCAAAATTTAGAGGATATTGCATTTGGACCAGAATGCAAATCTAAGCCCTGATTGTTTGACTTCATTGAGTGTCCTACCCTTTCTGGGTGTGTTTTCTTATCTATAAAATGGTAAAGTGACTATCTTCCCATTACAATGTTTTGAAAATAAAACAAATAATGCTTCAAGAATTTTTAAGCTGTAAAATTTGTAAATATATACCACAGTATAGTATAACTACTATTTTGATGTAAAAATGATTATCTTTAGTTGTCAGAGCTGAGAACTATAATTCTTTGTCTATTTCAGTTTGTCAATGTCTCAAGATTAAGAATATGCTATATCGTATTTCTGTAGTAGGAGGTATGGTCAGTATTTTTCTCTTGAAATGTGTGCAAGCCAATAATAGATGCCACTCTCAAAGCTTGAGAGGATTACGGACTTCTATTCCAGATATGCAAATGCTCAGGGGCACATTTCTGAATAGATACTGTGCTGCCTTAAAGATAAACAAGAAGGAATGTGAATGTATGAGCTTGGATTTTATCCAATGTGGTCTGCCATTTCAGCAGCATGGGGTGTACACTGAGCTTGATGTGGTGGCAGTTAGCACTAGCAACTCATGAATGTAGACAGATTTATGCGGGGTGACCTTCATGACTCAATGTGCTTGGGAGCTTTGTGATTTCCACAGGGGTTACTAACGGGACATTCCATTGACAATCACAATGAGTGTTCTACCTCCCTGACATTTTTAGAGCACATTTTTATGCATCAGAAAACCCCAGACTTTCAAGGGCTGCTTTCTAAAGAGACACAGTACTCTATGAATTTTGCAGAAGATAAAGTTCATCTGCATGCTTGTCAGTTAGGTAGCCATTATCTCAGGGTCTCTTTTTATTTAAGCATTTTTGCTACTTCACTGCCATGATGAAAATCCAAATTTATATTTCTGTTTTAAAAATTATTAAATCCATTTTAGGCTTATAGTGAATAGAGGTCTCATGTGTTAACTGTTTGTAGGAAGTTAAAAAAAAATTGATTCCAGGATCAAAGGGCATTGAGGCACTCTAGATATGACAAATCATATCCAAATGACTTCATTTTTCCATGGAAAGTGTTGTTATTTAAGTAGATCAGTGAAATGGAAGTGCAATAGGCATGCTGCATCTTGATTTCAATAAGACATTTTTAAAATCCAATATTAATTCAATTTTGGAAAACTTGGAATAATTCTGTTCTGAAAGCAAGCTATTACTGAACGGATTTTAGTTGCAAAGCAAGTTTCCAAAGATGTGCACCAATATCCACTCTTTTCTTTTCCTACTTCTATTGGTTTATTGAATGATATGACAAAAACATCTTTAGCAAATTTATGGAAAAGGAAAATATATTCAATTACAAATATGATCAAAGAGACTTTTACATGCTAAAACAGTGAACTAAAGCTGACATGATAATATGTAGCATGGAGACATAGTTCTGATTGCTGGTGAAACTGGAAATATTTGGCTTGGGAAAGGAGAAATTTAGAAGTAAATAAGGGCTAATTATCAAATAGTCAATGGTCTGTACTTTAGTAGAAATAAATATATAAGTGGAATCAATGAGGTAGTGTGTATAGAGACTAATTTGGGCTGTATGTAAACATTGAAATAGAACTTTCCAAAAAAAAAAAAAAAAAAAGGCAGTTGCTTCAAGAACTGTGAGAATGTGCCTTTATTGGTGATATCCTAACAGATATGAAAGATATTTGAATTATCTACGTCTAAGAAATCAGAATGGATGGCCTTTGAGCTATGCCTTATCTCTGAGAGTCAACGTTTTTAAAACAATTGAGCTCAGCTGATTTTGAAATAGGGAAAAGGGGGTCACATTCTACTTTAATGCCTTTCTTTTTCATTTAAAGTCCAATATTAATGTCAAAATGTGTTTGATTTTAAAAATAATATAGGATCACTGTGCTATTAATTCTTCTCACCAAAGCACTGGAAATAGTATTCTGAGAGATGACATTCAGGATTTTACTACTTTTAAAATCAAGAACATAATTTATCATTTTGATATAATCAACACTCCTTCCTTCACCACTGAACATAAAGTAAAATAAAAAACAGACAATTACCAAAAGAGGAACTAAGCTTATTTTCAATATATTTTTTCCTGATTCCAATTACAGTGATCATTTTTTTTTTTCAAATAAACCCTAGTGCCATATGCTACCACAGCCTCCCAATCTTCATGATTCATAATTCTCCATATTGAAATTTTGACCAATGTCTGTCTTCTTTCCTACATGGTAAGTGGCAGACGGAAATGCATATATTCGTATTAAAAGATATGCCTCAGCATTTGACAAAGTATCTTTCCATTTTTTGCTAAATAAATAAATAGATGAATAAACACATTCTTTTATATGTGAATTTTGTTGTTCATGTCTCTTCTCATCCTACAATTTATACAGAATTCCACTATGCTTTACTGAATTGAATAAATGCTATGTTTGCCTGTAACATTTAAAATATTTACAAAATTTTTTGAAGGTGTGACTAAATCGTAAGAGTTCCTTTCATCTTTCAAATTAACTTTTAATGGCATGGAATGTATTTGCTTCCATTAATTCTTCATATTTATAAATTCTTTTAAATAGTTTTTAACATTTAAAACTGTGTTTTTCTTTGATCTGAACTCTTTGCACTTAATATAACATTCTGATTGCTCTTAGCATATGATAATAGACACTTTTACAAGCTTTCCATATAAATCACTTTATTCATCTGATGTATTAATTCATATTCATCTAAATTTAATTCTGATCCTGCTATGTTTTAAGTCTATAGAGGAACTTAACTAATTTTTTTACCCTTTAAAATAAAAAATATGTTTAATCCAATATTTTTAATGATTTTCACAGAAAATCATGTATATTTCAAAATACTTTGTACAAATGTATGACAATTGAATGCATTATATTTTTACATAGTGGATTTGAGAAAACTATGTAGTAGCAGAATTCTAGGATGGATCCTGAGATTTACTGAGTCCTTGTAATTCTTAAGATTTTTAACATAGTGAATTTCACTCCTACGATTAGAATATTTTATAGATCAAAAGGGATTTTGCAGATATAATTGAGGTCTCAAATTAGTTGACCTTATGATAAAGCAATTATTTAAGTGGGCCTGATCTAATCACATAAGTTTTATAAAAGTATTATTTTCTACAGACTGGTAGCAGAAGACAATTATCAATATGCTGCTGGTTGCCTGGGAGAAAGCAACGATTCACGTTGTGAATTGTCTCTGGCTGCTGCATGGTTGCCTGAGAGCTGATCCCAGGCAGCTGCTGGAAAGATAATGGGACTTCACTCCTAGAGTTGCAAGAAAAGAAATTCCGCCCCAAACAGGTGAGCCTGGAAGAGAATCCTAAGCCAAGATGAGAACAACAGCTTCAGCCAAGATCTTGATTTCAGTCCGTTGAGACTCTGAGTAAAGAATCCAGCCACACCATGACCCTATTTATGACCTACAGAACTTTTGAGATTTAAAAAAAAAAAAAAATACCAAAAAAAAAAAAAAAAACTAGTGTTGGTTTAAGCTACTTCTTTTGGGGTACTTTGTTACAGAGCAATAGCAAATGTATATGCTCCCTCAGTAAATTTGTCATTTGAAGTTTTTATTAGAATTGAGAATCAAAGAAAATCTTTTCAAAGGTTCTCCTGAAGGAAATGTCAAGAAATGTGCAACTTTCAGGTTCAGTGGAAATCATTCAATATAATCTAGTTTAGGAAGCTGACAAATTAAATGTTTTTCCCTAAATCATTTAGTAGGCATAATCAAGACTGGAACCAAGGTCCCATGAGTCTAAATCAATGCTCTTTCCACAGTAAACAGCCAATATAATTTATTAATGATTGGAAAACAAAAAAGTGATTCTAGTGGAAACTTTGTGTATATTATTTTTAATAGTTGATATATTTCTAAAATAACTTGTAGCTGCTCGCCCTTTCTTTCCTTCCTTCTTTCCTTCCTCCCTCCCATTCTCCCTTCCTTCCTTCCTTTCTTCCTCCCTTCTTCCTTCCTTCCTTTTTGTTATTCAGGATCTTGTCAAGGTTCACACATTGCATTTGACTGTAATTTTTATTACATTTTAATTTAGAACAGGAATTTTACTTTTTAAATTTCTTCCTATTTCATTGACATTTTGAAGAGCAGGTGTTGTCTTATATCTCCTGTTCTGAGTATAATTGTTTATATTTCCTTTAACTTTTCTTCTGTTGTCTGATTATTTTTTATGAATATAAGAATATCTATATATTTTATTAGATGTAGATAAACATTGGCGAGAACAGTTTACATGATATATAAACTCCACAGAGCATTGCATCAGGGAACCCACACTGTGAAGACATCCCCCATTAAAGAAACAAACTTTGATTAAGGTGGTAAATGCCACTCTTCCCACATTGTACAGACACCTCTTTTTCTGCAATTAGTGAGTCATCTGTGGGTTGACACTGGCCTGATTTGGCTGTCCTGTTACACATCACCAGTTTACCCAAAGCTTCTAGCTGGCATCTACTGATGAGCCTTCTGACTTAATTATTTCGTAAGGCTTGTGTTAGTTGTCTACCACTGCTATTTAAAATGTTCACATATCTAGCAGCCTAAAACAATACAACTTTATTATCTTACAGTTAGAATTCTGACACAGGTCTCACTAGGTTACAATCTATTGGTTAGCAGGGCATCATTCATTTCTAAGGCACTATGGGAGAATCTGTATCTTTGTCTTTTTCCAGTTTCTAAAGGCTACTCACAAGCCTTGGCTAGTGATCCCTTGGTCCATCTTCAAGGCCAGTAACATCAGGTTAAGTCTTTTATATCTTGTGTCTTTTTAAACTCTCCTCCCTCATAGTCACCTCTTCCTTTGACTGCAGCTGGTAAAGTCTCTCTGCTTTTAATGACCAATATGAAGAGATTGGTCCCACCTAGACAATCCAGTATCTCTCCATCTCAGGGTCACATTTCAATTACATATAGAAAGTCTCTTTTGTCATGTAAAGTAACACATTTACAGGCTCCAGAGTTTAGGATCTAGATATCTTTGGGAGGCTACAAAGATATCTAGATCCTAAATTCTGGAGCCTATAAATTACAAAATATCAATTAAAAAAATCTTCCATGTTTTCTTTATACATGACCTGGAATTTTCTGAAAAGAAACATCACCTTCTCATTTTCTGTCTATGGATTCAAAGATTATTTATAATTAAATAATCTTGAAGCTTTTTTAGTTCTTAATTCTTTAGTTTTCCTTTTTGATGCTCAAATATGTCTTAAATTAGGGAATTTTGTTTAATGAGTTTAGAAAATGTTATGGAATTGTTGTAATTCTCTTAGACATGATCATAGCATTGTGTTCATATGGTGATATGTGCTAAATTGTTTAGGGTAATGCCATGATAACTGCAACTTGCTGAGGACAAGCAAATCATGGCAGAATTTTACACTGTTTATTCTAAATGGAAGATATATAATCTCACTTTATTATTCTTTCAAACATTATGTAAGCTTGAAAATTTTCAAACAAATGAGGAAATCACTATATCAAAAATATATTGTTATAATATCAAAAAACTCATGACATAAAAAAGTTTAATTTGTTCTTGTAGCCTGTTCTTACTTTATTTCTAGATAACACTCATCTTGAAAAAAATACAACCTCTTGTCTGGCTCACTGTAATGAAAGAAAGGAGAAAGTCTGATTCTGCCACCAAGAGCTCTTCTTTCTGCTCATATCTGATTTTAGAACCTATGATGTCAGAATTCTCAAAAATATTGGAATAGCTTTTAGTGTAGGAAACTAACCTTCTGCATTTGGTTATATTGAAAACACAAGATTCTTAAAATTAAAAAAGAGAATAGGGACACATGAGAGATGTACCATAGCACGGAAGTCTGAAGTATGCCAAAAAGTCAACTTAATTGAAGAGTGTTGCTGAATGGAAGCAAACACCACAGCAAAGCTTGCAAAAGAAGCACTATGTTTAGGGTAGAGTTATGATTTATGTCCTATGAACATCCCCAAAGCCCCAGAATGAGACAAGAATTCCTCGTTTGTTTCGTTATAATTTTCAAAGTTATGCCACTGATTTGACATTCACAATCCTGAGAAGAAACAGTTATTTAATCCTTTAATAAATATTTTTTTCAACTCTTGTATAATATGCCAGGTGCAGTGCTACTTTAAAATTCCATATGTGCATTTAGCATTTAGTATACTCTGGCAATTAAGCATTTGTTAGTATTAAATCACTTGACACTCATAATTACCAAATGTGGTGGACTGTGCCTATTTTACAGAGTGAGTGTCCAAACTCATTAAAATCTGATGTTGGAGCTCACACTACCATCTACTAGTGACAAGCGTTCTTAATCAGGGGTCTACAGAGCCCTCTAACTGGGTTTCAAGTTTCCCAGGAGAAAAAACCCATAGTTTATATCAGTTTGTCAAAAGTAACATATAACTTTAAAATGTTCCATTGTTCTGTTATGGTTAGGGATCCATTGCTGATCAGGATCTGTAAGACTAGTCCCAGCTCCATGAACCTCAGAGTTTATCAGCCAGAATAATTAGGCAGGCTCTTCTGTGCCTAATGAAAGTATTTTCTCATCATATTCTTTTATCTGTTCAATAAATATAGATGTGCTGCATAAGTTTCAAAAATGTTTACCTACTATTTGATTATATGTATTATGTATATATATCATTAACTGAAAATATGAAACATATTGTTAGTCTCCAGAATCTATATTTACTTGTTTTCCTCCTAATTTTTGCTATGAATTTCTCATATATTACTTTTGCTAAAAATTTCTACTTGTGCATCAATTTATTGATTATAAAATTTTTAAAATATTTCTCTATAGTTTATTTCTGTTTAATCTCTGAACTTTGTTTATAATACATATAATTTACAGGGCATTGTTTTCAGTCTGTATTTTTATTATTTGTATTTAGTTTTATTATAATGCAGTAAATATATTTTGCACTATATGTCCATTTATGGAATTAATTATTTTTTCTACCTTTATAGAATGTGTATAGGTATGTGCATGAAATATATATATGGCATAGATATTTATATTTATATTCCATACATATACATACACTAACACACATACATATTTCTTATTTTTTAAAATACAAATTTTTCTCAACTTGCACAGTGAGTTTTATTCTACAAATTCTGCTGATATTCCTCATATTGCTAAGATTTTTTCTCCATACATTTCAATGCTAGGTTTATTAGGAAAAGTTACATGTTTATTGTGTACAGAATCTTTTATTATACGAAATTCTTCCTCTTGGCCTGAGTTACTGTAAAATGCTTGGATTTTAACTACTTCATATAAATATTATGATTCTTGTTTCTTTCGGTTTATTTTTACTTGGTAAATCATTGTGTATCTTTTTACATTTATTTTTCAGAATCAGTTTCTTACAGGTAAGATCGTCTCATAAATGGTACATTGTTGTTTTTATTTCTAGTTGTATTATCACAGTGTCTAAAATTTTTCTTCCAGAGTTTATCAAATCCTCATTTATTATTATCAGAGGTAAATTTGGTCTTTTGTCTTATTCTATCTGTTTATTTCGCTATTCCCTTGCTTTTGTACTTTTGTAATATGGTGTGTGGTTTTTTGCCTACCCTCCACTGAGAAAATTCATGTGCATTGTGATTTTTAGTACTATACCAAAGCTAAAAACTGAAAATTGCATGTTTAAACCTATGCTTATTAGTTTATCAAATTTAGCATTATTGAATTTACTCATGAAAACTGGGGAAAATGGCACACTTACAACTTCCCAACTAAATGTTTTTATTTTTGAGCTTCTTGATAGCATATTTTTAGGGACCATTTTCTTAGCTTACTATCTTCTCATTTGTATATATTATTTAATGTCTTTTCAAAATTATGTTAATTGTAATTCATTTTATATTAAAACATTCTCTTGTGACTTAATTACAGATATTATTTCTAATTAATTTTGGATTTAAATGTATTGAACCTTCACCCACAAGCCATATTATGACATGATTTTCCCATTTGGGGAATATTTATTTCTGTTTTCCTTGTTGTTAATTGGGTGTAATGTATGCGTATTTTTAAAGATATACACCAAACAATATACATTTTTCCTTCTTGCATATTTGAGGATATTATTCTGTTTTCTTCAGATGTAAAGGACAACAATCTGGTTACATGTTTATTTTCTATCAGAACTCTAGATTTGCACCATCACCTCAAGACATACAATACTGATGTTAAAAAAGCATATGATTATTCTATCTGAATGTGTGTGTGTATTTTCTTTAAGTTACTGGTTTTTTCTTCCTGAATACACTTGTGAAATTCTTTCTTTATTCTTGCATTTCACTGAATTAATTATATTGTCCTATGTTCAAGATTCACTAATAGTTTTTTTTTTTTTCTGAAACAAGTTAATTCCTTTTTTCTACAGATTTAGTTTTTCTTATATTTCTTTCTTTTTTTTTTTTTTTTTTTTTTTGAGACGGAGTTTCGCTGTTGTTGCCCAGACTGGAGTGCAATGGCACGATCTCGGCTCACCGCAACCTCCGCCTCCTGGGTTCAAGCAATTCTCCTGCCTCAGCCTCCCGAGTAGCTGGGACTACAGGCACGCACCATCATGCCCAGCTAATTTTTTGTATTTTTTTCGTAGAGACGAGGTTTCACCTTGTTGACCAGGATGGTCTCGATCTCTTGACCTAGTGATCCACCCGCCTCGGCCTCCCAAAGTGCTAGGATTATAGGCGTGAGCCACCGCGCCCGGCCAGTTTTTCTTATATTTCAGGGAAGTTTATTTCTTTGAAAATTTTTAATCTTTTTAAACTTTTTAAAGCATTATGATCCAGATATTAGAACTCAGTTCTCTGTTATGGGTTCATGATTCTATCATTTCTCTTTTCATCAAGTATAGTGTTAATTATGTGAGGCTCATTAGCCAAGTAAAAAACAAAGTACTGCTGCATAAATTTGAGAAACAACCCATCAGAATGCAAGATTCCCATTAAACAATTGGTGGTGAACACAGTATTGAAGCTGGCCTAAGTCTTCCTAGCCCTTGTTCCTAAATTGGAAAGAACAAATTAACACAAAGAAGCATTTCCTGTAGAGAACAGCAGGTATGCTATACATGCACTGCCTACACACAGAAGGAAAAATAGGGAGCAATATGGAACATGCTGTGGTTGTGTTCAGGAAGCAAAAGAAAAAGTACCAAGAGGGCTGTCTTTGGAAGAAGTAACTCAACTGATTAATAAAACAGAGATTACTGTGCACAATCTACTCACCAATCAGATTAGTCATACTTAACTTATGGTGGCACAATTAAGGAGCTACAAACAGATGCCATGACATCGCCTATGACACTACAACTGAGAAGGGAGGATGAAATTTACTTTTGTAAATGTTGAAACAGAAAAAGGAGGGGAAAAGGGGTGAATACTATCACACTCATGTGATGTTTATATAACAAATAAATTACAAAATATTAAAATCTTAATTTTCTATGCCTTTCCTTGGAATTATGTATAATTTTCTGAAAATATTGTGTATGTCTTATTCCAAATTTGTAATTGATAATTTGTACTTCATGCTGGTTTTTGATAAGTTGAAATTTAATATGGTTTTTTCACATAAAATTATTTTTAAATTAACATGGATCAAATTTTATGTTGCTCTATTTTTTTCATTTTATATTAATATTCAAAATTCAAAATGATAAAATTTATTGTGTCAACTATTGTATATCTTCTTTCACAAAGACTATAACTGTGTTTGTCATATGCATAATTTTCTTTTACTTTCTCTCCATTATTTTCTCTGTATTAATTTTTGCATTGGTATCATGCTGGTTTATCATATGTGTGTGTATATATATATATATATATACACATACATATACATTTTAGTGAAGGAATTCCAAACAGAACTCATTCTCTGTTTAAGAATGATGTTAGTAACGTAAGTTGTTTTTTGAAAAGTATATTATTTTTATTTTCCAATTCCCCTTCTTCTTTGTCCCTGTCTCAGAGATATTCTTTTTTTTTTTCCCCATTTATTTATTTTATTGCATTTTAGGTTTCAGGGTACATGTGAAGAACATGCAAAATTGTTTCATAGGTACACACGTGGTAGTGTGATTTGCTGCCTTCCTCCCCATCACCTACATCTGGCATTTCTCCCCTTGCTATCTCTCCCCAGCTCCCCACCCCCCACCGTCCCTCCCCTATTTCCCCCCAACTGACCCCAGTGTGTAGTGCTCCCCTCCCTGTGTCCATGTGTTCTCATTGTTCAACACCCGCCTATGAGTGAGAACATGCGGTGTTTGATCTTCTGCTCTTCTGTGAGTTTGCTGAGAATGATGGTTTCCAGGTTCATCCATGTCCCTACAAAGGACCCAAACTCATCGTTTTTGATGGCTGCATAATATTCCATAGAGATATTCTTTAGTCTTAAAGGAATTAAATTTTAAGTATGAGAATTGGTGGGTTGTATACATTGTTTAGCCATTTATTAGATTGAGGAGTACAGAAAAGAATCTGAGACTCCCAGTGAATTTTACCATCAAGCAATTTCTCTTTAAATTTATCTAATACTCTGACCAAGGAGGCTTCTACTGCTTTTCTCACTCCTCTGACTGGTAGAGAGTTGAACACCCAGATGAAAGTTCAGATCTCTACAGATATGTAAACATTTCTCTTTGCTCATGTTATGCTGTTCAGAAGTTACAGTGTACAGTTTCTTTCATACGAGGGTTTTCCCTGAAGGGAGAAAATCAGCTGAAAAAATAATATAACTTGTCTAGGAAGTTTATATGTTAAATAGCTCTTCCCTCAACTTGTCATTTTATTGTCATAGAATTAATTCTACAAGATGCTTTCTTTTTTTCTCCTATAACCTGTTCAGTCCACAGTCTCATCTCTCCAGCTAGGAGTTCTTAGTAGACTGCTTTGCATCTCCCGTTCTTATTACTATACCATGCATCCTTCCCAAATGGAGATACGTCTACTAATATGCATAGTCTTTCAATTTGGTCCTTTTTTTTTTTTTTTTTTTTTTACCTGACTGATACACTTCTGAGTTGACTCGATGAGGTTATGGCAATTCTTAAGCACAGAGGTAGTTTTTGTCTCAATTTTTATTCACTTTTGTAGGTTTTAGGCAGGAAAGCTATGAAAATGTGAATTTATTTTGCCATCTTTTGCTGAATTCTCTGTGTTAATTTTTTTATTTTTATAAAGCATTAGAGAAATGTGCATGAACTGAACAAGTTGAATATGACAGCAAAGTGCTCTTGATGTTGGCTAGATGGCAATATGTCAGACACATTCATGTCTTCTCTAGCTGAAGGGAATGGCACTATGGATCTGCACCAGTAAATCCTGCACTACCACCTGCCTTGGAGCACAGTCACTTTTGCCCTCTCTTGCTGAATGCCATTAGGTTAAGAAAGCTGTTCCTTAAAGTGTGCTTTGTAATTTTAAAACTTCATTCTTCTTAGTTGAAAGAAAGTGTTTGGACTTAAAGTGCACAGGCTCTCAGAAATCACAGGTGCAAATCCAGATGAAGTTAACTCATAAAGTATCTTACGTGCAGCTTATTTTTTAGGATTCTTAGCAACTAAAGGTAAGTCTTTACTTTGTTGACCTTTAAAATCCAAGATCAATTTTCCTAATAAAAGGTAGACCTTTACTTTTCTAAAAAGTCACTGAAATCCTTTACCAACCTAAGACGCCAGATTAGATGTTCCGGTTACCCTCAGAAAAATAAAGTTTATTTATTGACATAAAAACACCAACGACAATATTGCCCTCCTTCCCCAGTGATAGCAACCTTTAGAAATGGTAAGGTCATTATTGTTGCCCACCTTTTTGAGAATTCAGATTGTTTAAAGCCCTCATTACACATATCACCACACTCAGAAAACTTAAAACAGTGTGATATATGTAAGTAAATAGTAACAATAATAGTAATCAGCTAATGTGCATTTAATACTTACTTTGTGTCAGACATTGTATTTTAAATTGGATTATATTATTTCGATTATAAGATAACCTTAAAAAGTAGATAATTATTATCTTCTTATTTCAGAGGGAGTAACTTAGAAAAATAAGTGCCTTCATTTAGATAGATTCATCTAATGTGTAACATAAAGACTACAAATTAATGTATTATATTCAGAAATTTTGCTAAATGGGTAGATTATAGCTTCTACTGCCATAGGGAGGGAATACTAGTAACTATGTGAGATGATGGGTGTTAATTCATTTTACCATAGTACTTGTTTTATTTTATACACACACACACACACACACACACACACACACACACACACACACACCATGTATCATATAACATTGTGTTGAATATTTAAAATGTACACAATATAATTTATTTAAAAAATTAATAGCATTTTAGGGACCTGTAGGAAAAGAAACAAAAAAAAATCCAACATTCACATCATAGGTCTACTAAAAGTAGAGGAGAAAGAAGGTGGTCTTGAAATAAATCATACAAAAAATAATGGCTAAAACCTATTCAAATTTAATGAAAGATACAACATAAAAATATATCAAATTAAGCCAACCAGAAATGGATAAACCCAAAGAAATTCAGACCAAAACATATCATTAAACTGCTGAATACTAAAGACAAATAAAAAAATGTTCAAAACATCCAGAAAGAAATGCCACATTGCCACTAGCAAGAAAATAATTCAAAAGACAGTAAATTTTTTATCAGAAACTATGAAGACCAAAATAAAATGTCAATATTTTTTTAATGCTGAAAGAAAAGAAGTATCAATTGAAAATCCTGTTCAATGAAAGTATCCTTAAAGAATGCACAAGAAATAAACACATCCTTGTCAATAGGATATCTACCTTTAAGTATGGGCTAAAGGCAGTTCTTTAAAGAGAAAGAAAATGACAAAATAAATAATATTGAATTGTTGGAAAGAAAGAAAAAATCATGAAAAGAACAGCAATATAAGAGCAGGAAATAGACAATCATTTTCAAATGTCTTTTGTAAACTATATTTGATGATAGAAACAAAACGTGTAATATCACCTAATACTCAAGTGATTATATTTAAAAGCAAAATGTTAAAAAGAGCTAAATGAAAGTAAGACCTTCCACACGTGATTCAAAATAGTAAAACTTTAATACAACTAGACTGATAAATCACACATTTATATCAGAATACCAGGAGCAATTACTGTAAAAACAAGAGTATACAAAGATACACACTCAGAATCACTATAAACAAATCAAGATGGAATCCTCAAAATATGCTCATGTAAACTGTATGAAGGTAAGAAAGTAAAAACAAAAACTAGAACCTCGAGAATCAAAGAGAAGAGTTTAAAATAAAAAAAGGTAGGCTTAAAGCACTAAGATACAAATAATTACTTTCCACATAAATTAACATTAATACATCAATCAAAAGACAGATATTGAGAGTTTAAAACAAAACACATGACCCAATCATATGCTGTTTATAAGAATGTCACTTTAAATTCAATTAGTTTGGTAAATTGAAAAAAGATATCTAGCAAATATTAATTTAAAAAAAAGGAGGGGCTATGTTACCATCTGATAAAGTAGAATCCAGGGCTAACTACTAAAGACAATGAATAATGCTGTATAATGCTAAAACTATGTACCCTGAAGACATAATGAGCCTAAGCGTTTATACATTAAACATCAGAGTCTCAAAACACATGAAGTGAAAATGAATAGAATGGAAAGAAGAAATGGGCAAATCCATAATTGGATTTGCTTCCTTTAAGCAACTGACGGAGCTAACAGACAGAAAATCAGCAAGAATATAGAAAGCTAGAAAGCAACATGAATCAACTTCATGATATATATAATCACCCAACAACAAAATAGAGGAGAATCCCTGAGCATGTGGGGATTTATGATATATTTTAAAAAGAGGAAGTCTGAAGGAAATTAAAAATTATGTATATACTAAATAACAAGGAATAAATCACATGTTAAATTGGAATATATTTTTTGCTGGAAGAGAATGAAAATACTGTCTATCAAGTTCTGGGGATGCAGCTGAAGCAATGTAGGAAGAAAATCGTTGTGCTAGATGCTTATATTAGAAGGAAAAAAGCATCATCTCAAAACAATGACTTAAGCATTTATTTTAAGAAACTTGAAGAAGAAGAGTAAAATCCGAACTAAGTTAAAGGAAAGATATAATAAAAAGTAGAAATCAAAATAAAATAAGGATTCAAAATAACAAAAAATTTTAAAACGAAAACCCCTTTTTTTAAAATAAGTTAATGTATGTCTAACTAGCTGATCAAAAAAGTAAGAGATAAGATAAATTTAGCAATATCACAAAAGAAATAAGATATAACACCAGAGAAAGCACCAAAAGCAATGTCAACAAAAGCCAAAACTGACAAATAATATCTAATTAAGCTATGGAACTTCTGCACAGCAGAAGAAACTAGCATCAGAGTGAACAGACAACCTACAGAATGGGAGAAAATTTTTGCAATCTACCCATCTGACAAGGTATAGTATTCAGAATCTACAAGGAACTTTAATAAATGTTCAAGAAACATACGAACAACCCCATCAAAAGTGAGCAAAAGATATTAACAAACGCTTTTCCAGAGAAGACATTTATGTGACCAACTAATAGAGAAATGCAAATCAAAACCATAGTGAGATACGATCTCACTCCAGTATGAATGGTGACTATGAAAAAGCCAGGAAACAATAAATGCTGGCGAGTCTGTGTAGAAATAAGAGTGCTTTTACACTGTTGGTGGGAGTGTAAATTAGTTAAATAACTGTAAAAGACAGTGCGACAATTCCTCAAGGAACTAGAGCCTGAAATACCATTAGACACAGCAATCCCATTACTGGGTTTATATCCAAAAGATCATAAATCATTCTGCTATAAAGACACATGCACACATACGTTATGGCAGCACTCTTTACAATAGCAAAGACTTGGAGCTAACTCAAATGCCCAACAATGACAGACTGGATAAATAAAATGTGGCACCATGGAATACTATGCAGCCATAAAAAGGATTAGATCATGTCCTTTGCAGGGACCTGGATAAAGTTGGAAGCCGTAATTCTCAGCAAACTAACACAGCAACAGAAAACCAAACACTACATGTTCTGACCCCCAAATAGGAGTTAACAATCAGAACACATGGGCACAGGGAGGGGAACAAAACATACCAGGGGTTGTTGAGGGTTGCCAGACAAGGGGGGGGAGAGCATAAGGACAAATATCTAATGCATGCAGGGCTCGGAACCTAGATGACAGCTTGATAGGTGCAGCAAATCACCATGGCACATATGTACCTAAGTAACAAATGTGCATCTTCGGCACATATATCCCAGAACTGAAAGTAAAATAAAAAAAATTAAAGAAAGAAGATAATAGGGAAATATTTTTAAAATGTTATGCCAACTAAGATGAAATGGACAGTGGCTTAAAATACCCTGATTTCCAAAATCAATCCAATAATTAATAAAAATACAAATAGTGCTGATTTTCAATGAATGTAATTACTAATTTAAAAGTTTTTCTAAATTAAATGACTGATACAATGTTACTGGAGAGCTCTTAGCTCTTAGAAAAGAAATAATATTATACAAGCAGTTGAAAAGATAGAGGAGTAGAAAGCATATTCAAAACTTTTAAAAATGAGGCTGATATTACCACAATAACAAAAACCAAAAAGAGCTATTATAAATAGAAACCACAGCAACAGTAACTATAAACCAATCCGCCTTATAAACATAGATGAAAATGCCCTTAATAAAAGCTTGAAAAATAACGTTTATTCACATATTAAAGGATATCATCGTGAATAAGTAGGGTAGTTTCAGTAATTCAATACTGATTTAAATATTTAAAAAGATGATAACAGAGTAAAAGATAAATATCATATAATCATCTCAATATATGCAGAGAAGACATACAAACAGTTCAAAAGCCATTGTTGTGAAAAAGAACAATTTGCAAATTGGTAATAAAAGAGCATCTCTATTTAATAAACAACATCTATGAAAAATCTATAACTAACATCACAGCTAAGTTTCATTAAAAAAATCTGGAAAAAGAATCCAAGGATGTTATTCTGATCACTGTTTTTTCGTACCTTACTAGGGGTCTCTGATAGTGAATACTGAGTGTCAACTTGATTGGATTGAAGGATGCAAAGTATTGACCATGGGTGTGTATGTGAGGGTGTTGCCAATGGAGATTAACATTAGAGTCACTGGGCTGGGAAAGGCAGACCCTATCCTTAATCTGAGTGGGCACCATCTAATAAGCTGCCAGTGTGGCTAGAATATAAAATAGGCAGAAAAACATGTAAAGACTAGACTGGCCTAGCCTCTCAGCCTGCATCATTCTTCCATGCTGAACCCTTCCTGCCCTGGAATACCAGACTCCAAGTTCTTCAGTTTTGGGACTCTGACTGGCTTTCCTTGCTCCCCAGCTTCAAAGGGTCTGTTGTGGGGCCCTGTGATCATGTGAGTTAATGCTTAATAAACCTCTCTATAGGACCCTGTCAAATACAGATTTTGGTACAAGAAGTGGCTCTAGAGTAAAAGAATATTAAGTATGGAGTTCTTTAATTGGTTTAGGGGGTCTCTGAAGTTGGCTGCTTCATATAATTAGACCAAAAAATGCTAAAGCCTCCACTTCTAATAGTATGGAGAACACTGATAGTCCTTGGTGTGAACTGTTTAGAGGGTTATGGAAAACAGCTGCATTTGACACTCCTAATTTACTGCTCATGAGAGACAGTAGGAGTTCAGTGACTCGGTACATAATACCTTTTAACATATGTGGAGAACCAAAGAAAATAATGAAGCTGATTGGTTGCTCCTAAGTTCAGTGGACAAAGTGATGAAAGAAAATAATAAACTCAGGGATTCAAACTCTTCAGAAGCAGATACTGAGCCTCAAATCTGCTAAGATTATCCTGAGTGAGAGTCTTATCTTCTGAAGAGAACGAGCTAAAATTATGGAAAAACAGACACAAGCTCTTATCATGTGAGTGGCTGACCTGCAATGAAAAGTGCACTCGCAGCCCCACCAGGTGTCTACTGTTGAAGTGAGGGCATTAATTGAAAAAGAATAGGACTCTGCAACTTGAAATGGGGATGTGTGAGACGAACCCAGTAAAGCTGGGGACACTGAACTTGGAAACCCAGATGAACTTTTTTTGCCAGAATAAATAGCTTCCTTATCCCTAGTAGTGGCAACAGTCCCTCCCCAACTCATGCTGCCATCATCTGAGGCAACATGGCCTTTGTCTGAGGAGATAAACTCAGCACTGCCTGAGGCCACAGTGATGGTGTCTCCTGAGGCAGTTGTCAGGCAAGACAATGTTGATTCTCCACAGGAGTCAGCCCCGACACCCCTATTTGGTTCTAGACCTATAACCAGACTAAAGTCCCTACAGTTGAGGTTGAGAGTGTGACCCATGAGGAGGTGTGATACGCTCGAAAAGAACTGCTTGAGTTTTCTAATTTATATAAACAGAAATCTGGAGAACAGGCATGGGGAATGGATATCAAAAGTGTGGGATGATGATGGGAGAAACGCAGAATTGGATCGGGCTGAATGTATTGATTTGGGCCCACTAAGTAGGGGCTCTGCATTTAATGTTGCAGCTCAGTGAGTTAAGAAAAGGTTCTAATAGTTTATTTGCTTGGTTAGCTGAAATATGGATTAAAAGATGGCCCACTGTGAGTGAGTTGGAAATGCCTGATCTTCCCTTGTTTAATGCAGAGGAAGGGATACAAATGCTTAAGGAGATTGGGATGATGGAGTGAATTAATCACTGTAGACCTCAGCAGGGAGGGTCCAGAAGATATATCCTTGACCAATGCCTTCTGAAATAGAATTGTGAGGGCAACACCTGTCATATATAACCATGGGAACTTCAGTCATTCAACTACAAAATTTCAATATAATGGGAGTAATTGGGTCCTGAGGTAGCAGGGACCAAGTGGCAGCACTCAACTATCAAAGGCAAGGTGGACATAGCTATGATTATGGACAGCAGAGACAAATCAGCAATCAGAATAATCTGACTTGTGTAGAGCCCTGGCGTTGGCTAATTAATCACGCTGTTCCTAGACACTAAATTGATAGGGAGCCTACTGCATTTCTACATAATTTACATGAGTAGAAAACTTCTAGGCCAAATGGACAAAATACTAATTTGAATTATAACAACAGAGAATCATGGCCTCTCAATCAATTTCCAGATTTGAGTCAGTTTATAGACCCATGAACAAAGTGGCCATGGTGGCAGAGAATGGAAGTTATGCATGGACTCAGCAATATGGATTTCCACTCACCAAGGCTGACATGGATATGGCCACAGCTGAGTGCCCAATTTTCCAGCAGTGGGGACCAACACTGAGCCCTTGATATGACACCATTTCACATGGCGATCATCCAGACACCAGGTGGCAGGTTGATTATATTGGACACCTTCCATCATGGAAAGGGCAGAGGATTGTCGTCACTGAAGTAGACACTAACTCTGGATATGGGTTTGTTATGTAAAATTTCCAAATGTTGACCATTTTAATTTTACATTATGAATTAAGTCTATTATCATTAGCTGAGGCTGAAGCAGGATAATTGTTTGAACCTGGGATGCAGAGGTTGCAGTGAGCTGAGATTGAAAATCCATCTCAAAAGAGAAAAAAAAATGTAGCTCCCCTCACCCTCATATCAATTGTTTTTCATAAATTTTGCTTTCAATTTTTAACATTTTCTTAGGATGAATCTCCAGAATAAATATTTTTGTTGTGTTTATGTTTTTCTACACATTTTTTTTGCTTTGCTTGCTATTTTAAACTAGAAGAAAGTTTAAACTAGAAGAAACGTGTTTAAAATAACAAGTACCATTTTTTATATACTCTAACCTAAAGTACCAGTTTTTATACAGCCTAACCATCATTGGGTACAAATATTAAATGACTTTCTCTTAATCTAAAGTTCATGTATTCCTTTTTTGTAGTAAGTGGACTCAATTTGGATGCAGGATTTATGTTATTGTCATTTTTTTCCAGTCATGACAAAATTCCTAAGAAGAAATACTTCTTCAGTGTTGTTGGGAACAATGTTCAATTCACCCATATTCTGATATCCTTTAAAGCTGAGAAAAGTGACATCTAGATAAATGCTCCCTTTTACTGATGGGAGAGAAGGTAAGTGACTTTTACAGTTTTCTCTTTAGAGAAAGAGCAATTGAGTGACTTTGATAGAGACCTTGAGAGATGTGATGATTGCCTTGTGCTTTGAGCATCAAACACGAATATTGCTCATGAAAAGAACAATTTTCACCTACACAGTCAAGTGTTGTGGACTCTACTGAATCCTTTGTGCAAGTTTTGCGTAGGTCACCCAAACTTTGACATTAAAGTTAGTAAAAGAGGAAGTAATTTATAAATAATTTTGTACCAATCATACACAATAGAAGCTCATGTTGAAATAAGAAAAGTAGTCCCATCTTCTAACCATATATTAATGTGTACTTATTATTCCTATTAATAGCTTCATATTATGTACCTGAAGTCCCATAATACATGAAATATAGCTGAAAATACTTTGGGAAATTGTCCAAAAACCATGTAATTAACTACCACTCTATCTGGGAGCTGGGATTTGTGATTCTTTAGTAGCGAATGGCTGATGTTCTAAATTGTCTACTCTTATGATATTTGGTATTTACTATGAAGGCCACTTTCCCATATCTTTTACTACCTATGTTTGTAAGAGCATGTAAAAACGAACTCTAGTAAGAACAAAATTGACAGACTATTTTTACATTTTAATTAACCTCCATTTTCTGGGGGAAATGATTGAAATGTGTTAATGAAGTTCAGAGTCATTAGATTTCATAAATAAAAGATTAGAGACAATTTAAAATGACTTTCATGCATTTGTAAAGATTTACTGACACAAACATATGTTTAAAAAGTATGTTTTATACACATATATTGGTTAATATATATTTTAATTAAACTCAAAAAGAGGTTTGCTGCTTTTTTCTTCTCTCACCTTCATCCTGTCTTTGATGATTAGAGTTTGATAAAATAGTCTCAGTGTTGGTATTATTAAGAAAGTGGATACAAGTATGCATTACAAGAAAGTTAACTGGTTTCACTTTTTTTTTTCGATTTACTGTGTATTTTGATTATCTGAAATGTGATTTAAAAGTAGAAAGAGAACAGAAACCTTTCTCTGCTCTAAAGCATTTAGAAATACTGTTCTCGTTGCCCAACACATTTACCCCCCAAGTCTTCCCTAAATACCCCTAGAGCAGTCATAGGCTCTCATAGTATTTTGGGTAGGTGTAGCTTTCTTCTCAGAGCTACGTCCTGTCCTTCTTTGGTTAGATTGCATAGTTCATGGTCTCAATATCAAAGTTATATTATCCACATATCTTTTTCAAGTCTGCCAATTGGGTTTGGTCAGTAGGGGCTCTAGTGGAAATTTGGAGGATGGGAAGAAGGGATTTATCTTCCTCTTTCTGTCTGCCCTGACAGACATTTTTGCCAGTGAACAGGTCTTGTGCAAGATTACAGTTCCCACCAGGTGGCCCTTCCAATGGGCTCTTATAATTCCCCTCGCTCTGTCAGTCTCTTCAATACTAATAGTAATAGCAGTTTCCTGCTGTGGCTCATCTTTGGCTTACTCAGAATCCTATTTCTGCTTTTTCTATACTTTTCTACTACGTTAGTGAACAATTCTTCCCCATATAAAATGTCTTCTATTGAATTACTTGGAATAAATGTTGCTTTGATGATTAAAATCTGACTGACACTTATTTGGTACTTTCCTTACATGTAATACCAATCTCACTTTTGCATACTTTTAAAATCTTTCCCCACGATTAGACTAAATTGTTGAAAAAGATAATGATGTCAGTCTTTTTCCTTTTTATATTTTCAGTTCCTAGTAAAGATCTTAACTCATAGAAATTAATGTTTGCTGGAGAAAGAAAGGAAAATGAAACAATGGTAAAAGAAGAAAGAGAGAAGGAGAAAAGAAAGTAACTACTGTTTTATATTTACAAAATAAAATGATTTAAATCTCTGTTATTAAGGACAGAATACTTTTCTCTTAATCACATAACTAAAATTAGGCATATGTGTGGGGATGACAGAAGTAAATGGTAAATATGAGTTTGTAATCGAAGAGGCAAAGCGGAAAATACCAATATCTGTCTGCATTAATTAAGAGATAGCAAAAATATTTTTTGGAATATTAAATTAGCCTGTTTTCAAAACTATATGTTTTTAAAAAGTTGTACAATTGGCCAATTGTTTTTTGTTGTTCAGGCAAACTCACATCAAAGCAAGGTATTCTTATATCACACAGTATCTGCCACATTCTGCTTCCCAGGTGTCTTGCCTGTAGAGCAGAGGTTGGAAAACTTTCTGCTACACTTAAATTTCTCAGAATCCCTTGACATAGATTTACAAGGCCTTGTGAGAAATCTGAATTAGGAACTCATTTCAGTGGGAAAAGAGGTGACAGATCTAACATATTTTGCAGGTGTAGAGTGCCTGGGAACCAAGGTAGTCTGGGGACAACTCATCATCAGGCCCTGGTTAAGTTGGTGTAACTCTGGAACAAGCATGTAGATCAGTAACTTCCTGGCTGTGGCAAACACAACTGTTTTCTGCCAGAGCCTCTTCTGAGATAAGACCTGTTAAAAGGAAAACTTTAGACAAATTAAATTGAACAGAGTTTATTTAATCCAAGAACGATGATTTATGATTCCCACAGTGCTCAAAACCAGAATATGTTCAGAGACTTCCACTCAGCAGCAACAGCAACAAGCTTTAAAGGTTGAAAATGGAAGCAAAGTACAGGAAGCACCTGACTGGTTATACTGAGGCATTTGGCTTCTGGTGATTCGCTGAAGCTTGGCTGTTTGTGATTGAAACCCAGCCATTTGTTATAAAACATATACTCCTAATTTGGTTTTGGTTTGTTTACATACTAAGTTAGGTAGCTGTCTTTATGTGCAAACTCAAAGTACGGAGCAAGACTCAGGCTAATGGCCTGCTGCTTATTTATTTTAACAGATATGAAGGTTGACTCAGAGACCTGCTGCACCAACCCAACCAACAATTTGTGAGCACTAGATTCCCGGAACTAAATTTGTTTGTGCTAAAAATAGCTAAAGTGTTTTCTGTTACCCAGAGCCAAACCCTGTCTATATAGGATCAATTTGCATTATTTTACCAATATTGTAACAAAAGTAAATTGAGACTTATGTACACATTTAATAGAAAGAGAACAAAGGCATTTTTGGAAGGAAATCTAAACACAGGATTCAAGTTGTAGATTTCTTGTTACTTTTTAATAAATATGATATGTATTGGTGGAAAAGACATTTATTCAAAACAAATTTGAGAACTGGACACTCACTTGGCTGTATATTAAGGAAATAATGGTAAGCAAAAAGAAGAGTGGTCCCTGTTATTGTCATACTACTGTGTAAAGAGGAATATACAGGAGATAGATAGATGATAGATAGATAGATAGATAGACAGATACACACAGATATATATATCTTAGAATATATATATATATATATATATATATATATCTTAGAAAGCATATATAGGTATATTATATCATATATATACATGGTCAATCTTAGAAAAGCTAAGATTCTTAGAATCTTTGAGAACCATACAATTAAGTGATGTCAAATTGCAACTGAAGTGTTATGAGGGAAAGTTACAGTTTGCTTTGAGAATGGTTAATAGAATGATCTTACAACTTATAGGTCAAAATACCACATTCAGAAAAAATATTATTAAGCTGAAATGTAAGAATAATTCAGAGTTAACTGGAATCTGGGATGCCAGGAACAGAAGAATGCCAGGCAGGGGTAATATGCTCAAAGTCCCTAGATCAAAAAGATCATGGTATAATTCAGGAGATAAAATTAAACCATTGCCAGAGCACAGAAGCAAGGGAACTGGATGAGGTTGAGGTGACAGAGATGAAGCTAGGTATAGTTCAGTTGATGCAGTCATGCTGGCCTTGTAACTCATTCTGGTTCTTATTTTAAGAGCAATGGAGGACAGAAAAATCAACAAAGGCATTTTCTTCTTTCTGTGTTTTGTAATAAGAAGGAGGAACAATAGCAATTTATTCTAAGCACACTGGAGACTAAATGAGGAACAGGTTTTTCTTTTAGTTATAGTCTTTATTTGTTTTGCCTCTGCCTTAATTACTTTTTTCATTAAATTTTTTCTGATGTTATTTTGTTTTAATACATTTTTACTTATTGGTTTTTCCTGTTCCCAGCTTCACCTCTTTATCATTAAATTTTGAAACCTCACCCACTTCATTTATTTTCATTTCAGAAGTACATGTGCAAGTTTGATCTATAGATAAATTGCATGTGAGTTTGCTGTACATATTATTTTGTCTCCTAGACAGTAAGCATAGAACTGATAAGCAGTTTTTCAATCCTCACCCTCCTACTACCGTCTACCTCAAGTAGGCCTCAGTATCTCCTGTTCCCTTCTTTGTGTCCATGTGTATTCAATATTCAGTTCCCACTTAAAAGTGAGAACATGCCTTAATTGTTTTTTTGGTTTCTGTGTTAATGCACTTAAGATAATGGCTTCTCTCTCTATCCATGTCACAACATGGATATTGTTCTTTTTTATGGCTGTGTAGTATTCCATGATGCATATGTACCACATTTTCTTTATCCAGTATATAATTGATGGACATCTAGGTTGATTCTATGTCTTTGCTACTGTGAATAGTGCTGCAACTAACATACACATGCCTGTGTCTTTTGGTCGAATAATTTTTTTTCCTTGAATATGTATACCTAACAATGGGATCAATGGGTCAAATGGCAATTCTGGTTTAAGTTATTTGAAAAATTTCCAAGCTGCTTTCCACAGTAGCAGGACAAATTTTCTTTCCCACCAGCAGTGCGTAAGTATTCCACTTTCTCGATGGCCTTGCCAACCTCTGTTTTTTTGTTTTGTTTTGTTTTGTTTTAAAAATAGCTATTTTTTATTGTTGTGAGATGTTAACTAATTGTGGTTTTGATTTGCATTTCTCTAATGATTAGTGATGTTGAGCAGTTTTTCTTGTGCTTCTGGTCTGCATATACGCCTTCTTTTCAAGTGTGCCTGTTTAAGTCCTCTGCTCAGTTTAAATTTTTTATCAAATTTTATTTTAATTTCCAGGGTACATGTGCAGGATGTGCACATTGGTTCCACAGGTAAATGTGTGCTATGGTGATTTGCTGCACAGATCAACCCATCACCGAGGTATTAAGCCCAGGATCCATTAGCTATTCATCGTGATGCTCACCCACCACATGCTCCACAGACAGGCCCCACTAAGTGTTATTCCCCACCCATATGTCCAAGTGTTCTAATTATTCAGCTCCCATTTATAAGTGAGAACTTCATGTGTTGTTTGGTTTTATGTATCTGTTCATTTGCTGAGGATAACAGCTCCCAGCTCCATATATATCCCTGTAAAGGACATAATCTCATTCTTTTTTATGACTGCTTATACTCCATGGTGTATATGTACCACATCTTCTTTATCCGGTCGGTCATTGATGAGCATCTGGGTAGATTCCATGTCTTTGCTATTGTGAAAAGTGCTGCCATGAGCATATGCATGCAAACATATTTATAATGGAATGATATATATTTCTTTGGGTATATACACAGTAATGAGATTACTGGGTCAAATGGTATTTATGCTTCTATATCTTTGAGGAATTTTCTTTTACAATGGTTGAACTAATTTACACTTCCACCAATAGTGTAAAATTGTTCCTTTTTCTCCACCATCTTGCCAGCATCTGTTGTTTCTTGACTCAGGCACAGTAAAGCTGCCTTATGGAAGAACAACCAGACTGTTTTCCCCATGAATCCCTGCCCCTGTTACTCCTCACTGGGCAGAGTCTCTTGACTTGAGCCCTGCAGCTGCAATGGAAGAGAGGCTGTGGATTGTTTCTGGGATTTCCTTCCCAGACATTGCAGAGCTGCCACTGACTGAAGTGTTCTGGTGGTGGCAGGGTGGTTGTATTGGCTCAAGTCAAGAGACTCTGCCCAGTGAGGAGTAACAGGGGCAGGGATTCATGTGGAAAACAGTCTGGCTGTTCTTTCATAAGGCAGCTGCACTATGCTAGAGGTACATGTTAGTTCTTAATATCTTTGCTCCCTCCTGAGCCTGAAGGCAGCAGGGGCTGGGGCTGTGGAGCAGAAAAAAATGTTGGTCCTGTCTGCTACCTCTGGGAACTCCATCTCAGGGAAGTACAGAGCTGCTTCTAGCCTGAGTGATCAGGTGAGGGTGAGGTGGCTGGGATCTTAGGTCGATAGATATTTCTTCCTTGAGGAGTCCCAATTCATCCACCTAGACCGTCCAGTCAAAGAGCTAGTGTTTTTCTGCCGTTCTTTCTCCACTCTGTAAGAGTGGCATGCATGAGCTGCTTCTAGTCATATTCTCATACAGGTATGCAATGTGAAATAAACACATCATGGAGAATGAGGTATCCGTCCCTCAAGTACTTATCCTTTGAATTACAAACAATCCAACTACATTCTTTATTTTTAAATATACATTTAAGTTATTATTGACTATAATCATCCTATTCAATATCCAATAATCAGTTTTATTCATTATTTCTATTTATTTTGACCTACTAACCACCCCCACCTTCCCCACCACACCCACTACGCTTCCAAGACTGTGACAACATCCTAATCTTTATGACCATTTGTTCAACTGTTTTAATTTTTAGATCCCACAAATAAGTGAGAACATGTGAAGTTTGTCTTTCTGTTCCTGGCTTATTTCACTTAACACAGTGATCTTTAGCACCCATGTTTCAATCAAACATTTATTTGGCATCTACTCATCTGATCCCCTGAATTTCTTATTGTTTCCATATTTTAATTTTATCCTTTATAGTATTTCTAATTGACTTTACTGTAATTACTCTGTTAGCTACAGTTAAAAAACATGGATGCTTTTGGGCATGCAGATCAGTTGATGGGAAAGGTTTTTAGAGCTTAAAATATAGATCTGAAATTTAATGAGTTTTGGAATATTTTGGAACATAAATCGTCATTGGAAACGGGCACAACACTGATTTGATGTTTTAGATGTTTTGATTAGTGACTATGATTTCCTGTCATTTTCTATCATGTTTGTTATACATTCCCTAAACCCTTTTCAACAGAGTTCAGATATGTGCTAATCTCTTTAGTCATTGGTCAATTCAAACGAATACCAGTGCTATGAAACATAGAATTAAATTCAATGACTCATAAATGAGGCTTTCTACACATTATTCCTTAAAAAACCAGTGTAGTCATTTCCAGTTAGCTTAATTCAAAGTAAGTGTGAACTTGGTATATTCTGGTTAATTTATTAATTTTTATTAATGTCAATTTATTAACAAAGCAAGCTAATTAAGGAGCTATGAAGTCACATTTTTTCTGCTTTTATTTGAACACCTGCAACATCCAACTTCTGAAGCTTATCAAAATTTACTCATTTCAAATGAAGGGAGTATTCTGTTATTTCTTGAAACAATTCAACATCAGTGACAGGGGTAGGTGGAAGGGAAAGTGCGAGGAGAAAATGTTAGCTTTACACAATGAATGCTAGATTTTTTAAATAAAAGTGCCATACAATTGTCACTGTTAACTAAAATAATGATAAAAGATAGAAATAAAAAATGTCTAAGAGAAATTTAAAGTGTAAAATAATTGATAGTCAAAATTGTACACTTCACAAAATCAGCTAGTTAGGTAACCTGACAGCTGTGTGTTGCAAAAATCCAAATATAGCTTTCTACACAAAAGTCTCCAATTTATACCTTTTACTGAAGCAAAAGCTTGTTTCCACAGAAATATCTCTTATTTCTTCATAGGCTTAAGATTTTTTAAGGACTTCAAATCTATCATATTTCTAGTTTAAGAAAAAAAAACACTTTGGGCAGTATGGCCATTTTCACGATATTGATTCTTCCTAACCATGAACATGGAATGTTTCTCCATCTGTTTGTGTCCTCTCTTATATCGTTGAGCAGTGGTTTGTAGTTCTCCCTGAAGAGGTGCTTTACATTCCTTGTTAGCTGTATTCCTAGGTATTTTATTCTCTTTGTAGCAATTGTGAATGGCAATGCATTCTTGATTTGGCTCTCTTTAAGTCTGTTATTGCTGTAGAGGAATGCTTGTGATTTTTGCACATTGATTTTGTATCCTGAGACTTTGCTGAAGTTTCTTATCAGTTTCAGGGACTTGGGCTGAGACAATGGGGTCTTCTAGATATACAATCATGTCATCTGCAAATACAGACAATTTTACTTACTTCTTTCCTATTTGAATACCCTTTATTTCTTTTTCTTGCCTGATTGCTCTGGCTAGAACTTCCAGTGCTGTATTGAATAGGAGTGGTGAGAGAGGGCATCCTTGTCTAGCACCAGATTTCAAAGGGAATGCTTCCAGTTTTTGCCCGTTCAGTATGATATTGGCTGTTATACTGCCCAAAGTAATTTACAGATTCAACGCTATCCCCATCAAGCTACCAATGACCTTCTTCACAGAAATGGAAAAAAACACCTTAAACTTCATATGGAACCAAAAGAGAGCCTGCATAGCCAAGTCAATTCTAAGCAAAAAGAACAAAGCAGGAGGCATCACACTACCAGACTTCAAACTATACTACGAGGCTACAGTAATCAAAACAGCATGGTACTGGTACCAAAACAGAGATATAGACCAATGGAACAGAACAGAGGCCTCAGAGGCAACACAACATATCTACAACCATCTGGTCTTTGACAAACCTGACAAAAACAAGCAATGGGGAAATGATTCCCTGTTTAATAATTGGTGTTGGGAAAACTGGCTAGCCATGTGCAGAAAGCAGAAACTGAACTCCTTCCTGACACTTTACACTAAAATTAACTCCAGATGGATTAAAGACTTAAACATAAGACCTAACACCATAAAAACCCTAGAAGAAAATCTAGGCAAAACCATTCAGGACATAGGCGTAGGCAAGGACTTCATGACCAAAACACCAAAAGCATTGGCAATGAAAGCCAAAATAGACAAATGGGACCTAATCAAACTCCGCAGCTTCTGCACAGCAAAAGAAACAGTCATTAGAGTGAATCGGCAACCAACAGAATGGGAAAAAACTTTTGCAGTCTACCCATCTGACAAAAGGCCGATATCCAGAATTTACAAAGAACTAAAACAGATTTACAAGAAAAAAACTAACAAGCCCATTCAAAAGTGGGCAAAGGATATGAACAGACACTTTACAAAAGAAGACATACATGAGGCCAACAAACATATGAAAAAATGCCCATCATCACTGGTCATTAGAGAAATGCAAATCAAAACTACATTGAGATACCATCTCATGCCAGTTAGAATGGTGATCATTAAAAAATCTGGAGACAACAGATGCTGGAGAGGATATGGAGAAATAGGAACACTTTTACACTGTTGGTGGGAGTGTAAATTAGTTCAACCATTGTGGAAGACAGTGTGGCGATTCCTCAAGGACCTAGAAATAGAAATTCCATTTGACCCAGCAATCCCATTATTGGGTATATATCCAAAGGATAATAAATCGTTCTACTATAAGAACCCATGCACACGAATGTTCATTGCGGCACAGTTTACAATAGCAAAGGCCTGGAACCAACCCAAATGCTCATCGATGATAGACTGGACAGGGAAAATGTGGCACATATACACCATGGAATATTGCGCAGCCATCAAAAACGATGAGTTTGTGTCCTTTGTAGGGACATGGATGAACCTGGAAACCATCATTCTCAGCAAACTGACAGAGGAGCAGAAAATCAAACACTGCATGTTCTCACTCATAAGCGAGTGTTGAACAATGAGAACACAGGGACACAGGGAAGGAAGCACTACACACTGGGGTCTGTTGGAGGGAAATAGGGGAGGGACAGCGGGGGATGGGGAGTGGTGGGGGATGGCATGGGGAGAAATGCCAGATATAGGTGAGGGGGAGGAAGGCAGCAAATCACACTGCCACGTGTGTACCTATGCAACAATCTTGCATGTTCTTCACATGTACCCCAAAACCTAAAATGCAATAAAAAAAACAAACAATCTTTTCATGAATTAGGCAGTGTCATTTTTTACTTTTAAGCAACTTAATGAAAATATCACACATAAGCATACTGGGCCTTATGATATAAGACTTTTATAAATTTTAATATTCAATTTAGATTGACTTTTAAATGCACATAACTGCTGAAAACAAAGAACTTCAATTACAGTATAGTGATATTTGGGAACTAATTTTGGAGTAACTAAAAAAGAGAATTAGAATGTTCTTATTGCTGTTATCCCTGTTTTCCATCTATGAAAAAGAGAGATTAATATTAAGATAGGTAATACACATAATGATATAGAATGTTTATTTAAATAATCATTTATTAATATAAATGTATTAATGATAAAATTGTTTTCCATTTTAAAATACAAATTTATAATATATAAATTTATTAAGAATAAAATAACATGAAAATATGTGCACTCAAACCAAGATTATATGCACAGATATATTTTAAATATTATTTTTCAAAAATATAAATACTGAAAGTACAAGCGAATTATCTCTCAGTGCTCAAAAGAGTGAACAGAAGTTGTGCCTGCTTGATAAAGTTATGTCAATAAACTTATTTTTTTGTTTTATTTTCTTGTCCAGCTTATATCTATGTTAAAAAGTAATTTTAAAATCATGCTTTGTTATACAATAACTTTTGTGAGTTGGGTTGACAGTTAAAAAACAAAGATCTGGTGCTTTTTACTTTTCATAAAACACAATGTAATAGCTTGTGCTTCTGGGTGGATATATGTACTAGTTGCTTGTGATTTTTTTACATTGTAATTGGTTTATAAATGGCAATATAATTGGAGTGACATTAATTTTTTCAGAGTTGCTACCCTCTTGCATTATCTTTTTTCTTCACTGTTTTATTTTGAAATATTTTACCAGTTTAGAAAAGGTGTAAAAAGCAGTATAGTGAATCACCTATACTCTTCATGTATACCCATCATTTAAAAATAACTTTCCTTTGCCCTTTCACTGTGTGTGTGTGTATGTTCATGTGTTTCCGAACTATTTTTGAGTTAGTTGTAGATCCTAGTATTTTTCATTCTTAAATAGTTTGGCATTTATTTCCTCAAAAGAGAATATAACTACAATATATTCATTATATTCAGGAAATTTAACACTGAGTTTCATTATCTGATCTAGAATCTATATTCCAATTTCCATATTTGCCTCCCTCAATAATCCCCTTCAGATTTATTTTCCTGTATTTTTATGATCCAAAAATCTAATCAGTATTGTGCCTTCTTTTAGTTGTGGTTTCATTGATATCTTGATCTTAAATATTTCCCGAGGCTTTTTTCATTGTTGTTCTAAATATTTCATCAAATTAACATTTTAAGAGGCCAGAATAGTTAGACTGAATGAAATATTTAGAACAAATATTTTGCTAGACATCCTTCCATTGGATTTGTCTGACTGTTTCTTTATAATTGAGTTTAAGTTAAACATTTTAATAGGAATGTTGCATAAGTGACATTTTGTTTTAAATCATCACATCAGGTTAAAAGACACCTGCTGTAATTTTTCCCTTTATTGATGAGGTTAGATTTGGACCTGTAGTTAAGGAAGTTTCTACCTCTGCCTCTGTCTCCTTTCTTCATTTTGTTCTAACAAAGCAGCCGCTTGTGATCTTCAATTTTGGTCAGTCACTCAAGCCCCAGTGTCTAACCAGTTGCCTTCCTTTCTGTCTCCAAATTTTGAAGTCCTAGTATATTCTAAATTACAGTCTTTCCCTATCGTAATCCTCCAAGATTTTTCAGTTAAGAAAACTAATTAACAGGCATATACTAAAGAATCTGAATAATATGTTTTTTGCTGATGAGATCATTTTAATGCAAACTAAAATTGCTTTAAAGAGTGAAAGAAGGTACCCTTAATAATATCACCAGAAGAGATCTTAATACAAATTGTTATATCTGTTAGAAAGTCAAATCCATTGTAGCCAGGGTATGTAGGAAGCAATTTTTAATTTTTTAACAAATGAGCAAAAGTCATATAGAACCATTGTTTTGGCTGGAGGCACAGTCTTGAGTTCTGTTTTAGGGGCAATACTCAAAGCTCTATAGAAGCATGAGGGAGCTGCTACTTGTTCATGACCAGGAAGCTGTCACCACTTCTGTCAGATCAGTACCACATTGGTTCTTTGACAGTCCACGCTCGCCAAAGACATGCTTTTTGCTCTGCCTCTGGACATCTATAGAGCTACTAAGTGCTAGACCACTGGATTTTTTAAACACTTTTTAAAAAATTTGAAAAGCCCGTATACCTTACTTGCCAACAGAAACGACAAAAAGAAAATAAAAGAAGCAGCATAAACAGCAGACTCATTATACTTCCACTGTCAGAAATTGGGTTTCTGGACTCAGCACATCATTCATATGTTACTGTGTCCTCATGGTTGCACATTTCTTTCAGTTCTTGTCATTCTAGTTGAAGAGTGACCATATGACAGCCTAGAGATAGCTGCATGCAAGCATTTAAAACCTTTGAGAGAATACAGCATACCAGGGAGACTATTATCATAACTATTGCAAGGATAATACCAAGAGTTGAGATTATGGTCCTTATCCAAGGTCCCCATAAGTTAAATCTCCTAACATCAAATAGATCAAAGATTGAGCTAGATAAAGAATCTACTCACTTAACTAAGCAGTCTCTTTGTGAATACCCTACCACTGAATGTCTATAATCTTCATTTGTTGTATTTCTCCACAAGTAACAAGTGTCAGCATCTGCACAGATACTTCTTTGTACAGCCAATTCCATAACTTTTATAAGAGAAATTAAAGTCTGTTGTGTAGCTGCAGTCTTTACAGTAGAATTTGCTATAGAGCCTATCGTGGGGAATACATTTCTAATCATTGCTTCTTGTATTTTAAACCACAGAAGAGGATCTAACAAGTGATGCCCTTCTGGATGATGCCCTTAAGCAGCTCCCTCATGCTTCTATAGAGCTTTGAGTATTCCCCCTAAAACAGAACTCAAGACTGTGCCTCCAGGCAAACCAACGGTTCTATATGACTTTTGCTCGTTTGTTAAAAAATTAAAAATTGCTTCCTACGTACCCTGGCTACAATGGATTTGACTTTCTAACAGATATAACAATTAGTATTAAAATCTCCTCTGGTGATATTATTAAGGGTACCTTCATTCACTCTTTAAAGCAATTTTAGTTTGTCTTAAAAGGTATCCTGGCAATGATCTTTTTAACCAATGATGTGAGTTAAGAGGAGTAAACTCGTGTTTTATTTCTGACTGATGATGAGGCAGTATATGTACCATTAAGATTTCTTACCTATGTTGGGCCTTTATCTTTTATCTATTAAAGTATAAGTCTGGCTGGGTGTGGTCGCTCACACCTATAATCCCAGCACTGAGGATGAAGTGGGTGGATGACCTGAGATCAAGAGTTTGAGACCAGCCTACCCAACATGGTGAAACCCTGTCTCTATTAAAATTACAAAAATTAGCTGGATACGGTGGCAGGAGTCTGTAATCTCAGCTACTGATTCCATGCCCTGTCTTTTGTTCTTTTCTGTTTGTGAATAACTTCATCATCTGATAATCCAGGTTCAGTCTTATGAGCTGCCTGGGGTCAAGTCAAGCCAAGCCAAGCCCTTTTTGAAATTCAAAGCAAACTTCTTTCTCTCAAGTCCCTGGTCACTGTAAATGGAAATTGCTTTGCTTTCAGACGCCTGCATTTTATAATGCATTTAAAATCCCTCAACAATTCAATGGTTATCTTTGTTCTAGTCTGCAACCAGCTTCTTCCTGACATAACACTTATGTATATAATTAAATGGATTGGGAATGTTGTGCTGAGCAGGAACAACTCTGACTATGTGGACCAAAAATCTTACCCTGTCACAGGTATACCATTTAACATAACCAAACACCACTACAACAAAGTATTTGCTTTTCCATTGGGACCTTTTGTTTTTCCTAAATGTTAGTTAAATATGAATGTTGTGTATGTACTGGTATTTTTATTTCTTATTTTGGGCTTAGTGTCTGTAGTCTACACAAATAAATGAAATAAAATTTCCTCTATCAGATCAGAGTACACATGTATTAATAATAATTATATAATAATATCAGAGAGAGACTTATCTTGATTTTCTAGATTCAATGCATCTATAAACAAAATCTATCAATATATTTATACTTTGGAAGAAATACTGGGACAGAAACCTTCAAACTCTCGCTTTGCTCGTTGGGTGTTGAGATTCACTCAGGATGGCTGTCAAGATACTGAATGTTAGGAAAAGCTATAGATTGTAATCTCAAACCTTCTGGAAGGCTGAAAGGATTTACTGGGACAGGCCAAAGGCAGCAGGTTCATTAAGTTAGGGAGTAAATGGGGATGAAAAGAGGTTTTCCCAGTTTAGATCTGTTTAACCTACATCCCTTTGTCTCTACTGTTAACTGTTTACTCATGTAAACTTTGTGCTGGATGACCCTCTCAGGAGGAGATCAAAAGGGAATTACCCATTAATAGTGTTTACTCTGGGCTGGAACCTAAAGCGTTTATCATTTGTAAAACCACTCTTTAAACCATGTTAATTATCCACAAGTGTGTTAACTTAGATCCTCTGTTGTAAAATCTGACTGAATAAAGGTAACCATGGAGAGGAAATTTGAAATTTCTAAATTAGAAATTAGAGGGAGTCTTGGTCGATGAGTTGCATTTCACCCTCTCAACCTGGATGATAATTTAAGCATACTCCTGAGCAAGGTTTAAGTATCTAGTATATATTAAAGTAGTTTAGCTCTCTTACAATGTAAGTCTGTTTTTGCCTAGCAGGTCCACTGATTTTGAAATGGAAAATGTATTCTTTAGAAACAAGATGCATTTTGACCTCATAGAGTATATAAAAACTTTCAAAATATATTGCTCCTAGAGCTCTTAGAATTAATCTTCATGTTGTTCATGAACAGTTCTTGTTGTATTTATCCTGTTTCCAATCAAAACATCATTTTCTATGGTTACTTAAATTAGTTCCTCTCAACTTCAACCTTTCAGTAAAGTTGTGTCATACAGTGTAATACAGATAGATTCATGTGTCACATTCTGCATTGAATCCTATGTGTGTGTGTGTTCAGGTGTGTTAGTCTGCATATATAAACATTCATTTTAATGACATATAGTTCTTTGCGTTTTGATAGATAAATTATATATCCACTTCAGTATCATGTACAACAGTGCCATCTCTCTAAAAGTTCCCATGTGTGTTTCTCTTTGTAGCCAACCAGTCACCTTCCCCACTCTCACTCCTCCTCTTTGTCAACTACGAATCTGTTATCCATCCTATAGCTCTGTATTTTGTAGAACATCACCTAAAAGAAATCATGCAGCCTTATAACCTTGTGAGTATGGTTTATTTCACTTAACAAGATGCATGTAAGATAAATCTAAGTTGTTGAGTGAATCAACAGTTCATTGTTTTCTATTGATGAATGGTATTGAATTCTATGGATGTATGACTGCTGTGTTGTACACTAACTCTAAGCACAACTGAAAAAAATAAGAAGCATTTTGCCTACCTATCTTACAAAGTGATAAACAATTTTGCATTCCTATCAGCATGCACTTTGCTGATGCACTTTGCATTCCTAACAGGAATGCACTTTCTTCATATTAGCTATATATTTATCTACATTTAATATTATCAGATATTTTGAGGTAGTTTAGCCTTTTTAATGTGTATAATTGTATCTCATTGTAGTTTTATTTTTTTTTTTACAAAAAGTTATATTGAGCATCATTCCATATGTTTATTTTTCATCATATATTATTTAGTGACAAGGTTTTCCAGATCTTTATTGTTTTTTGTTTTTGTTTTTAAGAGATATCTGTTGGTATCTCATTTTTCCCCTGGGGTTCTTTTCTGATTTTTTTTAACTTTCCAATCTTCCAATATAATTTGAGAATTATAAATTCTCAAATCCATTCTTAAATCTCATTCACAATGTTCCCCTTCCACTAAATATAAAATGCAACATTTTAAAATGCAACATTTTAGATATGGCCTGCATAATTTAACTACTACATTATTCTCCCACATATAATGCCATATTTCTCCTACCTCAAAATACTCCAAACACACTTGCTTTAATTTTTTTTAATGTACAGGATTTTTCTCAATTCAAAGATTTGGAACATGTGTATCCCTTAAAATATTCATTCTTTCTTCATATTTTATATTTTAGTTTAAATGTTACCACTTTAGGAAGCTAACAAAAATTATTTTGAATAGAAGATATTTCCATCTGATTATTTCATTATTCATCTAATGTTTCCTATACAGGTATTTATTGTCACTTATTACAATGTGCCATTATATAGTTATTTTAAATGTTTTATGATTTTTAAACTTTTAAATTAGTCTCATCAGCTATCTCCATGGGGTGAGCTTAGGGAAATCAGGGACTTACCACTGTACATCCAGCAAAAGACCAAGCAAGCAGCCAGTTTTCAATAAATACTTCTTAAATAAATTAACTTAAAGAAAAATAACATGAAGTGATACAGATGTTGAAAAACATTTATGTTGATAAAGATTTGAGTCTGATCTTCATATATAGCAGCTGTATAAATACACATACCTTTCCATAATAGTATGAGTCTTCCTGAAGTCCAAAACATTCTTCTTTGATAGGCAAATACAACACGACAATCAGATATGTAATTCGTGCCTTCTGCTTCAAGAAGAATGCTTAAAGAATGCTTGATCCTAGGCATTCTGACCTAATTAGACACTTTAACAGCCAAAATAATTTTCTTCTTAAAATTCAGTTTTTATTTTAAGTTAAGACATTGTAGGAAGGACTCATTATATTGGTTTTCAAGGACTGATTTGCGTTAATTAGCTAAGGCCCTTGAGTTCCATTCAAATTTGAATGTGTTTCCACTCCTATGAGTAAAAGCCAGAGGTAGTGCTGATTTATCAGCCATACTATACTCATATTTCAAGTGATTAACAAATACTGAGATTGAATCACCATCTTTGTATATGTAATCATTCATGGATAAATATATACAACCATAAAAATATTAAACTTGCCATCCATAGGTTTTAATTAACATGCATACATTTATATATTCAGTAACTTTTAGGAAACATTTTCTTGTTTCACTTTAACCTGTCAGTAACACCAAACCTCTATCCCCCACTAATAAATAGATGTTATTAATGTTTACATAAATTAGCAGCTATTTTGGTAGGTGTTTTTTATAAAGAACAAAAGCATGACTACAACTTATGAACTAAAGGGTTGAAAGTAATGTTCAAATTTGAATGAAAAGTTTGAAATTTGAGTTAATAAACTAATTTCAGGTAACAAAATCAATGATAATAATAAGGAAATGTGGTATTACTGTGTGACATTTTAATTGATGTTTAACCACAATGCAAGTAAAAAATGTGTTTCGTTTGAGTATGTCAGGGCTAAGTTTAAAAGCAGAATAATAATAAGTGGGTAAAATTATTCAAAATAAGAAAAAAATAAACAGAAATATTCTGTAGTAATATATAAATTATATATGTTAAAACAGAAGGAACTATTTTATGGACATAGCTCTTTCCAAATTAAGCATATAAACTCTATTCCTATGTCTCCTTTTCTATTAATAATGAGTATGTCCTATGAAGGTTAGCTTCCACAAATATTTTTTCCTAACACTTCAACACTGCTTCAATATTAGTCTCCTGTGCTACTGCAATATTCTTTTAGATATTCTTTGACATTTTGTCATTATTTCACACAGTGTGCTCTACTGATTGCTTGAGATAGGTGGTCAATAAACAAATCCAATGGTTAAAAATTGTGTAAAATGCAGCATGCATTACCTCTAGCTTTGAACTAAGTGATCCACAGAAATCTCAGAGATATGTGATTGAAATCTCTGAGAAATTAGTAGCAAGCCCCAAACCTCTTGTTTTTATTTTGGTTTACTCCAAAAGCAGCTAATAAACAAGGAAATGGCAAATAAAAGGAAAAGGTTGCAGACAAGTAATAGGTCTCTGCTGATTTCCTGATTTCTTCAATTGGCTCATCTAGGTCTATGGTATTGGAAACTCACATGAATTAAAGTATTTGTCAGGTGAGAGAAGCCAGAAGAGCAAACTAACTGCCTGTTATATCCCTTAGCCCTGTAAGTATCCAGAAACAACTCATACCACCCTTTAAGGCAATGCTACTGCTTTTCAGCAAGCCACATCTCCATGCCCTCACGGCTTAATTCTTCACCTTTAAATTCTCGTTATGTCAATAAAAGAGGCATATCCTTTTATCTCTTTCTTCAAAATAAGGCAAGAAAGTTTCCACTTATATTCCTTTAGGGATTTTATTACATATTGCCTACTGGCAGTCTACGGTAAATCAGTCTGCTTAATTTTGCATAACCCAATGCTCACAAACAAATCTGATCAAATAACCTTTTCCAACTTCCACTTAATGTTTGGTACAAATATGCTGCAGGGAATGCTGACCTACAATGACCTCTCACTATATTCGTATTTCTGCATGAATCCTACTAGAATAATGTATGAAAATAACTGCGACATAATTTCTGTAATCTCAGTGAGCTAAAACCACAAAATTGCAACTGAATACTTTCTATGGAGCATATTTTTAAGGAGAATATACAACAGCACAACCTACATGCTAATGTAAAGCTAAATTTATAGGGCTGAGTGTGGTTTCTTGTATCAGCCTGCAACTCCTTTTCTCTAAAAAACTTGTAACAACCTTTAACCAGGGGGTCTAAGGGAGAGTTCCAAAGTAATTCCAGGTCTTTCTCTGTAGATTTCATTCAGTTTCTGTTGGGATATCCCTTTCTTGCTACAGATCAACTTTGGCTGACTTTTAAAAATTATTTATTTATTTTTTTAGATGGAGTTTTGCTCTTGTCCAAGGTGAAGTGCAGTGACACAGTCTTGGCTTACTGCAATTTCCACCTACTGGGTTCAAGTGATTCCCCTGCTTCAGCCTCCTTAGTAGCTGAGATTACAGGCACCCACCACCATGCCTGGCTAATTTTTGTAGAGACGGTGTTTCACTATGTTGGCCAGGTTGGTCTCACACTCCTGACCTCAGGTGATCCACTTGCCTTGGTCTCCCAAAGTGCTGGGATTACAGGCATCAGCGACCACACCCAGCCTGAAATTTTTTTTTTATTTAAATGACTTTCAGTTATTTCTGAAAGTGCTAAGACATTTTACTCCCACATTGCCTAATTTCCTTTTATTTATTATTATTTCATGAACTGATTTTTAGTAAGTTGGTATGTATTCTCTATACTTACATAATCATATCTTTAGCTATACATATATGTGTCCTGTATTTTTAAAAGAATACATTATATATTATATATGGTCTGGAAATTTCTTAACCTCATATCATTGAAATCCAGTATATATAGTTGGGCATGGTTTGCATGCAATATAGTAGTTTGGGATATTATGTAATGATAACATAGCTGGTGGGAATATAGGGGAAAGTATGATTGCATATTGAAAAGGAAAATTTGAATTATTATAGCTGTTTTTGGAGGGAAATCTGTTGATCTCTTTTGAAATGATAAATTCAACAATGCTTTTATATTTAAGAATTAACAATCCTGCATGATCTGCACATGTACCCCAGAACTTTAATAAAAAAAACTATCATTTCTATTTTTACCTTGCTAGAAATACATATTTATCTTCTAATAAAATTATCCTAGAAAACTTAAAAAAATAATTAAATCAATACAATATATTTTTATATATGTATGTTTTATACGATGGTACAATTTATGCTGATACAAAAATGGTAAATACATTAAATACATTTCAGTGTGGTTGTGTTTTTTTTTTTTTTTTTTTTAATGGTGGTATAATAGTCTTTTAATCTAATGTTCCCCTGTCATGACCCTATTTCTTTCTAAAGAATCCTCAACCTTACTAAAAAAAATTCTGACTTAAGATGGTGCTACAGAAACATATATTTCTGCTCTGATACCCATTACAATTAGCAAGAAGACTAGGCTTAGATATGTAAATCAGGAACTCAGAAAGGAGTATAGGGCTGAACATTTCAAAGTTAGGAGGACATTACATGGGTCCTGGTAATGTTCGGTTCCTTGACTTGGGTACTGTTGACCTAAACGTGTTCGTTATGGAATTTTTTTGAGCTGCATAGTTATGGTTTGTGTATTTTTCTCTATTTATCTTAATGTCAATAAAAAATTGAATTAACAAAAGATATACCTTCTTATAAAGTATGACTTTTCACATTATGCTGGATTTTAATAATCTGAAGAGAATGTGCATTATTCCTTCCTTCTCCTCTAATTTTTTATTACGAACATGCTTTTAATTAGCAGCCATTTTGGAAGAGAAATGGGAAAATGTAAGTATAATTCTGGGTTTCTCAACCTTGGTACTATTGACATATTTTTGCTGGATAATTTTTATTGTGAAATGATGTCCTGTTTATTGTGGGATACTTAACAGCATCCCTGAGTTGTAGCAATCAAAATTATATCCAGACACTGCCAAATATCCCTTGGAAAGGAAAATTGTCCTTTGTGGGGAATAGTTGGTCTATATAAAGTAGATATGACAAAAAAGAAAGGTTGGACAGGGTCTAGAGAAATAAAACTAGATCATTACCAAGATTAAAAACCCAGATGGAAAACATGCTGAGAACCTGTCAGTAAAAGGAATCAGATCAAATTTCACAAAGAAGGACCAAAATTGTGAAAGCAAAATCTATACCAGAGGGATTGTAATACCAATAGTACGTATTCTGGTCTTCAGTCATAACACCACCTTTAGAAATTTGAGGGAAAACGAAGTCGTGCAGAACTGCTTTGACAACAAAAAGACCCATAAATCTACCATTATAATCATTGACTATATGTATTTCTGATATCCATCCATGCATACTCTTTCATCTCAATCAGCAAGAGTGCCATTTATTATTCTAACTCCATTTATATTTGATCAGTTTTAGCATTTTTGATATTGTGAAGAATACCAATGATTTTAAGGAACTAAGGTCTATGTCCAAAAGAAATGTATCTCGAAATAATGCTTTTAATTATGTGAGTTGTTAGAGGTGAATAGCTCTCAGTCAGATTGTACGAACATTTTATGCCAGCTTCTTTGGTGAATGGGGTATCCCCTAAATACATCTTACTTTCAATAATATCTTTAATGGAAAGTGCCATCCATCAGCTAGTGTGTAATATTTTGATCTAAGTGATTGTGTTAACCTGGGTGACCCTGGAAAGTAAGGAAATGAATATATCAGTTAGGATGTAACTGCTGGCAGATTGTGAAGATTTTTATAGCTTATGTAGTTAAAATTCCCCTTACTATTAAGTACTATTGTACTTTAGATGATAAAATATTTTTATGGGAAATGGCTTCTGTTTGTGTGGAATGCCTTCAGGGGATAAGCTTCATAAGTTAAAACCCTATGAATAAGGTATTCATTATTACAGGTTATTTACAGAATGACTGCAGAGTAACACATCCACAGATGCACAGAAGATTACATTTATCCTGATCCTTTCGAGCTGAGGGCCATATTTAATATATTTCATATGTAAGATGTCTTGAATTAATATATGCTTTTTATTAGTCTACCTCTCAGAGAAGCTGAGAGGACATCTAATCCCTAAGACTTTTGAGTACAGACAAATAATGTTTAAACAAACGCACTGTCAAAAAATACTATATTTACTAAATATTACTATGTTTTATCTCAGTTACAACTTTTAGGTGTATTTAAAAGCTTACAGAGTTGTTTTTGAAATTGTACAAGGATTCATCATACTGAAAACATGGTTTTGGAAAACAAACGATGCCTGAACTTAACATTCCTCATTCTCTATTTTTCTTGTGCCTACTCGATATTAATTTTATACCTACACTGAGGATGCTTTGCCCAGATATTAATATTTTTGAGTTTTCTGCATCTGTGTTGCTATATGAAGGATAGAAAAGATTGTGTAGGAAAATCCCAGCTGATAAAACATTTCACTCAGTCCTGTGTCGATTTACTACTTTGCATTAAGGGACTTTCTCTATCCCAACTCTCTGAACTTATATATACACACATAGGGTTTTCAGAATTCCAAAGGATTCTGAGAGATCTGGCATGTTGTGTGATTGGATGAGCTTCCATGTGTGAAAGGCTGTACATGATTAGAGCAAGGGGGAAATATTTATGTGTCTCAGTCAGGTACCAACAGCAGTTCCATGTCTTGGATAAATTTTTCATGTGTAAACAGACCGTTCAAGGAAAATTCAATCTCATCTCTGTGGTTTGAAATCTCTTTGGCTACAAGTGGAGGTAGGGTCTTTTAGGGTTATGTGTATTTTGGGGGACAGTCTATTAATATTTTAAAATTTTTAATAAGATTTGCTAGTCTTTTGTGATCACAGATTTTTGCTGTGTTAAAGAGTACAGCTCTAAACCAGTGTCGCCCCTTGAGTCTTTAGGTTTCTGAAATGCAATACTAAATTGAATTTATTTTTTGAAGAACTATGTGTAGCCGACTCTGATCCCTTACTGGATTAAGTATATGTGTGATAATGGGAGCTCTAGCTGGGATTTGGAATTCTTAATAGTTTTAAGCCAGGAGCCCTGATAAAGACCAGGCTTATTTTCAGTAGGAACAGAAGTTGGAGATATTGACAGAAGATTCTGTAACACGTGTCTCTAATGTTTACAGGCAGCTAACATTTAGTATTTGATGATGTTATTTTTACCATAAGACCTGTTTTCTAATCCTGGATCTTTTCCTTCTGGTATTTTGTCTTTGTTAATTTTCCTACCCTCTTTAATATGAACTTCTCTTATTTATGATGGGAAATAGTAGAGCTTGACATGATTATTTTTATAAAGAAGGTAATTATTAAAGTAACTTAAGGCAACTAGATGGTTGGCAGAAAATTCTAGTTGAGTTTTGAGATACTTCTCCTCTATGTATGACACATTGGACAATGGATTGATAAAATTGATGTAATTTATTAGATTGCAAGATTCAGGGCTCATGGACTATATCTAAATTCACTTTACATAACAACATTTATTGCAGTCTGTAGTATAAATAGCTCCAATGTGTGTTGAATTAACGAACTGATGATGGAGTAGATTCAGTTCTGGAGGAGAGAGAAAAATCTGGCACCACACTGTTATACCTAATTGTGTGCTGCAGAATAGAGTAGATGAGACTGGCATCTGGTTCTAGAATTTTCTCGTCATCATAGATGCAAAATATTAACTTACGGACAAAGTATTAATTCATGTATAAGAAATATTTTCTTGCCATTTTTTAGTCTACAATCAATATGTCATCTTTGATAATTTTAGGAATGAAAACTTCATTATACATAAATACTAGATAATTTACGATCATGATGCTAATATTAATACTTTAATATTAAGGAAATCCTGGCATATATAAATTTAGTACTTATTAACACATCTTTTACACATTAAAATGCTATTGATAGGTGCATATATTTTACACACTTATGAAGGAGGTTCCTTTATTCTCCTCACAAAAATGGAATATTATATTAAACTTGGAGGTAGCATATGAAAAGTGAACTTTAAAAAGGTAACATTATAATGAACAATTCATAACATTTGCTTCTGGCTTCTTTTTGTATCACCTCATTATATATATATCATTTGTTTAAAATTGGGCTTCAAGGTAGTTTTTATATTATCAACTTCATACATTTTTTATGTATTAGCAAAATACTGTAATATTGGCCTATTATTAACAAATAAATTTATTTGAGACAGTAATCATTTTAGTTATTTAGTAATTAATAAGAACTATATGTATCTTCTACATTTGAGATTTCAAGATACCTTAATGTTTAAGTTCTTTAAAAACTTTAAAAATTCTTCCTGCTTAAATCTTAACAGTAACACAGCATAAATCTAATAGTGGTTTATTTCTAAAGAAGATATTTAATTCTACAGTTAGTCTGCAAAATGTAGACCCAATTTATTTGTTCTATTTAGGCCCATATAAAAGAATAGATAGATATAGATTAAGAGATGGATTTAATTTGCTTTAAGACTGGCTAAATCTCCCTTTGGGTGCCACTTATCCCAGGTATTACATCAATTTCTAGTTTACCTGAGATCTTTTAAAGATTAAAAAGCTTGGAAGGCTTCTATTAAACAAAAGTAAAAATGAAAACAAAAAACCTTGAGAAAGGGGAATAATATTTGTACTGAAGAGTATTATTGGTCAACTAAACACACAAGGAAGGCAAGGAAAAAAACCCCAGTATCTTATTTAATAAAAGTAAATTCCTTAAGGTTGAAATGGTCAGAAAGAGCAAAGAAACTGAGAGAACACATTCCCAATAAAAGAAGAAAAGGCCAGTACTTTGGGAGGCTGAGGTGGGCAAATCACTTGAGGTGAGGAGTTGAAAGCCAGCCTAGCCAACATAGTGAAACCCAGTCTCTACTAAACATACAAGAATAAGCTGGGCTTGGTGGTGGGTGCTTGTAATTCCAGCTACTCAGAAGGCTGAGGCAGGAGAATAGCTTGAACCTGTGACGTGGAGGTTGCAGTGAGCTGAGATTGCCACTACACCCCAGCGTGGGTGACAGAGCAAGACTCCACGTCAAAAAGGAAGAGGAGGAGGAGGAGGAGGAGGAGGAAGAGGAGGAGGAGGAGGAAGAGGAGGAGGAGGATGAGGAGGAAGAGGAGGAGGAGGAGGAGGAGGAAGAGGAGGAGGAGGAGGAAGAGGAGGAGGAGGAGGAGGAGGAGGAGGAAGAGGAGGGAGGAGGAGGAGGAGGAGGAGAAGGAGGAGGTGGGGGGGATGAAGAGGAGGAGAACAAGAGGAAGAGGAAAAGGAAGAAGAAGAGAAAGAAGAGGACATAGGAGGCAGGAGAAAGCACTCATTTTTAATACTATAAGTAATTGGAGGTTTGTTATCCATAAAAATAAAAATTTTTCTAAAGTTTTGCAGCTATGGAAAAAACATCATGCCAGACAGAGAGCCCTAAACTAATGAATTTGTTGTGATTATTTATATGAGATATGTGAAAGTAGTTTATAAGTGGGAAAATCCCCTACCAGTGTGATTCTATTGTGTCAGATTACATGGACTTGATCTTGCTTCATCCACTTTTAGAGATATCCCAGAAATTTGGACATACTTGGGGATCTCTTCTCAGTTACTTAACTATTTCAGCACTCAGCATATAGTATTTTATTCCATGTCCCAGAGAAGAAAAAACAAAGCTATTATTCTCTACTTACTACTACAAAACTATAAAGTTACTAAAATCTTACCTATAATCACTTGTCTCAATTTTACATATTCATGAAGTTTTTTCTCATGAAAAATATAATTTATCTACTGTGCTACAGTCATATCTCCTCCAGACTCTTGGGGAAATTTTTACTCTATGCACTCTTGGGTGAATCTTTTTCACAAATATGTACATATGCTCAAATTTCCCAAGATCTCAGAACAATTATTGAGTCCATATCCTTTTCTTGCTCACATATAGTAGCTGATTTTTATCTTAACAGTCAAACTTAAAAAAAAGAAACAACAAAAAAAACCACTTCATATATATATATATATATATATATATATATATATTTCTTATTTCACTTGCTTTGCTTTAGAATCTATTGAAGATTGGTTCTTCTACTACACCTAAAATAGCTTTCTTAAAGGTTCACAATCCTCTTTATGTTGTTAAATCCAAAGCACAGTTTTTAGAATGTGTAAAAATTCTGAATGGTATTTAGTACTTCAGTCTTTCATGGACCTTCATTATACTGCACTTTTGAGGTAGTTTTGTACCTACTTGTGTGGTCATTCCTTATCAATCACACGTGGTACTTCATTTTTCTCTAACTGGTAATTAAATATTAAAAACAAAAGTTTTCAAAGCTCTTGTTAGATCATACTCCCTTTCCAGTGACACTCACTCAACCCCATTTGTCCAGTCATGATCTACATTTCAGTAACTCTCAGCTTTTTAATTCAGTCCAGGCCTCTGATCTGAGCCTTAATATGTCTTCTTATTCCACATTTTTATGTGATACTTCCCTGACTCTCCCTTCACTCTACTTACAAGTCATAGCCAAGTGTTGCACGTTATTTCTTTTAAAATATCTTTAAAATATGATATATTCCTATTATTATCATTAGGATGTAAGTACAAACTAATGCAATTTATTATTTAAAATATTGTAATGTTATATCTCATTGATTTCACTGCACTCATTCTAATCTCCTTATATTCTGTCATTCACTTTGTCACTAGAGGAATCTCTAAAAATCTCAGAATTAATTTTGACCCCTATATTACACATTTTCAACCTTGGAGAGATTGTCATTTATTCTTGCATAAAGAAAAAAATCTTAAACGTATTTGTATCTGTATCTCAAGCATATACTTCATGCATTGCCTGGTCATGGTGTATCTCTCTATTCTCAGTTCATATCAACCTCCAACTTTTCCTCTGAAGTTGAGACAGACTTACCTTATGGTTCCTCAGATCTCAGTCTAGAGATTTTGAATGAGATGTGGACTCTGCCCAGAAAATTTTCCCCGTGTTTTCTCTTTATCTAGTTTAGTCTGAGCCTCACTTCTTTACATAAATTTTCCTTAATCACCAGATTTGGTTAGGTTACCTTTTCATGTTCTTTCTTAAAACCATGTTGTTTATCTCCTATTTATCTCAGCTGTAAGTATAATTTTTCTCATATGTGTGATAGTTTTTATGCCTGCACACACCACATCTCCACTAGCTTTTAAGCTCCATGAGAGAGAGACCTTGATTGTTCATGCTTGCTACTGAAAACTTTGGGTTGGACACTGGGCGTATCATATAGTACATATTGATAGTTTGACTGTTTGCTTACCCAAATCTTATCTTGAGTTATAATCCTAATTGTACTCCCCACCTGTTCAGGGAGGGACCTGGTAAGAAGTGATTGGATCATGAGACCAATTTATCCGATGCTATTCTCATGATAGTGAGGTGAGTTCTCACGAGTTCTGATAGTTTTATAAAGGGCTCTTTCCTCTTCATTCTCTCTCACCTGCTGCCCAATGAAGACAGTCCTTGCTTCTCATTTGCCCTGTGCCATGACTGTAAGTTTCCTGAGTTCAGCCATGCAGAACTGTGAGTTGATTAAACCTCATTTCTTTATAAATTACCAAGTCTCAGATAAGTCTTTGTAGCAGTGTGAAAATGAACTAATATACATATTCAAGACTTATTTGTCAAACCAATAACTAAATGAGTTGCACTGGCTCAGGAAAACAGTGATTCATATTTCCTGTGATTTCTTTTCATTACTTTAATTTACTCTTGTTTTTAGTTTGGCAATTATTTCTTGATGCTTGTTGAGTACAGAGCTCTGCAATGGAAACAGAGGAAGCTACAGAGATTGCCAATGTCCATTGCCTGCCTTCACAGAGCTATATGAAATAAAACGTAGATAAGAAGAATTGTAGTTTCTTAGTCTGACTTGTACTTTTTGAATGCTTACAGAAAGACCTTCAATAAAATATTCTATTTTGTTAGGATTTCTTTTACTAGAGATCTTGCATAGGACTCCAAACACTTCCCCACTGTTACTCTTATCATATTTTATAAAATATCATAACAATAAGATCCTCCAGGGATAGAAGATGAACAATTCAATTTTTGCTTTGTTTTGTTTTCCATTTCAAAAAATTATTTAGGACTCAATAGGATCCTCAATAAATCACTATAAATCCATTGCTACTAACAGATTTTTGATTGTTCAACATAATTAGACAAGTATAAGTAGGTATGAAGGACTAAAGAGCCCAAAGATACAGTCTCTTTTTCCAGTTAGAGAGGTAGAATTAGAAATTGATGAAGGATGTCAAAAAAAAAATGGTGAAAAAATAAAAACATCCCTCTAGGATCAGGGACAAGTTAGGTGTGACCACTTTTGTCATATCTTTTAAATATTGTATTAGAAAATCTACTCCATGTAATTTGTCAGAAAAAGTAAGTTAATAGCAACCAAATTAAAAGTAAATAAGCAAAACTATTTGCAGTTGACATGATTTCATGGTCATGAAGAATCCCTAAAATTAAAAGCCATTACAGTCCAATAAATTCAGGAAAGTTGCATGATACAAGATTAGCAAACAAAACTAATTGTATTTCTATATACCAGCAATGAACACTTGAAAGGAAATTAATAAAATATTAGGTTGGTGCAAAAGTAATTGCTATTTTTGCCATTACTTTTACTTTGTCCAGGGTGGGACCTGGTGAGAGGTGATTGGATTGCCATTACTTTTAATGGAAAAAACAGCAATTACTTTTGCACTAACCTGAGAATTATTTTTACACAGCAACAAAAATAACAAAACACCTAGAAGGAAGTTTATCCCAGGAAGGACAAGACTTATTTGCTGAAACCTACAAAACATTGTCGAAAGAAATTAAAGACCTAAGTAAATGGAAAGATGTCCCATATTCATGGATTGAAAAGTTTAGTATATTAAATGTTCTCCAAAGAGATCTACAGATTTGATACATTCATTATTAATACACTATTTTGTATTGGAAATGGGGATGGTATTCCTAACATTCTTGTAAAATTTCAAGGACAGATAAAATTATCTTGAAAAATAACAACAAAGTTGGAGGACTCATACTTCCTGGTTATAAAACTTAATAAAAGACTTTAGTAATAGAAAGAGTGTAATTCCAGCATAAAAATAGAGGTATAGCTTAGTCAAATCAAATAAAAATTATAAATAAATTCATATATCTATGTTCAACTGATTTTTTACAAGGGTACCAAGACGATTCAATCAGGAAAAATAGTCTGTTAAACAAATGATACTGGGACAACTGGATAGCCATATGCAAAGGAATAAAGCTAGGCCCTCATCACATAACATACAAAATTGATGAATAGACTACAAAAACATAATAGATTTTTAAATCTTGGAGAAAATATAAGGGTAGATCTCCACAACTTGTAGAACATATGGTTTGATAGAAGAAATATATATGAGTCAAGTTTCTTCATGGTTTGCCAATGGATTCTTAGATATGGCACAAAACTATAACTAACTGAAGAAAAAATAGAGAAATTTAACTTCATCAAAATTAACTTATATGCCACAAAGGACACTATCAATAGAGTACAAGGACAGTACACAGAAGACAGAATATATTTGAAAATCATAAATCTGATAAGAAATCCATATCTAGATTACATAAAGAAGTCTACACCTAGACTAAGAAAATGAACATTTAATTCAGAAATGGGTAAAGAATTTGAATGGAAATTTCTCCATAGAAGATATACAAATATCCAACAAATATGTAAAAAGATGCTCAATGTTATTAGTCATTAGGGAAAAGCAAACCAAATCCACAATGGAATACCACTTTGTAATATAGTGGCTATAACTTAAAAAAAGAAAATAAATGTTGGCAAGAATGTGAAGAAATTGCAATTCTTGTACATTACTGATGTGAACAAAATGTTGTGCCACCACTGTTGAAAGTGGTTTGGTGATTTCTCGATATCTTAAGCATTGAATTACCAAATGACTCAGGAATTTTCCTTGTGGGTATATAACCGAAAGAATTGAAAGCAAGTGCTCAGACTAGACCTCGTACAGAAATGTCTGTCACAACACTATTTGCAATAACTACAACACTATTTACAATAAATATGGAAAAAGGAAATGCCCATCAACTAATGAATGTGTAAATGATATTTGTATTCTTGGAATGGAATATTATTCAGCACTTAAATGAAATATAAAATGTTGCAAAATGAATGAGAATTATAAATGTCATGATGAATAAAGGAGCTAGAATAGACAAATTCATGGAAATAGAATGCAAATTATTGGTTGTCAGAAGCTTGGAGGAAGGAGGAATTGAGAATTAATGAGGATGGAGTCTCCTTTTCATGTGATAAAAATGCTGTGGATCTAGGTAATGTTGACACTTTCACAACACTGTAAATGTATTAAATGTCACTGAATTGCAGACTTTAAAATGGTAAAATTTTTATATACTTCACCACAACAAGTGTTTTCAAAGACTGTGTAGGGGAAAGAGGGACGTTAATTCTAGGTTAAGGTTTATTTAAATTTGAAGCCCAAATTCATAATTTATTAACTGTGATTTCATGGGCAAGATACTTAGCTTTTGGATTATAAATTAATTGACTATATTATGGAAGGCCATTCAATCGCTATATATTTTATGGAGTCAGAGACTGTTGTAGAATGTGAAAAAAAAAAAAAAACCAACAATATTGATCCTTCATGCTGTGGAGCTTACAGGTCAGTAGAGGGACTAGATATGCATCAAGCTTCTACAGGACTAAAAATACAACAATAACATTCTTAATGTTTGTCACTGTTATTTGAATTAGGCATATGTTATGCCAGTGAAATACTAAATACAAGGTTGTGTTATTGTTATTAAGCTTTTAACTTTCACACTGAAACTCATTCTATTCCAGAGTGAATATCTCATTTCAATCATCTTGAAAATGTGTGCAGTGAGTCGAGAAGTTGACACATTGATATTTATGGCTAACTCAGTGAAAATCATTAGCACCTCTGAGGTTTTAAAACCACACTCAAGCAGGTATAAAAGCACATTTACACGTGTACAACACACATCCCCACACACATATATATTACTGAAAATATGCAGAACACCTTTTTGTTATGTCAGAAAATAGTATAGCTTTTAGCTAGTGAATATTTCTAATCAACTCATAACTCTACTTTTCCTATGTTTATGTCTGTGTTCAATACAAGGGAGTCTAGTAAAGCCAAAATGAACCTCTTTATGAACTTTATAGCAAGCTGAAATCTATACATTCTTTTCAAACAATATTAAACCACATATACTTGGTGTATGCTATGAAACCACAATTCCATTTACAATATTTGTATAAAATCTCTTAATGGTATCTGGCTACTTCAGATTCTAACCATATGTAGTGCCTTGATGATAATAAGCCTTTGATCTTGGAACCACAAAGAGAATAAAATTCAATCAATCTTATATTTAAACATACAATTGCATATTTAAACACACTAATACATAATAGACCATACATAATAGCAATAAATATTCAAATTTTAAATTTAGAATGATATATTTTTGGCAAACAGCAGAGCTTCATGAGCCCAAATATTATTCTTAGTATTGCATCTTATTTTGTGTAGTACAAATATACTCACACTGCTGGCAAAACAAGAGATCCTGAATCATTCCAATCAGCTAACTATAAATTCTGACAACTGAAGAATCATCAATTCCCTTTCTGCTTTGTGCTATGCTGACATGTTTAAATATTTGAACAAGCACTTTTTTTGTTGTTGTTAACTGATCTTGTTCCATGAACTCAGTCTTTCCAAGACACTGTAGTGATAGACCATTACGTGCTATTTGAGTAATGTTTTCCTTTGCATGACACTTACCTAGACTTTAGTATTTTCAGGTGGTTTCCGTAAAAAGATGCTAATAAAATAAAGATTTTGCAACAATTGTTATTATCAATATGACAAATAAACCAGTACTATCTGATATTAAGTTTAAAAAACTTGAAAATAGCACAATATAGCATATGATTTGTTTTAGGATATGGTTATATGAGACCTCAGGACACCCATGTTGTCATATTATAAATTTAATATATCTAATGTTTTTATCATTATAGTAATGTGTTTTCTTTAACTTGTCTTTTTCTCCAATTTGAGGACATGAAAACCCTCTTAATTTGAGGAGCTATTTCTCTCTCATTGACAATGTATTTCTCATAGGGGCAGAAAATCATGTTCATCTCGAGCACAGCTGATTGATGAGAGTTTCTGAGCACTTTGCACATGTTAACTCATTTATCCGGATAACATTCTTATGGTATCGGTAGTCTTTTTTTCTTCAACCAAAATTAAAACTCTTTTGTTAGAAAAGAATGAATGTTGAAAGAAAGACTACTGATACCATTAAAGATTTGTTCTGGTTGCTCCTGAAGCCACCTGTATTTCTTGCAGTTTGGCTGGTCATGAAGTTTTCCTCTTCCCTAAGCAATCAAAATAGATTTTCTAATATATTCATCAAAAACAATGTTTTAAAAATAACAAGTATGCTTGCTGGATTACTGAAAAAGAGGTAAAGGTGCTTTCAGGTGAGGTTAGAGAGGTCATAGGAACAGGGGCAGATGTTACAGGGCCTTATAGACCATTGTGCAGACTTTGGTTTATACCCAGAGTGAATCTGGAAGCCATTCCCGGATTTTGAGAAGGGAAGTGGCATAATCTGACTTAAGTTTTTAGAGAATAGCTTAAAGTGTTAAGAATCAGAATTAAAGGAATAAAGACGACAAACTAAACTGGAGTTTCTTCAATAAATCAGGTGAAAGGTATTATGGCAAGTACCAAGGTAGTTAGAGTGGTGATAGTGAAATGTTGGGGTGGAAACAGTAGAATTTTCTGATGGCTTACAAGTAGTATATAAGAGAAAGAACAATCTGTGATGATCCTAAGAATTTAGTCTGAGTATCTATCAAATGAAATGGAGGTTTTATGGTAGGTTTTAGGGGGAATATCAGGATTTCAAAACCAAATGAATAGAAAGAGCGGTCAACGGTATCAAATGCTACATAGTTATCACGTATTGCAAAGGCTGAAGAAGTATTGGATTTGGTAACTAAAGGTATATTTGTGAGAGACAATTTAGTGCCTTGGTAAAAATGAGATGAGACTGGAAATTTGGAAGTAAGGAATAATAGTTGTGAATATGAAAATGGTAATGAAAGTCATCTTTTCAAGAAGTTTAGCTCTGAAGATATGAAGATACGGTTGTGGTTAGACAGGAGGACATAGGATTGGAGAGAATATTTAAACATAACTTAATAGAAATAGAAATAGTTTTCCACATTTTGAAACATATTTTATTACATAATATTTTCATTTCTTACATGGGTCCAATGCATATGGCTACAATTTACCTCTGGGAAATGTAAAATATTTTCCTGCTTTTAAGAAAATTTATCTCAGGATAAGTTAAATCATGAGGAATTTTCAGTGAACATGACTTTCATTTTAACAGATTATAAAGAAAACATACTTTCTTGGACATCATCCACTATGATTAAGATAATGAAATGTAATATCTGTTAGAACATTTACTTTCTTCTACCTTTACTTTGTGTTTCCTGAAACTTTGGCACTCCTCAAAAGTGTTTGCAATCAGCTGGTGACAGAGTATTTTTAGAAAAATTCGTCACAATTTATTAATGAGATATTCCTTTGTCTTAGTTACATGTTGTCTTAACTCACTTTCACAGTGGTCATTTTTTCCTAAATGATGTAAGAATAATTCATACTAACTCTTCCTTAAAGTTACTCACGTTGAATGTGACGTTTTAAAACTCACCATTGTTATTGTTAAAGCTAGTACGTAAAAGTTGTTAAAATTTCCCCGTGTGATAGAGATTGATGGGTAAACCCAATAGCTGTCCCTCTTTCTTCCAGAATAAACATCTCTTGGTTTTTAGATGAGTACTTCATGGTGGAAAGTAAATCTTTTATTTCCTAACCTTCTTTGTTTCAAGTGATTAGCATGTGATAAATTTCAGACTAACGGCATGAATAAAAATAGTCTTGTGGAACTTTCCTTAAATTACATTTGTTTCATTTACTTTTCCCTTTATTTTTATTCTTTCCTCAGTTCAACTGCCTGAAACAAGGAATTATTATTATTATAGTATTTTAGCCAATATCAAATGCAATGAAAACAAGACTCATACATCAGGAATTGGAAGTAATCTCTTGGGATGAGGTGTATCCTTGAGGACGTTGGGCAGCAAAGCTAACATGCTACCCTGAACTTCTTTTTTAATAATAAAAATGCATATATTTAAAGTATGCAATATGATGTTTTATGCCCCTGATCTTCTTACCTTTAATTTCTTTTATAAGATGGGAATACATTTTTAACTTTAAGTTACATTTGTGGTCTCTGTAATTTATGCCCCTTAAATAATACATCATGATTATCATTATTAAATTTCAGAACACTAAAATTCATAACAATAAAGCAAATCCAATATTTAATTAAGTATATTTAATATGCCTTTCAAATAGAATAACTAATAATTACTATTCTATTTCTGTGATCCATTTCACAGCCATATTTTAATGCCTTAAAAATACTTCTTTAAGGTATTATGTACACAGAGAAAAATGTAGGGATCCATAGGGGATCCAGTTGTGTAACCTGTGCTGAGATATAGAAATAAAACATTTATAGTACACCAGAAGATATCCTCACACATACTCTAGGCTTTTTACCATATGCATATAAATACTATGTTTACTTCCAACATGGTTGATTAATTTTGCCTGTTTTTGAAATTCATAATTTAGAATTATTCAATGTATGATCATTTTTGATGGGGTAGTGAGTGACTTATTTCACTAAATGGTATGCTTAAGGGATTCGTGTGGTACTATATAGCAATTGTTTGTTCATTATTACTCTATTATAGCTTCCCACTGAACAAAAAATATGTGTTTGATTTGGAGATGTGCCACCTGGTTCTCTCCTCTACAATGAATTTGTTGTCCGTCTGATACACTGCAAGGGTATCAGATGGTTTCCAGCTCTAAGTACGTTAGGAATTACCTGAGTTGCAGAGGACCACTTTCTTTCTCTTTTGAACTATAGACTTTAGTTTTTTTTAGTTTTTTAGAACCACGTTAAGATTACAACAAAATTTAGCAGAAGGTACAGAGATATCCCACATATTATCTGCCTTTACATGAACATAGGAAAATTGTACACAAAACACAGAAAGTTTTCACACACCTGCTTCCCTCCACTCCATGACCTCCTCTCCTATGAACATTCTGCACCAACATAGTACATTTATTCCAACTGAGGAAACTACATAGATACATTGTTACCCCAATCCATAGTACACATTAGGGTTCAGTCTTAGTGTTTTATATTCTATGGGTTTTAACAAATGCCTTTTCCAGAATACCATATAGTTGGAATCATACAGTATGTAACCTATCCACACTGCCTACTTGAGCTCAGTTAAGTAATATGCATTTATGTTATTTCCATGTCTCTTAATGACTTTATAGTTCATTTCTTTATAACACTGAATAATACTCAGTTGTCTGGATGTACCAGTGGGTATTTGTCCATTAACCTACTGAAGAACATCTTGGTTTCCTCCAGTTTTGGCAATTAAAAATAAAGCTGCTATAAACATCAATGAGCAGATTTATGTGTGGACATAAGTTTGCAACTCATTTGGCTAAATACCAAGGAGCACACTTGCTACATCATATGGTGAAAGCATGTTTAGTTTTATAAAAACTGACAAACTGTTTTCCAAAGTAGCTGAACCATTTTGCATTACCACCAACAAAGAACAAGAGTTCCTGTTGCTCCATACCTTTGGCAGTATTTGGTGTAGTAGATGTTTGAATTTTGATCCTTTTAATAGTTGTGCTGTGGTACCGCATTGTTGTCTTAATTTTCATTTCCCTGATGAAAAACTGTGTGTACATCTTTTCACATGCTTATTTGCTGCCTGGATACCTTTTTTGATGAGGTGAGGTGTCTGTTGATTTCTTTGGCCCCTTTTTAATTCATATAGTATTTTATTTCATATAGAAAGCTCTTATATAATATTGGCAATTTACTCCATATATATATTTACTTATATAGTTTTATTTTGTAATTATAAATTGACAAATAATAGTTATATATATTTATGGGATACAAAGAGGTGTTATGATTTATGCATACAATGTGGAATAATTAAAACAAGCTAATTAAAATATCAATAATCTCGAACACAATTTTTTTTGTGGTGAGAACATTTCAAATTTACTCTTCAGCGATTTTGAAATATACAATGCATTATTACATACTATATTCACCACACTCTGCAATATAACTTTGAAAATACCTATTCTTCTTGTATAACTGAGGTTTTGTACCCTTTGAGTATCAGCTCCTCATTCTTCCACTCTCTTTTCCCAGTCTCTAATAACCACCATTCTATACTTTACTTCTTTGAGTTTGATTGTTTTAGATTTAGCACATTTTCTAGTCAGTTTTTCCCTTATTGTTGAGTTTCAAGAGTACTTTTGGATGATAGTTCTTCACAGATATGGCTTTGTAATTTTTTTTTTTCCATTTGTGGCCTGTTTTTAAAATTTTCTCTTTTTTTTCTTTTTAAATATGGAACGCTTCACGAATTTGCGTGTCATCCTTGCGCAGGGGCCATGCTAATCTTCTCTGTATCGTTCCAATTTTAGTATATGTGCTGCCGAAGCGAGCACTTAAAATTCTCTTAACTGTCTTTCACAGAGCAGAAAATTTAATTTTAATGAAGTACAGCTTATTGATTTTTTTTCATGTTTTGTACCTTTTACAGTGTGTGTAAAAAGTCATCATCATACAAATAGTTGTCTAGATTTTCTCCTGTTATCATCTAGAGACTTTATAGTTTTACATTTTATATTTACAGCTGTTATCAATTTTGAATTCTTTTTTTGAAGTGTGTAATATCCTTACCTAGATTGTTATTTGACCTGCAAATGCCTAGTTGTTCCAGCACCATTTGTGAAAAACACTATACTTTTTTGTATTGTCTTTGCTCCTTTGTCAAACATCAGTTGACTATATTTAAGTGTGTCAATTTCTAGGCTCTTTATTTTGTTCCATTGATTATGTGTATCTATTCTTTCCCCAACACCACACTGTCTTGATTGCTTTAGCTCTACAATAGCTCTTTATGTAGGGTTGTTTTTTTCCTCTGACTTTATTCTTCTCTTTCAATACTGTGTTGCCTTTGTGGGTCTTTTTACCTTTCCATAAAAACTTTAGAATTAGTTTGTCAATGTTTACAAAATAACTTAGTGAGAATTTGATTGAGATTGCTTTGAATCTGTAGATCAAGTCAGGAAAAACTGACATCTTGACAATACTGAGTATTCCCATCTATGAACATGGAATATCTCTCCAGTTATTTAGTTATTTGATTTATTTCAACAAAGTTTTACAGCTTTTTTTTTCATATAGATCTTGTTATATTTATACCTAAGTATTTCATTTTGGAAAGTATAGAATCAGGGAATTCTCTTTTTCATTACTGACATACAGAAAATGCTTGACTTTTGTATGTTAACCTTGTATTCTGCAACCTTAATATAATCACTTATTAATTCCAGGAGGTTTCGTAATGAATTATTTTTGGATTTCCTACAGATATGATCATATCATCTACAAACAAACACAGTTTTATGTTTTCCTTCTTAATCAATATACTTTCAAATTATCTTGCCTTTTCTTACTGCATTATCTAGGACTTTCAGTATGATGTTGGAAAGGATAGGTGAGAAGGGACACTATTGCCTTGTTCCTGACTTTAGTGAGAAAGTTTATAGTTTCTCATCATTAAGCGTAATGTTAGCTATAGGCTTTTTGTAGAAATTCTTCATCAATTTGTTGAAGTTTCCTTCATTACTGGTTTACTGAGAATTTTTATCATGAATGGGTGTTAAATTTTGTCAAATGCTTTTTCTGCATCTCTTAATATATGTTTTTTCATTTATAGCATGTTGATGCTATGGGTTACATTAAATGATGCTTGTTGATTCAACCTTGCATATCTAAGATAAATTAAAAAGCTATATACTTGATCATCGTGTATAACTTTTATACATTGTTGGACTCAAGTTACTGATAATTTGTGAAGAATTTTTACATGTACAATCATGAGACAAATTGATCTGTAGTTTTCTTTTCTTCTCTTTTCCCTTCCCTTTCTTCCTTCCTTCCTTCCTTCCTTCCTTCCTTCTTTCTCTCCCTCCCTCCCTCCCTCCCTCCCTCCCTCCCTCCCTC